>NW_028270156.1:19208672-19847006 GCF_037043375.1 Chiloscyllium plagiosum
TGGAATGTCAAGGGGAGTAATCCACCAGTCAAAAGGAAGAAAATATGATCAAACCTCAAGAAAGAAAGGGTCGATATAGCGTTCCTACAGGAGACACACTTATTGGATAAAGAACACTTGAAATTACGACAGCGTGGATTTGATCAGTCCTTTTTTTCTTCTTTTAGCTCACAAAGCAGAGGAGTTGTTATTCTTATTCGGAAGAATTTCCCTTTCAAAATCCTAAATCAGATAAAAGACGAATCTGGACGATGTATTCTGATTAAAGCCCTTATAAATGGAGAGGAATATGGGATCTTAAATTTGTATTGTCCCCCGGCACATCCTTTTAAATTTATTACGGAAGCCTTCTCAAAATTGATGGCTCTCGGTGCTCATCATACAATTATAAGGGGAGACTTTAATTGTATTATGGATCCGGAAATAGATAGGATTCCCAAGAGTACTGCAGGAGTATCTCCCAGATTTAGACAATTGGTGGATTTGAACAAAGAATTAGGACTAGTAGATGTATGAAGATGCCTTCATCCACAGGGCAGAGATTTTTCTTTTTACTCCAATCCACATAAATGCTATACCAGAATCAATATGTTTTTTGCCCCCTCGATTTTTTTAAATTCCATATCATCCTGTAAAATAAGCAGTATAGCAATTTCCGATCACGCTGCTGTATATATGGAAATCAAGGTGAGGAACAATGAGACATCCCCCCCGGCATTGGTGTATGGACCCCTTCCTGATGAAAGATAGTAAATTTGTAAAGTACTTCTCGCAAGAATTTAAAACTTTTTTAGAAATTAATTCAGGTACGGCTAGCAACCCATCAATGATGTGGGAGACTATCAAAACTTATGCGCGAGGTTTGATCACCTCATACTCAGCGACCCAGAAAAAATTAAACGGAGAACAACAGCGTCTGCTCGAAGCTTGCTTAAAAGCGGCTGAAACAGCATACACTGACAGACTTTCTATTATCAAATTACAAAGGATTATGGCCCTTAGGACAGCTCTAAACACCATGCTTACCTAAATGGCTAAGAGGGAAATATTATTTGCAAAACAAAGGTTATATGAATTTGGCGATAAACCTGTAGATACTTAGCATTTCTTGCAAAGAAAAAGAAGGCCCCTCAAACTATCACGTCTATCAAGGAAAGTACGGGTATTTTGACTCATGATCATAAAAGGATTAATGCGATCTTTAGAAAATTTTATTCTGATTTATATAAATCACAGGATTACGAAGACGGGACTAGGAGATGCAGTCATTTTTAAAAACCTGACCTTTCTGGACCTAACTCCGGAACAGGTATCGGTCTTGAATGTTCCCCGAACAATCCAAGAAATACTTGACGCAATCAGGCAACTTCAGAGCGGTAAGGCACCTGGCCCAGGTGGCTTTCAAGCTGAATTCTATAAAGAATTCACAGGAATATTGGCTGGTCCACTTATGGACATGTATAACTACTCATACAGTCAGGGCTGTCTCCCGCCTTCGCTGAAAGAGGCAAATATCTCTCTTATCCTCAAAAAAGGAAAGGACCCAGAAGATTGTACATCATATAGACCAATTTCCTTACTAAATGTAGATTTTAAAATCCTCTCTATAACGTTAGCATTGAGGCTAGAAAGGGTATTGCCACATATCATAAAGGAGGATCAGATGGGGTTTATTAAGGGCCGTAGATCATCCAATAATATTAGAAGGGTTTTGAATGTGATTCAAGCCTGCCATCAGGGAAAGATACCAGGTGTAGTAGTCTCATTAGACACGGAAAAGGCATTCGACAGGGTTGAATGGTCATATTTGTCTTACACATTCAAGAGGTTTGGCATTGGAAAGGTGTTTACCAAATGTGTCTCAACACTGTATAGTGATCCCAAAGCAGTTGTGATTACCAATGGATTAGGCTCAGATAGCTTCAGTGTGGATAGGGGCTGCCGTCAGAGATGTCCTCTCTCGCCATTGTTATTTACGCTAATAATCGAGCCACTAGCAGAAGCTATACGGGCTGATCCAAATATAACGGCCCCGAGGATCGGTACAGGTAAACATAAAATTACCCTTTATGCAGATGATGTTCTTCTATTTCTCAGTCATCCCCTGATGTCCGTGCCTCGCTTAATTCAAGTTATTAATACATTTAGTGTGTTTTCAGGCTATGAGATTAATTTCTCAAAATCAGAGGCTATGCCAATGGGTGGCCTTGCTATGATACCCCACTTAGTGGACGGATCCCACTTTCCCTTTCGGTGGTCCCTGGAGAGTTTTGTATATTTAGGCATTTTTATTACCCCAGTATTTGGTCAGTTATACAAGGTTAATTTTGTGCATTTACTGGAAAAATTAAGGCAGGACCTCCAGCGACGGGGAGACCTTCCAATTTCCTGGCTGGGTAGAATAGCACTAATTAAAATGAATGTCCTGCCCCGTCTCCTATACCCTATGAGACTGCTTCCGGTGATGCTGCCGAGGCTGGCACTATGTAAATTATATGGCTGGTTGGGTTCCTTTATCTGGAATCATAGACGGCCCCTCATTAAGCTGAAGAAGCTACAGCTTCCACAGGCAAGGGGAGGATTGGATTTCTCAGATTTTAGGAAATATCAGTTAAGTTCCCTATTAAGTTACATAGCCGATTGGGTCTTGTCTGATCCACAATCAATCTGGCTGGACACGAGGCTTCTCAAGTAAAATGCCCACTTATTAACCTTTTATTTTCAGACAAGAGGAAAATCATCATGGATCAATATAAAAACCCTATAATACTAAACACAATTAAAGCTTGGAATATAATGCGGCAAAATGAGGGCAATTCACACAAAACATCCCCCTATGCACCGATAGTGGGAGCATGGGGATTTCAACCGGGGTTTACAGATGTCACTTTCAAACGCTGGAGATCCAGGGGTATCTCATGTTATGGGGATCTGTTTAAAGAAGGGGTCCTGATGTCTTTTGAACAGCTGTGTCAGAAATTTAGATTATCTAATGAAGACCTCTTTCGATACTTCCAAATTCGAGACTGCATACAGATGAAGACTACGTTATTAGATAGCCTTTATAAATCAGATAGAGAATGTAGAGTGCTATGGCCAGTGGGGTATCTTCCGTCAGCACTATTTATCATTTATTACATGATGAAGTATCGGGAGATATGGACAATCTGCTTAAAACATGGGATCAGGATTTGGGATAGGAAATCTCTATAGAAACGTGGAATGACATTTGGGAAAACACCAGTAGAATCACCATCTGCAACAGAACTCAGGCCATTCAGTTGAAGATACTTCATAGGGCCCATATAGCATCGGATTGATTGGCAAAATTTAAGGCAGAAGCATCTCCAATGTGTCCCAAATGTAAAATAGTGGTGGGCACTCTTGTACATTGCTTATGGACCTGTCATAAGATCCGTAGATATTGGACTAAAGTAGCAAGTGCTCTGACAGAAATCTTAGGAACGGAAATTAGAGTGGACCCTGTATCTCTCCTTTTGGGCTTTTCAAACTTACCCTCCCTAGATATGCACAGGAAGAGATTATTTTCTATTCTCTCTTCCTGTGCAAGGAAAAATATTTTGGTAAACTGGGTGGCTGAGGGACCCCCTGGACTTTCGAATTGGCACAGATTAACTATGGAATGTATTCCCCTTGACTTCCTTATAAATATGGTGCACCAAAAAGGCCGAATTATTCCATAAAATATGGCAGCCCTTCTTGAATTACATAAATACAGATATTTCGGCCATCCTAACAAGGGCTTTTATTTAATTGAGATGGCGAGCCTGGCTGGTCCAGGGCCCCTTGGGAGAGGAATCCCGCATGAATACAGGTTTTGTTACAATTTGATGTTAATACATTCTGAGCATATATCTCACGACCCAATTTCTGTGTTATCCATCAGTTTTTTTTTCTCTGCTTTGAATAACGTAAGAGACTTAATTATACACTCTGGTTAGTTGTAAGTTAGATTAGTAGTTAGTTGAGTTTTGTTTTTTTTCTCTTGGTATCTTTTTTTTTGTTTGATAAATTTTGGTTATTATTTATTTAAGATTTAATTGTACATCAATGTTTATACTTGGGTTTTTTATTTGTAAACTTGTAAAAGATATGTTAAATTTTCAATAAAAATATCTATTAAAAAAACTGGGGCAATCAAAAGTGATGGTTAAATAACATGCAGAGGTATTCCTATGACCTGACATGTATGAATTGCTTTAGAGAATTTCAATGTATCTTTGTGAAGTCCTAGCCAAGTAAAATGCCATTTACAGATGTTTTTTTTTTCCCTCTATGTTCCCAAAAGTCCTGAAAAAAGAATTTAAGTGTTACTCATAATTTCCCCTATTCATTTCTGGGCGGTACTACAATGTAATAAACAAGCATCCACTCTTCATCCTCAGATATGTGACAATGTTTCCACTTAAAACTAATAGAAACTCTTTCTAATATAATAGCACTCCAGAACTCCATCAGCCTCAGCTTCAGCATGAGCTGTCGATGCTAAATGATTAATTTTGGATCTGTTCCCAGGGCTTCAATTAACAAAGACATGACAAATAATACTTTCAAATTATCCTTATTAAATAGAATTTCAACTATTGTAAAGACCATATACTTATTTTACTTATTTTTTTATTGTGGATTAGACTAGGAAAAGGTTAATTGTACAACAAAAGATTGGGGAAGAGATTGTTGCAATTCTAACTCGCAAGTTCCTGAAACTCATTGTAAGTTGTGCTTACATTGTTGCTTGGCAAGCTGTGGGGATAGTTTAAGAGGAGACAGCCCAGCTTCAGAGGTCTATGTATAATGTGGGAATTAGTTGAGTATATTCTGATTTTTGATTTGTGGAGTTGTGATCAGTTATAAGTACCAAAGGCCTGACAACAATTATCTGATTTTCTTCTGTGTAGCTGAACAGCTTATGGATGTCAACGATATTGGCAGAAGCACTCAGACTACAAAAAAATGCATATGGAGGGTCTCTCTCTCTTTCTCTCTCTCTCTCTGTGTCTCTCTCTCTATTCAAGAAAATAAAACCTGAAGAAAGCCAATTGTTACAACAAACTTTGTTACAACAGACTTGTTGTATATTGTTCTTTTAACCAATAAGTCAGAAAGTTTATAAATTGTAAATCAATCATCTTGTGCCCCCTGGGGAGAAGTGAGAGCATGTGAAGACAAAAAAAAATCATAGAACTCAATGACATGGGAAATGAAAAGGACACTCATCAAATAATCAAATTGAGAGGATGATCCAAATATTCTGTGTCCCCAATCTTTTTCTTCCACCCACTGCACCAATGCTTCTTGTTTTCTTTGACTGTGTTAGTCTGTACGTGTGTTTGATGAGGATCAAGAAGTACAGTTTGAATTTTTAATTGTAGTGTTATATGTTAGCTGTTTATAGTTGTTGATGTGGCTAGACATCACTTTTTTGCATTGAATGATATTTCTTGTTAAGTACAGAAACCTTTTGTATTAGTTTCAGCAAGGAACATGGAGAGCAAATTACTGCAGATGCTGGCATCTGTACTGAAAACAACAAATGCTGGAGATCACATTGGGCCAGGCAGCGTCCATGGAGAGAGAGTAGGCTAACATTTTGAGTTGGCCTAACGTTTCATCAGAGTTGTCATGAAGCGTGGAAGGGGTAGCATTTATGCTTTAGTTAGAGCAGTGGTGGGGGGTGGGGGGTGAGCGGTGGAGGAGAGGGGATGGAGTAGAGTGCTAAGGGAGAAAAGATGTTGATCGTTCAAACTAAGTGATGGGAATATGAGAATGGTAGAACAATGGTGTGTCCAAATGCCAGACTTGAAAGACAGACAGTCCCACTGAGGTGGCAGGAGGGGAGAGAAGACATGGTGATGGAGAAAGGGAAGGAATGGGAGTTGGTTCACAATTTGAAGGTGTTGAACTCAATATTAGGTCCATAAGGGTGTAAAGTGCTTAGTCTGAAAAAGAGATGTTGATCCTCCAGTTTGCGCTGTGTTTCACTGGAACACTGTACCATGCCAAGGACAGACATGTGGGCATGTGAGCAGGATGCTGTGTTAAAAATACCAACTACGGGAAGGTGGGGTCATGCTTGTGCACAGACTGGAGGTGTTTTGAAAAGCAGTCACCCAGTCTGTGTGTGGTTTCTCCAATGTCGAATAGGCTACATTGAGTACAGCGAACACATTACACATGATTGGAAGAGGTACAGGTAAAATGCTGCTTCACCTGGAAAGACTGTTCAGGCCCTTGGATGTTGGGCAGGGAGGTGGTGAAAGGGCAGATGTTGCACCTTCTGTGGTTACATGAGAAGGTGCCTTGGGAAGGGGGGATGGTGGTGTTAGTGGTTGATGAATGGACTAGGGTGTTCCAGAGGGAATGATCCCTGTGGAATAGTGATAGGGGGAGAGAGGGGAAGATGGGTTTGGTAGTGGTGTTCTACTGGAGTTGTTTGAAATGGCAGAGAATGATCTTTTGAATGCTTTGTTCTCTCTCTGTGGATGCTGCCTGACCCATTGTAATCTCCAGTATTTGTTGCTTTAAGTAACTTGGAAACTTTGCACACTTTATTAATTTGATTTGACTTTTGTGTCAATTCCGGGAATAACGACACTTCATTTCAAGCACACTGCCCTGGTAAGGGATTACATCGCTTATAGCATTATTTGCTATTGGAATTTGTCATTGCTATGGTTAATGCATACAATGGAAAAGAAAACAGAACCTGCTCTTATAACTGTTCAATGACTTTAGTCTTACTTCCACATTCCATTACTCTAAGTGAAGCTGTAGCTCCCTTTCGATCCAAATCATTTCCAGATAAAAAGCAAGTTCATTTATGGCTAACCTCTTAACTACCCAGACTGCTACAAATCCATTGGTCTTTGTGCAAATAGAATCCAGGATCAGTCTCCATGCATCCCATTTATCAACATTCAGTTTTCATTGAACTCAATGTAAGGAAAACTAAATCCTTCTCCTCTTTGAATAGCTTCATGTCCCTTAATATAATTATGTGATTGAATATATATTTTGAAGAAAGATCTTTGCTTTAAACAAAATCCATTATATATTTTATTTACCCTTTGCAATTCTTCAGCACTTCCAGCAGTTTTTTTACCTCCAGTCTCTTCATTGTAGTTAAGGCTGCAATTTAATCTGTGGCAATTTTCTTTTGATTTGTCTTTTAATACTCAGTTTTCCTTACAACTTCCAGCATTCTGAACTAATGTGCCCCACGTAGTTACAATGGGATATCTCAGCCTTTAATGTTTTACCTCCACCTCCCCCCCCCCCCCCCCCCCACCGCCACCCCCAATAATTTTCTTTCTAATCTGTGGTGTTGGTCTTGATCTTACAAGTTATTTGTTCCTTACCCAGGCTACTTACCTTCCTTTACCCCCATCATTCTCTTTCTCTTTTGAATTTATGAGAATAAAGGAATAAAGGTTTAGTTTTATTGGTTAATTAATGATCATCAGCCATTATTCCTGCCTTTACAGGAGATGTAACCTTTGAGTCTTCAGCATGGGTTCTTATTGTCAGAGTAATCTACTGCAGATGCTGGAATCTGAACTGAAAGCAAAAATTCCTGGAGATCACAATAGGTCACTTAGCATCTGTGGAGAGAAAACTATCAACATCTTTTCTCCTCCAGCACTCTAAACACCTACCATCCCTCCAACTATTACATAAATGCTGCCCCCTCCACAATTCACTTCAGCTCTGATGAAAAGTCATTTACACTTAAAACATTAGCTTGCTTTCTCTCCATGGATGCTACCTGACCTGCTGTGATCTCCAGCACTTTTTGTTTTGCGTTCTTATTGTGGAAGGTGGTGAGTTTTTAACTTCCTCTAACAAAGCAATCTCTCTCAAAACTTCAGACATGGTTTTAGCTTCTTTCTAATGTGTGTATTGATCTGTTAAGTGACTTTGCTTAACCCCCTCAAATTCTGCTGTTTCCTTAAATTCTGCAACATTTGCCGATATGCCTCAGACACCAACTCAAATGCAGCTTGTGTTTACATCGTGGCTTTATTTTTAATATAACGTGTTATAATTCCTGGAAACCTCCTTTCAGAGTGAAGCATAAATTTCCTGTGCTTTTCCTGTCAACTTATTCTGTGTAGACAGTGATCAGTTTTCTCTTGCTAAATTTATTTTTCTTAATTATTTCATCAAAAACATAAACATTGCCTCCTCATCCTTTTCCTCAAATGTTGGAAGGGCCTGTACAGATTTAAAAATGTCCTTACTTAGATTATTACTTAGGTGCTCCCCATCATAATCTAAATCATCATCTTGGATCTTTTGTTTTTAAAGAAAAACATGGTATTTAGACTAATATCAGTGTTCTCATTACTTCTCTGTCTCTTTGCAATTGTAAATCTAGTTTTCTCATTTCTATTTCTATTCTTTTAAATTCCATCTCCTTTTCTTTGTCTTTTTCTATTCTTTGGAATTCCATCTTCAACTCGTTGATTTAATTTATTCTCATATTTATGCTGTTTCGACCATAACACAATATCATCTTATTCCAATGTTTTACTACCCAGAGAACCCTGTGCTTCCACTAAACCAAGTGCGCTCCACTTCAACCATGTCTACCTTCTCATCTTTATATGGGAATTTCACCCCAACTTACAGTTAACCTGGCGTTTGGAAGTTCACTTATAACTGTCAGAGACAACTTTGCCACCTGCAGGAAATCCTTTGCAATTTCCAGTACCACATCTTACTTGCAGTACAAAACATGGTGTTTTCTTTTCATTTATACCCTTGTTTGATGCACACCCAAACCCTTGATGTCTCTTTTACAAAATAGTCATGGATAAGCACTCAATATAGTGTTATGACCCCCTTGGGAAAGTGCACCGATTCTTCAGCCCCATTATTCCCAGGGTCACCACAAATGTTAATGATTTAATCAAATTAGCCAAAGTCCCTGGTTAATGTAGTCAGATGATCAGGAAACACTGACCAGGTTCTAGTACTTAACAAGAATTATAGCTTATTACAATAAGTGAATTATAATCAAAAGTAAACAGCAATGAACTATGGTTCTACTAGTTAAAACATCAACCCTATTTTAAAATCCCACATATACATACAGATAAATACAGATAAACAAAAAAAAAGGGGTTTTGGATGTGAAAGGAAAACACTAAGGAAATGCAATTCAATAGCACAAGTACACATGATTTGTTAAGATTTTGATTTTCCTTCCTGGGACTTTCTGTTCTCAAATTCCCTCCTTCCAGATCTTTGCCAAAGACTGAGGGTATTTACAAATTGTTTCTTCAGTTTCATAGTCACTCGTCAGAGGCAAGAGGTTACAACAAATGTCGGGAAAGAACAACTAACTCTGTCCAGGTTTGGATTACATTCCCGCAATGAGAAAGACCCTGTTTTTTTCCAGTTTGGAAACCCTTCAGCCTTTGGACCATTCACACACACTCAAGTGTTCAGCTGGTCAGGAACAATCAGAAAATTGTCACCATGCTGATACTTTTTGGCATCCACATTTGATCACAATTGCATAAACCAATCAGCTACCTGGCGCTGGCTGAATTCACTCTGCACAGATACAATGCCATGCTATTTTATCTCAACTCCCCCACTTCTTACAAAGCAGCAGTGTAAATACATGTCAAAATGAGATTCGGTGATTTGTTTTCAAAAGTGCAATTTCTTTTACAAACCTTGGTTTTAAAACAGTTCTTATTCTACAGTCAAAATACAGAAAGATAAAGACATCCAGATTTTACCATGTGCAGGGGAAAATTTCAAAGTTCTCAGACAATGCAAAACCTGAACAAATTGCAAATTGTGAGGAGAGCAGTATAGAACTTTTAAAAAATGACAAGTTGATGGAGTGGTTGGCTACATGGCAGATGAGGTTTAGTGCTGTGAACAATAAGGAAACAATTTTGGTAAAAAGAACATAAACAGTTTATGATAAAACATCCAATTCTTAATGGGTTTGCAGGAGCAGAGAAACTTGGATGTATTATGTATACATCATTAAAGGTGGCAGCAGAAGGAAAGAAGATATGTTGATAAAGCATAGAGTATTCTCAGCTTCATTAATAGGGGTAGGAAGTACAGGATAAGGAAGTTATGTTGATCCAATTATAGGGCACTGCCTTAACTTCAGCTGGAATACCGTGTCCATTTCTGGATAACACACTATGGGTATAGTTATATTGCCAAAGGATCGTAGGGCTACTCTCTCATTAGATTGAGACAAGTGCTTATCAGTCTAAACTGAGGATTACCATTCCACAGGTGAAGGATGAGGTTGAGAAAATAAGACCTTCTTAATGATCTCAGTCATTGAAATTGAACCCACACTGTCAGCATCATTCTGCTTCGCCAGTTGAACTAACTGACCTGCAAGCAGTTGCATGGGCTGGGAATGGAATAAATCAATGCATTGGAGAAAGCAAAGAAGAGGTTTACAAGAATGGTTCCACAGATGAGAAACATCAGCTGTGAAGACGCATTGGAGCAGTTGAGGCTTTTTCCAATGGAGAGACAATGGCTGATAGAAGATCTAATCAAAGTTTTTTTAAATCTTAAGTAGATAAATCTTAAAAGAAGTGACAACAAGATTTTTAAAATGTTTTTCAAAAGAAACTGATGTGAGTTACGAAAGTGCCATCTATTACACAGTGAGCTATCCAGGTTTTAGGTACAATTCGAGCACAATGGAAGTGTGCTAGAGGCAGTTCCATTTAGGCATTCAAGTGGGCATTCATTGGATGATTACATGCAGGGGAGACAATGGTCGAGTGGCATTATCGCTGGATTGATAATGCAGAGAGCCAGGCAACGTTCTGGGGGCCTGGCTTCGAATTCTGCCACAGGAGATGGTGGAATTTCAATTCATTAAAGAAAGTCTGGAATTAAGAGTCTCATGATGATGATGAATCCATTGTCGATTCATAGAAAAACCCAACTGGTTCACTAATGTCCGTTAGGGAAGGAAACTGTCAGCCTTACCTGGTCTGGCCTAAATGTGACTCCAGATCCACAGCAATGTGGTTGACTCTTAACTGCCTTCTGGGCAATTAGGGATGGGCTATAAATGTAGGCCTAGCCAGCAATGCCCTCATCCCATGAATGATTTTTATAAATTTAAATAGTAACAAGGGGCATGGTTTTGGGGAAAAGGCAGGAGTTTTGAATTAAGTCAAAATACTCAGAGAATCAGTGTAGATGTGATGACCAAGAGAACTTCTTCTGCACCAAAACTATCCTGTAATTTTATAATCCTCCCCTTCTGTTTCATTAGTTTGCAGCCAAATATATAACCTTTGTTCAAAGTTACATTGGTCCTCCTTGTTTGGGTTATGCTCTCACAAAGGCATTGTCTTTCTCTTCAGTTATGTACTATGCTGCCTTTGTGAAGACACGTCAGTACTACAAATCACTCAAACCTCCTCAACATCAACTTTAGGTATTCTAAAAGTTGTGTCAGAATATTTGGCAGTCCTTAATTTCTCAAGTGGAATGTGAAAGAGAATTCCACCTCAATCTGGCTATCATCGCTTTGTCATGGACTTCACTAAGAATGAGTCACATGTTGACTCACTGCCAGCAGTCATTGTCAAATTGTCTGTCTCTACACACATTCACTGAAAAAGCAGAGGTGGGGGTGGGTGAGAAACAGCAGAAACAATTTTATCTTGGACTGTATCAGTGACTATGGACACAGCAATAAAAAGTGTTGCAAAAGTTGCTGAAGGAAATTTCAGCAGGATAATTGGGATGAAAGCCTAATTAATGATAACTCAAATACAATGTTTCCTCAAAGCTAACAATGTTGTAGAGCCTAATTTGTATATTCAAGAGTTCTGAAACAAAAGGTCAAGTAAATGTATTTACAAATTGATTCCTGGGATGGCAGGACTAACCAATAAGGACAGATTGAGTTGTTTAATATTATATTCACTGGAGTTTCGAAGAATACGGGGAGGAATCTCATAGAAAATCTCATTGGGGTGGCACGGTGGCTCAGTGGTTAGCACTGCTGTCTCACAACACCAGGATCCCAGGTTCAATTCCAGCCTTGGGTGACTGTGTGGAATTTGCACGTTCTCCCCATGTCTGCGTGGGTTTCCTCTGGGTACTTTGGTTTCCTCCCACAGTCCAAAGATGTGCAGGTCAGGTGAATTGGCCATGCTCAATTGTCCATAGTGTTAGGTGCATTAGCCAGAGGGAAATGGATCTGGTTGGGTTACTCTTCAGAGGGTCGGTATGGACTAGTTAGGCCAAAAGGTCTGTTTCAACACTGTAGGGAATCTAATCAAAACCTAACAGAACTAGACAGTGTTATGAAGGTGTAGATGTGCACTGTACCTTTAAGAGAGTGAAGGACTTAGCAAGCACACCAAGTGTCGAAGACTTTACAATGTATATTTGATTTAGAACAAAAGTTGCTATGAGACAAAAACAAATTCAAATTTGGCCAATCAGTTTAAAGTATAACCCGAAAATACAAAACTCTAATCTAGTTTGAATTGAGTATGTTGACAATCTTAAAAACCAATAACACAATCTGATGCTTTGGGGGTAGAAGACTGGGAAAATTGAACAGTTGAGAGGAGAACTGCTAAGCTACCAGCATGTAACCACTGCAGGAAAATAGCTCTCTTAAAGGTACCTTTATAGATCAGTAACCTGTAAAGCAGAATCCACAAAAAGAAGAAATGAAGACAAGAATACACAGAAAAACCAAAAGCTGCCTAGTTTTGAGATAAGAAGTTTTGTTTGTAAATCTTCATAGGGGGGAGTGGGTGGTTATTGGACAAGTATTGTAGAAGAGGAAGATAAAAGATAAGTTAGAGGAAGGAGCTGTAAATAGTTGTTAGTTAATTTTTCCCTGTTATAATTTAAGAAATGAAGTAGTTGATTTTACTTTAAATAGTTCTTGGCCGCTCAAATTTTCACAGATTACTGTATGAGATAAACTCTTTCTGTGTTGCTGGGTTAGATTGAGCAGGAGGGTTTACCCCATCTCGTAATAATAGCAAGTGTGTTCGCAATTATGGAAAAGTCCAGAACTAGGGGTCATAGTTTAAGGATAAGGGATAAACGTTTTGGGACTGAGATGAGGAGAAATTTCATCACCACTCAGCGGGAGGCCCTTGCCTAATCAGAGAGCGATGTTTGAATCAGTGTGTGTGTCTGCTACTGTTTTGAGGACAAGGATTCAAATCCCACTATTACAGCTGGTAAAATTTGAATTGCGTTCTTAAAAATCTGTAGTTATAAATTAGCTACTGTCATGTTTGGAATGAGGTCTGCCTATTGGAGCTCATAAAGTACAAGTTCCCTGGTGGGGCTGTTAATCTGATCCAATCAGGGAGCACTAGCTGACAGATATAAGCAGGAGTGTCAGAGGTTCTTTTCACCCTGAGAGCTGTCTCTGAGGGAGCTGGATGAGTGTCAAGGATTCTCCATGTGTAAATAAAAGGTGACTTGGTAATGAGATACCAGTCTCTGTGGAGTTATTGACGCCGCAGAGTAGTAGCCATTGACATAAGAGCCCATTTGGTTCACTAATGTCCTTTAGGGAAGCAAACCAATCATCCTTATTTGGTCCATCCCACACTTGACCTATTGTCATGGCTTATGACTTATATGGCACTGCATTGTTGTTAACTCTTAAGTGCCCTCTGGGTTATTAGGGAGGAGCAATTAATTCCGATATAGACAGCAATGCCCAATATCCCATGAATCAACAAGAAAGAAAAAGGGCAAACCAAATGTTTGGTTTTTAGTGCATTAGCACACACCAAGGCCCAAGACTAGCCTAATGACCGAATGGTTCGGTAATGCTAAATCTAACACTTCTTGAAGCCTGATGTTGCAATGAAAGGTTCACTTGGTTTTCCTTAAGGTGTGCCATTTTATCAGTAGTGCTGATAGTAGCAGAACTCATCTCACCAGAAACATTTCAATTGTTGTATATGAGTTAGCACTTATTGCACAAGTACAGTTACAATATGGTCAGCAAACACTTGCTGTCTTTGTGCAGGAAGCTATCACACTGTGTATTGTTTCAATGCTTTGACTCAGAGGGAACAGCTGCATGCATCACAATAATTACACCTTTACTAAGTGCCTATAATAGATCCGTGCTGATTTTGGCTGTTTTCTGAACATCATGGTGAGATAAATTAGCACCTAGAATAGTAAGTTTGGGGGAAGTCCAGAATGGGAAAGAAGCTGCTAACTAAATGAGTCCCTTATGGTTTTGATTGAGTACCCTGCCAAACCAGCCACCCCTCCACCCTCCCTTTCCTGCCAAACAAAAACACTCAAGCATACTGGAGAGATTCGAATCAGAACAGACTATTGCTCAAAATTGGAAACTTTCATGCTTGTATGATTAAAATAATCATAGAGTAAATTCATAGTCCATCTGAAAATGATGTAAATATTGGCATATTTAAAGCCAAAGGCTGTATCTGATCATGAAACAGTCCAATGGGTTTTGTTGAGCTGGAAGGAAACATTGGAAAAGACTGATGTTTCTCTATGATTGCTGTAGACTATAGTCCTGGCTCTTTAAACAATCTATCTGCATTGCTAGTTTTCAGTTTTATTGGATAGAACAAAATGATGGGCAACCAATATAGTCAGCCTTACCTCTCAAAGTTAAAATCATACAACACCACGTTATAGTCTAGCAGGTTTAATTGGTAGCTACCTGACAAAGGAGCAATGCTCTGAAAGCTAGTGCTTCCAAATAGAACTGCTGGACTATCACCTGGTTTTTGTGTGATTTTTAACTTTGTCCACCCCAGTCCAACTCCTCCACCTCCATATCATGGTTTCCTCTCAAAGGCACCAAGATCATGAAGGAGTTGGATGAATAACCAATCTCTTATTGCATGAGATTATTAAATATCTACCATTATAAGTTATTTAAATGTATCTTAATTCATATAAGTAGGTGAACTCGTGTCAAATGAACCTGCATTAATTCAATCTGTGTTATGACAATTGTTGGCGTCTCAGTATGAGTTACAGTCTAAGAATAAGGAATAGGCCATTTAGGACTGAGATGAGGAGAAATCTTCCACCCAGAGAGTGCTGAGCCTGTGGAGTTTTCTGCCATAGAAAGCAGCTGAGGCCAAAACATTGAATGCTTTCAAGAAGGTGTTCATAGGACTGAAATAATCCAAGGGTATGGGGAGAAAGCAGGATTCTGAGTTGGATGATCAACCAGGATCATATTGAATATCAACACCAACTCAAAGTGCCAAATAGCCTACCTATTTCTATGTTTTTGTGTATGGGATGCCAGAAATAATTCATTATCAGTGATATTTCATGGCAGAAATCAGGTCACAGGAGAGGGACACATCAAAATTCAGTAACCGAAGTCCATGGCCTAGGATATGAACGTACACAGGTCAGGGGTGTGACTAGGGGCCTGGGTCTGGAGTAGTATTGGGGCCTATGTTTTCTGTCCCTACCCTTGGGAGAAAGAACTAGGGTATAATATATGGAGTTGAGAATGTGGTGTTGGAAAAGCACAGTGTGTGAGGCAGCATCTGAGGAGCAGGAAGATCAATGTTTTGCGCATAAGCCCTTCATCCTGATTTGGAGAAGTGTAAGCATTGAGACAGTTACTGAACATGCTACATAACTCAAGAGGATATAAAGTTGTTAGACAATGGAAGCATCTGCAATGGAATCGAGTCACCTTATCACACAGGAGAATGGACAATGAGCAATCCCAAATTCTAATTTACCACTAGAAGCTGAGGTGCTTAAGAACGGACAAAGTGAAGCAAAGTATCTGCTCTCCACAGATTCCAAAGAAAAATCCCCAACAAGAATAAAGAATAAAGCATCTTCAGCTAGCACAATTGAGGAGTGATCAAGATGGTTTAATCAGTAATTCAATCATTGAGGATGAAGGAGAAACCTAACACTTTTAAGAAGTTTGCAGAACTAAGTCTACTTTCTTCAACACAGATCTGTTTTTTTGAAGAAGTATCAAGGAGGATTGATGAGGGCAGAGCAGTGGACGTGATCTCTGTGGACTTCAGTAAAGCATTCAACAAGATTCCTCATGGTAGACTGGTTAGCAAGGTTAAATCACATGGAATACAGGGGGAACTAACCATTTCAGTACAGAACTGGCTCGAAGGTAGAAGACAAAGGCTGGTGTTGGAGAGTTGTTTTTCAGACTAGAGGACTGTGACCAGTGGTGTGCCGTAAAGATCTGTGCTGGGTTCACTGCTTTTTGTCAATTATACAAATGATTTGGATGTGAACATTGGAAGTATGGTTGGTAAGTTAACAGATGACACCAAAATTAGATATGTAGTGCATAGAAAAGATTACCTCAGAGTACAGTGGGATATTATACTCTGGGCCAAGGAGTGGCAGCTGAAGTTTAATCTAGATAAATGTGAGGTGTTGGATTTTGGAAAGGCAATCTGGCAGGACTGTATACACTTAATGGTAAGGTCCTGGGGAGTGTTACTGAACAAAGAGACCTTGGAGTGCAGGTTCATAGTTCCGTGAAAATGGAGTCGCAGGTTGACACGATGGTCAAGAAGGCATTTGGTATGCTTTCCTTTATTGGTCAGAGTATTGAGTTCAAGAGTTGGGAGGTCATGTTGAGGTTGTACAGGACATTGTTTAGGTCATTTTTTGGAATACTGCATTCAATTCTGGTCTCCAAGCTATAGGAAGGATGTTGTGAAACTTGAAAGGGTTCAGAAAACATTTACAAGATTGGAAGGCTTTGAGGAATAGGAAGAGGCTGAATAGGCCGGGGCTGTTTTCCCTGGCGAATCGGAGGATGAAGGGTCACCTTATTAAGATTTATAAAATCATGAGGGGCATGGATGGGGTGAATAGCCAAGGTCTTTTCCCCAGAGTGGGGGAGTCCAAGGCTAGAAGGCATAGTTTTAAGGTCAGAGGGGAAAGATTTTAAATGGACCTAAGGGGCAACGTTTTCACACAGAGGATGGTGCGTGTATGGAATGAGCTGCCAGAGGAAGTGATGGAGGCTGGTACAATAACAACATCTAAAAGGCACCCGTATGGGTAAATGAATAGGAAGAAATTAGATGGATATGGGCCAAATTCTGGCAATTAGGACTAGATTAATTTAGGAATGTGGTCGACTTGGACGAGTTGGACTTGTCGGGTCTGTGTCTGTGCTGTAGAGAGCTATATGACTCGGAGTGGAGCAAGAACAAAATTCCACCAAATAAATTGAAGGTTTGGTAGATACAACTCCAGAGAACACTACTGAGAAAAGACAAACAACGTGTAAAGATCTCATCTACTGCAAAGAAAAAAAGTCATTTACTAGAGCAGTGATCACATCACCAGCTATAAACAACAAATGTACATCACCACAAATCTTGCATTAAACAAATACAAGATTATAAACTGGTGACAGAACAATGGTTCTCAGACCATTTGGAAGGCAAAGTCAACTAACTTCTATCAAACAAATTGACATTCTTCCAAGTCCAAAGCAAACACATTCAGGATGAATATAAAAACTTTGAAATTGTATGAATTTGTAACATCAAAGACTGCGACACAGAGAAGGTATGAATCGAGCAGTGTTAAATGTAAATCATAAATTATTGTATAACAATAATAATATGAGGGGAAAGCACTTGGTGAGAAATGTTGTATATGGGTCTGTAAGGATCAAAAAGAGTTAATGGTAGACTGAGTGTAGAATGTACTTCCCAGTGATGTCACTTGGGGAGAATAAAGTAGGAACTGGCAGGGGCTGACCCAAGATTAGAATGTTTCGCATAGTCTCTGTCATGATGTAGATCATATTCATGTAATCTGTAAATAGTTGCTGCAGTGCATTCATCTTTATTTTGTTTACTCAATAAGACCCTTCTAGTTCGGCCAGAAAGGTGGATATTCTCATCCATGCCCTGCTGTGACCACTAAGGCGATCAAAGTGTAAGGGGAGAAAACAGGAAAATGGGGTTGAAAAACCTATCAACCGTGATTGAATGGTGGACCAGACTTGATGGGCCAAGTGGCCTAATTTCTGCTCCTGTATCTTATGATCTTATACAATAGAGAGAGATAAATTCTGCATCTTCCCTTTCCCTTTGCAAAATATTCAGCACCCCTCTGGGATTTTCCTGGCATTATCGGGAAACAAACTCACATAAGGAAATCACATTGATAGAGGTAGAGTTGTCCATCTTATCCCATTTATTAAATCTACAATTACTACTATAAGTAAAATTTTGACAAATGTGGGATACGATTTTACTTTCCAGTCTGAAGCATTAGTCCAGCAATCAAGGCACTTGGCAATTTAGTTGTCTTCTTAAGTTGGATGGCCAGTTTTCACAGTCATTAATTCCTGTCGGGATGTATTTTTGTTGAATTGATTTTGCTCATGTTGGAAATCATTGGTGTAATCATTATATTTTAAGAAAGAAGGATCTTCTGTTTCTTCTAATATATAAGGACTCAAAATTGTACCGAGCATTCTGCAGAAAATCAAAAATCCATCATGTAACATTTCATTTTAGATAACATTATGAAGTCATAATTTCACTTCAAACAATTTTCCTTGACAGTGTGTGGAAAATTAATACTCTTGCTAAAGTTTGCATACAGACCTGCTGAGAGATTGTAAGCGATCAATGATAACTCATGTAAAGTGAACCATTGGTGATTTACAGCTGTAGGTCATACACTACAGATGTTAGATTGCAGCAGGCAGCTTCATTACAGCAGGACTATCTTTCATGTACTTCAAATAAGATCCTCTGATTAGGGAAAGACAAACGCAGGGACAAAGCTCAAAACCTTTGTTTCAAACTGCACTGTAACTCCCTTTTGCATTCTGCTGTTTATTTTTAAGCAGAATTGATTTCATTTATAGGTCTTATTGAACAATATAATTTGGAGATGATAAACTCCAATCTTTATTACACATACTCGAATGTTCATTATTTTTAATGACATCACTCTCTTCTTTGGGTGTGATTTTTTGAATTCTGGGGCTGAGGATGTTAGGTGTCCATAAGACCATAAGACCATAAGACATAGGAGTGGAAGTAAGGCCATTCGGCCCATCGAGTCCACTCCGCCATTCAATCATGGCTGATGCGCATTTCAGCTCCACTTACCCGCATTCTCCCCGTAGCCCTTAATTCCTTTAGACAACAAGAATCTATCAATCTCGGCCTTGAAGACATTTAGCGTCCCGGCTTCCACTGCACTCCGTGGCAATGAATTCCACAGGCCCACCACTCTCTGGCTAAAGAAATGTCTCCGCATTTCTGTTCTGAAATGACCCCCTCTAATTCTAAGGCTGTGTCCACGGGTCCTAGTCTCCTCGTTTAACGGAAACAATTTCCTAGCATCCACCTTTTCCAAACCATGTATTATTTTGTACGTCTCTATTAAGTCTCCCCTTAATCTTCTAAACTCCAACGAATACAATCCCAGTATCCTCAGCCGTTCCTCATATGTTAGACCTGTCATTCCAGGGATCATCCGTGTGAATCTCCGCTGGACACGTTCCAGTGCCAGTATGTCCTTCCTGAGGTGTGGGGACCAAAACTGGACACAGTACTCCAAATGGGGCCTAACCAGAGCTTTATAAAGTCTTAGTAGTACATCTCTGCTTTTATATTCCAACCCTCTTGAGATAAGAGACAACATTGCATTCGCTTTCTTAATCACGGACTCAACCTGCATGTTTACCTTTAGAGAATCCTCGACTAGCACTCCCAGATCCCTTTGTGCTTTGGCTTTATTAATTTTCTCACCATTTAGAAAGTAGTCTATGCTTTTATTCTTTTTGCCAAAGTGCAAGACCTCGCACTTGCTCACGTTAAATTCCATCAGCCATTTCCTGGACCACTCTCCCAACCTGTCTAGATCCTTCTGTAGCCTCCCCACTTCCTCAGTACTACCTGCCTGTCCACCTAACTTCGTATCATCGGCAAACTTCGCTAGAATGCCCCCGGTTCCCTCATCCAAATCATTAATATATAATGCGAACAGCTGTGGCCCCAGCACCAAACCCTGCGGGACACCGCTCGTCACCGGCTGCCATTCTGAAAAAGAACCTTTTATCCCAACTCTCTGCCTTCTGTTAGACAGCCAATCCTCAATCCATCCCAGCAGCTCACCTCGAACACCATGGGCCCTCACCTTGCTCAGCAGCCTCCCGTGTGGCACCTTATCAAAGGCCTTTTGAAAGTCTAGATAGACCACATCCACTGGGTTTCCCTGGTCTAACCTACTTGTTACCTCTTCAAAAATTTCCAACAGGTTTGTCAGGCATGACCTCCCTTTACTAAATCCATGTTGACTTGTTCTAATCAGACTCTGCTCTTCCAAGAATTTAGAAACCTCATCCTTAATGATGGATTCTAGAATTTTACCAACAACCGAGGTTAAGCTGTCACTAGCACCAATGAGATTAATCAGTGTTTCCATTGCCAATCAGGTCATTAATGAATGATAGGGAAGAGAGAGTGCCTCAGCCTAACACAGAAATTGAAAACGGTCCAGAGTTGTCAATGCTGTTGGCTAATCAGAGGTCATCAACCTCTGCCTCCTGAAGTATGCCAATTGAGGCCTACTCTTCAAGGGATCCATCACCTGGAAGTTACGTCTTTGTCTTTTCTTGCTTGAGTGGGGAACATGAGGAAAGGGTAGGTTATGAATGTTGGAGGCAAGATTGCTATAAGAGGTCAGTCTCTTGTCTATCACTTGTGCCTACCGATAGAAGTCTACCCTCCAAATCATGTGGGAAATCATGTCACACTGACTCAGTTGAGTTTTTTGAAAAAGTAACGAAGAGGATTGATGACGGCAGAGCAGTGGATGTGATCTATGTGGACTTCAGTAAGGAGTTCAACAAGGTTCCTCATGGTGGACTGATTAGCAAGGTTAGATTACATGGAGTACAGGGCGAACTAGCCATTTGGATACAGAACTGGCTTGAAGGTAGAAGACGGGTGGTGGAGGAGGGATCCTTTTCAGACTGGAGACCTGTGACCAGTGGTCTGCCACAATGGTCGGTGCTGGGTCCAATGTTTTTCATCATTTATATGAATGATTTTGATGTGAACTTAAGAGGTATGGTTAGTAATTTTGCAGGTGACACCAAAATTGGAGGTGTAGTGGACAATGAAGAACGTTATCGCAGAGTTCAACAGGATTTTGATCAGATGGATCAATGGGCCAAGGAGCGGCAGATGGAGTTTAATGTGATAAATGTGAGGCGCTGTATTTTGGAAAGGCAAATCTGGGCAGGATATATACACTTAATGTGAAGCATTATGCAAGTGCATAGTTCCTTGAAAGTGGAGTTCCAGGTAGATACAGTGGTGAAGAACATGTTTGGTATGCTTTCCTTTATTGACCAGTGCATTGTGGCTAAGAATTGGGAGGTCATGTTGAGGCTGCACAGGACTTTAGTTCAGGCCACTTTTGGAGTACTGGGTTCAATTCTGGTTTCCTTGCAAAAGGAAAGATGTTGTGAAACTTGAAAAGGTTCAGAAACGATTTACAAGGATGTTGCCAGGGCTGGAAGTTTTGGGCTATCAAGAGAGGCTAATAGGCTGGGGCTATTTTCCCTGGACTATCAGAAGCTGAGAGGTGACCTAACAGAGGTTTATAAAATCATGAGGGGAAAAGATAGGCTAAACAGACAAAGCCATTTCCCTGGTGTGGGGGAGTCCAGAACTGGAGGGCATAGGTTTCAGGTGAGAGGGGAAAGATATAAAAGAGGCCTAAGGGACAACATTTTCACACTGAGGGTGGTGCATGTATGGAATGAGCTGCCAGAGGAAATGGTGGAGGCTTTTATCAATGACAACATTTAAAAGGTATCTTTGTTTCGCAATGCTCCCAATTAAGTGTATAGGTCCTGCCCAGGAAGGGTTTAGAGGGATACGTGCCAAATGCTGGCAAATTGGACTCGATTATTTTAGGATATCTGGTCAGCATGGATGAGTTGGACCAAAGGGTCTGTTTCCGTGCTGTACATCTCTATGACTCTGTAACTCATTAGACAGGATGCACTGGTTTCCCATTCGAGACAACAATCACTTTTGTTCGCACCAGGTGACTGAGAAGTTAGCAAGCTGAGGATCTTCAGTGACCACTAGTTGACAACTTATGGGCCACAAATGCTGGCATGTTCTGAATGTCATCCAAGACCTTCTCGCTCAGTACTCAATTGTTGAGGTAATGTAAAGGGGTTTAGGTTAACCATTTTATTTCTTTTCACATTTTAGGTCATCTACTGTGAAATTCTAATGTAATGTAATGACTTTTATCAGCCTGGAGAGTATCTTTTTATTGGTTCATGGGATGTGATTATCACTGGCAAAGCAGCAATATTCTGTATCCTGAATTCTTTTGAGAAGATTATTGCAAACTTCAATCAATGCAGATCGTGTGGTGTAAGTAAACCAAAAGGTGTTGTGAGGCAGGAGCTTTCAATACTTTGAATTAGGAAAAATGAAGAAATGGTGATACAATTCCAAGCCTGGGTATCCTGTGGCTTAGAGTGGAACATTTATCTGTTTCCCTTGACCAAGCTTCTAGATAATAGGTATTATGATTTTGGAAAGGCTGTCAAAGGAACCTTGGAGTATTGCTTTTGCGCATTGTTGTACATGGTACACTTATTGTCATGGCATGCCACTGGTGAGGGATTGAACATTCAAAGTGGTGGATAGATGATTCATCAAGTTAGCCACTCTCTGTATGGCGGTGAGATTCTTGGATGTTGTTTGCGTTGTCCTCATTCAAACAAATGGGGAGTAGTTTATCTCACTCCTGAGTTGTGACAGGTTTTTACACAAACTTTGAATTTGCCACTGGTCAGAAACTTAGGTCTTGAATCTGAGGAAAGAAAAATTATAAGGGTGTGAGAGATATGTTGGCTATGCTAAATTGGGAAAAATGTTAAAGTATTTGACAACCAATAGCTCATGTCAGAAGAAATAGAAACTTAACAGAATGGAAAGTCAGCACAAATACGTCATTTTCTGGTTGGCAAGATATAATGAGTGATGTGTCATGGAAATCAGTATTGCGGTCTCAAGTTTTTACAATTTACATAAATAATATGGATGAAGGATCCAAAGGTATGGTGGCGGAATTTTCTGAAGACACATGGATCAATAGGAAAGTAATGTATGATGAGGAAATAAGGAGGCTGTGAAGATACATATTGTTAAATTGAGTGAGTAAAGATCTGGCAAATGCAGTACAATGTGGGAAAACATGAAATTGTCCATTTCAGTATGATGAATAAAGGAAGTATATTATCAAATGGTGAGAGTTACAAATGTCTGAAATGCAGAGGGATCAGGGTGACCCAGTACATGGGTCATGAGGTTAATGTGCAGGCAGAAACTAATTAGGAAGCTAAACAAATGTTGTTCTTTTTTACATAAGAAAATGTAGGACAGGCTAAGTTTGTATCTCCAGGCATTTAAAAGGCTAAGAGACAACTTATTGAAATGTATAAGATCCTGTTGGGTCTTTGTGCGTGTCAAAAGATTGTTTCCTCTTGTGGATGTATCTAGGGGATCATTAGTTCAAAATAAGTGGTGACCCAATTACCACCAAGATAAGGAGTTTTTCTTTTCTCAGAAGGTTGTGTATCTTTGTGACTCATTCCATAAAACGCAGGTAGAGTTCTTTAAATTGCTTAAGGTAAAGCTCGATAGATTCTTGATAAAAGGTCACTGGAGTTAGGAAGGAAAGTGGAGTAATTCAGTGAGGAATGATCTTATTGAATGACCCAGAGCAAGCTCAAGTGTCGACATGCTATCCTCCAATGCCGAATTCATTTGTAAGCATCTCTAATGCTTCCTTGTATCACTGACTGATTTTGGACCTGGATTTCATCCAGTTGATTAGATTATCTGTTCTAACAATAAATCCTCTTTGGATTCAGAACTTCTGATAACATCTCATCCCCCACTCTGACTACGTGCTCTCAATAATACAATGTTCATATCCTGTTAGTTGATAGAACTTTAAAAATTCGTCCATTATTTCCCTCAAATGCTGAGATTGCTGGTTAAATCTCACCCATTCTATCATTAAATTTCTTTAAGCGCTAAAGTCCATGTCAATTGCTTTAAATAAATGCATTAATTTCATGCTTTCTCCCATGATTTGTCTTACCACAATATTAACAGACGTTGGAACCACAGCATATAAAAATACTCTGGCTTGAATATTCTGCATCATTAAACATAATCCTGAGGCCATTCTACATGCTAAACCTGCCACTTCCATAACTCCTTTTTCTAGCCTTGTCAATATCAAATAGTTGAGGTAATGTCAAAGGCTCGATCAGATCTGCCAACCCTATGGACTATCGCACCTGAATGAGACTGATGTTTAATTTGATTTTATCTTCTTACTGTTAATTGTTGAACTGTTCTGAACCTTTGGTTTTCTTCTCCAGGGTACTGCTTGTTGCCAGCTAAGCTTGAAATTTTTTTCCCTTTCCCTGTAATTGAAATCTTTGGAGGATTTCTCCTCCCCCCCACCCCTTCTTTTGAAGTATTTTCCTTTACTAGCAGTTTTTTCTCTCAGAGTCTTCAGTGATTCTGTCTTGTCATCAGACCTCTTTTCAGTTTTGACCCTTGGACTCTCTTTTACCTTCAGATTCTGGCTCTTGAGGTTTCATCTTCAGTTGCTTCTATACTTTATCTTGTGCTTTAATGTTATTACCTGCACATTGTGATACTGATCTAGATTTCCAGGGCTGAGGATGTCTGCACATACACTAGCCTGAGGCTGCTTGTTCTTTATCTCTAAGTAAGGCTTTTCAACTCCTTACATACTGGAACACTCCCTTATTTGCATCTGAAATGTATTATGTTATCAAATACAACTGTGTTGTGTACTGTCTAAGGTCTCTATTTTAATCTATTCATTCTAAGTCAGTGTCCTCTCTTATTGCTGCCTAGTTTGAACCAATCTGTCTGAATAAACAAGAATTTACTTACTCATTGTAATTGTTTTGCATTTCTCTTGCCGTTACTTTTAGCATGAACAAATGTCAGCTTATAACATTTTTAAAAAGATTTGACCATGCAGCAGAACTAGAAGGAACTAGAATTTTTAAAATATATTAATATTTACTTTGAATGTCAACACGGGGAATATTGGCTTAATCATGTCACAATTTATTGCTTTTTTGTGCAGAGCATAAAGATTGTTGAAAAGAGAGACAAGTTGCAGGAACATTTTGTTTAGCACTCATCAGGACAAGAATGTCAAATTTTGAGTCATCATAAATTTTTACACAATGAGAGGAAAACGTACTGATTACTTGACCTTTTCCCTCACATTAATGTTGTGATCATTTGCAATTTGGTGTTCTTGCATTGTGCTGATGGACTTGTCGAAAGATCAACTGACCAAAATATTATGGTTTTCTTGCATGACAAAGTCAGTATGGAGAGGCTGCAGGAATGGTCTTTACTTTTTTTAAAAAGGTGTTAAATTGCAGGGGGTAAGGGAGGAATTTCCAATGTAAGATACTCTTTGTCTATTGGGGATGGAACACCTGAGAATGTAACACGCCAATTTCCTTTCTAAATATTCGTATACTACAATGCCCAATTCACCACCCCTAATCTATTCCCTCCTTGAGGTGTCAAAATCGTACCTACCCAAAGCCCCTGACTTAACTCACTCTGGAATCTATTGATCTCCCTGCCTGTATCCATTATGAACTTGAGTTGCAAACCAACCCAGTTGACCAACAACTCCAGAGAGTGGGAGTATTTCTCAATGACAGATGGAAGACCAACTCTCTTTCAATTTACATCTATAAGGCAAGTATTTTCCTGGCCTTTTGGTGGCCTATTTGTCTTCTGGGAGACAGGTCTTCCTATTAAAGATGGAATTCTATCTAATGTTCACTTTCCAGAGGATCTTGTCACACCTGATTGGAGTAGTATGCTGGAAATAAGGCCCCATTATTCCTGGAGTCAAAAGTTAATGCTTTTGAAAGGTATGCAATGATTTTCCAAATTATCTGACTTGCCAGCCGAGATTGACAGAACTGTACCTAACGAAAGTTAATATTTATTTGAAGTAATTAAACTTTAGCTATGGGTAAACATTGATGGACCATAGGTAAAAACAAGGACTGTAGATGCTGGAAACCAGAGTCTAGATTAGAGAGGTGCTGGAAAAGCACTGCAGGTCAGGCGGCATCTGAGGAGCAGGAAAATCGACATTTTGGGCAAAAGCCCTTCATCAGGGTGTCTGAAGAGTGGAGAGATAAATGAGAGGGGGTGGGGCTGGGAAAAAAGTAGCATAGAGTACAATAGGTGAATGGGGGTGGGGATGGAGGTGATAGGTCAGAGAGGAGGGTGGGGGAAGGTAGCAAACACTACAATGGTGAATGGGGGTGGGGATGAAGATGATAGGTCAGAGAGGAGGTGGAGTGGATAGGTGGAAAGGAAGATAGGCAGGTAGGACAGGTCATGAGGGCAGTGCTGAGCTGGAAGATTGGAGCTGTGGTAAGGTGGGGGAAGGAGAAATGAGGAAACTGGTGAAATCCACATTGATGCCATGGGGTTGAAGTGTTCTGAGGCGGAAGATAAGATGCCTCTTCCTCCAGGCGTCGGGTGGTGAGAGAGCGGCGGTGGAGGAGGCCCAGGACCTGCATGTCCTCAGCAGTGTGGGAGGGGGAGTTGAAATGTTGGGCCACAGGGCGGTGGGTGCCCATAGATGTTCCCTAAAGGGCTCTGCTAGGAGGCATCCAGTCTCGCCAATGTAGAGAAGACCGCATCGGGAGCAACAGATACAATAAATGATATTGGTGGATGTGCAGGTAAAACTTTGATGGATGTGGAAGGCTCCTTTGGGCCCTTGGATGGAGGTGAGGGAGGAGGTGTGGGCACAGGTTTTGCAATTCCTGCGGTGGCAGGGGAGGGTGCCAGGAAGGGAGGGTGGGTTGTTGGGGAGCGTGGACCTGACCAGGTAGTCACGGAGGGAACGGTCTTTGCGGAAGGCAGAAAGGGGTGGTGAGGGAAATATATCCCTGGTGATGGGGTCCATTTGGAGGTGGCGGAAATGTCGTTGGATGATGTGGTTTCTGCGAAGGTTGATAGGGTGGAAGGTGAGCACCAGGGGGGTTCTGTCCTTGTTACGGTTGGAGGGATTGAGGGTGGAGGGGCGGGATGTGGACGAGATGCGTTGGAGGGCACTGACATCTACACCGCTGAAGCCAGACGTGGGAAGAGAAATTGCAGTCTCTAAAGAAGGAGGCCATCTGGTGTGTTCTGTGGTGGAACTGGTCCTCCTGGGAGCAGATTCGGCGAGGCGGAGGAATTGGGAATAGGGGATGCCATTTTTGCAGGAGGTAGGGTGGGAAGAGATGTAATCCAGGTAGCTGTGGGAGTCAGTGAATTTGTAAAAAATGTCAGTATCAAGTCGGTCGTCATTAATGGAGATGGAGAGGTCCAGGAAAGGGAGGGAGGTGTCAGAGATGGTCCAGGTGAATTTAAGGTCAGGGTGGAATGTGTTGGTGAAGTTGATGAATTGCTCAACCTCCTCGCGGGAGTTCGAGGTGGCGCCAATGCAGTCATCAATGTAGCGGAGGAAGAAATGGGGAGTGGTGTTGGTGTAACTACAGAAGATGGACTGTTCTACGTAGCCAACAAAGAGACAGGCATAGCTGGGTCCCATACGGGTGCCCGTGGCTACCCCTTTGATCTGGAGGAAGTGGGAGGATTCGAAGGAGAGATTATTATGGGTGAGGACCAATTCAGCCAAACTAATGAGAGTATCGGTGGAAGGGTACTGTTGGGGACGTCAGGAGAGGAAGAAACAGAGGGCTTGGAGGCCCTGGCCATGGCGGATAGAGGTGTAGAGGGATTGGATATCCATGGTGAAGATGAGGCATTGGGGGCCAGGGAGGAAGTGGAGGGCATGGGTGGTGTCTCGAACGTATGTGGAGAGATCCTGGACTGGGGAGATAGGACAGTGTCAAGGTAGGTAGAGATGAGTTCGGTGGGACAGGAGCATGCTGAGACAATGGGTCGGCCAGGGTGGTCAGGCTTGTGGATCTTGGGAATGAGGTAGAATCGGGCAGTGCGGGGTTCCCGGACTATGAGGTTGGAAGCTGTGGGTGGGAGATCTCCTAAGGTGATAAGATTCTGTATGGTCTGGGAGATGACGGTTTGATGATGGGGGGGTGGGGTCATGGTCAAGGAGGCGGTAGGAGGAGGTGTCTTCGAGTTCACGTCTGGCTTCAGCGGTGTAGATGTCAGTGCGCCAAACTACCACTGCAATCCCTTTATCTGCTGGTTTGATGGTGAAGTTGGGATTGGAGCAGAGGGAGTGGAGGGCAGCGCATTGTGACGGTGAGAGGTTGGAGTGGGGGATGGGGGTAGACAGGTTGAGGCGGTTCCTGATGAAGGGCTTTTGCCCGAAACGTCGATTTCGCTGCTCGTTGGATGCAGCCTGAATTGCTGTGCTCTTCCAGCACCACTGAGGCGGTTAATGTCCTGGCGGGGCAATTGGAAATGAAGAGATCGAGGGCAGGTAATAGGCCAGCATGGGGGGTCCAGGTGGATGGAGTGTGTTGGAGGCGGGTGAAGGGGCCCTCGGAAGGTGGGCGGGAGTCTTGATTGTAAAAGTAAACTCAGAGGTGGAGGCGGCGGAAGAAGTGTTCAACGTCACGGCGTGTATTAAATTCATTGATGCGTGGGCGGAGGGGGATAAAGGTGAGGCCTTTGCTGAGGACTGATCATTCGTTCTCAGTGAGGGGGAGGTCAGGGGGAATGGTGAAAACTCAGCAGGGCTGGGAGCTAGGACCTGGTGTAGGTGTGGAGCTGGGAGTGGGTGTGGTGTTAGGAGGAATGGGGCTGAGGTCATGAGCAAGGGTGATGTTCCCCTCAGGGTTCTGGTGGGCGGGGATGGTGACAGTGGGATCTGTGGGAGGCCTGTCAGCAGAATGCAGGTGAGTGACATTGGTGGGGGCAGAAGTGGTGGCGAACATGGCAGTGGAGGAAGGCAGAAATCACTGAGCGTGTGACATCAATGATGATGTGGGGGCAGACATGATGACACGTGTGGTGCATGAGGAATTGTGGGGGGTGCAAGTGGCTGTGGAAGCAGCCATGATGGGGGCAGACATGACATCATCCATCACTGTGGGGATGGTAGCTGCAGCAGCCGCATGGCTAATGGCGTTCGAGCAGTTCCAGAGGCCGAGGGAATGTTAAGAAGAAGAAGAAGAAGAAGAAGAAGAAGAAGAAGAAGAAGAAGAAGAAGAAGAAGAACAATACAGCACAGAACAGGCCCTTCGGCCCACGATGTTGTGCCGAACATTTGTCCTAGCTTAAGCACCCATCCATGTACCTATCCAATTGCCGCTTAAAGGTCACCAAAGATTCTGACTCTACCGCTCCCACAGGCAGCGCATTCCATGCCCCACCACTCTCTGCGTAAAGAACCCACCCCTGACATCTCCCCTATACCTTCCACCCTTCACCTTAAATTTATGTCCCCTTGTAACACTCTGTTGCACCCAGGGAAAAAGTTTCTGACTGTCTACTCTATCTAGTCCCCTGATCATCTTATAAACCTCTATCAAGTCACCCCTCATCCTTCGCCGTTCCAACGAGAAAAGGCCTAGCACTCTCAACCTATCCTCGTACGACCTATTCTCCATTCCAGGCAACATCGTGGTAAATCTTCTCTGCACCCTCTCCAAAGCTTCCACATCTTTCCTAAAGTGAGGCGACCAAAACTGCACACAGTACTCCAAATGTGGCCTTACCAAGGTCCTATACAGTTGCAACTCACTTCACGACTCTTGAATTCAATCCCTCTGCTAATGAACGCTAATACACCATAGGCCTTCTTACAAGCTCTATCCACCTGAGTGGCAACTTTCAAAGATAAATGATAATTAGAAGACCCACTTTCACCTCATTCAGCACGGTGTAGTTTTTCAAGATTAGATTAGATTAGATTACTTACAATGTGGAAACAGGCTCTTCGGCCCAACAAGTCCACACCGCCCCGCCGAAGCGCAACCCACCCATATCCCTATATTTACCCCTTACCTAACACTACGGGCAATTTAGCATGGCCAACTCACCTGACCTGCACATCTTTGGACTGTGGGAGGAAACCGGAGCACCCGGAGGAAACCCACGCAGACACGGGGAGAACGTGCAAACTCCACAGAGTCGCCTGAGGCGGGAATTGAACCTGGGTCTCTGGCGCTGTGAGGCAGCAGTGCTAAACACTGTGCCGCCGTGCCGCCCATTCCAGAATTTTCTGGAATGTTATAGGAGTGCTGGTTATATAAAAGTTTGTTGTACTTACAGTTTTTGATGTTTGAGATGGTGTTGAAATACTGTTTGTTGAGAGTATGAATTCTACTGAAGATATAGTATAGACCTGAAAAATGTGTTGCTGGAAAAGCGCAGCAGGTCAGGCAGCATCCAAGGAGCAGGAGAATCGACGTTTTGGGCATAAGCCCTTCTTCAGGAATGAAGAGGATGTGCCAAGCAGGCTAAGATAAAAGTTAGAGAGGAGGAACTTAGGGGAGGGGCATGGGGAATGCGATAGGTGGAAGGAGGTTAAGGTAAGGGTGATAGGCCGGAGAGGGGGTGGGGGCGGAGAGGTCGGGAAGAAGATTGCAGGTCAAAAAGGCGGTGCTGAGTCCGAGGGTTGGTCTCCTCCATCACCAGACCATGGCAACACGACGCCTGGAGGAAGAGCACCTCATCTTCTGCCTAGGAACCCTCCAATCACAGGGGATGAATGCAGATTTCTCCAGCTTCCTCATTTCCCCTCCCTCCACCTTATCTCAGTCCCAACCCTCGGACTCAGCATCGCCTTTTTGACCTGCAATCTTCTTCCCGGCCTCTCCGCCCCCACCCCCTCTCCGGCCTATCACCCTCACCTTGACCTCCTTCCATCTATCGCATTCCCAACGGTCCTCTCCCAAGTCCCTCCTCCCTACCTTTAATCTTAGCCTGCTTGGCACACACTCCTCATTCCTGAAGAAGGGCTTATGCCCGAAACGTGGATTCTCCTGCTCCTTTGATGCTGCCTGACCTGCTGCACTTTTCCAGCAACACATTTTTCAGCTCTGATCCCCACTTGCATCTGCATCTGCAGTCCCCACTTTCTAGTATAGATGTTTGGACAGAGTGTGGCCCTCAGCTAAGGCAGGGCTGACTGCAGAGAGGTTAGGTGCCAGCGCATTGCTATGAGTGTGGAGCGAAGGTTCTTGAAGGAGAACCATTGCTGGTGTTTTTGAATCTGTAGTCTGGTGCTCACCTTCCACCTGACCAACCTTCGCATAAATCACATTATCCGATGACATTTCCACCACCTCCAAACGGACCCCACCACCAGGGATATATTTCCCTCCCCACCCCTTTTTGCTTTCCGCAAAGATCGTTCCCTCCGTGACTACTTGATCAGGTCCACGCTCCCCAACAACCCACCCTCCCTTCCTGGCACCCTCCCCTGCCACCGCAGGAATTGCAAAACCTGTGCCCACACATCCTCCCTCACCTCCATCCAAGGCCCCAAAGGAGCCTTCCACATCCATCAAAGTTTTACCTGCGCATCCACCAATATCATTTATTGTATCCGTTGCTCCCGATGTGGTCTTCTCTACATTGGGGAGACTGGATGCCTCCTTGCAGAGCCCTTTAGGGAACATCTCCGTGACACCCGTACCAATCAACCTCACCAACCTGTGGCCCAACATTTCGACTCCCCTTCCCACTCTGCCGAGGACATGCAGGTCCTGGGCCTCCTTCACCGCCGCTCCCTCATCACCCGATGCCTGGAGGAAGAACGCCTCATCTTCTGCCTTGGAACACTTCAACCCCATGGCATCAATGTGGATTTCACCAGTTTCCTCATTTCCCCTTCCACCACCTCACCCCAGCTCCAACCTTCCAGCTCAGCACCGCCCTCATGATCTGTCCCACCTGCCTATCTTCCTTTCCACCGAACCACTTCACCCTCCTCTCTGACCTATCACCTCCATCCCCACCCCCATTCACCTATTATACTCTATGCTATTTTCTCCCCATTCCCACCCCCCTCTCATTTATCTCTCCACTCTGCAGGCACCCTGCCTCTATTCCTGATGAAGGGCTTTTGCCCAAAACATCAATTTTCCTGCTCCTCGGATACTGCCTGACCTGCTTGCTTTTCCAGAACCACTCTAATGATGAAACACATGCATTTAACTGATTAAAACTTTAATCTCCTTATAACTCTCTTTTAAAAACACACACACACACACAAAAGAAATTGGTGTCATGGATGGACAGAAAGAATGGGACAACTATTCAGAGTGTTATGTTCACAATGGTTCATTCTTATGATTATTGTTGTGGTCAGAAGCTGCTTCTTAGTCATCTTTCTTTCGATGTTTCCACTTATTTGCAAGAGGCACAAGACTTTTGAAAGTTCTCTAACTTATCAAATAAAAATCACAGTATGCAGCAACTGCTGAAGGAAAGATAAACTAATTTACTTCAGGCCTAGAGAAATGTTATTGCAGAGAACAGAGAGAACTCCTGCTCTGGTGGAAGTCAGATATATTCTCTGTATCTTATTCACAGCCCTGAGCTATTCAGTTGGTTGAGGATCAATCACATAGAAGTTGGCAAGCAGAAGAACTTTGTCACCAATAACTGATCACTGGTCCACAGACTGTGTTTCATTCCTGATGAAGGGCTTTTGCCAAACATTTATTTCCCTGCTCCTCGGATGCTGCCTGACTTGCTGTGCTTTTTCAGCACAGCACTCCCGACTCCTATCTCTAGCACCTGCAGTCCTCACTTTCTCTTAATTCGCTTCTTGTACCAATGATCTTTATACAGCCCTGTTTTTTTGCAATCACACTTTAATTACTGCTCATACAAGTGAAAATGGCGCTATGCAATGAGTATCAAGTTACTTGCTTTCAAAGTGTGCAGCAATTTGATAGCAATCCTTGGTTTTATGATAGTCCTTCTTTCATTTGAGTTCACAGTTAAAAATGAAAAACAAACATGACTTTGAAAGTTAGAGGTCTTTGGGAATCTCTATGCCCAAGAGAAGAGGCAGCTGGATCATCAAGTATATTGAAGGCTGACTTTAAAAGGTTTTTGATCTACTAGGGAATCAAATCCAATGGTAGAGCAGGCTGGAAACTAAATACAACCATCAGATCTGCCTTAAACGTATTGACTATTACAGCAGTCTTGATGGGTTGAAAGGTCGACTCGTGCTCCTACTTCTTATAATTGTAAGACCTCAGTACTAACTCACTGACCTGAGATAGTGATCCCTCAAGTTAGATTCACCAGCCAGATGAACAATCCGACCAGCATCTACTCTAAAGTTATCATGGTTTAATCCATCAAGTCTGCCAATCAGAAACAATCATCTAAACTATTCTCATCCCATTTTCCAGCATTTGACTGCCTTGTCATTGCATAAGACCTAATACGATCTAATAAGAGCTTTAATAATTTTATATAGTTCAATAAAATCACCTCTTATTCTTCTAAACACGAGAAAATATAAGCATAGTTTACTTTATCTCTTTACACAGGATAACTCAATTGATGTTCAGAGTCCACCAGTCTAGAGAAGTTTCATTCCACCTCCTTGAAGGGAAATATATTTTTCCTTGACTAACTTACTTTTCCAAATCACTTTGTATCGACATCAATCTTGAATACAATACACTTGGTGCCTTCTCCTAAGCCATTGCTACAGGTTACAAATGGCTAAGACTCAACTTTTGGTCTTGGCAGTACTGCAGTAATGAGAGACTGTCAATCTGAAAATGGCCTGTTTACTCCTAATGTCCATTTCTGTCTGTCAACTTGTACTCATTTATGTCATTATCTGAAAACTCTTTAGCTTTAACCTTGTGTAAAAATCAGTAAGTATGCTAATCTGGAGCCCATAAGTAATAAGTTTGTTAAATTGGGGAGTAGAAGTGTAAAAAGAATGGACAACAGAGAGCACTCAAATAACAAGAACAAAGAGCTCAGCTGCAGCATGATAGTTCAAGATATGATTGGACAAACCGCATGTGCACACTTTTCTATTATAAACAGGAATCCTGTTAAAATGCAATGAGGGTGAATTTCCTGTAGTTCTATATAGTCTGTATAAAACTATATTCTACAGTTTTATACAGACACGCTTTTCAATCGTCCTGGGAAAGTCAATCTAGCATTGAAGAATTCTGTGGACATAGACAATGTGACAGTGTCTGAGCTTCCCAAACCCACTCCCACCAGGAAATTGAATGAAGTCTTTATTGCACCATTAGAAGGAAACTGATTTCTCCAAATGACTGTATTTTGTGAAGGACAATAGTTGTGTATTTATTCCTCTTCACTTGGAGATGAGAGAACGAATGTGGATAAAATACAAAGATCCACAATCATTGCAAAACAACAATGGAATTTCCCAGAAGACCACTCCTGGTATCTTGTAATAATTACCACCCCTACTAAGATGTAGGCTGGGTAAGAGTTGACTTGGACATTAGACAGCTGATACAAGTACACATAATCCCTCTGAAAACTGAAGTGGAATTTCTTGTCTTCACTCACAACTTGTGTAATTTCAGTAGTAGGGTGACAATGACATCACTTTAAAAAGGTTATTTTGTCCTTGGTTATTTTTTAAAGAGACATTGTAAAGGCAGAGGTGACAAAGCATCTAAATTAACAATGGAAGGAGAGTTGGCATTTCTCACAGTTCAGGTTTTTTCTAGTTTGTTTTAGCTGTAGTAGTCCCAAGATGTGAAAGTCCAGGAGAGATGCAAGCTTCAGGAAAGGATTCCTCTGACTTTCTGTGAAATCTCTCCCTGGCTGTTGTTCCCTCCTGCCTGTAAGAATCTATGTTTGAATTGATCTTTTTGCCATGGGGTGTGTTTATTGTGTGTTACGGTTATTAGAACTGTTGATCAGTCATAGTTACTGTATTGTGTCGGTTAAGTTTTCCAATAGTTAAGGTATTTTAAATTCCGCTTTCTTTTGTTTCAACTGTAGTGTTTAAATAAATTCTGTTTTGTTTGAAGCTAAGTGTTTTGACCAGTTGCATCACATCTGGAACACCCACTTCACATCTACCTTTAAAATAAGACAAAGCTAGGGTCAAGACTATCTTCTTAAAATAGTTTAAAGGGTCTAACTTGGTCCATAACAAAGGGGTAGAGCTAATGCAACATAAATTTTAACCTCTTCAGAACCAGTATCCAGTGCAGAGTAAGCTTGTATTAAATAGTAGTAGAGAATCCTTAGCATATTTCTCATGTTTCTCATCAAAGGCAGGAAACTCATTTGAATGCTGCCTTGCAAAGGTTCATTTGAATATGGAGTGTGATGCGCTCTTCTGGACTATTAAAGATTCACACCAGCATCTACACATAGTGACAATCCCATCATCCTTTACAAACAGCTAACTCTACTGATCTGGCACTGCTTCTGCGTTTCTCTGGGCTTCAACATTTCTCAGCAGCACCTATTATATTCCATTCTCAGTGAAGGCTTAATGGCTCTTACAATCTATTCCTGAAGTCCAACTGCTCCAGGATATGTTCTGAGCATGAACCCAACTCTCAGCTGGACCTATGTGTTCCCAGGATGTCTCTGAGCCCTAACTGTTCATCACAAACTGCAGCAACACCAGTTTGGGCTGGAAACTGAAACACTAATTGGTCATGTAGTGTACCTACAACCATCATCCCAGATCCCACAGTCTGGCTTATACACTAGTCTCGGTCCTGTGGGTTTGCCTTCCATGTTCAGTAACCCCACATGTTTGGGCTGTTTAAGAGTGAAAACAATAGGAAACAGCAAATGCAGCTTGTTATTGTTGCTGTTTTGTGCATGCACTGGAATCTGCGGCCTACTGAGAAATCAAGTCATCGTTAGATCCTGAAAGAACATAAGATAATTACGAACAATGTTGACAGGATCAAGAAGATTATTCTGTTTCTGCTAGTTGCTATACTAGTAACTCGGGGTCAAAATTTCAAGACTGTCAGATAGAGTACTAGGAGTGAGATGTGGTGAAACTTCTTTAGTCAGAGAGTTGTTAGGGTTTAGAAAGCACTGCCTGGGAAAATGGTGGAGGTGGACTCCACCATAGGATCTATCAAAAGAGAGATCGAAGGGTGAGAGCAGTAACAAATTAAAAATACTATACATGAAAGCACGAAGCATTAGACATAAGATGGATGAGCTTGAGGCTCTTTTGGAAATTGGCAGATACGATATTGTGGGGATAACTGAGACGTGGCTTCAAGTGGACAGGGCCTGGGAAATGAATATTCAAGGCTACACGTGCTATCGTAAGGACAGACTGACGGGCAGAGGGAGTGGGGTGGCCTTGTTGGTAAGGGACGATATTCAGTCCCTTGCGCGGGGGAACCTAGAGTCAGAGGATGTGGAGTCAGTGTGGATAGAGCTTCGAAATACTAAGGGTAAAAAGACCCTCTTGGGAGTCATCTATAGGCCCCCAAACAGTAGTCTGAATGTCGGATGTAAGTTAAATCAGGAGCTGAAATTGGCCTGTCGCAAAGATGTCACTACAGTTGTTATGGGGGATTTTAACATGCAGGTAGACTGGGAGAATCAGGATGGTATTGGGCCTCAAGAAAGAGACTTTGTGGAGTGCCTCAGAGATGGATTCTTAGAGCAGCTGGTACTGGAGCCGACCAGGGAGAAGGCAATTCTGGATCTGGTATTGTGTAACGAACCAGAATTGGTCAGAGACCTCGAAGTGAAGGAGCCATTGGGAAGTAGTGACCATAATACAATAAGCTTCAATCTGTAATTTGAGAGGGAGAGGGTACAGTCGGAAGTGACAGTACTTCTGTTGAATAAAGGGAACTATGGAGCTATGAGGGAGGAGCTGGCCAAAGTTCAATGGTGTAATACCTTAGCAGGGATGACCGTGGAGGAACAATGGCGGATATTTCTGTGTACATTGCAGAAGTTGCAGGATCAGTTCATTCCTAAAAGGAAGAAAGATCCCAGGAGGAGGCATGGGTGGCCATGGCTGACGAGGGAAGTAAAGAAACATATAAAGTTAAAAGAGAAAAAGTATAACATAGCTAAGATAAGTGGGAAAACTGAGGACTGGGAAGCTTTCAAAGAGCAACAGAGGATTACTAAGAAGGAAATACGCAGAGGAAAAATGAGGTATGAAGGTAAACTGGTCAAGAATATTAAGGAGGATAGTAAAAGCTTTTTTAGGTATGTGCAAGGCAAAAAAATGGTTAGGACAAAAATTGGGCTCTTGAAGACAGAAACAGGGGAATATATTACTAGGAACAAAGAAATGGCAGAGGAATTAAATGAGTACTTCAGATCTGTGTTCACTGGGGAAGACACAAGCAATCTCCCTGAGGTAACAGTTGCTGAAGGACCTGAACTTAAGGGAATTTATATTTGCCAGGATTTGGTGTTGGAGAGACTGTTAGGTCTGAAGGTTGATAAGTCTCCGGGGCCTGATGATCTGCATCCCAGGGTACTGAAGGAGGTGGCTCGGAAAATCGTGGATGCGTTGGTGATTATTTTCCAGAGTTCAATAGATTCGGGGTCGGTTCCTGCGGATTGGAGGGTGGCTAATGTTATACCACTTTTTAAGAAAGATGGGCGAGAGAAAGCAGGAAATTATAGACCAGTTAGTCTGACCTCAGTGGTGGGAAAGATGCTGGAGTCTATTATAAAGGATGAAATTACTGCACATCTGGATAGTAGTAACAGGATAGGATAGAGTCAGCATGGATTTATGAAGGGGAAATCATGCTTGACTAATCTTCTGGAATTTTTTGAGGATGTAACTATGAAGTTGGATGAGGGAAATCCAGTAGATGTAGTGTACCTGGACTTTCAGAAAGCCTTTGATAAAGTCCCACACAGGAGGTTAGTGAGCAAAATTAGGGCGCATGGTATTGGGGGCAAAGTACTAGATTGGATTGAAAATTGGTTGGCTAATAGGAAACAAAGGGGAGTGATAAACGGCTCCCTTTCGGAATGGCAGGCAGTGACCAGTGGGGTACCGCAGGGATCCGTGCTGGGACCGCAGCTTTTTACAATATATGTTAATGATATAGAAGATGGTATCAGCAATAACATGAGCAAATTTGCTGATGATACAAAGCTGGGTGGCAGGGTGAAATGTGATGAGGATGTTAGGAGATTACAGGGTGACCTGGACAAGTTAGGTGAGTGGGCAGATGCATGGCAGATGCAGTTTAATGTGGATAAATGTATGGTTATCCACTTTGGTAGCAAGAACAGGAAGGCAGACTACTACCTCAATGGAATCAATTTATGTAAAGGGGCAGTACAGAGAGATCTGGGTGTTCTTGTACACCAGTCAATGAAGGCAAGCATGCAGGTACAGCAGGTAGTGAAGAAGGCTAATAGCATGCTGGCCTTCATAACAAGAGGAATTGAGTACAGAAGCAAAGAGGTGCTTCTGCAGCTGTACAGGGCCCTGGTGAGACCACACCTGGAGTACTGTGTGTAGTTCTGGTCTCCAAATTTGAGAAAAGACATTCTGGCTATTGAGGGAGTGCAGCGTAGGTTCACGAGGTCAATTCCTGGAATGGCAGGATTACCTTACACTGAAAGAATGAAGCGACTGCGCTTGTATACCCTTGAGTTTCGAAGACTGAGAGCGGATCTGATTGAGACGTATAAGATTATGAAAGAATTGGATACTCTGGCAGTAGGAAACATATTTCCACTGATGGGTGAGTGCCGAACCAGAGGACACAGCTTAAAGATACGGGGTAGACCATTTAGGACAGAGCTCAGGAGAAACTTCTTCACCCAGAGAGTGGTGGCTGTGTGGAATGCTCTGCCTCAGAAGGCAGTGGAGGCCCACTCTGTGGATTCATTTAAGAAAGAGTTGGATAGAGCTCTCAAAGATAGTGGAATCAAGGGTTATGGAGATAAGGCAGGAACAGGATACTGATTAGGAATGATCAGCCATGATTATATTGAATGGCGGTGCAGGCTCGAAGGGCTGAATGGCCTACTCCTGCACCTATTGTCTATTGCCTATTGTCTATATTTGAAAGTAATGATTTCAGAGGACCAAGGAGATAAGGCTAGGTAGCCCTCTCTAGAGCCAATACAGACACAATGGGTCAAATGACCTCCATCTGTACTGTAAAATTCTATGATTCTATGATTTTAAATTTAGATTTTGTAATGGTTGTCTTTTATATCATTGCGTGTCCAGTTTGCCTTTACTGGGAAGTAGAGCTTTTGCCAATTAGACAGAGAAACTGGTTCCGTGACACATTATATTTATCTTTGATTGTGTCTCACACAACTTCCATTTTGTTCCAACTGATGGATTTAGCTTGTTTACTGTGTGCAATCTCTGTCAAATTTTTCAAAGTCAGCTTTACGTAAATATTTTATTCAACTATTTGTTCTTTTCTTCCCAGTCACATTACTGCCTCCAATATGTTCCGAAATGTAATATACCTTGAAATCAAGGGGAACCACTGTCAGATTACATAAACCATGTGCCAGTATCTCCCCATCTCTTTCTGAAGACAGATATAAATATAAAAACCAAAAGAACTGCCGATGCTGTAAATCAGAAACCCAAGCAGACATTGCTGGAAAACCTCAGCAGGTCTGGCACCATCTGTGAAGAGAAATCAAAGTTAATTGTTCAGGTCCGAGTTCTGAGGAAGGGTCACTGGACCCAAGACGATAATTCTGATTTCACTTCAAAGATGCTTCCAGCCTTGGCAAGCTTTCTCAGTAATTTCTGTCGATATAAACATACCTTTGTTTTGCCAAAAAATTAGTGCAACCGAAGCTCCAACTCAACAAAGAATTTGACAACATGGCTAATGATAAGGGTGCTTGTGATGATCTGAGTACCTGTAATATTGGGTGGTTTTCCAACAGCATCCTAACCACATTATAGTTTACACTGTGCAGTCAAGGCAATGATTATCCTCTAAGCCTGATTGTCTGCATTTACCAAAATCAGCCATACTTGCACAGCCACCTGCCTCATAATGACCAAAGCTGTTGTCACAATGACAATAAACAAGAGGTGCAGGAGTCTGCCATTCTGCCCTTCAAGCCTGCACCACCATTCATTATGATCATGGCTGATCATCCTCAATCAGTATCCTGTTCCTGCCTTATCTCCATAACCCTTGATTCTACTGTCCTTGAGAGCTCTATCCAACTCTTTCTTAAATCAATCCAGAGACTGGGCCTCCACTGCCCTCTGGGGCAGAGCATTCCACACACCCACCACTCTGTGGGTGAAGAAGTTTCTCCTCATCTCTGTCCTAAATGGCCTACCCCTAATTTTTAAGCTGTGTCCTCTGGTTTTGGACTCACCCATCAGTGGAAACATGTTTCCTGCCTCCAGAGTGTCCAATCCTTTAATAATCTTATACGTCTCAATCAGATCCCCTCTCAGTCTTCTAAACTCAAGGGTATACAAGCCCAGTCGCTCCAATCTTTCAACATAAGATAGTCCCGCCATTCCAGGAATTGACCTCGTGAACCTACGCTGCACTTCCTCAATAGCCAGAATGTCTTTCCTCAAATTTGGAGACCAGAACTGCACACAATATTCCAGGTGCGGTCTCACCAGGGCCCTGTACAGTTGCAGAAGAACCTCTTTGCTTCTATACTCAATTCCTCTTGTTATGAAGGCCAGCATGCTATTAGCTTTCTTCACTACCTGCTGTACCTGCATGCTTGCCTTCATTGACTGGTGTACAAGAACACCTAGATCTCGTTGCACTGCCCCTTTACCTAACTTGACTCCATTTAGGTAGTAATCTGCCTTCCTGTTCTTGCCACCAAATTGGATAATCATACATTTATCCACATTAAACTGCATCTGCCATGCATCTGTCCACTCACCTAACTTGTCCAGGTCACCCTGTAATCTCCTAACATCTTCCTCACATTTCACCCTGCCACTCAGCTTTGTATCATCAGCACATTTGCTAATGTTACTATTAATACCATCTTCTATATCATTAATATATATTGTAAAAAGCTGCGGTCCCAGCACTGATCCCTGCGACACCCCACTGGTCACTGCCTGCCATTCCGAAAGGGAGCCGTTTATCACTACTCTTTGTTTCCTCTCAGCCAACCAATTTTCAATCCAAGTCAGTACTTTGCCCCCAATACCATGCGCCCTAATTTTGCTCACTAACCTCCTATGTGGGACTTTATCAAAGGCTTTCTGAAAGAAGAGGTACACTACATCCACTGGATCTCCCTCATCCATCATCATAGTTACATCCTCAAAAAATTCCAGAAGATTAGTCAAGCATGATTTCCCCTTCATAAATCCATGCTGACTCTGACCTATCCTGTTACTGCTATCCAGATGTGTCATAATTTCATCCTTTATAATTGACTCCAACATCTTTCCCACCACTGAGGTCAGACTAACTGGTCTATAATTTTCTGCTTTCTCTCTCACTCCTTTCTTAAAAAGTGGTACAACATTAGCCACCCTCCAATCCGCAGGAACTGATCTTGAATCTATTGAACTCTGGAAAATAATCACCAACGCATTCACGATTTCTCGAGCCACCTCCTTCAGTACCCTGGGATGTAGACCATCAGGCCCCGGGGTCTTATCAACCTTCAGACCTAACAGTCTCTCCAACACCAATTCCTGGCAAATATAAATTCCCTTCAATTCAGGTCCTTCAACCACTGTTACCTCAGGGAGATTGCTTGTGTCTTCTCCAGTGAACACAGATCTGAAGTACCAATTCAACTCTTCTGCCATTTCTATGTTCCCTGTAATATATTCCCTTGTGTCTTCAAGGACCCAATTTTAGTCTTAACCATTTCTTTTCCCTTTCTCATACCTAAAAAAGCTTTTACTATCCTCCTTTATATTTTTGGGCAGTTTACATTTGTACCTCATTTTTTCTCTACGTACTTCCTTCTTAGTAATCCTCTGTTGTTCTTTAAAAGCTTCCCAGTCCTCTGTTTTCCCATTCATCTTTGCTTGTTATACTTTTTCTCTTTTGACTTTATATGTTTCTTAACTTCCCTCGTCAGCCACGGCCACCCCTGCCGCATCGTGGGATCTTTCTTCCTTTTTGGAATGAACTGCTCCTGCATCTTCTGCATTATACACAGAAATATCTGCTTTGTTCCTCCACTATCATCCCTGCTAAGGTATTGCACCATTGAACTTTGGCCAGCTCCTCCCTCATAGCTCCATAGTTCCCTTTATTGACAATGAGCCAGAGTAATAGTTATTCTAATCAACCTGCTCAGATATGTTACAACACACCTCTGGGAGAGAGGTTCTTGAAATTGCATTTTCTGACTCAGACGTAGGGACACTTCCATTGTGCCACTAGAGGCCCCACCAGCCAAAGTTATACAGATACCTCCTGCTACACATATTATATGTTTGCACTGCTCATGATAGCAGCTGTCAACTGTAGAATTGAACTCCCCACCATCTCCTCATAGGCATTCTACAATGTAGATTTGGAATGATGGTGTCATCAAATATCATTGAGAACAACCCACCTGACTCCCATCTCACACAAAATCACCTCTACTCCTACAGCCCTCAAAAGGTCTTCAAGTGGAGTGATATTATGTCAGCTGCCTACTCCTTTGGCATTTCCTCCTTTGTTTATTGCTCTGTTCTTTCAGGCTTGTCAAATGCACTAATAGGAACTTGGTGATGTATTTTAATTCTTTTCTAAAAGGCTTTCAGAATTTTTGATCATCTGCTTAAATGTCTTATGACAGTGACAAAAATATTCGTGCCAGGATTACATAATTGATATGAAACCCTCAATATGACAACAGGATATGCAAGGCTAATTCTGGTTCCCACGGGCTGTTCCTTTGAGGTACAAAAAGATTAAATTTTATTCAGATGAAAGTGAGGACTGCAGATGCTGAAGATCAGGGTCTAGATTAGAGTTGTGCTGGAAAAGCACAGCAGGTCAGGCAGCATCCGAGGAGCAGGAAAATCGACATTTTGGGCAAAAGCCCTTAATCAGAAACGCGGGCAGGCGAAATTTTATTCAGGCAGGTGAAAGTTAATTAATATGCATAAGGATATTGGTTTCTGTCATCGTAAGATGGTTTTAATATGTTTATGTTAACTGGATGCAGGTTCAGTGGAATATTCTCATTCTGCAGTGCTTTTGATGGCAGACTGAATGATGTTATAGATTCTAGCACTGAGATTGCAAACAACTGTGGGGTCAGTACAGGGATTAGAGAATTTTCATATTTAATCTTCCAATATATGAAGTAAAATTAAGTGTTTTATGCGAATACATAATTAAATAATCTTCTTAATATTTGTTGTCCAAAAGGATGCAACATGCAGATGTTATCAATATTATCAATCAAGTTTTACCTGAATGGAAGTCAGTTTTATATGCAGCATGATTTTATGGATGGTCATAACTAAGAAGTAGCAAAGTATGAAAATGACAACACAAGAACGGGCCATTAGTTGGTTTGATGTTTACTATTCACACATAATTAATTCCAATCATGCTTAGTTGCTCTGTTCCAAAACATTTCATTCCCTTTAATTTCTTACACCTATCCAATTTAATCGAGAAAGTTCATCTAGTTTATGCAAGGCAGACAATTCTGCAGCACCTCGACTCTTCGGTAGTTGGATTTCTCTTCTCTTGCCTCTTGGGTTCAAGTTTGTGTCTACGTTCCTCAACCTAGATTCTATTGGGAATCATCTGCTTATGTCTCCACTTGCCATTATTGTGAAATTAACATCATATTGATGCACCATCTAATGTAAAAATAACTCAATTTTTCGACGGAAACAAAAAACATTATGATTCATGACTTGTGAGAATAAGAACCCAGGACATTTGTACAGATTTTAATGCTTTCAATGTGATCTAATACTTTCCAGTCATCCACAAGAATATGCAGCTGTTGCATATGATATCCGACTTCAGCAAATGATGGTTCGAGCTCAAACGTTTCAATTGTATGAGCAGTAATAAACGGTGACTGTCATGAGACAATTTATTCGTATATACCAGCATGTACTTTGCAAGCTATTATTTTCACTACGGAGATTAAAATTCTGCAGGATTTCGGCTGATAGCAGATCAAAGTAATTCCTGGACCTCACTGTGTAACCCTACCACCTGGTGGTTATAAATGTAAATTGCAATTCTTGACCTCAATGGAAATCTGGTCTTTCAGAGTTAGGTCTGATGGAACAATGATTTCTGCTGCAATAAGACCTCAATCAATCATTCATCACTCATTATCTTGACTGGGAATGATGTTTGAATGCATGTTGGAGATTTGAGAATAACTTTATTCTGCAGTGCAGAGTCAGTGGTCAGACTGACCATAATAACCTGTATTCTCTTCAACATTGCCAATCTTTCCTTCCCTTAGTTGACAGCACTCACAATCTCAGCAGAATGGTTCATTACATTTTATTCCTGGCTGCACTTGCTTTCTCGATTTCAGTTACAGCCCTCATAACTACTTTCCCCTACTGGTCACATTTGCTTCCTCTCAGCATGCACACCATGCTAAGCTTCCTCACACAGCTGGACAACCCTTTCACATGGCCCATATCAACCCATTCCCATTATCCTAGTCAGGGAAACTTGGATCCAAAGGGTTGAGAAGGTTTCTGGAATGGTTTTCATGTGAAAAGAGAATGTGAAGAAGATTGTGTAGTCATTACAGTCAATTTAGAATTGATGAATAACTTGACATATAGATTACTATCAGAAAGAAAAGTCTTCTACATTTTTGAAGCATTTTAACTGAGTGATTTAAAGATCACTGAAATCACCATCATTGAGAATTGCTCATGGCAAATACAATTCTTTATCCAGTTTGCTAGACGGATATATTAAAATTCATTCACAGAATGTGGATGTCACAGACTATGCCAGGATTTATTTCCTGTTTCTCATTGCCCACAGGGCTGTTTGGAATTAACCTCATTCCTGTGGGTCTGGAGGCATTAAGGATGGCAGTCTCCTTCTCTAAAGGCCATTAGTGAACCAAATGGGTTTTTCTTGACAATTGAGAGTAATTTCATGGCTATCATTAGACATTTTGTTCCAGATTTTTTCTCAAACTTAAAACAAAGTATATAATTTCCACAATCTGCCTTTGCAGGACTTGACCCTGGCTCCCCAGTGTATTACCTGGGTTCCTGGATTAATAGGAGAAAGTGAGGACTGCAGATGCTGGAGATCAGAGTCGAAACATATGGCTCTGGAAAAGTGCAGCAGGTCAGGCAGGGTCCGAGGAGCAGGAGAATCGATGTTTCGGGCATAAGCCTTTCATCAGGAATGTGTTTAATAGTCCTAGGCTGTTAACTCCCTGGTGACATGTCAACACATGAGTGACTCCCCATATGATATGTCAGTGTTGACTGTGAGTTGCCAGATGGGTTATGTGTCTTATCTTAGAGTGATGCATTGGGACATTGGTTATCAACCAGGACACTTGGTGATGGATTCTGGGTTTGAGCAGCTGCCCTCTGTCTCAGTGGATCTTGTTGATTGGAAAGTCTTATGACTATTTCTGATGATACATCACTATTATGACCATGATTGTATGGCTGATATTTACGTGTTGATTTTGTTAGAGAGGATGTTCATGAAATCTTCAATATTGACCTTGAAACCTTTCCTTTAGTCCAAGTGCAAACAGGTTCCTTGACAGACCTCTGGGTGGTGTTCCTGTTTGGGCACTCTTGAGACATAGATGCTGATAATGTCTGTTTTTCGAGAGTCCACAGTGGATATCTGGCTCTGGTTGGACTTTTTGAGTATTCTTTCTTGTAATGCTTTATTGTCATGAGACTATGGTGCTTATGAGCATTCTGTGGTGAACAATTAACCACTAATGCTTCTTCAACAGAGCTACATGTGTTTGAATAACAAGAGATATCTCACTACTTAATAGTAAAATAGGTTACATTAGCTTAAAACTGGTTAACAACATTAACACTTGATAAGAGACGTTGTTACCTCATGAGAGATAATAACTAGGTTTGCGCTATGTGACAAAGGTAGTCATCATAACCCTGGTCCACAGGGTGACTCCACATTAGAGACAGATGACTGGTGGAGGTAAGCCCTGAGGTTCACATCTCAGGTAAGTGGAGAGGTTGAGAAAATGAGCCCTTCATGTTAAGACACACATGAATTTAAATCACTCTGTATTGAAAACCAGCCAAGTGAGCTGCTCAACTCCCTTTAGACTGTAGAACTGACTAATAACTAATAAGACACTCTAAGCTGTGAATAAGGGGAAACAATCCTGTTGAATTACCCAAGAATCTTGTATGTTTCAATAAGGTCACCTCTCATTCTTTCAAACTCCAGGCCCAGTATAACTCCTTATAGATGGTCGCTCTGTATCAGAATTAGTGAACTTTCTCTGGACTGCTACTTTTCTTCAGCCATTTTACTGCTAAACTCCTTTCCCAGTCTATTCCAGTGAGCTCTGTTATACTTTTTTTTTGTAATTGTCCTTTTATAGGCTTAAAACAGTTATTTCTGGCCCAGTTTCCTTCCTCTCAAACTGAATGCTAAATTCAATCACCTATGGTCTCAGTTTTCTGGGGATGTTTTGTTTTGACATGATTTATTAAACCTGCCTCAGTACACACCACCAGATCCAAAATATCCTCATCCCTGGATGGGGGATACTCAGCATGTTGTTCTAAGAAACTTCACATATAGCACAAATGTAAAGGTTGCAAAACACATGGTAAAACAAAATCCCATTAATCTCAACAGAACACCTTTACAGTACTCACTCCAGAGATGAGTCTCTTTATAGTTCTTAAGTTATTTGTGACTTCAAATACCCTACTTGAGAATCTGATAATCTCTTCCTTTAACATTCATGCAACTGAACAGAGATTATCTCAACTGTGAAGCACCCCTTCAAAGTTTGAAACCAATGCTTCTCATCTGGAACTTTAAAACTAAACACCTTACGTTGAGGTAATCTAATTCTTAACAATCTGGAAGTTTCTCTCTTCAGGAACAAGGGTCTTACAGATTCAGTCAAGACTTCACCCAAACCCAAGGGGCTCTCTTTAAACCTGAAGCCAAAAGAAATTCCAGAATCTTGTATTGGAAAATTAATGCATAACTCATAAAACTTACTTAAGGGAGAATAAAACTCTCCAGGAAGTCTGTTTCTCATCATGTGATTTAAACTGTGGCTACAGAAATATTTGAAATATTAAACTCCTTCATAGACACAATTCAAACCCAAATTCCACCCGATCAAACACTAAAATAAATGATATTAAAATTAATATGAGTCACTCCCCTTACATTAGAATTCTGTCACAGAAACATAGGATTGTAGAATGATTTCCCCACCGAAGAAAACATTTGGCATGAAAAGTTCACATCTGCATTCTGTAAGACCATTATAACAAGTCTCACTCCCCCATTCTTTCAATTTCTTTCTACCACTTTCTCACAGAGTGCTTCCAAATCCTATTCTTTTCCTTGAAGTTATCTTTGGCTGTTTCGCCAATAATCCTAAATCTTTCATATGAACTCTTTCATTCTTGATCGCATGACTTTCATTACTTTCATCAATTAACACATGCAGGATCTAAATTACCTGTTCGTTCATTATCACTTTGGCAATATGTTCCTCCTTCATAATGACAAATGCATTATGTTAATTTAGTACATCAGTCATGCCCTCTACCTCCATACATCATTTTTCTTTCTGATATCTAATCTGCCGTAAGACTACCCTTTTAATGTCTGTGGATTTTTTGATGTGATGTCATTCTGTGATGAGGTAATGCAGCTAGAAAGTAAAACATGATGACAGGAAATAGTTTGGCCACCCATCACACTGAAGTCTGAGTCATTCTTACATGAGGTCCAATTTGGTGGCATGATGACTGAGTAAGTAACACTGCTGCCTCACAGTGACAGGACTCGATTCCAGCCTTGGGCAACTGTCTGCATGGAGTTTCTACATTTTCTGTATGTTTGCATGGGTTTCCTCTAGGTGTTTTGGTTTGCTCCCAAAGTCCAAAGTTGTGCAGGTTAGACGGATTGCCCTGTAGTGTCCAGGGATGTGCAGACCAGGTGGAGTAGCAATGGGAAATGCAGGCATACAGGGATAAAGTAAGGGGCCAAGTGGGATGCTCATTGCAGGGTCAGTGTGAACTTAATGGATTGAATGGCCTTTTTCTGCACTGTAGAAATTCAATGATCCAGTGACTTCTTACATGCTGTTAAAGATCTTTATCTTCCCAAACACTCACTAACACTTAATACATCGTTACAAAATTGATGTAGAATATGGTTAGCACAATCGAAAAAGTGAAAAAAAAAACAAATGAGATGTGGCATATAAAGCAATCACGATGTAGAAAAAATGACATGGGAATTCTGCCAGTGCAAATGATCAGGGTTGGTCTTGGATTTTACTTACTTGCCTGCCAGCAATATAATTCCCTGAGACACTAAAAATCTGACTACCTCAGCCTCCAGAATTCAAGATCCATTGAGTGAAGAAAGCTCTCCTTATCGCAGTCCTGAGACTGTCCTTGATTTTTACTCCACACCCATGGGAAATGACATTTCTATGTTGATTTTATCAAATCCCTTCAAAATCTTGTATGTTTCAAAGAAATCACCTTCTATTCTTCTGCACCCCATAAAGTATAGAACAAATGTACTCACCCTCTCACCATAAGGGTTAATTTAGTGATCATTTGCTGTACTACTTTCAGTGCAAGTGCATCCTTTCTTAAGTATGGAGAGCAAAGCTGCACATCATTCTGGTCACCAAAGCTCAGTGCAATTCCAACAGCACTTCTTTTTCTCCAATACTCAAATTCCCTTGGAATAAAGGCCAACGTGCTGCTTGTTTTTCTAATTGTTTGTTGTGCTTGCTCGCTAACTTCTTGGGTTAATTGTACAAATACACCTCAATCTCTCTGAACATCAACATTTGTAAGTGTCACACCTTCTTAGACGTTTGTGGGTGGCATGGTGGCACAGTGGCTAGCAATGCAGCCTCACAGCGCCAGAGACCCGGGTTCAATTCCCACCTCAGGCGACTGACTGTGTGGAATTTGCACGTTCTTCCCGTGTCTGCGTGGGCTTCTGGAGGCTGAGGTAGTCAGATTTTTAGTGTCTCAGGGAATTATATTGATGGCAGGCAGGTGCTCCGGTTTCCTCCCACAGTCCAAAGATGTGCAGGTCAGGTGAATTGGCCATGCTAAATTGCCCGTAGTGTTAGGTAAGGGGTAAATGTAGGGGTATGGGTGGGTTGCGCTTCGGCGGGGCGGTGTGGACTTGTTGGGCCGAAGGGCCTGTTTCCACACTGTAAGTAATCTAATCTAATCTAATCTAATCTAATCTAATCTAATATGTTGCTTTATATTTTTACAGCTGCACAACACCCTTCTCATTATGATACTCCATCTGCTATCTTCCTGCCCACTCACTTAACCTATCTCTATCTTATTATAACCTCTTTCTGTTCACCTCACATTTTCCATTCTTATCTAATTTTGTATTGTTGTCAAAATTAGATGCCTTACCCTACCTCTTTAAGTAATTAATACCAATAGATTTGTACTGACAAATGCTCTGTAATTATAGAAAAAGAAACTGCATGGCAACACAGACATTAAAGGTATTGAAAAAAAGGATGCATCATGATTCTATGAAACAGAAAGGATGTTGTTTATCAATTTTACACAGCATTACAAGAATTACCAATGTTTAGTCCAACATAGTGTTGACATTAAACCTGAACAGATTAGGAATACACAAGAAACAGTTTCACATGAGAAAACCTTCTGGTATATATTAGAAAAAATGAAACCTTGCAAAATGCCATTGAAGATTATCACCAATTTGCATTCTCATCGAACAGCCTTTTCATATCCTAGTAATCATAATCTCCTCTTTCATATTCTAAAAGACACAGAGGCTTTCTGCTGTATTTCACATTATATTAATTTATCAGTATTATAATGCTGTTGGTTTTTGGAACATTTTTGTGTTAAAGGATTAGCAACTATATAGCACTTTACACAGCCATGCGGCAATGGACAGTCACTGAAATACAGTCACTGTTGCAAGAAGACATATTAGCAAGTTTGCTCAGAGCAACGTCCCACAAAATGGAAACGAGATGCATAACAAAGTTATCCATTTCAGAAATGCTGGTTAATGATGAAATACTAGCAATGGCAATGGCGAACTCTCTTTTAGTCATTGGCAAATAGCTTAACTTCTTTTAAACAGAAGTTAGATGAAAGCATGGCAGAAAAAAAATGAAAAAGCTAGACTGAAAGATTCACTTGGACTATAAACACCAGCATCAACCATTTGAGCCAAATAACTTATTTCTATGCTATATATTTTGTACCATATGAAGTTGTTGCTGTGCGCTAAAACCTCAACTGATTCATTAAGATAATTTACAGAAGGAAATCAGGCATCCTTACGCAGACTTGTTTCTCTTGTATGTCGCTCCAGATGTATACCTAACAAGCCACTAAATATCAAACCACTATAATGGCCATGGTCTGCAATGTCGAAGAAGACTCACCACACCAGCTCAATGTAATTATGGCTGGATGATGAACCAGCCTTACCATCAGTGACCAAACCCAATAATAAGTAATCAATGACCACTATGTTTCCAAAGAAAATAGAATAAGTACTATAAGTATAAATGCTGGATCATTTCAATTCATTTATTGCTAAATAACAACTTTGAATTCATAGGAGTGAATTGCTGCAACACTAAAAGTTTAATTTGAAAACTAAATATGACAGAGAATTTCTCATATAATGAAGTTTCTGATGTTTCCCCATAATTTTCCTGCATAAATAATGCACTTCATGCTGTGATTTATAGATCAAATCATTTGCAAATTATAGAAAATGTTGCTCATGTTCCACAATAATCTCCAGTTGTTACATAAATATTGCATCACACCAGTCTCTATGAGTATTCCTTATTGTTCATACACATTTTGGGGGCAATTGCAAGGGTTACATTAAATCAGAACTGTACACGCACATGTTTAGTTATTCAAACATTTCTGGTTCTTTTGGGATACGTTTTGGGAATTTGTGTTGCAGACGTTTCGTCCCCTGTATAGGTGACATCCTCAGTGCTTGGGAGCCTCCTGTGAAGCACTTCTGTGATGTTTCCTCTGGCATTTATAGTGGTTTGTCTCTGCCGCTTCCGGTTGTCAGTTCCAGCTGTCCGCTGCAGTGGTTGGTATATTGGGTCCAGATCGATGTGCTTATTGATTGAATCTGTGGATGACTGCCATGCCTCTAGAGTGCCATGCTTCAGAGAACAGCCAGGGAATTCCTAGAGGCATGGCACTCATCCACAGATTCAATTAATAAGCACATCGACCTGGACCCAATATACCAACCACTGCAGCGGACAGCTGGAACTGACAACCGGAAGCGGCAGAGACAAACCACTATAAATGCCAGAGGAAACATCACAGAAGCACTTCACAGGAGTCTCCCAAGCACTGAGGATGTCACCTAGACAGGGGATGAAACGTCTGCAACACAAATTCCCAGCTCAGTGAACAGAACCACAACAACGAGCACCCGAGCTACAAATCTTCTCACAAACTTTGAATACTTTTTGCACAATATTAGAAACCAGTTCATTAACAACTGTAAATCCATCCCCAATTATGAGTTAGGGGACCAGGAAATGTTTGTCTTATGGTACATTAGTGCACAGGGAGTTGTGGAGTGCTAGGAGTTGACAGGTTTATTAACAGTCAGAAAACAGAGCAGGAATAAATGCATTATCTTCATGTTGGCTGTGACTAATGGTGTACCTTTAGGATCAGTGAATGGACACTAATAGTTATTCACAATCTGCATTAATAATTTAGATGAGGGGACCAGATGTAATATTTTCATGTTTGCTGATGACACAGAAATAGGTGGATGAATTGTTAGGAGTACGTAAAGAAGCATCAAGGGGGTATAGGGGTGGCATAGTGGCTCACAGAACCAGGGACCCCAGGTTTGATTCCAACCTTGGGCGACTATCTGTGTAGAGTTTGTCATTCTCCTCGTGTCTGCGTGGGTTTCCCTCAGATGCTCCGGTTTCCTCCCACAATGCAGATGAGATGGATTGGCCATGTTAAATTGCCCATTGTATCCAGGGATGTGTAGTCAAGGTGGGTTAGCCATGGGAAGAATACAGGGATCTGGGTGGGATGCTCTTTGGAGTGGTGTGGACTCGATGGGTCAAATGGCTGCTTCCACAGTGTAAGGATTTAATGATGTCAGAGTAAAAATGCATTGATCCAATTGTATACATCCTTAGAGAATCTATGCCTGGATTGCTTCGTACAGTTTTCATGTTCATACTAAGAAAAATCTACTTATCATAAAGTTAGTGTAATTAATGGATGTAGGTTTGCTCTCTGAGCTGGAAGGTTCATTTTCAGACTTTTCATCCCCATAATATCTTCAGTGGGCCTCCGGACGAAGCACTGCTGATGCTTCCTGCTTTCTATTTATATGTGTGGGTTTCTTTGGGTTGGTTGTGTCATTTCCTGTGATGATGTCATTTCCTACGGTGATGTTATTTCCTGATCTTTTTCTCAGGGGGTGGCAAATGGGGTCCAAGTTAATGTGTTTGTTGATATAGTGTTGAAAATGAACCTACATCCAGAACCTCAACCTGAGCTACAAATCTTCTCAAAACTCACAAAGTGCAATTAATGTTCAATAACCTGATTCTGGGATTGCAGAATAGTGCTTGAGAAGAATGGAGCTGTATCTTAGAGAGCCTGGAAGAGCAAGATGTGATGTCATTGAAAAATAGAAAACTTTTCCAAGACTTGACAGGTAGACGCAGGAATTATGATCCCACTGGCTTGGAGGTAGTGCGGGGCGATAGGTAAAGGGCTGGCTGTTTACGATGAAGATGAAGAAGAATTTCTTCACTCAGAGATTAAGGCATCTTTAAAAATTCTCCAACCCAGAGAGCCGCACAGCTCAGTGGAGTATGTTCAAGACAGAGATCAATAGATTTTGCAGAATTTTCACGCTGTAAGTAATCTAATCTAATCTAAAGGGAGACAGAGATTGTGTGAGGAAATGGGACTGATTTAGTAAGTCAACCATGATCTGATTGAATGCTAGAGAAAATTTAATTAGTCAAATGGCACTTTCTGCTGCCATTTCTCATACCTTACGAATATGATTCTATTTATGATTGTGGATAGTAAGATGACATGATGTGAAGAACTGACATGTTTGGCAACATTCATTTCTTGACACGCAATGTGACATTTTAAAATACCAAAATTGCACCAAGGGGAGGAGGATTCCTGATGAGAAGTGCACCTAATGATTTATAAATTGGTCTCCGTGTGGGTACATAATGACCACCAGTGATATGCAGAGCAATCTGATTGTGAGGTCCATCAGAATGTGGACACTGACTTGACAGCAATGCTACCACATTTGGTAATCCATATGGCAGCCTGAGCAGTTGCATATCATCAGAAAGCTGCTTTCACTAACACAAAAGATTTTCTTGCTTCACCCCCTCCCCCGCCCCACCATCCATTTCCACCCCCTCACCAATGATACTGAAAAGATAATTTAATATTTAGAGATTAATTCCTGTTTACTTCTTGCAGGAGCTGCAACTCTTTATATTTCAGGTTCATTTCCATGCTTGCTACAGTTTCACTATTCTATAGGGAGCAATCTGACAGATGCTGAAGTACTTTTTTTGCTGATTGAAAGGTTTGTTCACAAATCAATTACTTTCAGAAATAACTCATCCAATTGGGGCTTCTTCATGGCATTCAGCCTGACTGGAGGATTAGGCAAAGGTTACACAAATTAGGACTGGTTGCTAGAAGAGGAAGGCAGAGAGTAGGGGTGGGTGGTGGTGGTTTTGGGGACAAAAACACTCTTTTCATTCATTCTTCAACATGGTGAACATTGTCTCCTTCATGGAGATTGAAACATGCAGACAAGCCTCTCCACTAATCCTGCCATTAATTCCAACTCCTTCCTGTTGTCTGTCACCTTCTCCTCCAAGAAAAAGAGAAGTGTGTCTCTGAGTGTTGTGCAATATGTTTGGATGCTGTAGCTGTCATGGTTCAACAGCTGTCAATATGTGCAAGCTGAGAGACATTGGTGCCAAGCTTGCAACAGTACCACAGTGGCAAGTATACAAGAGTGAGGTAACTGTTGCTACTTGTAGCTACTCCCACCCAGATATCTGTTGTCATGGTCTGTCATACACTTCTGTCTTGCTCCATCCTCACATATCCCATGTGGAGCTGGCTGTGGTTTAAATCAGCCACTTGAAGTCTTGGTACAGCTATAAGAGTCTTTACTTCTAACCATATGCTGACATGCTAAAAGACCACCAATGTCTCTCTTCCAAAATACAATCATCATGGCAATATATCATCTTAGTTCTCACATTTCATTACGATATTTCACAGTTCACTTGTCATTGACAAACTTTGTGCCTACATCACATATTCTTATTAATGGACTGGCTCTGCTGATGTCCCTTTCATGTTCTCCTTATGTCTCCTGCCTGGCTCTTTATCACTCTGAGATTGTTCATTCAAGCTCAAAAGGTGGTTCAGTGTTAAAACTTACACTCTTATCTATCTTCATGCAAAATTGGTTTCATATCCATTCATGCCTATAGTATTTGCTGCATTTTACTTCATGCTTCAAGGAAGTGCTCAGTCGCTATATGTGTCTCTCCCAGGTGAAAAGTGTTCATTTAAATAATCTTAATTTATTGTTACCCTTCAAGCTGATCTGCAAATGTTCTTTGATGTCTATCGTCTAACTGTATCTAGATTGACACCTCTTCCTGCTGTCCTCCACTTTGCCCTTTCGAAGAGATCTTTGTAGTTTTTCAACTCTACTGACATGCAGGGTGAAGCATATAAATATTGGGTATGATTGAAAATGATTGTTTATAGGAGAAGGATGGTCTGTGGTGAATTGAGAAATACCTAAGATTGATGGTGCAGTTGGTAAGATATGACATTTGAAGATACATTCATTGACCTTGACCACTCATGTGAGTCGTTAACATCTTCCAAAACTGCATATAGTTTCTGGGACTGCACTCCAGGCATTAACATATGCCTCTATCTCTTGTTACTAACTCATGATTTTGTGGATGGAGAGTTTCAGCCAATCCAGCTCATTTTTGAGGATTTCTGCTCCTTCTTTCTAACTCTTTACAAACACCTCCAATACTACATCAGGAATCCTGAATGGGTTCTCCCTTCTGTAGTCAATGATTATTAGATCTTCCAAAGCACGACAATCAGAAAGATTTCCGCATCAACAGTAGTCAGACTGTACCTCCCCATTAAATTTGCAGATTTGCTTTAAATTGAGTTAGATATTGCAATACTGGGTTCCTAATGGATGTGTGCTACCAACAAACAGTATGAGAAGCATCAACCACATGCAATAATCTTGAAAGTAATCAGGCAGAGCAATATTCAAGCAGTGAAGTTAACAAGCATGGTTTAAACACATATCAAAACATATTTTCTCCTTGCTTAAGGCTTGTTCAATTTATCTTCCTTGCTATCTTAGTAAAAAGTGAATGCCTTTGTTTACTGTCAGTGAGAAGATATTTTGCGTGAGAGTGCAAGTATTATTGTAAAGATTTGGGAGGGTGGGAGCAGTGTTCTGATATAGTAGTATTTTCAGAGTAAACATAACTTACTATAACACAAAAATGTAATTAAATATGCCTGTAAATGGTGGGGCATCTTGTGTGCTTACAATTGTAAATTCATTTGGTTGAATGATTCTCTGGCAGAGATGTGTAAATCTAGGTAAAGTTTTGAGACTTGCAAATCCAGATTAAAATAAGGTTTATCAGTGGTGTGTAAGAATTGTACTTAATTGTTGTGATCTAATGCTTTTCAATACTTTCTTGTGAGTTATGAGCTACTTTTAATTATATTCTTATGCATTTTGTATATTTCACAATTTTTTAAAAAGGCAATCTATTTGAAGTGTGGCTTGTGTGTGAAATGAAATCAAACAGAATCATAAAATGATGCAGAAGCAGAAGGAGGTCAGCCAGCCCACTGAGGCCAAAATAGAAGTTATTTCTTTTTAAAAAATGATGTAAAAACTGGCCTGGATTTGCAATGGCAAAAAAAAAGACACTCCCTGAATTCATTACTGTATTGGAGAAAATTAGTTAGCAACTTCCGGCATCCAAACTATGCAGTTAAGTGTGGAAATCCAGAAGTTGCTGTCAGCTATTTCCTTGACACACTTTGCTATACTGGTTTATCACCAATAGATTCAACATTAAAATCTCTGAGAGGTTTGCTGTGCATGACCACTGTACATGCCAGGTAAAATGTTAGGGTTGGTTCATTCATGTGGAAGCAAATTCTAATGATGATAGTACCTCTGTAGCTCTAAAAATTATTATTGGCGACTTTTTTTTTCAAAATTAAAACTTAACCTTTGTTCTCCCCTATTATTGTACTTTCTTAATCAAATTCTCGTTCCCTCCTTATTTCACTTTTCTTTAGGGCTGTAACAAAAGCCTGCAGCTCAAACTCTTCAAGATTGGTAGTCTAGCAAGTAATACTGGAGCATGAAAATAGATCAGATTGTGTTGTATAAGTTAAGAAATGACCTAGCTTAATCTTGTGAAATAAGTCTGCGAAACTGCATTTCTGATGGACGCTAGTCAATTTTGTGCATAATTTCAAATTCTGCAGCCTCTAATTCTCTTCATGTAGGTAAGTTATGCTGCAGAGAGTTCTTGTTGGGTGTTGCATATCATCACTGTGGCTGAAACTCTGGGTTCAAGTCTGTAGTGATTGGGACAAGGTGGATCTTATTAAGATCCTTGATTGGGGTTGTTAACCTGGGCTAATCTGGCTGACAGATATAAGTAGGGGATTGCAGGGAGTGGAGTGCATCATTTCTCCCTCCAACTCTATTTTGATTTAGTCCCTACCCTCCCCTTCACTGTTTTGATCACACAGCACTGCCCTTTGATGTGAAGGGCAGTGTTTGTCACTGGCCACCCGGGTGTTTTCCTATCTTCCTGGTGGTGGAAATTAAATAAAGATTCATGCACCTTGTGTCTTTCACTGTGCCTCACACCTGCACACACACACCATAAAAAAAAAAAGAAACAAGGGATTAAAAAAGAAAAAAAAAAGAAAAAAAATTAAATAGGAATAAAAAAAAGAATAAAGAGGGGAATTTCATTGCATTCTGCAAAAAAAAAATAAGTAGGGGATTGCAGGGAGTGGAGTGCATCATTTCTCCCTCCAACTCTATTTTGATTTAGTCCCTACCCTCCCCTTCACTGTTTTGATCACACAGCACTGCCCTTTGATGTGAAGGGCAGTGTTTGTCACTGGCCACCCGGGTGTTTTCCTATCTTCCTGGTGGTGGAAATTGAATAAAAAATTCGTGCACTTTGTGTCCTTCACTGTGTTTCACATGTATACACACACACCATGGGTGCGGGGGATAAAATAAGCACTACCGCACTTAGGTGGTAGTGTGGGGAAAAAAGAAAAAAAAAATAAAAAGAGAAAGAAAAAAAATAAAATAAAAATAAATTGTTAAAAAAAAATAAGTAGGGGATTGCAGGGAGTGGAGTGCATCATTTCTCCCTCCAAAAAAAAAGAGATAAGTAGGGGATTTAGATTCTCCTGATTCTGGGCACTAACTCTAAACTGGCTGGCTATATGTACTATGCACATGTAAGGAAAGGGTGACTTGGTGATGAGATACTAGCCTCTGTGCAGTTATTTCAAAGTCCTATTCAGGATTTCATGGTAACGTAAATTGGCCAAACTAGTTGAGTATCAACCAGGAATCCTTCCAATATTTGCCAAGGAGATGTGTTAAGAGTTGGAGACACTTCCCAAAAGCTATGTGTAGGAATGAATTTGGAGCCTCTATCATAACCAGAGAGCAGCATTATATTTTTTAAAGCAGGAGATAGAAGATAATGCAGGTGCTACAAATTACTTATGAGAATTGTGCTTTCAGCAGTTTGGCTTGTTTAACTTCTATTTGCTAATAAAGTTGCAGATCAGCCAAACTTGTAAAATAAATGTGAATCTTAGCAAGTCTGGCAGCATATGTGGGAAGAAAGCAGAGTTCACATTTCCAATTGGGTAAATCTTAAGTTCTGATTGAGAGTCACTGGACTTGAAACATTAACTCTGCTTTCTCTCCACAGATGTTGCCAGACCTGTTGAGTTTTGCCAGCAACTTCTGTTTTCCTTTCAGAACTCCAACATACATAGTTCTTTGTTTTATTCAACAAATGTGAGTGTTAACACAAGAGCCATAACTTTGGATATGTGAAAATTGCAAGTAACTTCTCCATGGTAAACAGGGATGGCAATATGTAACAACTGAATATGACATTCATGTGGCAAAGCATGATTTGGATGTGAGCATAAGAGGTACAGTTAATAAGTTTGCAGATGATACCAAAATTGGAGGTGTAGTAGACAGCGAAGAGGGTTACCTCAGATTACAACAAGATCTGGACCAGATGGGCCAATGGGCTGAGGAGTGGCGGGTGGAGTTTAATTCAGATAAATGAGAGGTGCTGCATTTTGGGAAAGCAAATCTTAGTAGGACTTATACACTTAATGGTAAGGTCCAAGGGAGTGTTGCTGAACAAAGACCTTGGAGTGCAGGTTCATAGCACCTTGAAAGTGGAGTCGCAGGTAGATAGGATAGTGAAGAAGGTGTTTGGTAATGCTTTCCTTTATTGGTCAGAGTATTGAGTACAGGAGTTGGGAGATCATGTTGCGGCTGTACAGGACATTGGTTAGGCCACTGTTGGAATATTGCGTGCAATTCTGGTCTCCTTTCTACCAGAAAGTTGTTGTGAAACTTGAAAGGGTTCAGAAAAGATTTACATGGATGTTGCCAGGGTTGGAGGATTTGAGCTACAGGGAGAGGCTGAACAGGCTGAGGCTGTTTTCCCTGGAGTGTCAGAGGCTAAGGGGAGACCTTAGAAGTTTACAAAATTATGAGGGGCATGGATAGGATAAATAGACAGTCTTTTCCCTGGGGTCGGGGAGTCCAGAACTAGAGGGCATAGGTTTAGGGTGAGAGGGGAAAGATATAAAAGAGACCTAAGGGCCAACTTTTTCACGCAGAGGGTGGTACGTGTATGGAATGAGCCGCTAGAGGATATGGTGGAGGCTGGTACAATTGCAACAGTTAAGAGGCATTTGGATGGGTATATGAATAGGAAGGGTTTGGAGGGATATGGGCTGGGTGCTGGCGGGTGGGACTAGATTGGGTTGGGATATCTGGTCGGCGTGGACGGGTTGGACCGAGGGGTCTGTTTCCATGCTGTACATCTCTGACTATGATATTGGAAATGCAAATTGCAGAGAGACATGACATCATTACTAAGTGCAGCAAGACATACCTTACTGGATGGCAAACCATGCCTGATCTGCAGTGACAGGATATATTTTATTCATTCACAGGATATGGATATCTGTGACCTGGCCAGCATTTATTGCCCATCCCTAATTGCCCAGAGGGTAATTAAGGTTCAACTACATTGCTGTGGGTCTGGAGTCACATATTGGCTAGACCAGGTAAGGATGACAGTTTCCGTCCCTGAAGGACATTAGTGAACATTAGATATTTAACATTTTCATTGGGGGTCACAATGAAGTGATACATAGATAATTGTGCGTTTTCTTTGCGATCGAGAAGGCGAAGTATCTGCCGTGTCTTAGGTATCTCCAGTACAGCACCCAGCACGTGGTATCAGGCAGGAATTATTCCACACGGTTGGACATATCCCCAGTGTCCAGCACAGATAAACTGCACCTTTAAGAGGGCGAGTCGGCACGCGGACAAGTCAGCTCCCTCCAGTCGGTTCATTTGAGACAGGTCACCCCGGTCACCTGTGATAATAAAACAACATTGTCGGTGTATCTGAGCTCAGATTTTGACCGGTCGACTGCAAGCGTTGCTGTACGTACAAGGATATCGGGAAGGTAAAAACAATGACTGCAGATGCTGGAAACCAGATTCTGGATCAGTGGTGCTGGAAGAGCACATATCGGGAAACCGAGCATTCCCCACATCTCTCTACGTGTTCGTGCTTCTCAACAACTTCTGCAAACAAGCATCAAACTTTCCTCCCCCCCCCCCCCAAACTGGCCACAACCAAATCCTAAATCGTGTTGATGCTAAATCCCAGTGCGTTTTGTATTGTCCGGATTTTTACTTTCGGCTAAAGCAGCATTCTGCTTCGGCTAACACACAGCAATGAACAATTGCGGCTTCACGTTTCTGGACTTTCGGATGATGGGGAATGGGCATGTAACTTGGCGCAGTGGTACAGACCTGCTGAGTTTCTCCAGCAATTTCTGATTTTATTTTTCGTTTCTAAATCAGGAGACCCAGGGGTAAAGTCCCACCTTGCTCCAGAACACTGTAAATCACACTAAATTTTTTGCTATAAATTGTTACGATTGAGCCCTCCACAATCACCTGATGAAGGAGCGTCGCTCCGAAAGCTAGTGTGTTTCCAATTAAACCTGTTGGACTATAACCTGGTGTTGTGTGATTTTTCCCCTTGCTCCAGAAGTGTGCCATAACAGCTCTGAGCAGACCGAGTAATAATGGAGGGTTGAAATCCCGCCTACCCCAGATATGTGTCTAAGTAAGTTGATTAAAAATATCACTAGTGGGGGAATTTCGCAGTGTCATGAACAGTAGAAGACTCTTCAAGATTCCCTCCCTGTTGTCTTACCGAGATATAAGTTAATTCCATCTCTTTCCACCCACCTACTGTTTTGCAATACTTGTTGTTAAACTTGATACAAAGCAAAATAGAAGCATTCTCCTGTAAAACAGCTGGACCATTGAGAATGCAACTGGTTATAGTTCAGCAAAACAGACCGCAATTCACGAACACAAAACATAAAGCTGAAGAGATACTAAGTCAGTTTCGCTCCTTAATCCGTGCAGAATGGTGGAGGAACCAGTTTTGTTCAGGTTGGCGTTTGCCGGTGAATTATTGAAAATGAGTTCTTTTTTCTTTTCCTTGCAAATTGCTCAGTAATCTCATCCGCAGTGCGCAGGCGTCCACAGTATAACGCCAGCGAAAGTGAAGTGGCAGTGGCCCAGGAGGCGCGCATACTGGGAGAGAGCGAGTTTGATCATTAATATTCCGTCCTCCCATTCTCAACCCCCCCCCCCCCCCCGGTGAAGTTAAGACAGAGACTGACTGAGGCAAACGCAGCGCTGCAGAGCTTCCAAAGAGCAAGCAGGAGAGGGGAGGGGAGGACAGGAGGGAGAAGGGCGATAGAGAGGGGGAGGAGTGTGAGTGGTTAGCAGGTAGCAGCAGAATCAATCTCACTGCCGCGCTCCCCCAGGGCAGTGTGTGGCAGAGGGTGAGGGAAGAGAGGAAGGGACAGCTCGATCATTCCTCCTCCTCCTCCTCACTTCCCTCATGCGGTGGAATGATGCCAGGGAGCTCGGGATGAGATGAGCTCGGGATTGGGACGCAGCGATCGTGACAGCCGTGATCTGCTGCTTCTGAAGCCCGGGAGAGGGGGGGGGGGGACAAGCAGCCGCAAACCCTGACAGACAGCAGGGCGACTCTGGGGACTGAGGGTTCAGCAGGCAGTCCCAGTCACTGAACTTCCCAAATCCTCCACCGCTCTCTTCTTTATCATTTAATCCAACGTTTTGTTTTATTTTGAGCGCGAAGTGGCGGAGAGAGAAGACAACTGTCGTTTGGAGGGTTTTTTTCTTTGTATTTAATATCGGGATGATTCACTCGCTGGTAAGTTGATGACTTTTCCTGGCGTTACGATTCAGAATGAGTGTAAATTGGAATCACCATTTGCAGAGGTTTTTGAAAAGTGAATCAATGCTGGGCCCTCTGCGCAATTTTTAAATATGGGAAACACTGAAGTACTAAACTGACGTGTCCTCATTTTTTGGTCTTAGAGGCTAAAATTGTGTTAATTCAGAGGTGGATACTATTAGAAAAAAGTAAACTTTTTTTTGTTGGGGGGAGCTTTTATTTGTTACTTTAAGAGCGCCGGGTTTCTCATCAAAATGAACCGTCTGCTCTTCGGCTTCCTCCAATCGTGTGTGCATCAATTCTACTTTGGATAGAGCTCCCGCTGGCAAAGTCAGACTGGCTGACCGGGGAGAAACAGTTGGGTCTAGAGGAGGGACAGACAGAGAGAGAGAGAGAAATAATGAAATAAGGAATAACCGCGGGACGTATTTGCAGTCACTGACCATTGCATTGAACGTGCTGCTTTCATTTTTGCGCTGTTTTTTTTAAAGGACATTGTACCAAGTTGCTGGTTAGTGTAACCCCAAGTTTAGTAAAAATAAGCTTTCATTTCCTCGCTTGAAAATTTGAGCCACGAGGTTGACAGCGTGGTGTCATTTAATTTTTTTTTACAAAGGTGAGTGGGGTTTGGGGTATGAGTAGCACGAACTCTGCTCTCTGTTGTTGCCCCCTCCCCATAGCGAGGTGAACCACCCTCGGCCCCAGTGCTGAGGTTGCTGTCTGCCTCGGCAGTACTGAAGGGTCAGACAGAACTTGGCAGTCCCTAGCGGTGAACGGACAGCAACTCGCCTCAGCTCCAAACCTGGGCCAGCCTGGAGACATGTGTGCCGCGCCTCGGATTCTCCCTCGCTGTTGACTCAACCACCCCTCCGTGCCTGCGGCTGTGTTTTCAGATTTCCCATCTTCACCGTGTTTGCTAGCATTGCCACTGTACAGAGCTGCCCGGGCTATTTACAGAGCGCTGTCTGTTCAGCCCATTTTGCCTGGTGTCAGCTCTTAATCCCACCTGCTCTTTGCTGCAAGTATTTATCCAATTCTCTTTTGACTGTTGCTATGGAATCTGCTTCCAAATCTCTCCATCTAGGCATTTCTGGATCACAAGGACTCCCTGTGTGCAGACATGCTTTCTCAGTTCATCTGGGCATTTTTTAAGGCAAATGCCTCACATTTCTCTCCTCTGGTTGCATTGTGTGGAATTGTGATCTAAAGCAAATATATAAATAAATATATAAAGCAATATATTGGAGGGATATGGGCCAGGTGCTGGCAGGTGGGACTAGATTGGGTTGGGATATCTGGTCGGCTTGGACGGGTTGGACCGGAGTGTCTGTTTCCATACTGTACATCTCTATGACTCTTTGGCTGTAGTTAGCTGCGTGCTGAATTTGATCACGACAAATACATCCCGCTCTCTTTTTTTGTCATTGTGTTCAATTAACTGTGATCAACTGGGATTGAGTCTCTGCTACCTGCATGAATTTGGACCTATTAACGAGCTGCATGATCTGACCATTTTGATTATATTAGGATTCTTGTTTTAACTTCACAATGTTGTGTTTCACAGAGAACATTTTCCAACTTGTAGTGGTGACGGCTGCAACTATGATTTGAAAATGTACTTACTGGAAAGGGCATAACTCACTATGTTCTATTGAAGAATCAACAAACATTTTAAAAAAAATGTTTGCTTGGTTTTGAGATTGGGAGACTATGGTCGCTTTGTAATGAGCTATCTAATTAATTCTGGATTCAGTAGGTGAAGCATAGCTTTTGGTTTTGTTAATATCATGAGAGATGGCATAAGATATATATTTTTAATCATCATTGCACACAAAGTCACTCATTGCCTGAAGAGCACTTGGATGTTTTAACATGTTGTGATACAATTATGGTGATATTGACAAATCCTTCCATTTGTTATATGACATTCTTTAATATAAAATAACATAGCTTATTAGCTCTTTTCAATTCCAATGTGCTTTCTTTAAGGTATAGTTTTTAAAAGAATACATTTTAATGATGTGAAGATAATTGCTTTAAACACATTCAAATCAAAATTTGAGCTTGTATGGAAAATGATGCATTTGGTCTTTGTGAATTTGGTATGTACCCAACATTTCTGTTCCACTTAGGCATCGACTAATTGACTAAATTCAAATATCTTTATCAAAGACTGCATAAAAAGGAGCATTATAAAAGCAATCCATTGTCTGCTAGTATCCAGTTAGAACTCCATATTACTAAAGGTATAGACAATATTTAAATAATCTTCTATATTAATAATTGCTAAAGTATAGAGAATTTTCATTACTTATTATTTGTAGCTTTGAGCTTTTCCCAATTGCTAAGTAACGATAATTTTAATCCAAAATTCTGAAACACACCAGGGAACACTGTCAACAGTAGATTTGGTTGAAATTCAGCCACCTTTGCAGCGAATTGCTAATAGATTAATAGTCAGTAATGTAATGATCTTGTGACACACAAATACAAGTGCATCATGTAAAAGTTATTGTATACACACCTCAGCAATAATGATTTTGAGTCCTAATGACTGAGATGATGTCAATCCAGACAGTAGCAAAGTAATTTGAAAGTTATGTAAGATTTGGGTTTCTTCTGAGGAATCATTCTGGTGGTACTCTTCTGCTGAGACATGATGATAATGACTTTGAGTCTGAATCAAAGTAATTTTAACTCCCCTTTTAACCAGCATTTCTTTCTTTAAATTGTGATTGGAAAATATGTTATGTTCTATATTACAACAAACATTCGCACTTAATCTGGTCAATTGGACTAAAACCTTGTGCTGCAGAACTTGCTGAACCCCTAGCTAAGCTGCTTCTGTACAGCTATTAGATTGGTGCCTATAATGTGGCAATATCCCCTGTATACCCAGTTGAGTCTCCTGCTGCTCAGATGTTGCCTGACCGGCTGTGCTTTTCCAGCACCACACTTTTTTCAATTCTGATCTCCAGCATCTGCAGTTCTCACTTTCTCTCAGTCCACCAAAATGCCAAACAAGTGACCAATTACCACCCCATCCATCTCCTCTCGATCATCAGAAAAGTGATGAAAGGTGCTGTTTGCAGTGTTATCAAGCTGCAGTTACGCAGAAATAATGTGCTCACTGGATGCTCAGTTCAACCAATTCCTCTCAGCTCCTGAATTCCTCATATATCCTTTGTCTAAACATGTGTAAAATGGCCAAACTGAAGGGGAGACTGCGTGTGAGTTCATTTGACATCAACATTCGATCAAGGAACTCTGGTAGAATTGGAAGCAGGGGGAAAACCTTCCAGCAGTTGGAGGCATGTCTAGCATCAAGGAAGATAGTTATGGTGGTTGAAGGTCAATCATCTAAGTTGCAAGGCATTCCTCAGGGGAGTGACCTACACCCAATTATCTTTTGCTTTTCCCTTCCATTATTAGGTAATTGATTGCACAATGTTCAGTTCCATTCACAACTCCTCAAACATGAAGCATTTTGTGTGACATATAGATGATAACTTTCAGGCCTTCAGTGGTCAGTGGCAAGTGACATATGTGCCCCCCTCCACCCCAAGTATTAGACAACAGTGATTCTAAACAGGAAATAATCTTACCATTCCCCATCCTTCTGACATTCTATGGTATTACCATTCAAGAATCTCAACACCAACTAAGACACAGCACATCTCTTGATTGGTAGTCAAAAAGTGTGGAGCTGGGAAAGAACAGCTGATCAGGCAGCACCCAAGGAGCAGGAGAGTCGCTGTTTCGAGCATAAGCTCATGATTGGTATCCCATCTATCAACTTAAGTATTCAATCCTTCCACCACCAACACAGAGTGGCAGCAATGTGTAAGACTTATAACTTCAACAGCAGCAACACATCAAGGCTTCTTTGACAGCACCTTCCACATCTGTGATCTATTCCACCTACAAAAACAAGAGCCTTATACAAATGGGGTCACCACTACCTACAAACGCCCATTCCAGTTCATGCACCATTCTTACTTTGAACCATTTACCATACCTTTCCTGTCAAAAGATGAAACCCCTGGACCTTCTTTCCCAAAAACACTGTTTGTGTACCTGCATGAGGTGTACTGCAATAGTTTAAGAAGGCAACTCAAAACTGCTTTCACAACAGCAGTTAAGATGGAGTATACATTGTGATAAAGTCTGCAACGCCCATTTCCCATCAGAGTAAAAACAAATCAGTTGAGAGAAGCCATTTATACTTTACTTAGTGATTTTTGCCATTTGAAATGAAAGGATAGATTTTAGCTACCTCCCTCTATCCATTTATGACTCAGTACATAATTATATACTTCAGCTCAAAAATGGGAATATGATTAATTGAGCTCTGAATAAGTTATTCTCTATTTTTATATGTCATCACTATGTCTATTTCGTGTCAGCATAATTGCCAATAGAATATCATAAATACCTAAATTTTTAATTATTTTTGGTATAATATTTGAAACATTTTAAAAACTGAAGTACTTATTTTTGTTCTTTGTAGAGATTTAATTAGATTGATTAAAACCTAAAATTGAATTCCATCAATCTCATAGATGTTTGGCCGTAAGGGAAGGATGAATGTATTGCATTTCACTTGAAAACTACCAAAATGTTTTCTTTAGATTTAATTTCATGCACCTTATGGTTTTGAAAGTTTCTTTTTCAGTTTTACCAGTGATTTGAAATTGTAATGGACTGTCATTTAATTATCTGAGATAAAATCACAAGCATCCATAGAATGGATAGCAGTAACAACTCTGTCTGTCTGAAGTTAAAAGGTGTATCTATGAGTACAATTATTTGGTACTGTACTTCATGTTGCTTTGACTCACTGTCAGAAGAGGCCTAAAAAGCCATGGGTCTCCACTCTTTGTAAAATCTAATGAATACTGAGCAGCTTGGGTGTAAACATTCTGACCCAGCTGTATTCAATTTGTCCAGGGCTGCTTTTGAAACATGCGATGTAAAACTTAAAAGAAAAGTGGACTGTATATGCTCATTTGTTATACGATTAAACCCGCAGTTAAATCATTGTTTAGTGCGTAGTGTGGGTGTAAATGAATTAGTCATAATGTTTCTGAAGCATTTGCTGATCATGCAAATTACATTGGATCAACAGAAACAGGAGAATATTGAAACAGAATGTGAATTACAGGCAATATTCTTGGATAATACCCAGTGTAAGATCTTGTTTTATTTTTGTGCTTAGTAGAAACATTGGAGGAATTATAATAACAGAAGAATGCCATTCTTCTGAATTCCTCATATATCCTTTGTCTAAACATGTGTAAAATGGCCAAACTGAAGGGGGGACTGCGTGTGAGTTTTCATCCATTTAATAAGAGCTTGTTTGAACTGTGATCTAACGCTGTAATGTCACTACCATGTCCATTCATAACATTGGTTAACGGTAACAACAAAATTTCCAGATTGAGCTAACATTATTTGAGAAAAAAAATTGTGAACTTTACAACCTGAGCAAATATTTCCTCCACTGATGAAAGATTTGCCTTCAATTTTTAAACTGTGCCCCCTAGACCTCTTTATCTAAATCTACTCCATCAGTTCAGCAGGGTACACAAAAAGAATGTGAAAGGTCTCCTCATAACCTAACCCTTACAGTCCAGGTAACGTTCACATGATTTCTACTCTACTGTATTCTGGTGCCCTTCATATAAAAGCCTACAATTAATTAGTCTTTAAGGTTATTTTCTGTATCAGCTAGTCCAGGAGATGTTAATGATTTATGTACCTGCACGCCCAGCTATCCTGGACTCTGACTGTCTTTTGACAATTCATCATTTAGAAAATATCTGTTCTATCCTTTTTAGGTCCAAATTAGATGACCTCACATTTAACATCTGCACAACCTAACATTGTCTTTGGAAATGTATTCTTCTATCGACACTGACCATGCCATGAGCTTTGTCAATCACAAATTTGGAGATGTGGTTTTCTAGTTAGTCACCTAAGTTGTTAATAACAACGGTGAATATTTGAGGCCTTAACAGACTCTGCTAGTTCCAAGCTGCCAAATAGACCACTTGCCCATTTTACCTTCTCTTGCTACCCAGAAGCTCAAGAATCTTGCAATTAATCACCAATTTGTCTTCAATTCCATAGGTTTCAATATTAACTAATTGTCACTTTTTGGGAATTTAAATCAAATGTCTTCTAGAAGGAGATAATAGATGAGCTGAATATTAATTCAATGGAGAAAGACTGCACAATGTTGCAGCACAGAGGGTCTTGGAGATCCTCATATGAATCACAAAAAGAATAGGGTAGGCATATCCAAAGAGTCTGCAAATAGTGAGGGGTTTGCCAAATCTACACAAGACTCATCAGAACACAACTGGAATACTGTGAACAATTTTGGTTTCTTTTCATAAGAGAAGATATGCAAGCATTGGAGGTGCTTCAGGGAAGGATAGTTAGACTGATCTTAATGCAGAATATTGAAGAAATATTGATTAGTTTGGGCTTGTACTCATTGGAGTCTAGAAGAATGATAGATGTCCTGATTGAAACATATATGATTCTTAGAGAGCTTCGCAAGGTACATGCAATGTACCATCAATGAATATCACTGCAAGTCATTCAACTGCCTGAACATATCTCTCGCTGAAGTCCTCACTTATGCCTTCATTACCTCTAGACTTCAGTATTCCAATGCACATCTCGCTGGCCTTGCACGTTCAACCTTCTCTAAATTTATGGTCATCTAAAATTCAGTGCCAAGTCTAGTTCAATCTTCCTCCCAAGTTTTCACTGACCTATGCTGTCTCCTGGTCAAGCAATGCCTTGTTTTTAAATTTTTGAATCTTTAAGAACCTCTCCCTCCTTATCTCTGTAATTGCTTTCAGCTCCATAATCCCCTGTGATAACGTCGTCTTCTAATTCTGGCCTCTTGAGCATCTCTGGTTTGAATGGTGTCACCACTGTCCTGGCCGAGCCTATAAGTGACTGAAAACCCAACAGCAATCTCATTGATGTTTAACTGCCCTCTGTTTATGGGAAGCTGGGCATAAGCAAGAAATGCTGTCCTTCTTAGCAGCACCCATATTCCATACATGAATAACAAAAATAGAATTAAAAAATGTTGGCTATACCTCTAGTTGCCTTGACCCCAAACTCTGGAATTCCCTCCTTCACTTGTCTTTAGACCTCACTTTCGTCCTCCTTTAAGATACTTCTGTAAACTTACCTCTTGGAGCAAGTTGGTTATCTCACCTAATATCTTCTTATCTTGCTTGGTACCATCTTTGGTTTTTTAATATTGGAATGCTTTGAGAAATTTTACAATGTATAGGCTGCTATCTATAAATATATAAGCTGTTATTAATTGTAAGCATGAATAAATTGCACAACTTTCCAATCTATACCAATAGTTCACAGAACAAGAAGACTTCGGTAGATATAGTCAGGATATCCCAAATATTCTCACCTATTTGCCTTAAAATGTTGGTATGAAAGAAAGGGTTATTGATAGCAATCCCTATGATCTGCATGTTGCTTTAATTAAATTATAGAATTGTGCATTTGTTTTAATAATTAGACATAGTTACGAAACCTGCATTTACAAAAGTGACGCAAGTGTCAGAGGGATTTCCTCTAGTATCTCCTTAGCATCCTTGGTAACTTGGTTAATTCAGTCAGGTAAGCTCAGAATGTGAGACTGCAGACACGCACCAATGTTCCATTATGTTTCAGCAAGCTCTGATTTCAGAAGTTATAATAGTCCCAATCAACTAAAGACGTGAATGCAAATGTTGGCCCAGATCATCTTTCCACCCATTGGTTGGACACCAGATATACTCAAAAAGATGTGTGGGACCTCCATGAAGTCCCAACACAGTGACTGTGCAGGAAGTGCCTGGCAAGTTTAACCTGGTGATGGAGCAACTCCACATCTCCCTGTGACCCTGCTTGAATGTTCCCAAATCTGAATAAGAGTCAGAGACTCAGAGAGAGACTCAAAGAATCCTTACAGCTTGGAAGTAGGCCATTCAGCCATTGAGTTCATACCGACCCTCTGAAGAGCATTCCACCCAGACACATCCCCCTACCTTATCCCTATAACTCTGCATTTCTCATGTTTGATTCACCTACCCTGCATATTCCCTGAACACCACAGGCAATTTAGCACAGCCAATACATCTAATCTGCACATCTTTGGACTGTGGGAGGAAACTGGAGCATCCAGGAGAAGCTAACGCAGACACAGGGACAACATGCAAACTCCACATAGACAGTTGGAGGGTGGAATCGAACCCTGTTCTCTGGGGCTAATCACTGAACCACCATACTGCCCATAATGATTGACTTCCTTGGATAGTTGCCCAGAATTTCCTGGCAAATTAAAACCATGTCTATCTCTTGAGTAAGTTGACAGCTGGCACCCTGACACCCACTAACCTCCTAAATGACTAACCAACTCATCCTAATGCTCCAAATACCCCTTGACTGTGCTGTAGCCCTTGCCCAATTTCACCCCTACCACTTAGCCAACATACCATTTCAGTGATTTACTTCACCTATTCTACTCTCTTAGGGACCCACTTCTGCACCCCACTTCTCCATTTACCTCTTAGAAACATCTGAAGGTCTACTATAGTCAAGCAATCTAGATGTTGAGTCGCAGAGTCACACAACACGGCAACAGTTCACACTAAGCATAATCCCAAACTAAACCACTTCCATCTGCCTGCTCCTGGCCCATATTCCTTAAAACCTTGCTATCCATGTACATATACAAATGCCTTTTCAACATTGTAATTGTACCCACATCCACCACCTCCTCAGGAAAATCATGTGAACCAGCCTTTGTGCAAAATATTTGCCCCTCGTCATCCTAGGGAGAAGCCAACTACCATTAATCCTATCCATGCCCCTCATTATTTTATAACCTTCTACAATGAGGAGAAAGACCACAAACTAAGGTCCTGTGCTTTGATAATTCTTCCCCAAGGTCTCACATTCCATTCCTACTCCCCGGCCAACATTGTTCACTGCAGCATGGTCTAAAGCTTTTTGAGAGGAAATATGGAGAGTGGTCCTGTTTGACTTTAAATGAGCTCTGATGCTGGTAAAATCTGACAAATGCCTGACATGAAAGGAGAATTAACAGAAATCAATGTCCTCACTTGGCGCTCTAACCTGATAAGACTGGGCAAGACAATTCAACAGCTTGAGGTATTGCACTGTTAGTTCTGCTATTTTTAATAATCTAAAATATTTTAAGATTAATTAATTATATGGGTCAGATCACTTCTGCAGATAAAATGAGGTCTGAGGTATGTTAAGACTTTTAATGAGAGAGGAGAAATTTTAATCTAAGCAACCATGAAGTAACAAACATACAACTCATTTTATAGTGCAGCTGAAACAGGGAATTTTGTAATTTTGTTTTTCTTTTTAGAGCTCCTGTTATAAGTTTACTTGGATGCTGTATTGTGGATGTGTGGCCCATGTAGAAATATCAGAATTGTTTTGTGCTGGACATTTATTGTAGAAATTTCCTGACTGACTCTTCCTTTTACCAATATAGCCAGTCACTGTCATCCACTGGCTAGTTCTTTTATGACATTTGAGGCTAGATCACACTAGTTGTTTACTTCATGCAGCAAGCTAGAAACTCGATATAACTTTGTCCAATGTTTCAATTACTTGCATGTTCAGCATGACTGATTTATCACTCACCATGATTTTTGTATTTTCAAATTGCATTTAGTGGATTGTATTTAGTTTTCTCCCAATTCATTATTACTTTTGAACATTATTGACTAGGAAATTATAGCTAGTGCTGTAAAAAGCAGTGTAGTTTTGTGTGGATTTCCTTCACTAGTGTCACTAAGGATTTCCATACTTGCCGAGTTTAGCAGGCTCTTTGATTGGAAAGGTGATTTAAAATAAAAGGAAATTAAACGGATAATTTCTTGCCTGGCCAATGATAGAAAGAGGGTGATTGGCCCTGACTGGAAGATTCAGGTCAATATGATACAGAAATGTCCATTCTATCCATATTTTCAGAATTTTTTTCTCTTTTTTTCATGTATAACCACTGAAAGTGAAAGACTGACTGAATGTTGAAATTAATGTGACTTATTTTGAAACCCTTATAATGTTAAAATGTGCAGTACAGTTGACAGATGATTTGATAAATGCTTTGATACTGGTAACATCAAGTGCTGATTGGAAGAAATAGCTGGAAAAACTCAGCAAGTCTGGCAGCATCTGTAGAGGGAAGGATTCTGGAGAAAGGACTCAAAACATTAACTCTGCTTTCTCTTCACAGGTGCTGCCAGACCTGCTGAGTTTCTCCAGCAATTTCTGTTTTTGCTCTTGGCTAAGTTTTAAAGTTCACATTTACCAACCCCATTTATTCCAATCAGCACCTGATGTTACCAGTATCAAATGAGATATCAAGTGAATGAATTAAAATAAAGAACTGCAGATACTGAAGATCGGAAACAAAAACCGAAATTGCTGGAGAAACTCAGCATGTCTGGCAGCATCTGTAGAGGGAAGGATTCTGGAGAAAGGACTTGAAACATTAACTCTGCTTTCTCTTCACGGACGCTGCCAGATCTGCTGAGTTTCTCCAGCAATTTCTGTTTTGCTTCCAATCTTCAGTATCTGCTGTTCTTTACTTGAATGAATTCAGCCAAGAGCTTGGTGAACATTTCAGCTTCTCTCTCACTGTTGGATGATTGCATTTTTGAAACAAAAATAAAATTCCCACTTCTAAATGCTTTCTGTATACTCCAGTATGAGTCTAGATAACTACTCTTTTCACTGCTGTCTGATTGCCAAGTTAGTTACTTAGTGGGTAAGTCAAACAATCAGTTTTCTTCCTCTCCCACCCTCAGGGTAGAATTCTTTGTCTAGTGTTGGTTCTCCACCTAGTGGAGAATTAACAAAGTTCATCAACTGAGTGGCAGAGAACCAGAAAACTGGAACTTGGAGGTCATCAAGTTGAGCATTCAACAACTCAACACCTTGAACTGCTTTTGGTGTTTGCTAATTTCTGTAGAACAGTTATTAAGGATCAAAAAAGTGTTTGACAAATGGGAATAGTAGTCCTGATTCAGTGAAACATTAATGAGCAGAATTAATATACTCAGCACTATTTGGTTTACAATATGTGCTATACCTGCTGTGCTGTGTAAAATAGTTTAAAAAAATTTCACCATATAATTTGTGCTTTGCATGACTATGGTTCTGATGCAGTTGCATGACTGCACTTCACTTCTGTGTCTGAAGACAGGTCTGACCATCACATCAGAACCTCTTACATTGTATAAGTGTTACATTGCCTTTTTTTTGTTTAAGTTACCCACTGCCTTAAATTTGCCATCAGAATAGAATTATTGACATGGACAGTTCTTAGATCTTGAGATATTACTACCTTGCCCATTTTTCAGACAATTAAAAGTGAAGCACCTTCTTGAAGAAGTTGACCAGCCATTACAAAATGCAATTAAATTTAAGACAACTCACGTCACATCTTTTCTCTTGTCCTTCCCTGTGGTTGCTGATCTTGTTTATATCCTGTGACCCAACAGTGTGCCAGTAGTTAGTCATGTCTTGTCATATGGCTGCATATGCACATTATGATTTTTCATGGTGTACCAGCTGGATGGTTTACTCCAGTGCAGCCAAGGGCATCCCACTAAACCACAATTAAATCTTCTTTCCAATGAATGTTTTGTGCAGCATTCTCTCAACTTTACATTGGGTTGTGCTAAGCTTTTATTTTATGTTTGAAGTCAGATCTCCCCCTCTCCCCTTCTTCCCCCTCTTCCCCCGCGTGCTCTCTCGCGCGCTCTCTCGCGTGCTCTCTCTCCCTCTTCTTTGTCTCTCTCGCCCTCTTTTTTTTCTCTCTTTTTTCTCTCTCTTTTTTCTCTCTCTTTTTTCTCTCTCTTTTTTCTCTCTCTTTTTTCTCTCTTTTTTCTCTCTCTTTTTTCTCTCTCTTCTTTTTCTGTCTCTTCTTTCTCTCTCTCTTCTTTCTCTCTCCTTTTTCTCTCTCTTTCTCTCTTTCTCTCTTTCTCTCTTTTTCTCTTCTTTTTCTCTCTTTTTCTTTCTCTCTTCTTTTTCTCTCTCTTTCTCTCTTCTCTCTTTTTTCTCTCTCTCTCTTTTTTCTCTCTCTCTTTTTTCTCTCTTTTTTCTCTCTCTTTTTTCTCTCTTTTGTCTCTTCTCTCTCTCTTCTTTCTCTCTCTCTTCTTTCTCTCTCTCTTCTTTCTCTCTCTCTCTTTCTCTCTTCTCTTTTTCTCTTCTTTTTCTCTCTTCTTTTTCTTTCTCTCTTTTTCTCTCTCTTTCTCTCTTCTCTCTTCTTTCTCTCTTCTCTCTTTTTTCTCTCTTTCTCTCTCTTTCTCTCTCTCTCTCTCTCCCTCTCCTTTCTCTCTCCCTCTCTCTCTCCTTTCTCTCTCCCTCTCTCTCTCCTTTCTCTCTCCCTCTCTCTCTCCTTTCTCTCTTTCTCTCTCTCTTCTTTCTCTCTTTCTTTCTCTCTCTCTCCTTTCTCTCTTTCTCTTTTCTCTCTCCCTCTCTCTCTCCTTTCGTTCTCGCTCTCTCTCGCTCTCTCTCGCTCGTTCTCGTTCTCGCTCATTCACGTTCTCGCTCGTTCTCGCTCTCTCGCTCATTCTCGCTCTCTCTCTCGTTCTCGCTCTCTCGTTCTCTCTCGATCTCTCGTTCTCTCTCGATCTCTCGATCTCTCGTTCTCTCTCTCTCTCTCTCTCTCGTTTTCTCTCTCTCTCTCTCTCGTTCTCTCTCTCTCTCGTGTTCTCTCTCTTTCGTTCTCTCTCGTTCTCTCTCTCTCTCTCGTTCTCTCTCTCTCTCTCTCTCGTTCTCTCTCTCTCTCTCGTTCTCTCTCTCTCTCGTTCTCTCTCGTTCTCTCTCTCGTTCTCTCTCTCTCGTTCTCTCTCTCGTTCTCTCTCTCTCTCTCTCGTTCTCTCTCGTTCTCTCTCGTTCTCTCTCTCTCGTTCTCTCTCGTTCTCTCTCGTGCTCTCTCGCTCTCTCGTTCTCTCTCGTGCTCTCTCGTTCTCTCTCGTTCTCTCGTTCTCTCTCTCTCTCGTTCTCTCTCTCTCGCTCGTTCTCTCTCTCTCTCGTTCTCTCTCGTTCTCTCTCTCTCATTCTCTCTCTCTCGTTCTCATTCTCTTGTTCTCATTCTCTCGTTCTCACTCTCTCGTTCTCTCTCTCTCGTTCTCTCTCTCGTTTTCTCTCGTTTTCTCTCATTCTCTCTCTTTTTCTTTCTCTCTTCTTTTCCTTTCTCTCTTTTTCTTTCTCTCCCTCTCTCTTCTTTTTCTCTCCCTCTCTCTTCTTTTTCTCTCCCTCTCTCCCTCTCTCCTTTCTCTCTCTCTCTCCTTTCTCTCTCTCTCTCCCTCTCTCTCTCTCTCTCCCTCTCTCCTTTCTCTCTCTCTCTCTCTCTCCTTTCTCTCTCCCTCTCTCTCTCTTTTCTCTCTCCCTCTCCCTCTCCTTTCTCTCTCCCTCTCTCTCTCCTTTCTCTCTCCCTCTCTCTCTCTCCTTTCTCTCTCCCTCTCTCTCTCTCCTTTCTCTCTCCCTCTCTCTCTCTCTCCTTTCTCTCGCCTCTCTCTCTCTCTCCTTTCTCTCTCCCTCTCTCTCTCTTCTTTCTCTCTCCCTCTCTCTCTCCTTTCTCTCTCCCTCTCTCTCCCCTTTCTCTCTCCCTCTCTCTCTCCTTTCTCTCTCCCTCTCTCTCTCTTTTCTCTCTCCCTCTCTCTCTCTTTTCTCTCTCCCTCTCTCTACTTTCTCTCTCCCTCTCTCCTTTCTCTCTCCCTCTCTCTCCTTTCTCTCTCCCCCTCTCTCTCTCCTTTCTCTCTCTCCCTCTCTTCGTTCTCTCTCCCTCTCTTCGTTCTCTCTCCATCTCTTCGTTCTCTCTCTCTTCGTTCTCTCTCTCTCTCTCGCTCGTTCTCTCTCTTTCTCTCTCTCTTTCTCTCGCTCGTTCTCTCTCTCTCTCTCTCTCTCGTGCTCTCTCTCTTTCTCTCTCGTTCTCTCTCTCTCTCTCTCGTTCTCTCTCTCTCGTTCTCTCTCTCTCTCTCGTTCTCTCTCTCTCTCTCTCTCGTTCTCTCTCTCTCTCTCGTTCTCCCTCTCTCTCTCTTGTTCTCTCTCTCGTTCTCTCTCTCTCGTTCTCTCTCGTTCTCTCTCGTTCTCTCTCTCTCTCTCTCTCGTTCTCTCTCTCTCTCTCGTTTTCTCTCTCTCTCTCTCGTTCTCTCTCTCTCTCGTTCTCTCTCTCTCTCTCGTTCTCTCTCTCTCGTTCTCTCTCTCTCGTTCTCTCTCTCTCGTTCTCTCTCGTTCTCTCTCTCGTTCTCTCTCGTTCATTCTCTCTCGTTCTCTCTCTCATTCTCTCGTTCTCTCTCTCGTTCTCTCTCTCTCTCTCGTTCTCTCTCTCTCTCTCGTTCTCTCGTTCTCTCTCTCTCGTTCTCTCTCTCTCGTTCTCTCTCTCTCGTTCTCTCTCTCTCGTTCTCTCTCGTTCTCTCTCTCGTTCTCTCTCGTTCTCTCTCGTTCATTCTCTCTCGTTCTCTCTCTCATTCTCTCGTTCTCTCTCTCGTTCTCTCTCTCTCTCGTTCTCTCTCTCGTTCTCGTTCTCTCTCTCTCTCGTTCTCGTTCTCGTTCTTTCTCTCTCGTTCTCTCTCTCTCTCGTTCTCTCTCTCTCTCGTTCTCTCTCTCTCTCGTTCTCTCTCTCTCTCGTTCTCTCTCTCTCTCTCGTTCTCTCTCTCTCTCTCGTTCTCGTTCTCTCTCCCTGGCCGTAATGCTGTATTCTGCACTGTCTTCTGTTACACTGATGCACTTGGTATGGTACAATCTGCCTGTGTAACACTTGTCACTGTATTTTGGTTCATAAGTCAACAAGATCTCAAACTCAACTAGCTGGTACATTTAGAAGGGCAAAAATAATGAAAACTATTTCAATGCTCCCTCTATGAAAGTACAACTGGAATTTTAGAGACTGGGAATCTTCTGGTGAGTAACTTACCTGCTGACTCCCCAGAGCCAGGCCACCCTGTTCAAGACAGGAGTGTGATCAAATACGACCACTTGCCTGGATAAGTTCAGCTCCAACAACACTCGAAGCTTTTCTCAATGAAGGACAAAGCAGCCCACTTGTTTGGCACCGCATCGATAAATATTCAGTCCCTCTACCACCCATGCTCAGGAGCAGCAATGTGTACCAACTGCAGAAATTCACCAGAGATCCAAACATCTAGAAGGACAAGGCCAGCAGATACATGGCAACTCCATCACCTGCAAATTCCCCTCCAAGTCACTCTTTATCCTGACTTGGAAACATATAACATAAAACAGTACAGCACAGTACAGGCTCTCCGGCCTGCGATGTTGTGCCAACCTTTTATCCTACTCTAAGATCAATCTAACCTATATATCCTTCATTTTACTGCCATCCATATGTCTATCCAAGAGTTGCTTCAATGTCCCTAATGTATTTGACTCTACTACAAGCATTGGCAGTGCAATCCACACACCAACCACCCTCTGTGTAAAGAACCTATGTCTGACATTTCTCCTTAACCTTCCTCCAATCACCTTAAAATTATGCACCCTCCTGATAGCCATTTCCGCCATGGGAAATGTCTCTGGCTATCCACTCTATGTCTTTCAGCATCTTGTACATCTCTATCAAGTCACCTCTCATCCTTCTTTGCTCAAATGAGAAAAGCCCTAGCTCCCTCAACTCTTCTTCGTAAGACATGCCCTCCAGTCCAGGCAGCATCTTGGTAAATCTCCTCTGCACCCTCTCTAAAGCTTCCACAACCTTCCTATAATAAGGCGACCAGAACTGAACACAATATTCCAAGTGTGGTCTAACCAGGGCTTTAGAGAGCTGTAGCATAACCTCATGGCTCTTAAACTCAATCCCCCTGCTAATGAAAACCAACACACCATACGCTTCTTAACCACTCTATTAACTTGGGTGGGAACTTTGAGGGATCTATGGATGTGTACCCCAAGATCCCTCTGTTCCTCCACAGTGCCATGAGTCCTGCCTTTAACCTTGTAATCATTTTTGACCTTCCAAAATGATTCACTTCACACTTTTCCAGGTTGAATGTCATCTGCCACTTCTCAGCTCAGCTCTGCATCCTATCAATGTCCTGTTGCAAACTACAAGAGCCCTCCACACTTTCTGAAGAAGGGCTTATGCCCGAAACGTCGATTCTCCTGTTCCCTGGCTGCTGCCTGACCTGCTGCGCATTTTCAGCCCTCCACACTTTCCACAACTCCACTAAATTTTGTGTCATTGGCAAACTTACTAACCCACCCTTCCAGTTCCTCATCTAAGTCATTTATAAAAATCACAAAGAGCAGAGGTCCCAGATCAGATCCCTGTGAAACACCACTGCTCACCCAGCTCCAGTCTGAATACTTTCCATCTACTACCACCCTCTGTCTTCTATGGGCCAGTCAATTCTATATCCAGACAGCCAAATTTTCCTATATCCATGCATCTTACTTTCTGAATGAGCCTACCATGGGGAATCTTATCAAGCACCTTGCTAAAATCCATATATACCACTGTTCTACCTTCATCACTATGTTTTGTCACATCCTCAAAAGAATTCAATAAGGCTTGTGAGGCATGACCCCACAAAACCATGCTGACTATCTCTAATCCAACAATGCTTTTTCCAAATGATCATAACTTCTCTGTTTCAGAGTCCTCTTCAATAATTTTCCCTCTACTGATGTAAGACTGATTGGCCTGTAATTCTCAGGGTTATCCCTATTACCTTTCTTGAAAAAGCGAATAATATTTGACACCCACTAGACATCTAATACTACTACAGTGGACAATGAGGACGTAAAGATCATCACCAAAGGCACAGAAATCTCTTCCTTTACTTCCCCTAGCAACCTTGGATATATCCTGTCTGAGCCAGTGTGCTTATCTATCCTCATGTTTTTCAAAATTTCCAGCACATCCTCCTTCTTAACATTAACATTAATTATAGATGCTGGAGATTAGAGTCAAGATCAGAGTGGTACTGGAAAAGCACAGCAGGTCAGGCAGCATCTGATGAGCAGGAAAATCGACGTTTCATGAGAACCCTCTTTCCTGATGAAGGGCTTCTGCCTGAAACGTTGATTTTCTTGCTCCCCAGATGCTGCCTGACCTGCTGTGCTTCTCCAGCACCATTCTGATCTTGACCCTACCCTCACTCTGGCTATCCTCTTGTTCCTCACATAAGTGTAGAATGCCTTGGGTTTTTCCTTAATCCTATCCGCCAAGGCTTTTCCATGCCCTCTTCTAGCTCTTCTTACTCTTCTTAGTCCATTCCTCAGTTCCATCCTGGCTACCTTGTCCCCTGTCTAATCTAGACCCCTGTCTAATCCTAGCTTTCTCAATCTTAAAACATAGAAGTGTACCTTCAGTGACATTGGGTTAGAATCCTGGAAATCTTTCCTGGAATTGTGAGTATACCTACCAACACCAAATGGGCTGCATTGGTGCAAGAAGACAGTTCACTACCACCTTCTCAAGGGCAAATAGGAATGGGCAATGAATGTTGACCTAGCCAGTGAAATCCATAACCCATGAATCAATGAAGAAAAAAGCTATGATTTGGATTTGCCGGTATTATCCTGAAGAAGGGCTTATGCCCGAAACGTCGATGCTCCTGTTCCCTGGATGCTGCCTGACCTGCTGTGCTGTTCCAGCAACACATTTTCAGCTTTGCCAGTATTAGACTTGGGTTGGGGGGGGGGGGGGGGGGGGGGGGGGGGGAGGGGGGGGAAGAGAAGAGAGGGGTATAAAGTTTAAAAATCACAGAGCACCAGGTTATAGTCCAATAGGTTTATTTGGAAGCACCAGAGTTCGGAGCACTGCTCCTTCATCAGGTGGTTAAATTTGAATAGGATATCAAAGTTATAATTTTTGAAATGCGAATGGCCATTTTCTTGATTGAATAAAAATATATTTTCATTGATTTAGGCCATTATTGCTGAAGACAAATGACTTCAGTTCCAGTTTGGAATGGTGTGTAAGGAGCCATTCTTTCAATCAATTAAGTATAAAACTAGCTTAAAAATTCATTTTCAATACAATTAGAAGATATACCTGACCTCTGCCTTAAAATAACCCTCATACTTAATTTTTTATCCTCCTTCTAAATTTAAAGGTAACATAACATCATTTGCTTTTCATTGTTCCTGATCGTGTCATGGAAGAGTCATAGGATGAAAAATAAAGATCGTCCTTTCTAATGTCTGGGTCATATCCATCATAATTGGGTAATCTAGCATTAGTTTAGCCTTTTATTCTTACACCGTCATGGTCAAAAGGTCATTGTGAAACTAATGTAAAGCCGTCATTGATCATATAAAAGAATTGAAGCAACATTTCTCACATCTTCAGTATATCCCAAGCACTTCACGATCTATTAAGTGGTTTTTGAAATGTTGTCAGTGTTGTAGTGCAGGAAACCTGTCAGCCAATTTGCACACAGCAAGATCCCATATGCAGCACTATTAATCAGATCATTTTGTTGGCTTGGAGATAAAAATTTCCCTTGATGCCAAGACTAACTGCCTGGCTTTTCTTTGAAATTGCACCATGGAATCTTTCTATCCACTTGAGAGGGTGGGTTTTATATCTCGCCCAATAGATGGCATTTCTGATGCTGCAGCTTACTCTCGGTAGTCAATCAGATAGTGTCTGTTCAGATTAAATTCACAAGTCATTGAAGTGAGACCTGAACCCAGAATCATTGAGCCAACATTGGCACGTAAAATGAGACAATTTCAGGTAGAATACGGAATAATACAAGGTCACGAGTTCATGTTTGACATGTATCTGCCGAACTAGCCAGGCACATAAACTAAGAACTACTGGAATAACTTCCATGAACTCTCCCTGACGCATTCCTTTAGTCACTGAAAATATACAGAGAAGCATTGACACAGATATTTCAGCTACAGCATGAGAGGAAACAAGTACATCAGGAGGGTCCACAGCTTGCAGGGCTAAACTTGCGTTTCCCCATTAGGAACTTATGGTACATTTTAGTGAGACAACTTCTTTGATCTCATTGTATACCTATTTGAATTAGACCCAATGCATGAATGCCTGGCTGTTAAATTAATTGAATTTAAGAACTGTCATTGTGGTAACCAGGGTACGAGAAACGTAAGCAGCTCCTTTAGTGAGCTTAACAAGTGCACAATCTGACCTGACAATGGCAGTAGTTGTTCAATTGAAATGTGGTTTTAAGTTGCAAGGATCATGGAGAAGAAAATTTACTACAAATCTTATCAACCACGTGTTTCGTTGGAAATTTTATTGCACTCTCTCGGGTGAGGTTTGGGGTTGCAGGGTGGGGAGACGAGGGGAAGTAAGTTCCTTTGTCCAGCCTGACTAAGTGGCAGCATATGTCAGGTAATTCGACAAGTGAGAAATGGTGAGTAAATCCATTGTCGATAGATGACAAAATGAAATAAAAGAAAACATATCTGGTAAACTTTATTTGCAGTGTAATGGAATTAATATGCCTATGATGACATCAACATGTTATCAAGACTGTAGGAGGAGAAAAATGGAAAGGCTATTGGAGAGCTATAATTGGTATTCTGTGCAATAGAATGTAAATGATGAGTTTACAGACCCTCTTGAGAGTTTGACAATCATTATTCTTAGAAGAGATAAAGACAGAGATGTTGGGACTCAGAGCAGAAACAGACTTGCTAGCCAGTGCAGTTTTACGAGTGCAGAAAAGACATCCAATGCACTGACCCATTTGGGAAGAAGAGGTCAAGTCACCATAGACCCACTCTCTCATTAGAATGCGATGATTGGTGGTGGTTTAACATGAAGGTCATCTTAAGTGAGGGACAAGTTTGAGAATGTGGGACTCTTCATAGTAACCTCAACCACTACAGGAATTAAACCACACTGATGGTATCACTGACATTGCAAACCAACCATCCAGCCAACTGAGCTAACCCAATAACGCAGGCTTGAACCTCTGGAAATAGCATAGCCTATGACTAACATCAGCACAAGTTATTATCAAACAGATAAAAAACTCTATACCAATTTTCATCATGGCATGAAAAAGTAATTTTACAGAATTAGGAGACTCGGCAGAAATCACGGAAATGCAAGAATTCACATTAAATGGTTCGAAAATAATTTCAAAGGATGCTTTAAGCTTTTGATATGTGTTTCCAGTGAGTGAGGTCTCCAACTGGGAATACAAGATTGGAAAATCACAGCTAATGGAATTTTAGGTATCGGTGCTGTATAGTTTTGTATCCAGTGAGCAGAAGGAAAATTGTGGGTGGTTTACGCTTGAACTGTTGATTGCATTGCCAGCTGGTAAGACTACACATCAGAACTGCTCTTTCATGAAATTATCCCTTAGATGGATGTTGCCATTTGTTAATTTTAGAGAAAAATTATGAGTATAAAGCCTGTAAAGTTAACAGACAACAGATAATAAGACTCTATATAATTATGCATTTATCCATTGCTTTTGAGTCTTTGATCCGATTCAACTTTTTTTTACAAACAAGTGGAAGATTTGCTAAACAAGTCTTTTAATATAGTCACTTTATTTTCCTTTTGAAGATTATGTTGCAATTGATTTTCTGCTCACTAGGCAATTCATTGTAAGTGATCATTATTTATTGAACAATCTTCATAAACACAAAATTTGGTCTGAGTAGTGGACAGAAACTTTCTGGGGCATTGGGAATCTTAGTTTTGAAACTTGCACTTCCTATCTCCGGGAATGGTCATTGAGCTACAAGCTAATCAGGCAGTGGTGAGACCACCAGCGAGCCTTGCCCTGGATTGAAGACCGTGCGGGCAAAGCCTTGTCTGATGAGACCTGCCAGGCAATCGGTGGATGGCATTGTTTGATCTGAGCAGCACCACAGTGACTTCTGTGGCAAGGACACTCCACAAAGTCCTACGGTGCACATTGACCCAGGCCACAGGTACGTAATGTGGTGAGGGGTGGGGTGGGCGCCCAACTGGATTTATCAACATGGGAGTCTTGTGCATCACTGGCAAGGTCAAGGATGTGTCTCTCACCAGGCTTACTGCCTTCCTGCTACCTAATCCCTTGATCCGGTCATGTTTTTGACTCCGGAATCTTTCCACTGGGAGCAACAGGTTCCTATTAGCAATGTATGGCTGCAAGCCCATTAATTGCAATGATGGCAGGAATGACATCCCTAAATTGTCATAAATTGACCATTTAATTGGCATGAGTTAGCAACAGGACAGAAAGATCGTTCATGGGCCTTCCCACCTGGAATTTCATTCAGGCAGAGCCTGGAAGGTAGCAGGATTCAGCTCCCACCACCATCCTCCCTAATGATTCACCCCTCACACCTCCAAGTTCACTACTGTACCTACAGGAGAAGAATATTCCACCCAGACATACTACAATTTATTGTTAGGTATCTATACTCTGTGCCAGTTGACAATATTAATTTTTAATTTTCTGACTTCAAGAATCTCTACAACAAAGATCTGTTTAAAGATTTCATGAGCAGCCTGAAACATTCCAGATCTGATATTCAAGGTGAAATAGTTTAAATAGTTGAAATACCAATATTTTATAAGATGGAAAGGCTGAGGTAAAGGGCATTTTATTCAGGCAAAAAAATCAGAAATCTTGGAGGATGGTGTACGATGAAATGAGATAATTTTACAACAAGGTGTACTGTGATGAATATGACCTGTGAGCAGTTTGATTTATTGTGGCCCTTTGAGCAAAGAGAATGAAACATAAACATGAACAGGACTGGTAAAAGGAATCAGTTAGTCCAATTTGTTGTTGTCATCTCCTTATCTCTGCAGGCAATTTACATCAGCTACTGCCCTATTCATACTGAAAAATTAACGAGTTGGCAGATCATGTTTCAATAAAGCAATCTTTAAAATTGGTGACTTGAAGATTTGCCCAAAGGAGAGAGGAAATAAAACAAAAGGTTTAATTTAGGGTTCCCTGGCAGTGTCAGACCCATTGCAGTTTTAAGGTACCAGTGATATTCATCGGAGCATGGCATTATGATCACAGCACACAAGATAAGTCCGATCTCAGAATGAAATTTGACTTGATCGTTCATAAACTTTATTTTTTGTGATTTGGTTACTGTGGTGGTTAGTTACTGAGCATATTCACAAGGAGCGATAATTCACAAGTAGCTGCCAAAAGAACTTGAATTTATTTTACAAAACAAAAAGCACAGACCATTTTGTAACTGTAGAAGAACTATTTGAATAATCTTATTGCAAATATTAGAATTAATGATTCAACAATTTTAAATGCAAAATCCTAACTCGTACTTAAACCTTTGTGCAAGGTCACCCTGTTCGCGATTTGAAGTTCCTTATACACAAGGAGTGGCAGTACTTAGTGTTTTTCTAGAAATTATCTGCATTCACTTAATGCAATCTTCATTAGTTAGTATCTCTCCATGAACCCCTTAACCTGTGAACAACTCAGTTCACTTACCTTTTAGCATGGACACCTTAAATTTCTTTTCCATAGACTGATTCACATTATTGACATTAAACCAGTCAGGACATCTTTTCTTCTCAGATTGCATTGGAGATTGGTAAGATAACAGCCCCTGACCTGCCATAGACTTATTCTCTCTGGTAGAAACCTGCACTGCCAAAAGGAAAATCTTCAGGACATTTCTCATTTTTTTTAAAGAACTGTTTCTGCCTCTGTCTTCCCCAGTCATGCAGCATGACCCAATTTTCCTTTCTATGTTTTGTTTTCTATATCATTGAACTAGTATCCTGAAGGGTATTTTAACAGCTTAATTTAAATACAGGTCAAGACATTTCCAGATAACCCATCAGCATTCATAAAACTTGATAATAAAGTAAATCCTTCCCTTCTAAACTCATGATATTTAGAAATACAAATCAAATTTAAGCTAAAGTAATTCTTACTTTTAAAAAATGGGGGAATCAAACAGGAGTCTGATTGATGTGACCAGTGGTGGGGTGTGTAGCAGAATTGGATAAATCTATTGAGGCTAGTTTTAATGTCCGGTTTTATATTTTTATATTTTTCACATGCAGTGAAATGAGTTTCTCGCTAGGAAGTGTCAGGGTGCACTTGGTGATGGCCTAACTCGCCTCATTAATATACAGCTGTCTGTCTTAGTAAACTTGCTAAACAAGCTAAGTGTTGAGAAAACTCATTTGCATTTCAGGGCACTACACACTAATTACACATACCCCATGCCCAAAGATCACCATGTGCCAGCCTTTAAGAACCTGCATGTCATACATCTGATCTACAGGGTGCTTTTGTACATCAATCCTCCAACTCATGCACCATCAGTAACTATCATTTGCACGCTATAGCAAGGGCACTGCTTGCTCGGGGACATATACCCAGCTAATGGACTTGACCTAGTTGCACCTTCAGCCTGTTCATTTGCTCTCTTTGCACACACTCACTCTGAACCTATCCAGATGCTCATAACATCCCTGCCTTGCCTTGCCCTGTTTTGCCTTGCAGTTTAATGCAGACTGAACGAAAGTAAGCTTGCCATGGTTCACAGCAAACCTCAGTCATGGGAATTAACCTTCAGTCTAAGAGTCACAGTTCAGTAAATCAAGGGGAGCCTCCCATACCAACCCAGAGTCAGACAGTCACTTGAGGTGGTCAGAGTCAGGGTGCTGTCCACATAGTGAATGTAGGAGAGCTCACCAGTCGGGGCTTGTGTTCCTCCTGGGTTGAAAGATATAAGGGAGATGAATGTGAGTAACACCACCATTACTGTTGTTGCAGATGGAGAGGTTTCACAAGCGAGTGAGTAGGCAGTGTCATGGGAATACGGGGTTACTGGTGTTAGGGTTGAGGTGGGGTAGCAGCAAGTGAAGGAATACTAATGTTGTCTACATTAGTGAGTATGTTACAGCGTAAGCCTTGGTGGGAGATGAATGCTGGCTTAGCAATTGAGCAATTGTGAAGTAGCGGAGAGAAGATGGCAGCACTAAAGCTGGCGGAGTTCAAGAGTTCATTGACCATCTTCTCCAGATTGCTAGGACTGCTTTAAACCCAGTGGCAAACTTACACAGTGTTCAGATATCTTGGGGCCCGCTGCCAGTCCTGAAGGAAGAGGATGTTCCAACTCTACATCCAGCAGGACTTCCACAACTCTGCCCACACAACGGGAGACCAAATTTCCCTTGTCTGCCATGTAACAAGCAAATATCGAGAGCCGTGGAGGGCAGCTCCGGATTGACAGTGCTTGTAGAGATGCGCAATTGTTTTTTAAGGATAGCAGGGGTGCGAGGGTGCTTGTCAATTCTGTGATGTCCTCTGAGTGGTGAGTTATTCCAATAACGATGCATGGTAAGAGAGGGCTGGAATTTAATGAGAAAGATACCAAAGGGTCATGGTAGGTTGTAAACTTGGTAAGATATAGCAAAAAAAATTCTCCCACCTTGTAGCAGGGAATACCTCGAAAATTCTTGACACAACCTTGACCTTACTGAAAAAATAAGATTCCAAATTATTATTTTCAATGTGAACCTTCATCACAATGGTCTGACTACCTATCTTTGATAGGATATAATCACACTGTGCAGTACTGACCCAGTGTGTGCTCTGTATGAATTTTTACTTATTTCTTCATGTGCCCATCGTTGGCTGGGCCTGTATTTATTGCTCATTGTTGATTGCCCTGGAATAAGTGGGTGATGAGCTGTTTTCTTGAGGTGCTGCAATTCTTGGCTGTAAGGACACTCACTGTGCTGTTAGGAGGGAAATTTCACCATGCTAATCTTATGGCAGCTTGGCAGTGATACATCACCAATTCAGAATGATGTGTGACATTTAGTTCTCAATAATAGAGGTGCCGAGTTTGGAAGTGCAATTGAAGGCACCTTGGTGAGTCACTACAGTGCATATTGTATTTAGCAAGCATTGTGGCCACTCTGTGAGGTGGTGGGCAGACGGAATGTGGACAGAGCACGAGTGAATTAAGTTACTTTGACAAGGATGATGTCATGATTCTTGACAAGTGCTGGAGCTGTGTGCTTTCAGGCAAATTGAGATTACAATCCTTACTTGTGCCATGCAGATTGTGGATAGGCACTGGGGAGACCAGAATTGAGTTAATTACCACTGAATTCTTCACCTCTGATCTGCTCTTGTAGCCACACCAGCAGCCTTGTATGGCTGAGCCAGTTCAATTTCTGGTAAACGTTTAGTTTCAGGATTTTGACAAAGTAGGATGCAGTGATGCTAATACCATTAGCTGTGGAGAGGCAAGGTTATATTCTACTTCACTGGAGATGGCTATTGTTGGGAATTATAGGATTTAAATGTTATCTGCCAAATATCAGCCTCATCCTGTATGTCGTCCAGGTCTTGATGCATATGCGCACAGATTGCCACAATATTGGAGGTGTCACGATTGATGCTGAACATTGTGCAATCATCAGCTAACATCCCCAGTACTGACCTTATGTGGGAAGGAAGGTCATTGATCAAGCAGCTAAAGATAGTTGAGCACAGGACATTACCCTCAAACTTTCTCCACTGATGCACATAGAGTCATAGAAATGTACAGCATGGAAACAAACCCTTTGGTCAGCATGGACCAGTTGGACCAGATATCCCAACCCAATCTAGTCCCACCTGCCAGCACCTGGCCCCTATCCCTCCAAAACCTTCCTATTCATATACCCATCTAGATACCTTTTAAATGTCGCAATTGTACCAGCCTCCACCACTTCCTCTGGCAACTCATTCCATACACGTAGCACCCTCTGTGTGAAAATGTTTCCCCTTAGTCTCTTTTATAGCTTTTTCCTCTCACCCTAAACCTATGCCCTCTAGTTCTGGACTCCCCCACCCCATGGAAAAGACTTTGTCTATTTATCCTAACCATACCCTTCATGATTTTATAAATCTCTCTAAGGTCACCTTCAGCCTCCAACACTCCAGGGAAAACAGCCCTAGCCTATTCAACTTCTCCCTATTGCTCAAATCTACCAATGCTAGCAACATCCTTGTAAATCTTTTCTGAATTCTTTCAAGTTTCACAACATCCTTCCGCTATGAAGGAGACCAGAATTGCATCAATATTCCAAAAGTGACCTTACCAATGTCCTGTACAGCCACAACATGACCTTCCAACTCCTGTTCTCACTACTTTGACCAATAAAGGAAAGCATACCAAACACCACCTTCACTATCCTATCTACCTACAACTCCACTTTCAAGGAGCTATGAACCTGCACTCCAAGGTCTCTTTGTTCAGCAACACTCCCTAGGACGTTAACATTAAGTGTATAAGTCCTGCTAAGATTTGCTTTCCCAAAATGCTGCACCTTGCTTTGATCAAAATCAAACTCCATCTGCTACTTCTCAGCCTACTAGCCCATCTGATCAAGATCCCGTTGTAATCTGAGGTAACCTTCTTCACTGTCTACGCCTCCAATTTTGGTGTTATCTGTAAACTTACTAACTATAACTCTTATGCTCACATCCAAATCATTTCTATAAATGATTAAAAGTAGTGGACCCAGCACTGATCCTTGTGGCACTCCACTGGTCACAGGCCTCCAGTCTGAAAAACAACCCTCCACCATCACCCTCTGTCTTCTATCTTTGAGCCAGTTTTGTATCCAAGTGGCTAGTTCTCCCTGTATTCTATGAGATCTAACCTTGCTAACCAGTCTGCCATGGGGACCTTTGTCAAATGCCTTTCTGAAGTCCATATAGATCACATCCACTGTGCTGCCATCATCAATGAGATGATTAATTTCCAACAACTGCAACCACCTTCCATTGCATTAGGCACAACTTCAACCACTGGAGAGATTTGTCCTGATTCCCATTGACTTCAGTTTTGCTCAGACATCCTGATGCCACACCCAGACAACTTCTGTCTTTATGTCAAGGGCAGTTACTCTGACCTCCGATCTGGAGGCCAGCTCTTTTGTCTGTGTTTAGACCAAATCTGTAGTGAGATCACGAATTGAGTGGTCCTGATGGAACCCAAAATACATCAGTGAGCAGGTTATTGCAAGTGCTACTTCAAAGCACTGTTGATGGTGTCTTCCATCACTTTATTCACAATTGCGAGACGCCTGGTTGGATGGTAATTGGTCAGTATGGAAACAGGCCCTTCGGCCCAACAAGTCCACAAGTTACTCTGAGAGTAACCCACCCAGACTAATTCCCCTACCCTACATTTACCCCTAACACAATGGGCAATTTAGCATGGCCAATTTACTTTACCTGCACATCTTTGGAGTGTGGGAGGAAACTAGAGTACCCTGAGGAAACCCACGCAGATACGGGGAGAATGTGCAAATTCCACACAGTCGCCCGAGGCTAGAATCAAACCCGGGTCCCTGGTGCTGTGAGGCAGCAGTGCTACTCACTGAGCCAGTGTGCTACCCTACTTGTAGGGTGTATTGAATAATCTTCCATATTGTTGACTAGATCGCTAGTCTTCAGGACTAGTGCTAGGATTTTGACAGAGTCCATTATCATTGCAAAATGCAATGAATGCCATGTCTTGAATCAAATGGATAGAAGATTGGCACCTGTGATGCCGGGCACCTTAAAAGAAGGTTGAGATGGGTCATCCAGTGGGTTCTTCTGGGTTACGGTGGGTGTAAATCTTCCTCCATATCTTTTACACTAATTTTCTGGGTTCCCCCATTTTTAACAATGGGGATATTCTACAGTTGTAGTGATGCAGGTATATATTTATTAACAACACAGTGACTTAAAATGAAACTTCAACTCTATTTTAAAAATATTGTGAGAGTCAAATTGATTTGGACAATGTAATTTGTCCCATTGATACTGGCTGCATAAGCAGTAAAGTGGCTTTTAGCTAATGAAAATCCTTTGGCTGTATTTTCTATTATGTGAACAAGTCTCCAGTGCTTTCATATTCTGGCAAATTGGACATTTGCATTGGTAGTCAGACCTGCTGGAGAAAGTGGTCCGACATGGTTAAGTCTGCACATTGGCTTTTAGTCCCTAGTACTAACATTTAGGAGATGGTACCAAAATTGAGCTTTAGCAGTTTCTATTCAAGTAAAAGCCTGACAGCCACACTAACAGAATCATACCTTACAGATTGAAATGACAAGAAGGAGAGGCAAATAGAATAGTTTTATTTATCTCTTCTGCAGTCTAAAAATTGATTTACAAAACATTTCCTTTTGAAATCAGCCATGGTTTGTCCCCAGTCTCCATCTTCAAATCCTTTTTTTGTAAAATCTGATTTGTAAATAATCCACACAAATGCTCTTTTGGAATAAAACAAAAGAATGGTTTATTAATACATTCAAACCACTGAGATGCAAGCTAAAATCAAGCCTACAAGGCAAAGAAAAGCAAAGTAGGAAAGGAAAGAATTTACAATTTAGGAATATGTTTAAAGCTCATCGGTATGAACATTAATTCACATGATCTTGCATTGAGTCTACATAGTCAGTATCTCATAAAAAGTCTTTCTGTAGGTTTGATTTCAGTTGGTTGCAGTTGTCTAAAATTACAAAATGCTTTTTTTCCTTTTGAGTGATGAAGGCAGAGGAGATGAGATTCTTGTAAACTTTTCAGTGGATGTCAAGTTTTTCAGAAATAAGGGGAAATGATAGCCACGTGGTATTATCACTGGATTGTTAATTCAGAGACCTAGCTAATGTTCTGAGGATGTGTGTTCGAGTCTCACCATGGTGGAGTTTGAACTCAATAAAAATCTTGAATTAGGAGTCTAATGGTGATCATGAATCCATTGCTGATTGTCTGAAAAAGAGAGAAAAATCCACTTGCCCTCCATTCTCAGTAATCTACCTGCTGCAGATGCAAGTGCCATGGCAGTATTGGCATGAATAACTATGCTCCATCCTGATGAAAACAAAGCCCCATTATCACGTTAAGGATACCCTTCATTGTATCTTGTGGCACTACCTTTGTACTAAGTAGAATAGATTTCAAATTCATCTAACGACTCAGATCTGTGCGTCCGTGAGTTGCTGTGGGTTAAAAGTAGCAATAGATTGTTTATCTCTCACTTTATCATTATCATAAACCAGGGTATCAATCCTGTATCGATCAAATGTGCAAGAGGGCATACCAGGAACAGCAGTCATACCTAAAAATAATATCATGAGTGTAGCACTGGAAAAGCACAACAGTTCAAGCAGCATCCGAGGTGCTGGAGAATTGACATTTTGGGTACACACCCTTCATCAGGTGGTCTTCCTGATGAAGAGCTTTGCCTGAAACGTTGATTCTCCTGCTCCTCTGATGCTGCCTGACCTGCTGTGCTTTTCCAGCACCACACTCTCGATTCTGATTTCCAGCATCTGCAGTCCTCACTTCCTCCCAAAAATAATGTCAAACCAGTGAATCTACAACAAAGAACTCCTTGTGTGCCAAAAAGCAGTAGTAGCAGCATGCGATAGACAGAGCTAAGTGATCCCATAGACATATCTAGGTTCTGCAGATCTGCCACATCCAGTCATGAATGGCGGTCAACTATTAACTAGCTAACAGAGGAAGAAGAATCTATAAATATCCCTATCCTTAATGATGGGAGGCCTGAACATCAGTGCAAAAGACAAGGCTGAAGTGTTTGTATCCATCTTTAGTCACAAGTGGTAACTGAATACTCCATTTTGACCTCCTTCTCACCACCTCAGCATCACAGCTGCCAGTCTTCAGCCAATTTGATTCACTCCGGGTAATATCAAAGAAATGTGTGAAGGCCCTGGATACTGAAAAGAGTATAGCCGTGACAACATGCCAGCAATCGTACTAATGGCTTGTACTGTAGAACTAGTTGTGTCCCTCCCCAAGCTGTATTATACAGCTGCAACGTTAGCATTTGTCTGATAATTACCCAGATACATTCAATCTGCTGAAATAAGGACAAATACAACCAGGTGAGTTATGGTCTATTCTCCATCATCCAATTGATTGAAGGTGTCAGCAACAGTTCTATCAAGCAGCACTTGCTCAAAAATACAATATCCATTGATGCTCAGTTTGGGAAGCTGATGACCTCGTGGTTTTACCACTATATACTAACAATCTAGAGACTTAGGGAATGTTTTGGGGATCTGAGTTTGAATCCTGATATGGCAGATGGTAGAATGTGAATGCAATCAAAACCTGGAGTTAGGAGTCTAATGATGACTATGATACATTTGTTGATTTATAAGGGGAAAAAAAATCTGGTTCATTAATGTTCTTTATGGAAAGAAACTATCATCCTTAACAAGTCTGGCCAATATGTAACTCCAGACCCACAGCAATGTGGCTGACTCTTATCTTTCCTCTGGGTTATTAGGGACAGGTAATAAATGCTGGCCTGACCAGTGGCACTCACATCCCATGAATGTATAAAAGGAAATTGGACTCCGGGATAGCTACTCAGCTCCTGACCTCCTCAGAGTCTTTATCTAAACACGGACAAAAGAGGTGAACTCAAAAAGGGAAGTGAGAGGGTCAGCTTATAACACCAAGACAGCACTTGACTGAGTTCATTATCAGAATTATCTAGAAATGTTGAAGTGATGGGGAACCTGGAGGAAAACTCACTACTGTTTGGAGTCATACCTAGCACAAAGGAAGATAGTTGTGGTTAATGCTGATTAATCATCTTAGTCCAAGGACATCCCTTCAGGAATTTCTAAGAGTAGTATCTTAACCCCAATCAACTTCAGTTCCGTCATCAATAACCTTCTATCCATCATAAAGTCAGAAATTAGGATATTCTGTGATGGTTACATAATATTCAATATTATTTGATACGGTTTAGATACTGAAACAGTCCATGTCTAAACATAGCAAAATCTGGACAACACCTCAAGCAATATTGGTGCCACATAAGACCCAGGTAATAACCATCTCCACCAAGACATAAAATAACCATATCCTCTGTCATTTATTGGAATCACCATTACTCAGTCCACCACCTTCTAAATTCTAGACCAGACCATTGATAGCAATAGTACTAAAGACATATGCCCCAGAATTTGCCATATGCCAAACAAATTTGTTTCACCACAGCCACATCATTGGCATATGGACTAATATAAATATTGAAATAACTCCATAGAGGCCAGTACCCTGTCACTAAGTTGCCCTTTATTTACATATGAACAATGCTACCTCTTTAATACTTCAGTACTGTGTCTTCAGAGTTAGCTATCAGAGTCTCCAAATTCTGACACTTTTGTTTGTATCTGTCAGCCAGGGCTCCCTGATTAGACCAGATTAACAGCCCCAATCAGGGAACTCCTGTTCTGAGGTCCAGCTGAATGAGCTCATCATAATCACTACAAATACTGTGGCTATGAGAGCAGGTCAGTGGCTCGGAATCGGAGGAAGTGAGGACTGCAGATGCTGGAGATCAGAGCTGAAAAATGTATTGCTGGAAAAGCGCAGCAGGTCAGGCAGCATCCAAAGATCAGGAGAATCGACGTTTCAGGCATAAGCTCTTCTTCAGGAAGCCCTGAAGGGCTTATGCCCGAAACGTCGATTCTCCTGCTCCTTGGATGCTGCCTGACCTACTGCGCTTTTCCAGCAACACATTTCTCAGCAGTGGCTCGGAATCCTCTAACTCACCTCTTGACTCGCCTCATCCTCTTCATTTCCAACTGCCGCTGGGACATTAACCGCCTCAACCTGTCTACCCCTCTCCCCCACTCTAACCTCTCACCCTTACAACGCGCAGTCCTCCAGTCCCTCTTCTCCAATCCTGACCTCACCATCTAGCCAGCAGATAAAGGGGTCACAGTGGTAGTCTGGCGCACTGACCTCTACACCGCTGAAGCCAAACGCCAACTCGAGGACACCTCTTCCTACTGTCCCCTCGACCATGACCCCACCCCCCATCACCAAACCATCATTTCCCAGACCATACAGAACATCATCACCTCAGGAGATCTCCCACCCACCGCTTCCAACCTCATAGTCTGGGTACCCCGCACTGCCCGGTTCTACCTCCTTCCCAAGAGCCTGACCACCCTGGCCGACCCATTGTCTCAGCATGCTCCTGCCCCACTGAACTAATTTCTACCTACCTCGACATTGTCCTATCCCCCCCTAGTCCAGGAACTCCCCACATATGTTCGAGACACCACCCACGCCCTCCACCTCCTCCAAGACTTCCGTTTCCCCAGCCCCAAAGGCCTCATCTTCACCATGGATATCCAATCCCTCTACACCTCCATCCGCCATGACCAGGGCCTCCAAGCCCTCTGTTTCTTCCTCTCCCGACATCCCCAACAGTACCCTTCCACCGATACTCTCATTCGTCTGGCTGAACTGGTCCTCACCCTTAACAATTTCTCCTTTGAATCCTTCCACTTCCTCCAGACCAAATGGGTAGCCATGAGCACCCGTATGGGCCCCAGCTATGCCTGTCTCTTTGTTGGCTATGTAGAACAGTCCATCTTCCGTAATTACACCGGCACCACTCCCCACCTCTTCCTCCGCTACATTGATGACTGCATTGGCGCCACCTCATGCTCCCACGAGGAGGTTGAGCAATTCATCAACTTCACCAACACATTCCACCCTGACCTTAAATTTACTTGGACCATTTCTGACACCTCCCTCCCCTTACTGGACCTCTCCATCTCCATCAATGACGACCGACTTGACACCGACATTTTTTACAAACCCACCAAGTCCCACAGCTACCTGGATTACACCTCTTCCCACCCTACCTCCTGCAAAAATTCCTATCCCATATTCCCAATTCCTCCACCTTCACCGTATCTTCTTCCAGGAGAACCAGTTCCACCACAGAACACACCAGATGGCCTCCTTCTTTAGAGAGCGCAATTTCCCTTCCCACGTGGTTAAAGATGCCCTCCAACGCATCTCGTCCACATCCCGCACCTCCGCCCTCAGACCCCACCCCTCCAACCGTAACAAGGACAGAACGCCCCTGGTGCTCACCTTCCACCCAACCAACCTTTGCATAAACCAAATCATCCGCTGACATTTCTGCCACCTCCAAATGGACCCCACCAAGGATATATTTTCCTCTCCACCCCTTTCCACCTTCCGCAAAGACCGTTCCCTCCATGACTACCTGGAGAGGTCCATGCCCCCATACAACCCACCCTCCCATCATGGCACCTTCCCCTGCCACCGCAGGAATTGCAAAATCCGCACCCACACCTCCTCCCTCACCTCCATCCTAGGCTCTATAGGAGCCTTCCACATCCATCAAAGTTTTACCTGCACATCCACCAACATCGTTTATTGTATCCGTTGCTCCTGATGCGGTCTCCTCTACATTGGGGAGACTAGACACCTCCTAGCAGAGCGCTTTAGGGAACATCTCTGTGACACCCGCACTAATCAACCACACTGTGGCCCAATATTTCAATTCCCCCTCCCACTCTGCCGAGGACATGGAGGTCCTGGGCGTCCTTCACTGCCGCTCCCTTACCACCAGATGCCTGGAGGAAAAACGCTTCATCTTCCGCCTTGGAACACTTCAACCCCAGGGCATCAATGTGGACTTCAACAGTTTCCTCATTTCCCCTTTCCCCACCTCACCCTAGTTCCAAACTTCCAGCTCAGCACTGTCCCCATGACTTGCCCTAGCTGCCTATCTTCTTTTTCACCTATTCACTCCACCCACCCCTTCCCCCCCCGACCTATCATCTTCATCCCCTCCCCCACTCACTATTGTATTCTACGCTACTTTCTCCCCACCCCCACCCTCCTCTCACTTATCTCTCCATGCTTCAGGCTCTCTGCCCTTATTCCTAATGAAGGGCTTTTGCCCGAAACGTTGATTTTTACTGCTCCTCGGATGCTGCCTGAACTGCTGTGCTTTTCCAGCACCACTCTAATCTCGCCTCATCCTGTCTACCATCTACATTGCTCAAGTTAGGAGGATTGTGGAATACTACTTACTTGCGTGGATGAATGCAACTCCAACAACACTCGAGAAGCTTGGTTGGCACCGTATCCACGAGCAATTACTCCACCACCAATGGTGTAGTTGCAGTGTGTACCATTTAAGATATTCTCCAAGGCTCTTTAGGTAGTACCTTCCAAACACATAGCCACTACCATCTAGAAGGATAAGATCATAAATTACATGGGAATACAAACCCTTCCTTAAGGTCCCCTTCCAAGCACTCACCTTCCTGACTTGGAAATATAATGTTCTTTCAGTGTTGCTGGATCAGCTTCCTGGAAGCCCCGCTCTGTCAGCATTGTGGGGATACCCATACCAAATAATGTGTCATCGTTCAAGAAGGCAGCTCACTACTTCCCACTTTTACTCGCATTAAAATTGCTGAATTATTAAATACAGGTCTACATGTGACTCCAGATCCATGGTGACATAGTTGACTCTTATTAGCCCTCTGAAGTGGCCTTGCATATCACTTGATCAGGGCATTTATGAAGGGAAGACAAGTATTCGTCTTGCCAGCAAAGTCGTCACCCTTTGAAAAAGGTTTTTGTTAAAAAGGCCGCATCACAAAGATTTTAGTTGGAAGCTATGGCCTGCAACTTACAGGAATTCTGAAATTAGTAAATTTAATCACCCAGAGCAGCGAAAAGGTTAACCTGAATATTGATAGTCTTACAGAACACTGCACATGTTGTCACTGTCTTTATTGTCAGTCTAAATTTAAACCAACTATTATAAGGAAGCTGGCACAGCATGGTGCAGAGATTGCAGTATCAATTGTGTATTTTTTAATGGGCGTACAGCAATTTGTGGACACAACCTTCAGGAAATTGGTTTTAAACGAAAACACTTGTAATTGAAATTAATAGATTTTTTTGTGGAATTTTAAAATTACCTTTAAGAGCTTTATGATTAACAGTCAGATTCTACAGAGTGAGCTGCAGGAGCTCTACAGACCATCAGTTCCATTGTCTTTCATCCATCATCTGCTGTCTCCTTTTAGGTAGCTGTCATACATGTACTTCTTATGTGACCCAATAGTGCAGGAGCAATGTTGTCATTTTGTCCTAGATTTTACACTTTTGAAGTTGCAGGGCATACTTTCAGATTCACCATTGTAGACGCATGTGTTTCAGTACTGTGTTACACTGTGTGCCAGTCAATCTTCATGTTGTGAGTTCTCACTTCTGAAAGCCATTATTTGTTATCATTTTTCTTGTTTACATATTTGAAATCATGCTGCCTGGTGCAGTCTCTCATAAAAAAAACTGTTGGATGATTTTGGATTGGGGCATGGATATCTAAGTTGATCTTTTGTAGTAATTTTAAGATTACTAAGCAACAGTCGATACATGATACATCAGCTATAAAGGCAGGAATAATATGTACATTCAACATTAAAGGCAGTTCACTGATATCAGAAGATGGTTTGGAAAGTTGGCACAGAATGTGTTAATCTCAGAAGTTCACCAAAGATCCTCTGTCATCATCTTCCAAATCCAGAACCATCTCCATCTAGAAGGACACTGGCAGCAAATACATGAGAACACCACCACCTTCAAGTTCCCCTTCAAGCCACTCACCAAAGTGAATTGGAAATGTGGCATGTTCCTTCACTTTTGCTGGGTCAAGATCTGAGAATTTCCGCCCTAATGGCATTGTGGATCAAACCACGGCAGGTGGACTGTAGTATTCAAGAAGCAGATTACCCTCACATTCTCAAGGGCAACGAGGGACAGGCAATGAATGCTGGCTCAGCCAGCGACTCCTAGATCCCACAAATGTTAAAACAGTTCCTTGTGATGGCAGCATCCTACACTCTAGCTGAACTGTTAGGGAATTTCTCCTTTGGTCTTCCTCCATCTTTCCCTGGTCTATCTTCCATCTGAGGAAGGCATTTCCTGACAAGCCGTCTCATCTAATCAGGACTTATTCATACACTCTGTTTATAAAGGCTGGTCATTCCCTTTATGGCAATCACCTGCTTGGACCTTTCCATCCATTCAGTATACAACAAGCATCTCCTGCAAACACAGATTGTGATGGTTCACAGACCCCTGGCCCAACTGCTTATTTTGTGGTGCTGTGGAGTCTGTGGACCATGTATATATGGAGCGTGGGCAACTGCACTCCCTTTTCGGTTTCCTCAAAGACCTTCTTTTATGTTTTTGGTTGCACTTCAGCCCCACGGTCCTGATGTTTGGGCACCCAGTGCGGGGTGGGAGATTGGGGGGAGGGCAGGTCAGAGGACATCCTCATGGGTCTGCTCCTGGGCCTGGCCAGGCTGGCCATAAATAGGTCCAGTCAGTGGGCTGTGGAGGGGGTTGTTATGACTAATTGCCTGCCCCTCTTCCACAGTTACATGTGGGCCTGGGTGTTTCTGGAGAAGGAGACACCTTCGAGGTTTTCAGGGAGAACTGGGCACTGTGGAGTGTGGAGTGTTTGATTTCCCACTCTGATTCCATTTTGATTTAATCCCTGCCCTTCCCTTTACTTTTTTGATCAGTTAGGCATCGCCCTCTGATGAGAAGGGCATTGCTTGTCACTGGCCACTCAGGTGTTTCCTTCCTTCCGGGTGGTGGAATATAAATAAAGATTTATGCACTCATTCTTCACTGTGTCCTTCACCTGCACACACACAACATGGGTGCTGGGGAATGAATAAATACTACCATTGTTAGGCGGTAGTATGGGGGTTTATAAAAAAGAAAGAAAAAAAAGATTTGAATCTCCTCAGTTCAGGGGACTAATAAATAAAGAACGACAAGCCTGCAAGATGAGATGGTCATCTCCAATCTGCCCATTTCCCAGCTCAGCATCATTCTTTGGATCTTTCTAAATCTCTTGCATAAATAATTGGCTATGTTACCTCTGACCATATTTTGAGATGGTAGTATCAAAACTGCAATCTTTTGTGTCCTTTATCTTGTCTCCGTTTAGTATAATTTGATTAAATTAAGGCAAATTTGGGGGAGGAGATGTTGAAGGAGAGTTTGGCAGGGGTAATCTTTCAGGTTTTCTATTGGCGCCCACTGCTTCTGCCAGCCAGTGTATATTTGTCTGTTTGTCAAAATGGGTAGGAGAGAATTTGGTCTTTCTTTCTGTTGCCAAGTCATTTGCAGATACTGACTGTTCAAGCTTGCACTTCGTTGGAAAAATATTATACAGGGCATAATTTATGTTCACTGAGGGAGATCTTTGGTTATTAGAAATTCCGAGCATGGCTAGAGGAAACATAGGTCCTTTCTCAATAATCTGATTAAATTCTTTAAGGAAGTGACTGGAATTGTGGATGAATGCAGCCCTTTCAATATAAATGCGAAACAGCCTGGGATAAAGAGCGATGTCAATTGCTTCAGGAAAAAAAAGTCAGAGATTATGTGCTTATAGGAGAGATGTAATACTGGACAGGTGTACATACAAATAGGTAGTGAATCATCATTAAGTGGAGAAGAGCTGAATGGACAATAGTTACGGGTGGGTCCCCAGTAAAGCTCTATTTTGGGATTGTTGCTATTAACAAATTTCATTAATGACTTTGCATAGGGCATTAGTGGAATCATGATAAATTTGCAAATAACACAAAAATGTGCACTGGGGCTAGCAATTTAGACAAAATCAATTGGTTGCTGTCCAATTTAGATTAGTGAGGGCAATGTGTCCACTTCTGGCAGATATGCTCCAATCTGTACAATTGCTGTGCCATGCATTTGAGACAGTAAATTCCAAACCTGGCTTTATGCGATGTACATTTATCAGCTCAAAATGATCTGAGGGCTATGATCTGAAAACTCATTAAGGTAGTGAAGCCACTTGGTGCTGTTACAAGGAAAGCAAACAGGCTTCTAATTTGTATTACTCAGACCACAACATGAGCAAGTGCAGGACACCCAGATGAAAGAAAATTTGAGTCTACAGACACAGAACTTTCAGTCTGAAAAGCCATAGACTCAGTGTGTTGGGTCTTATGCACCCCGCCCACTCCTGCTGGGTATATTTTTGATGAAGTTGGGGGTGGGGAGTGAACGTTGGATGAATCATAGAATGCCTACAGTGCAAAAAGAGATAATTTAGCCCATTAAGTCTGTACTGATCCTCTGAAGAGCATGTCACACAGACCCCCACCCTGTTCCTATATTTACCATGGCCAATCCACATTATCTGCACATTTTAGAACTATGAGAGTTTACTGGAACACCTGGTGAAAACCCATGCAGACTCAAGGGGAATGCACAAACTCCAAACAGACAACTGCCCATGGCTAGAATTGAACCTGTGTCCCTGATCTTGTGAGGCAGGGGTGCTAACCATTGTGCCACTCAGCCACCCTCCTGCCTTGCTTCAGTTTGTTCCCCATAAATGGTAGGCATGTGAGCCTCAATATGACACTGACCAGGCCATAACAGGGTTGGTGTCGGCAGGCAGTTGGAAGGCTGTTGTTTTAAGCCTACTGTTTAAAAAACAGAAAGAAAGCAGGGGGGGCGGGGTTGGGGGTGTGTGGATGCTATTTTATCATTGACCTCCTTCTCCTCCATAAGTAGTTACCCAATCCCTTTATCACTTCACGCTTGGGTAATTGAAGCCACCTGACCCCATGACCCTGTGCCATCCTGCATTTTCTGATACTTCCCCACCCAAAAACCATGGATCTGGCCTTGACTGATAATCCTTCTGGAGGTAAAAACAATGACTGCAGATGCTGAAAACCAGAGTCTAGATTAGAGTGGTGCTGGAAGAGCACAGCAGTTCAGTCAGCATCCGAGGAGCAGTAAAATCGACGTTTCGGGCAAATGCCCTTCATCAGGAATCATTCTGAAGGTCTTTGCAGCCCCAGCACCACCCACTGCTGCTTTTTGCAAATCAAGTTGATTGACAGCTCTCAAAGGCAAGACTTCCCATTCTTAAGGACAGTCAGAGTGTGCTACTGCAGTGGAGTGAATGTTGGTTGGTAAAGACCTGGTAACACTTTGACCTTCCTGGAAACTGCTAGCACATGTCCATGCAGCTTATAGAGGCAGCGAATGCCACATTTATAAGGGTAATTAAAGAAATCTGACAAATCTCTTTCAACTTCTAGCTTTCACTTTTGGAATGAGGCTTGGAGTCCAAGATTATCTCTACATGCGCCATTTGGCAGGTCAATATCTGAGATTTTGTTATGTCTGATTCCCTGGGCAAAAGTTCCCATTTCATAATGATCCTGATCAAAAAGGGAGCAAGTAGTTTTCCTTCTTTATTCAACTCCATCCTTTAGTTGATTGCAAGGTTAACTTAAAACACAGGATTGCTGTCCTCTTAAAGAGCTCTCTTTTCACTTCTTATTGTGCTCATTCCCTGAGGATCTAACCCTCAGAACATGGTTCAGGTTTTGCATTGAATCTCTTCCTTTGAAGTGATTCTGTGAAATTCCTTGACAAACCTTCCAGGTGTGACATTGCACAAACTCTCTTAAGGCTGAGTGTGAACCATACTGGAAATTTCCAGACGTGCCCAATGTAACAGAGCATTGAAGCATCCGATGGGTTATGATTTGTCGCATACATGTCCAAGAGAACCTGATAGGTTTCTTGGGGGAGAGAACATTCACAGTGAAGGAGTAAATTGCAATTATGTGGAATTACTGAGGTTCAGGTGATAGCACTCTCTACCTTCTAATGTGAATCCCATGGCCCTATCTCCCTAACGTCCTTGGCAACATTTAAATCTTAGTTAACACCTTTAAAAAACTGCTCCCCGTGATCACATCTCTGTTTTAAGGATCCTGCTATGCACACATAGGCCGTTACTTTTCTTACACAGTGGCTAAATTAAAAAAAAAACTTGATTGTTTGGAGACACTATTGTGCAAACTGAAATTGCCTTTTCACTATTGCATTTTATGCTAAAAGCAAGATTCCTTAAAGGGTTATAGGTGGCTTTTTGAGTCACTGAATTGACCACAGGGTTGTGTTTTTCCAAATCCTTCCAACAGATCTTATGTTCAAGAGATAGTTCAGTCGCATACACAAGAGCAACTTGGCTGGAATAATCAAATTCCATTGTTGCATATTCATGGGGAAAAGACACCATTTAGATATGGAGCAAGAGCTACTAGGCCATATTGCAGCAAAACTTGACACCGACAGCTTGACAGAAGTGAGAAATGAGAATAAATGCTATTGTGACTTCATTGTAATGTCATTAAACTCTTTCAGCTAGACTGTAAACTGTATCACTGGGAGCTAGTGATTTTAATCTTATACATCGGCAGGACTGTTAACTGATTCTTTGTGCAAAAGGTTTTGATTATTTCAGTTGTATTCTAATCAAGCTAAGTGAAATTTTCAGTCATATAACATTGGCTGAGGTGAAAATTGAATTGGATTCACATACAATACCTCCGTCTGAGTGTTTGGATATAAATAGAAGTGCTCTTCTTTTGCAATGCCAATTTTTGTGGAGAAAAGTATGAATCTGGTCTCACTTTACATCTTCAACCAGTTGTAGTTTCCATCATACAGTCATTAGGGCATATAAGGGGTCTAAACAGCCCATTGAGTCCTTATTGTCTCTCTATATAGCAATTCAGTCAGATCCAATCCCTGCATGTTTACCTCTCTTAAATCATTGCTTCCACTCTTAGCATGGTCAACACCTCCTCTCCCTTTCCCTTTCCTCCCCTCACCTCTTCCAGTCTCCCAGAATCAAACCCAAAGTTTTTAGGTTAGATCAGATTCCCTACAGTGTGGAAACAGGCCATTTGGCCCAACAAGTACTCACTGACGTTCTGAACAGTCACCCACCCACACCCATTTCCCTCTAACCTAACACTACAAGCAATTCAGCATGGCCAATTAATCTGACTTGTACATCTTTGGACTGTGGGAGGAAACTGGAGCACCCAGAGGAAACCCACCCAGACACCGGGAGAATGTGCAAACACCACACAGACAGTCGTCCGAGGCTGGATTCGAACCCGGGTCCTTGGTGCTGTGAGCCACCGTTCTGCTCCTGAGTTCTGAGGTGATGAAGCAGTCCAAGATTGGATCCACAAACCCGACTGCTGGTGGTGTTGGGGAGGTGGCTGGAATTTTCAGGTTTTAACACAGTCCTTCCGCTGTTTGAGCTAGACCTCCACTGGGGCCGGTCCGAGGTACTCAAAATATTTGGCACCTTTTGCGGATGCTTCTTCTCTAGTTTTGGATGGCCTTGGGCTTGAGATTCCCATGAGTCAGTGGAGGAATTGCACTATTTTCAAGGAGGCTTTGAGAACATCCTTGAAGTTTTTCATCCACCCTCCTGATAAAATGAATTCCAGGTCATCACTGCCCAATGTGTGTGCCAAAGAATCTGATGGAAGATCCTAAAAAATGTGCAATGGCACTGCTGTCAGGTCAGAATAAATTGCTCAATTCATATTTTTAACTGCAGCTGATAGCTGGAAAACAGCAGGCTTGCAATTCACGACATTTGTTTTTTAACCAGCTTCTCTGGTTCAGCTCAGAGAGCTTGTGGCAGCATGAGTTTATCCAATTTTAATCCAAATACCAGAAGTATCCATTGCAGATATTGCATATTTAAAGAAGAGAAATTGCAATTGCTCTGCCCCCTGCTGAATAAAGAGAACCAGATCTTCACAGTAAAAATATTTAATTAAATGGAGGCAATCAATAAAATCTTGCCTGCAACATTAAATTGAACCATTAATAGAGTAAGTTATGGCTGTGTGAGCAGTATTTGGATTATAGAAACGGTTAGCATCAAAAGGAGCCCCCTAATAATGCATGGCACAGATCCTAAAACTGACATCCCATAAGATCCTTCATCGTACAGTCTGTCAACAGTGTTAGGAGGTGTGAGAATTTATGCACTGCAGAAATCTTTGGATGTAAAAAGACAACACACATTGCGAAGGTTGTGTGTCTCAGAAGAAATCTCCCAATAGCTATTGTTTTCTGGGTTCCAGATGCAATCTTTTTTTGTGTGGCTGATGGTGTCATTTCCATCTTGCACTTGGATCACATTGTGTAATCCATTGAGAGATATTCAGCGTGTTTCATTTGTAGTTATGTTCAACAGTGCATAATGAGAAAAGGCTAATTGTCTTTATACATAAATGAACAAATGATTATTGGTAGCCAAAGTGCACAGCAACACATTACAAATTCATCCTTGGGTATGAACATTCATGGAAAGATTCAGTTGCTGCTTTATGCAGGTGCAAGAATCGTGAGATACAATCGACTGAAGTCACAAGTAAAGAGGCAAGCAATAACGATTCTGAAATTGTAGCACTGATAAGCAAGACATAGCACTCATTGAGTGCAGAACGTTATATAATGATCATTGCACAATGAAATAAAAGTACAATTTGAATATGGTGTAAATGCCTAAATATGAAGTTTTATCATATAATTCAGTGAATCAAATACATGCACAATATTTGAACGAGTTAGGATTTGCTCTAAGATTCTCAACAAAAACTTGAACTTGCTGAAACAAAAGACTTTTTTTGGAAATTTTTCATCCTGCCTTTACTAGGGCGCTTAACAAGAATACCAGTAAAGGGGGAAACCAACATTTATACTGATATGAGAGAAGACCGATAATTGATTGACATGTGACTTTGATTAATAGAGTCATTGCCATTGGAGAATGCAGCAGTTAATAATGATGGAGTGTTATCTTCTGGGCTTTTCTAGATTTAAATCAGGCAGGTTGACTCTGATTAGTCAAGGTCTTTAAAAATTAACCAGCAGTAGCTGTCACTTCTTTTGTTGAGTTGAAACAAATGCAGTGCATGCATTTATTCTTACTGACTAGAAAGAATAGGACCCTGTAAATTAAGATATGTAGCTGACAGTGCACTTAAGTGTGTCATACTGTGCATCCAATTGACAATCCTGAAGTGGTTGTCAATGTAATTCTTTGTACTCTCAATATTGCCCAGAACTGTTGTCCAATTGCAGAATCACACTTAATGTTGGACACTATTTGCAAGTTTTAGCAAATAAAAACTTATTGCAAGCAACTGAAGGGATATGTAGTTTGAAATGATTACCAGTCTTTGGGATGTCTAACCTATACACCTAGCATCACAGTGACACTGAAATTCAAATACAAAACCCTTAAGTTGTGTGATATTTTTGGCTTGATGGCAGCATATTGTTAGTGGTGAAGACCATTTGAGTTGCTACAGCACGGCAGTAGTGTGAAACAGCTAGCTTCACTTGGTGCTTAAGCATTTCAGATATCTTTAACCTCCCGGGTAATTTAAGGTAGACTGAGCACTTCTCAGGACCAAGACAGGTGATTATGCATCTGAACAGAGTGAAGTGACCAGTTCAACAATCATCTTGTCAGATGGCTTTGATCTTTTAAGCTTGCACAATGAAGAGATGTATTTATAAGGTTGGTCAACCAACTCAAATGGTGATTTCCCCAAAATAACTAGTGAGACAATAAAGACAATTCTACTTAATGTTGAATGTTTTGAGGAGCTTTCAATTGTGTCTGAGGTTAGGCTGATTACTGATAAAATCTTGCTACCAAAAAAAAGTAAATCATCTTTCTAAATATAAAGTACAAATTGACCATGGAAAGTACTTGACTCATAGGGTATTCAATGTGTTTAATTTCAGTATTGAACCATTAAGAACCTTTAGCATTGTTCTCAAAGCATTCATCCCATTTTACAAGTTTCATGTTAAATTTTAGGAGGGAATCTCAAATACCCATCAGGTAATTTTATTTATTTGAACTTCTATTTATATTTTTATCAGCGAATATTCAAGTTTTATTCGAGTGGGGTGGCTCAGTGGTTAGCACAGCTCACTCACTTTGCTAGAGATCTGAAACTGATTCCAACCTCGGGCAACTGCCTGTGTGGAGTTTGTACATCTTCCCCATGTCTGAGTGAATTTCCTCTGGGTGCTCTGGTTTCAGCTTAGGATTGGCCATGCTGAATTGCCCATAGTATCCAGGGATGTGAAAACTAGATGGATTAACCAGGGGAAATGCAGGGTTACGGGGAGAGAGTCTAGGGATGGGTTTGGTGGAGAGGGGGTGGGGGTGGGGGGATGATCTTTGGGAGACTGGTGTGGACTTGATGGGCTGAACAGCCTCCTTCGACACTGTAGGGATTCTGTGATTCTATGAAGTTCCACTTTCTGAAGCCTTCAAATAAAGTTAAAGTTGTAAATTAAAATTGCCTTGAAAATTGGATGTGAAGCAAAGGTGGAAATAACCTCTAATGAAGTTCCATGAGATTTTCACATTTGTCCATAACCTATAGGTTGATCCAGCACTTTTCTGATAATTATTCTCCTCCAAGTCCTGTTTGCTATTGCACTGTTTTTGTTGATCTACATAGGTTCCTTTTATCTCTAATCTAAACTCATCTTTGTGTTTCAATTCCTTTATAGCATTGTTCTTTTCCACCTCCGTAAGCTGCTCCCAAACATTCCCCTCTATTTGCTGGTGAGTTATCTGGGCCCTTCTTTGTATTTTTTTGCATTTTCAGTCACTCATTTTCAGGACCATCAATCCTCTTCCTTTTTTTTTGACTCTCTTCAATCTTTTATTGTGTGTTTTTGTTTTGAAGAAGGTAGAGGCAGAGGTAGGTCATTCAGCCCATTGAGTCTGCTCTGCCATTCACTGAGATCATAACTCAGGATCGTAAGCCTGGAATATTTTTAGGACCCATCGCCTTTGAGTATGCTATGTCATCAAACTTTCTTGATATGACATGAAGTGAATCAAATTCGCTGAAGACTAACCTCTGTTGTGCTGGGTCCTCAGGAGCTGGCTAAGATGAATCATTCACTTAACACTTCTGGCAGAAGATAGATGCAAATCCTTCAGCCTTGTCTTTTACATTATTGCTTGGCTTCCCCATTATTGAAGATGAGAATACTTGAAAGCCTTCCTATTCTGATTAGTTGTTTAATTGCCTGCCACCATTCACAACTGACAATATTCAGGATTTGGAGATGCCGGTGTCGGACTGGGGTGTACAAAGTTAAAAATCACACAACACCAGTTTATAGTCCAACAGGTTTAATTGGAAGCACACTAGCTTTCAGAGCACCAATCCTTCATCAGGTGGTTGTGGAATTTTTGTCTTTTTTTTGGCAAATTTCAACATTTAAAAGGCATGTTTTGGAATATTGCGTGGAATTCTGGTCTCCTTTCTATTGGACAGATGTTGTGAAACTTGGAAGGGTTCAGAAAAGATTTACAAGGATGTTGCCAGGGTTGGAGGATTTGAGCTATAAGGAGAGGTTGATTAGAGTAGGGCTGTTTTCCCTGGAGCGTCGAGGCTGAGAGGTGACCTTGTAGAGGTTTGTAAAATCATGAGGGGAATGGATAGGGTAAATAGACAAGATCTTTTCCCTGGGGTGGGGGAGTCCAGAACTAGAGGGCATAGATTTAGGGTGAGTGGGCAAAGATATAAAAGAGACCTAAGGGGCAACTTTTTCACGCAGAGGGTGGTGCATGTATGGAATGGGCTGCCAGAGGAAGTGGTGGAGGCTCATACAATTGCAACATTTAAAAGGCATCTGGATGGGTATATGAATAAGAAGGGTTTGGAGGGATATGGGGCGGTGCTGGCAGGTGGGACTAGATTGGGTTGGGATATCTGGTTGGACGAGTTGGACTGAAGGGTCTGTTTCCATGCTGTACATCTCTATGACTCTATAACTCTAATTGCTCCCTGAACAACTTGTTTGGATATGTTTGTACTGAGATGCTTATCCCCCCCTTCTTTCTCTTACTTCTCACCTCTCCCCACTTCCAAATATTAGTCATGATCTGCATTGTATCTATTCATTGCCCAAGTGCTACTGTACTCTGAGGGAGAACTAGTTTTGTTTATAAGCCTTGAAATGAGCAACAAGACCTTCATAAGTATACATCATTACCATTCCCCCCAGAGGTTTGCCATGTTGAAGAACTGTAGCAAAGGCTAAAATGCTTGGAAGAATCATAACAACAGCCAAACAAAATCAAAAGAAAGCAATGAACCCTGAGTACATGATAAAAGGAAAGAAAGAACTGCGGATGTTGGAAATCAGAAACAAAAACAGAAATTGCTGGAAGATCTCTTCAGGTCTGGCAGCATCTGGGGAGAGAAATTTTAGGTCCAATCACTCTTGAAGGGATTTATAGCAATTTCTGTTTTTAAACATGAGTAGATGATGTTCTTTAAAAAACACTGCTGGTTATGGGGTTCTTATAGGTGAAGGCTTTTTTAATTGTGTCAGGTAAAGAGAGCTTGTTTGCTAGAGCATTGAGCTCCATAACGGCACGACAGGTGTAAAAATAGTGCTGCACTCTGAGTGATGTCGGAATCTGCCTGCTTTGTATATTCCAATGATTGTTCACTGCTCACATGCTGACTCTTTCAGCAATATGGCATTCCATTGCAATTCACCCCTCAGGCATCTCTGAATAAAGAAACAGAATTAACGATTCAGGTCAACGACTTTACATCAAAACCAATTGAGACCTATAGAGAATTTGTAGTATTCTCTGTTTTTATTCCTTTGCTCGTACTGTTGTAACTGTACTGTTGAATGTTCAATTTATTGACAGACTGTTGCTGCATAGTGGTTGGATATGTTGAGCACCAAGACTCCAAGATCTCCTCAGCTTCTCACCATTCACATGGAATGCACATTGCTTTTATTTCCATCTCACTATAATTCTGTTCGCTTATCAGTGTCAAATTTAATCTACTGTTGCTTTGCGTACATAGATATTCCTCAACCACTTATGCAAATTTAATTGTCCTCCAGTAAGTGAGTACTGAATCCAATTAAGATGAAGGTTTTATTGTTTGAGAGGTTGAGGAGGATCTAAGTTATCGAGTGCAGATCATGCATATGATGCTGAATTTGCAGGCTGTGATCCTTTGTGAGATACCTGTACAATGGCATAGTTAGATTTTGTTATGCCCCTGTGAGTGTACAATGGCAGAGAAAATATGATGCCATTGCAGAGTGCAGCAGATTATTGACTTTTTTTCTGCACAATTTGGACATCCTCTGGAGAAATGTAAGAGATGCCTTGATTGACAGGTAGAAGATTCAAACTGGTCTTGTCAGGGTGCAGTTGGAAAGGATGTTTCTAGAATCTAGAAGTGGAATTCTCATACTTAAGACAGAAATGATGACATTTCTTTCCGTACTTAAGATAGCGAGTCTTTGCAACTCTTTGCATTGGAAGATAATAGAAATAGTGGCATTATCATCTTCAGAGAGCAGCAGAGACAGCAGCATTGAATATTTTGAAGGTTGAATTTGACAAAAGTTTGATTGTCAAAGGTGAGAAAGGGATAAGGGATAGATAGGAAAGTTGAGATTGCAACCAGGTTAGCTGTGATTTTAACAAATCACAGAGACGCTGAAGAGGCTGAATGACCTATTCCTGATTCTATTTCATGTGCTTGTATGCTTTCTGGATCCTACCAAACATGACAACAGTACACTCTGACTTCAAAGACTTCAAGTCATTTTTGTGTAGCTGAGTGTAAACATTAATTTTGTTGAATAGAGCCATAGAGTACATGGAATAGCAGCTCCTGGACTGTGTTGCTAACTCCATTTGCATATAGTCCAAACAACATTATGTATTGTAAAGAACAAGGAAATATGTTTGGTCAGTCACTAATATTAATACTTAGCAGATTTTATATGTTTGTCTCAAATGCTAATAAGTTGCAATATGCATATATAACTTCAGAAATAAATGAAATATCGAATTAAACAGTTACTTCAAGAGAATGAAAAAACATCAAGTCAGTTCATAAGGAGGCAGATTCAATTAATTGGAGTAAAACTTCAGATTGTGATTTCTCAAAATCCTGAAGTGGAGGTCATATTTAGACTAGGTGCAAATCCAGAACCAGCATTCGACTTAAAGCATGTTTTTTGTTTCTACTTTCCAATATTTCTGTTTAAAAATGAATGTTAAAATACATCTAATAAATGAGAAGTGGCTCTCTTTTTTTCATAAACAGCACTGGTATTTGCTGATTAAATTTGTTTACCTCATATTGTGTACATTCATTGCTTTAAGTGGAAATGAATTGTTTTTATTGAATGTTTGGTGGAGTTTTCATGTGCAGCATTTTAGTGAGCAGCTGACTGTGTCATAAATAGTGAAAGATCTGCAGATCTGTTTATGAAACCTGAATTAAGAAGGAACAGCATACACTGGATACAACATAGCGCTCACACTAATTTTATTTTTGTAACTGGGAAAAGGGAACAAGAATTGACTCAAAACTCTGTCTAAGCTTGGCTAGTTCTCCACCTAATGGAAAAGCTAATATTGCAGTACATTTGTAAACTTAGTGATCCAACTGTTAGAATTATATTACATTGCATAGACTGCTGCATTCATTTGTAAATTCTGCAGATTCCTTATCATGCTTATGGGAGGTGGGCAGGGCTGAAAAGGTCAAAATTTATTATTCATCTTGTTTTGCTCTTGAGAAATTGGCAGTCAGCTGTCCTCTTAAAATAGTACAGTCTTTATGTTAAAGGTATGCCCAATGGGTATTCCTAAAGAAATAACAATATCTCTATGTGCAGTAAGTATTCTACTTTATGCATTGCAATAGTGGGTAATTCGGAAATACATCACTCAGAATAAACAGCCTCTGACCAACGTTGCAATCAAAACATTCATGTAGTGACTAAATTGTGTTTCTGGGCAGTAGTGATTCCTAGGATTTGTTTATAGTGAGCACACTCATGGTAATTTTTTCCTCTCATTATAATAGATTAAAGTTGTTCATAGTTCATGGAAAAAAAACATTTTTCAGAGGACAAAGGCATCATTTACAATTCCTGCAATAGTAATGCATAATTTCTGATTGACTGCTGACAATTGTCGTGAATTGTTGTTGCACTTATTATCTGAATTTAGAATCTAAATATCTATCCTGAAAATCTAGTTAAGACTTACTTACTTACTGTTGCTGTGACAAAACACACGGGCATATTTTCTTTTGAGATAGGTGCCAAAATATGCATGTGACTGTCAATTGGAGGAATTTCCTGTCCATTGAATTGCATTTATTAATTTGACACAACCACATTTCTGTAAGGAGGATTTGATTCCTCTGTAAAACAGGTTAAAATGGTCTGTTAGTGTTTGTGGTGTACAGCATTTATGTCAATGACTGCTCTATTAGTTAAAGAGCTGAAATTATTCTGTAATGCTTTGACCAGCAATCCTTGGAATATTGAACTCTTTATTTTTTATCCTTCAAGGTGTAGCCAGTTTAAGTAATGCAGCCATGTCCATTGATGAAGAATAACGATTTCACAATTGACAGTTGGCTAGCCGTTGGATACTTTTCTTGGCACATTTGCAAGAGGCTACAATGTGTGAGACCCATTGGTACTAAACTGTAATCTTGGCAGGATAAGTATGTTGCTGACTGGTAGCCTTGCAGTAAATTGGCCTCTATCGTGAAACTGAAGTATATCCATATTGCACTGTACCAGTTGATAATGTCAGTACATGAAGCGTTATACTGCTGGAGAATAAATTGTGCACACAATGTTCGCATCTCAGGATTTAGAAGCAAAACACGGTTAAGCATAAAGTTGTTGTATTGATCATATATTTGCAATCGTGTCCATGGAATAATGGGCATTCTATTATAAAACTATATTGACCCCAACAAGTGGGTAACTCAGTTCTTTAAAGAAGTAAGAGGGAGGCTTAAAAAAAATGGCACAATAGATGTACATGTGTTCGATTAAAAGGTATTTGCTAAAGAGCCAAGCAACAGAATCATTTGGAAGACAGAAGCACAGGGCATTAAATAAGCAATCGTAAATGTTGATGGTAAAGAGAATTGGTGAACAGATATTGTTCTGACTGGAAGGAAGTGTGTATTGTGTTACCCAGCAGTTGTTATTAGCCATATTGGGAGGGTGGGGGGCATTTCATTGAAGTGGTCCTATTTTGAGCAAGGTGCAAGTTACAGTATAAATTCACAGATCTTTGAAGGTGCATGGGCAAGCTGAGAGGGTGTTTAAGAAGTATTTTCTGAACTTCGAAAATGCACCATTTAAATTATACTGCCTCTTGCCTATTGTTATTGTCAGAAGTGCAGCATTTTACAATTACCCAAGTTAAATTTCATCTTCCATCCTTCTGCTCATGTTGCCTACTTTATCCAGGTTCCACTGAGATTCACGACTATGCTGCCAGGCTTTGTACCATCCACAAATTTTAATACCATCCTTTCTATGCCCAAGTTAATGCAATTTAAGTATTAAAATGAAGCAATGTGTTTAATGACTGCCGAGGAATGCAACTGCAATGTCTCTCTGGTTAGAATAACATCTGTGCTCTATTCCCCTCTACCATCATCATGCATCACCATCCCTTTATAGCTCTGCATTTCTACTTTCCAGATAATGTTTTAATGTCCTGCTGTATTTAATGCTTTTCAGCAGTACAGTCATAAATTTACTGCACTATTTTCTTAACACATTGACTTCTTTGAGGTGAAATCAGATTCATCAAATTTGATTTTCCTCAAGTCTATGCTGGATGTACCATGATAATTTTTTTTGTGTCTGTTGCAAAATTTATGTTTCAGTATGTTGTACCAGTTCTAGGCAATAATTTCATTGTTCAAAACTTTCAGAGTGATGTCATATATCATAAAGCTTTGCTATTCTGAACATCCACAATTTATTCTTTGAATTCAGGAGATGAATTAATGTTTTTAACATAATCCATATACAACAAATATTCTCTAACCAACAGAAAACCACAAAGCCAAGAAACTACAGGCTAGTCAGTCTAACCTCAGTTAGGGATGTATTGGAAGCAATTCTGAGGTAATCTGCACTTAGGGAGTTAGGGATTAATCAAGAACAGTCAGAATTTTTTGTTAAGGGAACTTCATGTTTGATGATCTTGATTGTATTTTTTAAAGAGGTCATCAGGTGTGCAGATGAGGGTTAATGCATTTGACATACTTGGACTTTAATAAGGCTTTTGATAACATCCTGCATTGGAGACTTATAGCAAAGGTAAGAGCCAATGTGATTGAAGGGAATTTGGCAAATTGGATTCACAATTTGCAGGGCATGATGGTCGAGGGGTATTTTGTAACTGGAAGCCTCTGTACATTGAGGTTCCGCAGGGATCAGTGTTGGGCCCCTTGCTGTTTGTGGTATATATAAATGATTTAGATTTGAATGTAGGAGGATTGATCAGTAAGTTCACAGATGATATGAAAATTGCTGGGGCAGTAAATAGTGAACAAGGAGAATATAAACGGGCTGTTCAGATGGGTTGATCAGTGGTGAATGGAATTCAATCCAGATAAATGTGAGGTAATGCAATTTGGCAGAACAAACAAGACAAGGGATTGCATGGTGAATACTAGCACACTGGGAAGCTTCAAAGATCAAAGGGTCATTGGTATGCATGTCCATCACTCCTTTAAGATAGTGGAACAGATAGATAAAGTGGTTAAGAAGGCATAAAGAATACTTGCCTTTATTAGCTGAGGCATGGGGTTTAAGAGCAGGAAGGTAATGCTGAAACTGTATAAATTATTGGATGGGCCACTATTAGAGTGCAGTTCAGGAATCCATGTTATGGGAGGGATGTGTGATTGCACTGGAGAGGGTGCAGAGGAGATTTCCCAAGGTGTTGCCCAGACTGGCAAGTTTTAGTTATGAAAAGTGGTTCGATAAACTGTGTTTGTTTTCCTTTCAGCAGAGAGACTGAGGAGGAACATGATTAAGATATAAGGACAAGAGACAGGACAGACAAGAAGAAACCTTTCTTCCTGCCAGAGGGATCAATGACCAGGGGACATGGATCTAAGGGGAAGAGTAGGAGTCTTCCAGGGGATGTGAGGATTTATTTTTCATCCAGACAATGGTGGGAATCTGACTCGTGTGTAAGGTGGTAGAGGTAGAAACACCCATAACATTTCAGAAGTATTTAGATGTTCTCTTGCAACGTCAAGACCATTGACCAAGTGCTCAAAAATAGGAATATAATGGTTGTTTTTGACATTTTTTGGGTCACCTTTCTAAAGCTGGGAATTATCCCAATCATGAGAAAAACCTGAATTCCCAATCCCTCACCATACCTTGTATAAAGGCAACTGCATCACTGACAGTACACATAACAAATGGAAATTAATTAAGATCAGCAGATGAGCTTTTTTTAGTTTAAATATTTTCATGTGCCTCAGCATAGACTCATAGGGGTCGACAGCACAAAGGCAGTAAGTTGGTTAAAATGAAGCCAGGACGTAATCATTTACAAATATTTGAATGTGGAATGCAGTAGCTTTTAAATGAAGCCAACATTTACCTATTGACACATACTTGAGAATAATTATAAGTGGATGTTGTTTGCATTGAGTTTAATGGCTTTTCAATTTTCAAGCTACCTTAGAGATCACAATTATTTTCACAAGGGCACATAATACATAATTAATGGTTAATTATGAATGTCTACTTTAAATTCTCTGTATTGATAATTCACCTTTCTGCAGTTTCAACAGCAGAAAGTATGAGTTGCGGACAACAGTACTTTCGTACTTTGTTGAAAACATGACAACTCTGGATGGCCACTTTAAAGTGCTGATTTTTACCATAATTTATTGTCACTGTTACTATAGTGACTGCCTGACTGTCTACTTGTAAAACATTTCTTGTAAATGCTACAATACTTTAAATCCAATAACAATCTCAGCTTTATTTTTCTTTTCTGTTTATGGCTTATGTTTTGTTTGCCCAGTCTGGTTACAAAGGCAACATTATTATGCCTAAGGTAACTATGGCAACCAGTGATGTGGTACAATCTACCAGGCTCATAAGGATTTTGAGTGACACTTATGTGCAAATAGGAATGAAGCCACATGAAGAAGCTCGCTACTTCATTATATTTGCACAATATCCCTTCCTTAATTTTTTCTGTTCTTTTTCTCCTGCATCTTAATTCTGTGGTGAGAACCATTTTAGGACTTCTGGACAACTGCCATAATATTTCATTGCTTTGTATTTCAGACAGTGTTACCTCATTGAGAACTAATATTTAGTTGGTGTAGGATTTCGCTGCAGGGTACACTATTTCACTGTGAGGAAGACCAGACGGAAAATTCAAACTGGAAGTCTTGCCATTTGGTTAAGTTGCCTGGAATTCACGGCAGAAAATTAAAACAATTAGTACCTACAATCAGCTTTACACATGAAACAATTGGTTTATTCAAAAAAATTAATAACAAAGGAAGTATTAATATTTTTAAAATGTCCTGTACAATGAAATGATTATTTACAGTTCAGGTTAAATGAGAACCTACCTATTACTGTCAGCGATCATAAAGGTCATTAACCATTATATAGTCCAGTTTTAGTAATTTTTTAGTGGTTTTCCACCAATACAAGTTTTGTTTCAATTCAATGTGTTGCTGTACTATTGGCTTTGGAAAGACACAGAAAATACAGTAGTAATGAAATGGTAATTGCTTGATGATCTTGTAAGTGACGGCTTCTTTCTTATCTGAGCAAATTCTGAGCAGGTGTTCTCAACAACACACAGTTGGAACATGTGCTGAATAGAAAATGGGTTTTATCTTCCTTCTTGTGCAGCCAATATATTCGCTTTTTGGATCAGTGCCTTATTATGGGAAAAAAAATGTTTCATCCTGAATATTATGGCAGTCTCACAGACCATTTTCTATATATGCTTCTTTATGGGGTACATCCAACATCATCTAAATGCATTTCACAGTTGATGCGTTGAATTTATGAAATGGCCAAATGAACTTATTTTACTGGCAACCTTATTAAGATAAAGTACTGCACGGATGATGGAATTTCCAATTCAGTGGGGGAGGGGTGCAGTTTGTAGATAGGCACTCTTCAGTAAACTAACAGCTTTACTAGGTGTTTACTTATACAATAAGCCATTTCAAAATTTGCTGGGAACTTTAGTCATATAGTTTTAAGCACTATTTTTCAGCTTTGCTTTCTCTGATTAGACACTATCATGTTCATAAACAAGGCATTTTTAAATAGTGAGTACCAGTTGATTATGCTGTTCTTTCAGCTGTCATTGCATATTTCTCAAAATTGCTAAACTCCTTGTTTATATTGCATTAGTACTCATGGGCACAACTTGTTTTGCATACTGCCACACTCCACAGTGCAAGATACACACTCTGATAACCACACCAGTGGTATCTATTTACCAAACTCTCCATGTAATTATATCTTTTGAAAATCCAACTGTGAGCCAAAAGCTAGAAGGTTTAGTGTCAAGTGTACTTAGTGTAAAAGGAAACAAATCCATAATCATCTCTATTGTAAATGTATTTTGGTTTTTAATCAAACAAATCAAAACATGACTTTCTAAAGATCTGCAGAAAACTGTTCAGACTCCACACATCCAAGGATGAAAGTGGTCTTAGAGACTTTTTTTTGAGTGGAACCTGCTTACAATAGTGAAACATAATGGATTAGCAAGATGAAATAGTTTTCAAGGCCTTCAACATCCTTCACATGTTGGCATCCCTTACAGGATTCTTTATAAGCTTCATTGGTTCTGCGGAATTATAATTTTTTTGTAGTGATGCTTCTTTGAGATAGTCTCCCACTCTTAAATTGTGTAACACACAAAGACGATACTGTAAGCCATATGCTTTTTATCTAAATAACTTAGCCGTTATTTCTTTAAGTAATCCAGCAGGATCTCGCATGATGACTGGAGGTAGATTAGATTACAGATTACATTACAGCGTGGAAACAGGCCCTTCGGCCCAACAAGTCCACACCGACCCGCCGAAGCGCAACCCACCCATACCTCTACATTTACCCCTTACCTAATACTACGGGCAGTTTACCTGACCTGCACATCTTTTGGACTGTGGGAGGAAACCGGAGCACCCGGAGGAAACCCACGCAGACACGGGGAGAACGTGCAAACTCCACACAGTCAATCGCCTGAGGCGGGAATTGAACCTGGGTCTCTGGCGGGTATAATACAATTTTGTCATTTAAGAAACATTTGGACAGGTACCTTGATGAGTTAGGCACAGAGGGATATGGACCAAATGCACACAAATGGGACTCGACTAATTGTGAAAACTGGGAGGTATGGACACGTTGGGTCGAAGGGCCTGTTTCTGTGCTGTAAGCCTCTGTGACTCTATGACCACAAGAAGGGATTACAGGAGGTGAGTTCTGTTACCATTTGAAGAAAATTGACGATCATTCAAGATGGATGATTTTACTTTGTTTGTTTATGCACCCAGAATATACAATAAGAACCATGCAAAGGAGTTATAAAGTAAAGACACATACATTCCTTGTTGGGTCTTCTCAACAACTTTCAAAACAAATTGTCAAAAAATCTTTCTAGGTTTCACATTAAAATAGTGATGGGTAATCATGCATTGCAGAAAAAAAGCCCAGGAAGTGACTGCAACCACTTACCCAATCCTGTGGAATGATTACTGCAATTCAATTTCAACAATAAAGAATATTTTCTAATAACGTAAGTTGCACTGCCTTGCCACTAAGTCAGTGATTTTATTCCATGAGACACCAACAATGGCCAAAATTCCTTAAATACTAGTGTCTGATAGACAGAAAAGCAAAGTGCATGTGATACTTCAGTGCAAGCCCAACAAAAGGTCTTCTGACCCAGACCAAGCTGAGAGAACAACTAATGAAAAAAATCACAGCTGACTTCTAAAAAATAATTTCATTCTCGTGCTGAATCAAGCAGAACTGATCAGCACCTTGCTACAGCCTAATACTAGAGTCATTCTGTCCTCCAGGAGAAAGTGAGGACTGCAGACCCTGGAGATCAGAGTCAAGAGTGTGCAGCACCAAATTTTGACCTCCAAGTAAGCAACTTAATACCATATATTCAGAAAGAGTGGAATAATGAGTCTATTGCCACGAAAATGTAAACATTGACCTTAGCTCACAATGAATGGAGGGGAGTTTAGCAAATTGGACAAAATGTCCATATAGTTCACATGAAGAATAACTGAAAGAGATGAATGAATATGCTCATTTTGCTAATGATTTACAGACATTATTATAACTAGGCTTCAGATTCAGGTCAGACTTTCCGATGTTATAAAAATAATAAACTTCAGTTGCTGAGAAACTGCACATTATTTTGAAAAATTTCAGCAGTTCACATGATAAGGTAAGCTTTGAGATTCTGGAGAAGATTTGGAGCTCAGGTTGTGGATCAGGTTATCTGTTTGCTGGCTGTGCTGGTGGGTTTGTTTTCAGACATTTCCTCACCATGCTACGTAACATCATCATTGAGTGTCCGGTGAAGTGTTGGTGTTCTGTCCCACTCTTATGGGTCTTAGTTTGTTGCAGTGGGTGATATCATTTCTGGTTCTGTTTCTGCGAGGTTGGTAAATGGGGTCCAAATTGATATGTTTGTTAATGGAGTTCCAGTTTGAATGCCAGGCCTCCAGGAATTCCTCTGCGCCTTGTTGTTTGGCCTGTCCCAGGATAAATGCATTATTCCAGTCGGAACTGGTGATAAAACCAGCAAAAAACTAGCCACCAGGATAAGTGAGCACCAACTAACCACGAAAAGACATGAGTCAAAAAGTGTAGTACTGGAAAGGCAAAGCAGGTCAAGCAGCATCTGAGGAGCAGGAGAGTTGATGTTTCGGGCATAAGCCCTTCATCAGCATGACCTGCCGTGCTTTTCCAGTACCAAATTTTTTGACTCTGATCTCCAGCATCTGCAGTCCTCACTTTCACCTACCCAAAGACCTGACCAACTATGACTCTTATCCATACACACAAATGAAGAGGGACACAATTCAACTGGTACAATGCATCCATCCTGGCACAGGCTAACCAAAGACATGCACAGGAATTCCTCGAGGCCTGGCATTCAAAGCGGAACTCCAATAACAAGCATCTCGATTTGGACCCCATTTATCAACCTCTCAGAAACAGAACCGGAAATGAGATCATCCACCACAACGGGCCAAGACACACAAATAACAAGCGGATCAGAACACCAACACTTCACCAGAGGCTCACCGATGATGTTACCTAGCAGGGTGATGAATAAACCCACTAGTTCAGCGAGCAAACAGACAACTGAAGATAAAATTTGCCAGGGCAGGGAAACTCCCGATATGCAAAGGAAATTTCAGCCAGAGAGTTAGATATGCAGAGGTCTGCATAAAGTTTCAGCATAGTTCAATCTTTGGAGTGTTCAATATGCTTGTTGGAAAAAATGGCAAGAACAACTCTTCAAATCTGTTTTGACATACAATTAGATCATGGCTATTATGTATCCCAACTCAATTTATCTGCCTTGGGCCCAGAAAACCTTGATGCCTGATTGCCATCATTGATCTTGAAAATGTGACTTGACCTCAATTCCTCCACATGTTGGTGACACAGCATCATATTTTCTCTGCCTGTTATGGGAAGAGGTGTCTATGCCATAGAGTGGAAGCAGATGGATGTCAATTTGTCTGCTAACAATCCGGGAAAATAATAAGCTAAGTACTTTAACAACAAAAGACCATCACCTGATATTCAGAGGTGAAGTTTTCTTGGAAGAGTTGCAGTCAACTGTTTAAAGGCTTACAGTTGGAATATCTTCCCGAGGATCGTAGGCTCAGTGTTTCAATGTGAAAACTTCAGTCTGAGCACAATTTATGATGTGACACAAAATGGTTGCTCTCTTCTTAAGATGGTGGATGTGAAATTTTGAATTACACAGCTTATGCTGACAAGTTACTGCAATTTTGCAACAATTACATGATGCCTCTTCCCCTCTAATAATTTTGACCTTTTCAGACACTCACAATGTTTAGAAAATGAATGTACAGGACAGAAAGAAATTTATTTGTGCAATGTCAATTTGTCTGCATTTGTATTTATATTTATGCTGTAGTCAAGCCTTAAGTTGTTAGGTAGGAGTTTTCACACTCCAGTTAAAAAAAAAATTATATATCTACATTGTGTTTCTTAATAGCATGACTCCAGTTGTAGGAAGCATTTATGAGTAATGGAGGAAACACAATACTGACTCTTCCTTTTGCAGTGTTCACGGTTTCAAACATTGGAATAGATTTTATTAAAGTTGACCCCTGATATTTGAAGGAACTGTTTAAAATTCCATACACACAGCTCTGTTTTCACCAGTCAGGAGTGAATCACTTCATACTTGACATTATTGCTCCTCATTTCACATGGTCATTATCCACACAAAATGACAAAAAGGAATAATTTTCACTTTCATCTCCCCCTCACTCACACTATATTCATTAAAAAGTGCATCTTTCGGGAGTTCAGAAAAAATAGGAAACCACTTAATATTGAAAGTTACTGTCTATTTAACCTATGGACAGTATTAGGTTAAGAAGTTGTATTGTGTATTTGATCTCTGTCTGCCCGTGGTTTTAACACTTGATGTGTTACTAACCAATTAATGCTTGACGTCGATTATTTCCCTTGGCTGACTAGAATTTTGATAATTCTTAGATTTGTGATGCCTTGTGGAGAAAGGTTACTCATCTGAGCTTATGATGGTTTTGCCTGTATTTCAGAAGGGTAAATATATAGGGGGAAATGTCTGTTGAGGTCAGTTTGTGAACAAGGAAGTTTTAAACCACAATCTGTCTATACCTTTTTGCACTGAGGCAGTCAGCTTGTAAATATTGTGCTATCTACTCCTTTCCTTGATTTCAGCTCACAGTGACTCACATTGTTGGCTGTTGCATGTGCAGCAACCACTGAAACGGGTTTGAAGTTTGCATGTATCCCAACTGGCCTCCAATACCCAAGGACTATCTGTCTTTCATAAAGGGAAGTCGCACTGAGTTAAAGAAGGCACTGATGCAAATGAAGAGAATATAAGTGAAGCAGAAAGAGGCAAATGCTTTACAGATGTGACACTGGAAGCCGTGGTCAGGAGCTGAAGGAGAAACGCCATCTTTGTACAGGGAGCTAGGAGCTCCTGAAGGGCTGCTTTCTGAGGGCAGTGAGAACAATTTGCCAGGGACCCAAAGTTATTGCAAAGTATATTCAATGTGAATAGAGTACAAAAGTCAGGAAATTGGTGAGAGTCAGATTTCAGCGAAAAACGGGAAAGAAGATTTTTTTTACCTCCAATCCTTGTTTCAGTTCATGTGTGTATGGCGCAATAATTAAATGAAAACTTCATTTACCATTTAATTCTTAGATCAGTATTTCTTTCTAATTTAATTGTGGGATGTGGGCATTGCTGGTTAGACCAGTGTTTTATTGTCTGTCCCTAGATGTCCTTGGTTATAGTTGAAAAGTACTTATAATGAACCAGAATGAGGGACTGGATGTCCTCGTGCATGAAACTCAAATGATAAATATGGAAGTGCAGCAAGTAATTGGAATGTGAATAGAGTATTATTGTTTACAGTACAGATAATTTAATACAAAAGTAGCGAGTTTATGATTCAGTATGCAGTGTGTTGGTAAGACCATAGCTGGAATAAAGTGAACAGTTTGATCACCTTATTGAAAGAAGGATGTAACTCCTTTGGAAGCAGTGCAGGTATGGCTTTCCAGACTAATATCTGGAATGAACAAATGTATAAGGGAAAGTTGAATAGACCAAGTTTGTATTCGCTGAAGTTTGGAAGAGAAAAATGTGACTGTATTGAAAAACCCTGAGGGGTCATTATAGGATAGACTTATGGGAGAATTTAGAATTAGGGAGTCACTGTTTAAAAATAACAGCTTGTCCATTTAAAACAGACATGAGGCAATTTTTTTCTTTCTCACAGAGCATTTTGAGTCTTTGGGACTCTTTTCCTGAAAGACAGTCCTTCAATGTTTTTAAGGCAGAGTTGGATATATTATTATTAACCAAGGAGATAAAAGGTAGGGTATAGGCACAAATGTGGACTTGAGTTCACAAGAAGATCAACCTTGATCTTATTAAACAGAGGAGCAGGCTCAAAGATCTGCTCCTGGAATTTGTTCATGTGTTCCTATTGAAGAAGATTAAGATAAGACAGTTCTCGAGAGGTGAGATTCTCTTGAGTGAACACATCTACAACTACATCTCTATCTTTGACTTGAATCTCCCGAGGAATGCCAGGTGGAAACTCTCCAGAATGAGGAACAGCATCTGGATGATTTACTTCTGATTTTTGGTCTCAAATCCCAGACACAGCCAGCTCCAGTAAGGGTTTGATGAAATTCATTAATATACAGATTAAGGGGTACCAGGTAAGGCAGAGAACAAAAAATCTGATTCTGTGTTCGGGAATAACTGAAGGCTGTAGGAGTGACCAAAATCCTCAAAAGTTAATGGCTTACCATCTGCTGTGCTGTAGCCATTGGGATAGTAATGTGTAGAAATTCTAGACCAGGCAAAGACTCCTAACAAGGCAAGTATTGGTGGACTACAAAAGGATGAATAGTTTCCTTGTGTTTGTCGAAGTGGGTGTGCACTTAAAAATGATATAGTTTAATAAAAAGATGTTTTGAATGGCTGTTCCAAGAGATGATGGCCGTTCCAAGAGATGATGGCCAAAGGAAAGCCGTGTCACAAAATTTCAAATGAACACAGTCAAGGAGAATAGTGGACCCATGGAGATAAAGGGAAGTGGCTTCAAGAAAATGATAGAATGAGCAAAAATAGAAACAGAAATTGGAAATGAAACTTAGCAGGTCTGGCAGCATCTGTGGGAAGAAAGCAGAGTTAATGTTTCAAGTCCGGTGACTCTTCATCCACAGGTCAATCAAGCCACAGCTTTGTGACAGATATAATTCTGAGCTTAAAGACTCCACAACCATTGGATAAGATTAAAATTCAGTAGTCCTGTCACATCCATTTTAGAATGGTTGTGGACAATTAAAAACAAATTATGGTAGCAGCAGATTCCAATGAACAAATGTTTGGTTTTGGTCCCATGTACTCTCACAGCTGATTGCATTCCATACTCAATCTATTCCACTCCTTTCTTCCTCCTTCTATTAACTGATAATTTTTTGTATTTTACTGGAAAAGAGTTGGTTAGCTTTCACACATGAACGTGTCTTGAATCAAAAATTCAATTTTGAATTGCAGCGGGATCTGTATCCCTAAACATGGAGGCATGAAGAGAGCAGGGTAACTATTAGTGGATGGAAAAGATGGAAATAGAGGGATCACAGAGTTTTTTGCCAAATGTAGTGGCCCATGTTATTGTAAATACTGAAATCATGAAACACTGAAGAAGCAGCACACTGGATTTAAAACAAATTTTACCTTTCTCCCTACAGAAGCTGCCAGACCTGTTGAGGATCTCCAGCACTTTCAGTTTTTATTTTATCATAATTACCATTTTGTGCTAACTGGCAGAATGGATTCCTTTTTCTTCTTTAAAATCTTTTCGCTGTCAGCAGAATGCACCAGTCAAGAAGCAGATAAGAAGCGACTTTCTTTGATAAAGTGAGCATCAACTCAGACTCACATGGCAGCTATGATCCATAATTTGTTCAACTAATCCAGCTCCCTTGAATGTTTCATTTAACATTCTGAGGTGGGAAAGATTGTAGAAATTTATTGTGTGTCTGAACAGAATATGGGTACTGTGAATTCTGGAAAACTATTTTCAGTAGCGTACTCCCTGACATTAAGGAGCCATCAAAAGAAATTGGGATGGGTGAACAGGAATTAGAAACCACATCACCTTTTACTGTTAGCAGTGTGTAACCATTAGCCGTGTACATCTTGTCAGGTTGAATGATGGCAGTCATTCACCCCCGTGTCCTACTGTAAAGTATGTTGCCTGTCCTCTTGAGGGAATTGCTGTCAGTGCTGTCAAATGGTCTAATCTATTTAGTAACATTATCGACTGAAGCAGAGTAAAACAGACTGCTTTGTCGAGATCTTAAAACAAGCTCTATATCTAATTTCTTAAAACCCAAATAAAATCAAGTGGTAGTGCTTCTGTTGCATTGAATTACAAATGTTTTTTCTTTTATTGGAGGTGCTTATTCATTCACTGGGTCTTGAAGGGTTTGGAATATTGATCAGTGTAAGACTGTATCTGTTAATCTTTTAACATTTGCCATTTGTGATACAGTTTTGCTCATTCGTGATTAAAATGAAAATATTTGAAGGAAAACCATTACTGATCTAAGTAGCAATTGTCACAAATGAACAGTGAAAGGATAACTTGATAAAAAAGGATATGCTTCCATTTATCTAGTCTGAGTCACATCTCTTGACAGTTGTTCATCAGTGTGTCACAGATGTTGATTGAGGTGGTACCCAACATATAGGTCATTTTCCTTTCCTTGGCTGAAGGAAGACTGGTGGTATCAAGAGGTCTTTAAAGTGTAGAGAAGCCAGAGATAAAGAAGATAGTGTCAAGAGCTTGCTGCATTGCTGCTGGATCTTATGCCACTTCATTCCAGTTATATGTGTGTGTATATTTTCCCTCTGTAATATAAAGTGGTACATTTCAAATGATTACTTTATGCTCAGTTGTATCCATTGTATCTTGCAGAACATGTTCTTTATGATGCAGAAATTTACTGATTTAAAATATAAGAGAATAAGAATGTAAACCTTTATTTCATTTTCTCGGAATCTTAGTGTAATTGGGAATCCTCAACATGTCACTGGGACAAAATGGGGTTACAGAGATGTATTCCAGTATGTCTATGTCTCTGAGACCTATTTTCATGAACTGTGTAGCTCAATTAAATGTAATTTTATTTTAATAAATGTAAGATTTGGATCTTGCTATTGACAGGGAAACCATTCTTTGATGTTTAGAGCTTCCTATTCCTACATAACACTTAAACATCTAATTCAAGTTTTTTTAATGTCCTCTCTGCAGACAACAGTACTTGTGACAATAAAGCTAATTCTAATTCTAACTTGCAGAATTAATATTTCTTTGTTGTAGCGTTATTGACACATGTGCAGAAATGAACAGAGGCATCTCAAAAGCAAATTATACAGCTTTTGGCAACAAAGTATGGGAGAGAACTGTCAACATAATACTTTCTTAGTTAGAAGAGGCCATAAAAGAAATTGTAATTAGTGATTAAATGAAAGAGATGTTTATCCCACAATGAGGAAAAAAGAACAAAAGGGAGGATGGGGGAAACACTTGTTGAATGTAAAGGGTTTGTGCAACAACATTTCTATTCTCCCACTGCACCCAACAATGATTCCTGCAGTAAATGGGAAAACCCTTACTATGATAGTGGCTTTGGCAATGGTGAACACTGCAGAAAATTGATTTGGCCTGCTACTCAGTCTAACAGTAAGAGATTTTGTGGAAACTTTTGAACTTGAGATGAATAATGAAGATAAATGGCATTTTTAGTGATATCTTTTTTGGTTCATATAGGTTAGATATGCTGAACAGTGAAAACAATGGCACAAATTAAGCAAAAAAAAAACACAGTCAGTTATGTTTTCAGAACAAAGCAGAATGAATATTGTTGGATTGGGGTGATTGGTTGTTCTTTCTACATCCTGGCCAAGATAAGGTGGAAGAATTTGCACAAATGTAAAAAATGAGCTACATATTGGTTTTCTTATGTCCACGTCTGTGTTAAAAAATCCAACATTATTGAGTATAAAAATTGATTTTAAATTGGTGGGTTGTAATGGAAACTAGGATTTCCATCTTGTAGGATTATATAATCTGAGGACAGTGAAACAGCAGGCAGTAATCATGCTCTTACCACCTCTATTGTGGGTAAATTGTGATGAAGCAGCACAAGCTATTATGAGGGATATTTACGGCTTCTTTGAAGATTCTATAGTGTGTGTTGGATGGGGTAGCCTACTGTGGAATAAGGAACCTTTTGATAGCCAAAGGTGTTTCCAATCTCATTTGTCGTATTTAGATCATGTTAGTAAAATTGAATGCAATGTAATTGATGACAGGGCCTTGATCTTAAAAGAAAATTGACTATTAAATTAACTAGTTTTGTGAAAGTGATTGGATGTATTAGAGTATATTATCCAGTGGATAAAGTGGTCTTCTGCATTTTACGATATAGAGAATCATATATTAATCGGGCGGCACGGTGGCACAGTGGTTAGCACTGCTGCCTCACAGCGCCAGAGACCTGGGTTCAATTCCCGCCTCAGGCGACTGACTGTGTGGAGTTTGCACATTCTCCCCGTGTCTGCGTGGGTTTCCTCCGGGTGCTCCGGTTTCCTCCCACAGTCCAAAGATGTGCAGGTTAGGTGAATTGGCCATGCTAAATTGCCCGTAGTGTTAGGTGCAGGGGTATATGTAGGGGAATGGGTCTGGGTGGGTGCACTTCGGCGGGTCGGTGTGGACTTGTTGGGCCAAAGGGCCTGTTTCCACACTGTAAGTAATCTAATCTAATCTAATCTGTGTGCAGGTCTCAATGGTTTAATTTTAACGTTGGTTACATTGACATATACAGTCATAGTCATAATGTCATAGACTAATACAGCTCATAAAGAGGGTCCTCAGCCCAACTCATCCATTCATAGAACATAGAACAATACAGCACAGAACAGGCCCTTCGGCCCACGATGTTGTGCCGAACATTTGTCCTAGCTTAAGCACCTATCCATGTATCTATCCAAATTACTGCTTAAAGGTCACCAATGATTCTGACTCTGCCACTCCCACAGGCAGCACATTCCATGCTCCCACTACTCTCTGGGTAAAGAATCTACCCCTGACATCCCCCCTATACCTTCCACCCTTCACCTTAAATCTATGTCCCCTTGTAACACACTGTTGTACCGGGGGAAAAAGTTTCTGACTGTCTACTCTATCTATTCCTCTGATCATCTTATAAACCTCTATCAAGTCACCCCTCATCCTTCGCCGTTCCAATGAGAAAAGGCCTAGCACTCTCAACCTATCCTCAACCTATTCTCCATTGCAGGCAACATCGTGGTAAATCTTCTCTGCACCCTCTCCAAAGCTTCCACATCTTTCCTAAAGTGAGGCGACCAGAACTGCACACAGTACTCCAAATGTGGCCTAACCAAGGTCCTGTACAGCTGCAACATCACTTCACGACTCTTGAATTCAATCCCTCTGCTAATGAACGCTAATACACCATAAGCCTTCTTACAAGCTCTATCCACCTGAGTGGCAACTTTCAAAGATCTATGAACATAGACCCCAAGATCCCTCTGCTCCTCCACCTTACTAAGAACCCTACCGTTAACCCTGTAATCAGATTTCCTAAACTGAACTAATCCTATTTATCTGCAATTGATCCATATCCCTCTAAACCTTTACCATCAAGTACCTGTCCAAATATCTTTGACATGTTGTAATTGTATCCACTTCTACCACTTCTGACAGCTTGTTTCACATATGCACCACCCCGTGTGTGAAAAGGTTGCCCATTCGGTCTCTCAATACATTCCTCTCCCACCTTAAACCGACGCTGTCCAATTTTGGACTCCCCTCCCTTGGGGAAAAGACTTTGGCTATGCACTTTATCTATGTCCTCCATGATTTTATAAGCCTCTATAAGATCACCCCTCAGGTTTCTACACTCTAGAGAGAAAAGTCCCAGACTATCCAGCCGTTCCTTATAGCACAAACAGAGAAGTGGTGCCTGTGTTCAAATTAAGGCTTGATTGTAAGTCTCCAAATGACCTCCAGCTCATCCTTGTCAACAATGCCTTTGCACAATGATGCATTCAGGCTTTTGCTTTTAGTTTTGTTTAACATACCCTCCCAAGATAATGCTGTTGACTGGGCATGTGGGTGTAGTTCAACCCCAAACTTTTTATCATCAGATCTGAATAAATTAAGTATGCCTCTGGAAATAACATCTGCTGACATCTGATACTTGCTTTGGTTTTATACTGTATCAGCAGAGAATCTCATAAATCTGAGGCAAAATCGGTTTTAATGAAGAGGTACGTTGATTTTTTTTTCATCCAATAAGGAGATCAAATGTTTATCATCAGTCTAAATCATAATTGAGACCCAAAATGTAATTGGAATTATTCCAATATAATTTTTAAAATCTTTTTTCTCAATGATGCCGTATTGGGTTTTTGTATTTGATCATGCCCTGTCATATAATATATACATTTTCAATATACTTTCAGTTGCTCCTGAAAAAAACTAACCAGATACATGTTCTGACATAAACTTCCAAAGTAACTTAGTAAGACAATTTAGGTTTCTCCAGTCCTTTGGAAAAATAGCATTCAAAGACAATTTTCAAAGACTGTTTGAGTTCCAGTATTTTGTTTGGGAGGCATAACAATAATCATGAGATATGCTGGATTGTAATGGACTTAGATGTCAATGTAGATCAACATGGCCTTAATCTTCTGAAAGTCTATCAGTTGCCACGTGTCTTAAAACCAAGTTTGCGAGTTTGTCAAGAATTCTGTAACAGAGGTGACAGGTGGTAAAACTTATTGATTCACTAGACCCAGACTGAAAATATGCACTGATGTGGAGTCTGAAAGTCTTATAGCACTTTAGTTTTCTGGGAATCAGCTTGTGATAATATGTCCCAGGAAATGAATGGCATCCTGAGAGAAGTCACACTTGTGATTAGACAGAAAGGCTATTTATAAACCTCTGAGGATATTAAATTGAGGAGATGGTGTTGCGGTTGTAATATCATTGGGCTAGAAGTCCAGAACCACAGGCTAATGTCCTGAGGTGTGGCAAATGTAAAATTTGAATTCAATTAAAAAAACTTGAAGAAAAATAAAACTTGTCTAAAGAGACCATATATCCACTGTCAATTGTTGTTAAAAAAAAATCTGGATCGCTAATGTCTTTTAGAGAGTTGTTCTGGCCAAAATATGACTCCAGATTCACAGCAATGTGGTTGACTCAACTGCCCTCTGACCAATTTGGAATGGGTACTAAATGCAGGTCTAATCAACAATAGCCACATTCCATGAATGAATAAAATAAGTAATCATTTATCATGTAGCTAGATAGCTTCATATATGAGTATGTCAACCGTTTGGTATTAGATGCTTTCTAGTCCCTGTAAATGTTGAAAGCATGGCATTGGAAAAATCTTTGAGACAAAAGTGACACCACAGGCTAAATTGTTGAAACAGCATTGACAGAAAGGTGTGATAAAGTAGTGAGAATGCAAGATGTTTCATGAAGAAATAAGTCTTTTGGTCTGATGATGGTAACAGTTGATGAAAATTTGAGGTTCATAAGGAGGATGTGTTAGCAATTCTGGTAAGTGTGAAACTAGTTAAGTCCCCTGGGCTGGGTGGGATTTTTCCTAGGATTCTCTGGGAAGCCAGGGAGGAGATTGCAAAGCATTTGGCTTTGATCCTGATGTTGTCATTGTCTACCCAATTAGTGCCAGAAGACTGGAGGATAGCAAATGTTGTCCCCTTGTTCAAGAAGAGGAGTAGAGACAACTCTCGTAATTTATAGACCAGTGAGCCTTGCTTCGGCTGTGGGTAAAGTGTTGGAAAGGATTATCAGAGATAGGTTTTATAATCATCCAGAAAGGAATAATTTGATTAGGGATAGTCAACATGGTGTTTTGAAGGGTAGGTCATGCCTCACAAAACCTATTGAGTTCTTTGACAAAGTAACCAAACAAGTGAATGAGGGTAAGATGGTCACTGTGGTGTACGTGGATTTTAAGGTGTTTGATATTGCAGAAAATATGGAGACATGGGTTTGAGGATCAGATACTGCCTAGTTTTAAGAAGAAGAGCGTGGTGGTTGATGGGAAATGTTCATCCTAGAGTTCATTTACCAGTGGTGTCCCACAAGGATCTATTTAGGGCCACGACTGTTTGTCATTTTTATAAATGACCTGAATGTGGGCATAGAAGGATGCATTAGTAAGTTTGTGGATGACACTAAAGTCGGTGGAGTTGTGGACAGTGCAGAAGGATGTTGCAGGTTATGGAGGGGCATAGATAAGTTGCAGAGCTGGACTGAGAGGTGGAAAATGGAGTTTAAAGTGGAAAAGTGTGAGGTGATTCACTTTGGAAGGAGTAACAGAAATACAGAGATCTGGGCTAATGGTAAGATTCTTGGTAGTGTAGATGACCAGAGAGATCTCCGTGTTCATGTGCATAGATCCCTGAAAGTTGCCATCCAGGTTGATAGAGTTTTTAAGAAGACGTACAGTCTATTAGCTTTTATTGGTAGAGGGATTGAGTTTTGGAGCCATGAGGTCATGATGCAGGTGTACAAAACTGTGGTGCAGCCGCACTTGGAGTATTGCGTACAGTTCTGGTCACCGCATTATAGGAAGGATGTGGAAGCATTGGAAAGGATGCAGAAGAGATTTACCAGGATGTTGCCTGGTATAGAGAGAAGGTCTTATGAGGAAAGGTTGAGGAACTTGAGGCTGTTTTGTTAGAGAGAAGGAGGTTGAGAGGTGACTTAATAGAAACATTAAGATAATCAGAGGATCGAGTAGGGTGGACTTGAGAGCCTTTTTCCTCAGATGGTGATGGCTTGCATGAGGAGACATAACTTTAAGTTAAGGGGTGATAGATATAGGACAGATGTCAGAGGTATGTTTTGTACTCAGAGAGTAGTAGGGGCATGGAATGCTCTGCCTGAAACAGTAGTAAACTCCCAACTTTAAGGGCATTTAAATGGTCATTGGATAAACATATGGATGATAATACAATAGTGTAGGTTAGATGGGATTTAGATTGGTTTCACAGGTCAGCACAACATCGAGGGATGAAAGGTTTGTACTGCACGGTTATGTTCTATGACGAAGCCTTCCACCAGTGGAATAGCAAACCTGGATGAGAGTAGTGAGTTTGCTTGGTCTCTCTGCTTGAGACACCTCAAGTGCTCACCGCTTTATCACATCTTTCTGCTGATATTGTTTTAATAAATTAACCTTTGGTATTGCATGAGTTTCTCTTGCAAATGCTTTATTATTTTGTTTGAGATACACCCAAATTTATCTGGAGCCATTGGGCTTGGGCACTGTGACTGTACCTGAGCTCCATTCTGTAAGTTCAGTCACCAGGAAGATAACTCCCATATTGATCCTGATACAATTGTTCATTGCTAACGTTGCTAATGGATGGGAGATTTCCGAGGTATAAAAGAGTCATACAGTTCTAACTTTGTAAGACAATACATGCTTTCTTCACAAATGTGTGATCTTTGAGTGTTACTACTACATACAACATCCCGTCAACCTTTGGCTGCACACAGATTAAAGTCAACTGATAATAATGCTGTGATGCCAGCTAATATTATTACTGCACAAGACAAACCCAAGATTGAAATCTGGCTTGATAAATCGTATTTTGTTTTTTTTTGTGCTTTTGATGAAATGCTCTTCCATGAAGTACAAGCACATAATATTGCAGATATAATAAAACAGAAGTTTATTATGCAAAAGAAACAGCAATAAAATAGAATACAGCAAACAATTTACATATAACACAGGATTAAACAGTTTGCATCGCATGGTAAACTACAATCTCAGTAATCCTAACTGCACTTTTCTATATTTCTTACACTGGACAGATTTCCCTTTTCTCTCACATGTATGGTGTTTCGTTTAGCTTTGTCTCAAGTCCCAGTCTAAAGAATTTGATAGCCTCTTCCCTGAGACGTCATTAAAACTGAGCATTTACTTTCTCAGCTACAAATAGCCCCTTCAGGATTTTAACAAGCCAATTCTGATCTGAAACATTAAGACTAAACTCCTGCACTGAGGTGATCTATTCCTTAACAGTTCTAAACTATCTTTCTTCTTCAGGAACAACTGTCTTATTCATCTAACATCAGCTAAGATTTCTGCAAAACTGCCCAATCGAAAGGTTAAAGTCAATATCTCTATTACCTACCTAATGATAATCAATCCACTGCACTTGCTTCCTTGCATTTTCTTTTTATTTCAAAAATATACTTTAATCATAAAATAATTTGATGGTCTGTACAGTTGGTCATGCCATACATACGTAAACATTTGTATACAGAGATCAGGATTTATCATTTGTACATACAGGTCAGTACGTTTATCAATCATATGTCCATATATTTAGCTGAGGCGTCAGCAGAGCCCAAATGACTGCGTGGGCCCCCTGTTCTTCTCAGACAGGCAGATCTTATACGGTGGTCTTTCCCCACCACGCCTTGGCGGCAGCTGCCCCAAGCTTCAGCGCGTCCCTCAACACGTAGTCCTGGACCTTGGAATGTGCCAGTCTGCAACACTCAGTCAGGGTCAACTCCTTCAGCTGGAAGATCAACCGGTTTCGGACCACCCAGAGAGCGTCCTTCACCGAGTTGATGATCCTCCAGGCACAGTTGCTGTTCGTCTCGGTGTGCGTCCCGGGGAACAGACAGTAGAGCACGGAGTCCCGCATCATGGTGCTGCTCGGGACGAACCTCGACAAACACCACTGCATTCCTCTCCAGACTTCTTCTGCATAGGCACATTCCAGAAGGAGGTGTGTGACAGTCTCGTCCCTCCCGCAGCCACTTCGAAGGCAGTGTGCGGTGCGGCTGAGAGTCCGGGCGTGCATAAAGGATCTCACACTTCCTTGCATTTTTTTTACTTCAAAACTATACTTTATTCATAAATATATTGATGATCTGTACAATTGATCATGCCATACATCTGTAAACATTCCATTTCTTTGCATACAGAGACAGTAATCATTCATCTATACAGGTCTGTATGATTACTATCCACATGTTTAGCTGGGGGGTCAGTGGAGCCCCCTTACTGCCTCAGCCCCCTGTACTTAGGCAGGTAGACGTTACACGGTAGTCTTTTCCCACCGCGCCTTGGCGGCAGCTGCCCCAAGCTTCAGCGCGTCCCTCAACACGTAATCCTGGATCTTGGAATGTGCCCGTCTGCAACACTCAGTCAGGGTCAACTCCTTCAGCTGGAAGATCAACAGGTTTTGGACTGCCCAGAGAGCGTCTTTCACTGAGTTGATGATCCTCCAGGCACAGTTGATGTTCGTCTCGGTGTGCGTCCCGGGGAACAGACTGTAGAGCACGGAGTCCCACATCAAGGCACTGCTCGGGACGAACCTCAACAAACACCACTGCATTCCTCTCCAGACTTCTGCGTAGGCACATTCCAGAAGGAGGTGTGTGACAGTCTCGTCTTCCCCGCAGCCGCTTCGAGGTGCGGCTGAGAGTCCGGGCCTGCATAAAGGATCTCACAGGCAGAACCCTTGTCACCACCAGCCAAGCCATATCATGATGCTTGTTGGAAAGTTCTGGCGATGAGGCATTCTGCCAAATGGCTTTGACAGTCTGCTCAGGGAACCGCTCGATAGGGCCTGCTCTCTCCTTTTCCCGAAGGGTCTCAAGGACACTACGTGCTGACCACTTCCTGATGGACTTGTGATCAAAGGTGTTTTTCTTCATAAACTTCTCTACGAAGGACAGGTGATACGGAACGGTCCAACTATTTGGAGCGTTCCGCGGCAGCGGGGCTAGGCCCATCCTTCATAACACCGGGGACAGGTAGGACCTCAGTACGTAGTGACACTTGGTGTTTGCGTACCGGGGGGGGGATCCACACACAGCTTGATGCAGCCACACACAAAGGTGGCCACACTTCCTTGCGTATGCTTCTAATATTTACAGGGCTAGACTTTATGAATTTTCCTTGCTTTCAATGTTTTATTACTCTTCTCTCACCTTAACTCCACCCACATTACACGATTTATGTCTGTGACATCATCACATGATTGCTCCAGCATCCTAAATCTAGCAGTCCTGTTTTCTTTGCTCGTGCACAGACCTTTAAGATCAGTGTATGGCAACCTCTTCTGGAACTGTGTATCAATTCTGCAAACAGCATAAGCATGCTAATTATCATGTGCAGACCTTTAGGTACAATTAAGGGGAGCATTGCCTGAAGCCATACACAATGTCATTGAGTGTAATTCATCTGTCCTGCTAGACAATTTAAAGACCTCTTGACAGCCTTTTGCTGCTTTTTTAAACAGGCTTTTGATCTGAGTAATCTGAATTTAACGCAGTTATAATTTCTACAAAGAGGATTGTTATGTCTGTTTTGCTGTCCACAGATGCTGCTGAGCTTGCTGACTAACCCCAGCACTGTCTGCTTTTTATTTCAATTGTAATTTCTCTTCTGATGTCTGGTTAAGGCTGGTTTTCTGAAAGAGAAAATGTTTCCTTTTGAAGTGACTAATTGTGCTGGATTTTTTTTTCTGTTGACAGTAACTGACTGTTGTTGAGAGTGACAGCTTATTTTGTGGCCTGGTGGTACAGATAGCTAACTGTTAGATTTTTCTTTGATTTGTTTTGATGGCAATGGTAGAGAGGGGAGAAAGAGGGATAGTGCTCTTGGCACCTGACTATCCCCATCAAAACATTGCAACTTGCAGTGGAGTCAAGATCAATTGAAAAGCTTTCTCCTGCAACTTCGAAAAGAGTTTGCATACTGAATAGGTACTGGATTAGTGGTGCTGGAAGAGCACAGCAGTTCAGGCAGCATCCAAGAACCTACTGAAGAGGTAGCATGGCTATTTAGCAGTTGTTGCTATATGTTAGGTCCACTGAGTTTTTATATTGTAGTATTATGAACAAAGACTATGTTCATGTCTTTGCCAGGATACCTGATAAGAAATCACAATTATCGACAAACAAAAAAATCCAGTCCTTTGAGCTGTTACTTATTGTACGTGGAAATATTTCATACGTCCCCAGAGTCAAACAAAAATTTTGGAAGACTTTGATTTGATTTGATTTGATTTATTATTATTATTACGTGTTGAGATACAATGAAAAGTATTGTTTTGCATACTAACTAGACAAATCATACCACATGTAAGTACATTAGGGCAGTAGAATGCAGAACATCTTGTCGCAGCTACAGAGAAAGTTGAAAAGAGGACCATTTATAAGTCTGACAACAGCGGGGAAGAAACTGTTCTTGTATCTGTTGGAACATGTTTACAAACTTTTGTGTCTTCTACCCAATGGAAGAGAGTGAAAGAGAGAAAAACCAGGGTGAGCGTGCTCTTTGATGATGTTGGATGCTTTCCCATGGCAGTAGGAAGTGCAAATGGAGTCAGTGGAACCAGTCTGACATGCTTCATAAGAATGGATATTTTTCTGAACTTTGAATTCAAAACATTTTCAAAGAGACTGTAGTGTCTCTACCGAGATTTTAATTGTGCCATACGTAGGCTATTATGGAAAATATTAAATTTGAAGCATATGTGGAAAACTTAGGATAAGCTCCCTGAGTTGTAATACACTAATTGAGATCAACACAACTTTTCCAGTCACCCTGTGATCTGTCTGTGTAGCTCATTCACCTGAATTGTATTATTTCTGTACCAATGTAAGTCAACCCACAGAGGCAATTTTTAATGTGATTTCAATCCCCAAATGGAACCTCACTACGTATGTGCTAGGTTCAGTTTGTTCCACAAAGTGAGAGGACTGATTCCATGACCAGCACTCCAGTGTTGAGTTTGCACCCTGATTACGCAGTCTCAAACAATGATAACTTCATTTTTCTTCTAACGTGTGATGTGAATGGACTGAAAAGAACTTTATTGGATGGGCTGATTTTCTGGCATTTTGAGTATTTTATATTTCATATTTTCTGTTCTTAACTACTCATAGTTTACAATGGTGACCATAGTGCTGATAATATCTCCCATGTGTTGTTTCATCAGTCATCCAAAACATTGATGTGCATAATGAATGTGTAAAGTAATGATGCAGTTCTTTGGGGAGCACTATTTGCTATAGCTAAGCAGCCAGAGCCCATATCTTTTAATGTTCCTTCACAAACAATTCCCATGTCACAAGATTACTTTCAATTTTGTGTTCCTTGACTTCTGCTCATATAATCATGTATGGAATCCTCGATAATGATTGCTGGTGGCTCTTTTATGCCATGTCAGTAAATATTTCTTGTTCTTCCCGTTAGTGGCCTCCATCAAAAAAAGTTATGGGGAATTAATTGGATATGTTTCACAAGTCCATGCTTTCAATTTGATCATTTGATAATCTCTTCTATGTCTAAGCACTTACTGTATGACCGTAATGATAGACAACAGCAGCCTTCTCACAATTAATCTTAAACTGACAGGTCTGTAATATTGTGTCTTTCCCCCACCTGCCTTTCCTAAATAATAGTGTGTATTTACAATGTTTCTAGCCTTTTAAAGTAACACTGTTCCAATGATGATATGTTGCCCTTATAGAATGGGTTGTTTGTCAAAAGTAGTTTCCTGATTTTGTTTATTAGCAGTACAAACTCAGAATTTATATTCATTCTTTATGAGACTTAGTTTGTTTTGCTATTACAAATTAGATACTCGGATGGAATTCTCTTTGCTTCTCAATTTGATTATTAGTTTTTGATGCAGTATTGTAAGGTTCACCTCTGTTAGTTTCCATACTAACAGTAAAATATAAAAACCACCTCAATCATTGAAATATCTATACTTTCTACCCATAGTAAGTGTTATCCCATTGGGTGATTATGAATCCAAAAGAGAAAATGCTGGAAAATCTCAGCAGGTCTGGCAGCATCTGTAAGGAGAGAAAAGAGATGACGTTTCGAGTCTAACTGACCTTTGTCAAAGCTGACAAAGCTTTGATAAAGGATCAGTTAGACTTGAAACGTCAGCTCTTTTCTCTCCTTACAGATGCTGCCAGACCTGCTGAGATTTTCCAGCATTTTCTCTTTTGGTTTCAGATTCCAGTATCCGCAGTAATTTGCTTTTATATGGGTGATTATGAATATCAAATTGAGTTTGTACCATGAAATAATATTAGGAACAGAATTTCTATGCTCTTTCTAAATTAAAATCTGAGAAATAAGATGCTGCAATTTAAGTTGTACAAATAAGGGAACCTTTTCAAAAGTCATAAACCACTGTTCATTGCAATGTGTGTTGAATAATGACTTTCAGGTGACAAAGCTTCCAATGCAAAATGCTGAGTAGCCTACATGTGTTCCTTGTTCATGTGGCTATATAGTTTCAGATTGATTGTTAGCCTGTAGATCCTTTCAAAATGACAGACAGTCAGAGTGAGGGATCTTGTGATCAGTCATCCTACAGACGCAAGTATAAAACAACTGCAGAACTGTTCCCAAAGCAATGAAAGTCTATGTCAGAAACAAGAATGGGAGAAATGATAGATGGTTTGAATGAAATATTCTCAATTGAAGCAGTCATTGGTAGATGCTGCATCCTATGTTATCACATTAACATCTCTCATTGGGAGAATGTTAAGAGGTATTATTAAAGATATTTAATATCAGGGCTCTTAAAAAAATCAGGCAGAATGGTTTTGTGAAAAGGAAATCATGTTAAACAAATTTAGCAGGCAAATGGGACTAATTTAATTATGAAAACTGGGCAGCATGGACGAGTTGGGCCAAAGGGCCTGTTTCCATGCTGTAAATCTCAATGACCCTATAACTCTATAAATTTGTTCAACTTCTTTGAGGAGGTAACAACTGCAGTGGGTAAAGGATGAACCAGTGGGTATTCAAAAGGGCATTTGATAAAATGCTACCTCAAAGGTTATTGTGAAAAATAAAGCCTCATGAAATATGTGATCACTATTACCATGGGCTGAAGACTGGCTGGCTAACAGGAAATAGAAAGTAGGCATTTATGCTTCATTTTCTAATTTGCAAGATGTGACAAGTGGTATGCCATAGGGATCGGTCCTTTTGCCTTAATTGTTTACAATTTAAATAAATGACTTGGATAAAAGAACCCCAAAGGATTACTTGGTAAAATTTATTGATGGTGCAAAGATTGATTGGCAAGAAAGTTGTAAAGAAGACAGAAGGAAGTGTTAAAGGATTTGAGTACAGAAGCAGGGATAGCTTGCTGCAACTGTACAGGCCATTGGTAATACCACACGTGGAGTATTGTGTGCAGTTTTGGTCTCCTTGTCTGAAAAAGGATATTCTGGCTATTGAAGGAATGCAAAGAAGGTTTACCAGACTGATCCCTGAGATGATAGGACTGACATACAGGGAGAGACTGAATGGGTTAGGACTGTATTCAGTGGAGTTTAAAAGAATGAGTAATCTCATAGAAACTTATAAAACTCCACCAGGATTATACAGGGTCAATGCAGAAAGACTATTTTTGATGAACAGGAAGTCCAGAACCAGGATCCTGAGTCTTTTTTAGGACTGACAAGAGGATAAATGTCTTCATCCAGATAGTGGTGAGCCTGTGGAATTCTCTGTCACTGGAAACTATTGAGGCTAAAACATTGAAGGTGTCCAAGAAAGATATAGATATTGTGCTAAAAGGGTCAAAGGATCTATGGAGAAAGTGGACGCAGATTTGGATGATCAGCCATGATCATATTGAATGGTGAAGCAAGCTCAAAGGGTTGAATAACAAAATCCCACTCCTATTTTCTCTGTTTCTACATTTACACAACACATCCACATTTTTTTAGGTAGTTGCAAGTAAATAGCACCTTTGGTTTGACTACAAGTTAGGGGCCATCATATTAATTTATAGAGTACTTACATGCTAAACACTATTGTCAGTACACTTGAATATAACACAATGGCTGATAATGTGCTTTCGATATAGTTGTTTGAAGAGATATAATCAGCCTGTTCAATAGATATTTTTAAGCAACCTGTTCAGTATGATGCTACTGGGACACAGGTGGACTTGAATGCTGGTTATTGGGAGATATTAGTACTGTGTCACAACAGCCCACAATCTGATTAATATACTTGCTGCTTTGCATTTTCCTTCCATTTTTAAAATCAGCTGATTGAATAGTTGGGGTTTTGGCTTGTGTAATCATTAGACTTTGATTTCCCAGCATTTATTTACATGATTGAGAAAACTGCATGTTGGCCAATGTATCATCAGAGAAAATGGGTTATTGTGGCAAAGCCAAAGGCAAGGAAGGCACTTTGAATAGCATTCTGCCAAAACTTAAATGCGACTAATTCATGTAGATTTTCTAATTGGCTATGCCTAATCAACATGTGTAAAGTGAGCACAACTCATTGGAATATGGACAAAGATCTGTTATGTCAAATTACTGCCCGTTTAATGCCCCATTTAGTTATCCACTAAGTTTGTAATGGTGCCATTGCTGTCGATTATATTAAATTTACTCCAAAATAGCATTATCTGAATACAAACATGATTTTTCATTGTTTACATTGGTACAGTATTCAGTCATCTCTTTGCCTATAAAAATTGGCTCCAGTGCTGCTTATCTGAGCTGTAACACTGTGTCGAAACATTTGGAAGTATAATTTAAACGTTTTCATGTTTTCTTTTCCCTATTTGCTCAAATATCTTTACACCAAATATTCTGATAATGCCATTTGTGTCTATATGGCTATAATATTGGGACAGTAGAGTCATAGAGTCAGAGATATACAGCACAGAAACAGACCTCTTGGTCCAACTCCTCCATGCCAACCGGATGTCCTAAATGAATCTAGTCCTATTTGTGAGCACTTGGCCCATGTCCCTCTAAACCTTTCCTATTCATATACCCATCCAAATGCTTTTTAAATGTTGTAATTGTACCAGCCTCCACCACTTCCACTGTAGCTCATTTCATACACATACCACACTCTGTGTGAAAATGTTGCCCCTTCGGTTGCTTTTAAATTTTTCCCCTCTCACCCCAAACCTATGCCCTCTAGCTCTGGATACTGGAGTGGCACGGTGGCTCAGTGGTTAGCACTGCTGCCTCACAGTGCCAGGGTCCCAAGTTTTGATTCCAGCAACTGTCTGTGTCGATTTTACACTTCTCCCTGTGTCTGCGTGCGTTTCCTCTGGGTGCTCTGGTTTCCTCCCACAGTCCAAAAATGTGCAAGCCAGGTGAATTGGCCATGCTAAATTGCCCATAATGCATTAGTCAGAGGGAAATGGGTCTGATTGGGTTACTCTTTGGAGGGTTGGTGTGGACTGGTTGGGCCGAAGGGCCTCTTTCCACACTGTAGAGAATCTAATCTAAAACCCCCACCTTAGGGAAAAGACCTTGTCTATTTACTTATCCATGCCCTTCATGATTTTATAAACCTCTATAAGGTCACCCCTCAACCTCTGATGCTCCAGGAATAACAGCCCCACCCTGTTCAGCCTCACCCGATAGCTCAAATCCTCTAACCCTGGCAACATCCTTGTAAATCTTTTCTGAACACTTTCAAGTTTCTTGATCATGATGTCTGGAAAACACACCAAAAGGGGCAGAGACTCAATACAACAGAGGTAAGAAATTGGAATCATTATCATTTTTAGGTAGTCTGACAAGTATGCTTAGAGCTCCAAAATGGCATACACGCCAGCAGGCCAGATCTCTACAAATACTGTTGATGTGCAGACAGTGAAAATAAGCCAAGCGGGAAGCTTGTGATGTTAGTTAATGTGCAACATTAATTTGACTGCAGTGGTGCCTTCTTTGTACTTCATATTCCAGTTCACCACTTCACATATCTTTTTCAGCTGAATTTGTGTTGAGGAGTTTAAACACTACCTGGACAGATCAGCAACTATCTAGATGTTAGATGTAGATTGGCACACATTTCTGTGATGAAATGTGGTATGTTCAGATGCCTGTGAGTCTGGTGTTCTGGGAAGTGTAATCAGGTGTCACCAAATGTCAGGACTTGTCACTGGGGTCTTTGCAAACACAACTTCCCGAGGAAACACAGTATTGAGGATTCTTCCAGAGGGTCTTTGAGAAGGTAATCAAGTTTCATATTGGATTCATATGAAGAATTTTCTCGAAACAAAAAGAAAAATTACTGGAGAAGCTCAGCAGGTCTGGCAGCATCTGTGGAGAGAAATCAGAGTTAATGTTTTGGGTCAAGTGACCCTTTCTCAAAACTGACCTGAAACATTTGCTCTGATTTTTCTCCTCAGAAGCTGCCAGACCTGTTAAGCTTCTCCAGGAATTTCTATTTTTTGTTTCTGATTTACAGCATCTGCAGTTCTTTCAGTTTTTATCCAGAATTTTCTAGAAATGGGGCAGCTAAACTGAGAAGCTATGTTCCTCCAGCGACGGGTCACCAACTATTCCAAACAATCTTCAAAGGAGAAAGTAAATCTGACAGTCAGAATCCCAGGCAGGTTGTCTCCAATAAACAAGCAGTCATCACAAGATATATGACTACAAAGAAATGTCCTGCTAAAAATAAAGTTCCATTGTCCTTTTATTGACCTCTTTAAATCTATCAAGGTATCTACAAACCTTCAAATGCAAGACACCAAATCTATGAAGTGTGTCACTTTTATAACTCATAACAGAGAGCATAAGGAAGTCAAAGCATGCAGTTTTTCTTTGATTTCCAACTTAAACATGCTGCAATGCACCAATGACCCTATGAATGTTAATTAGTTCATGCCATCTGCAGACTCCACTATGCACGGAACTGGCAAGGAATTCTATTCCCTTGACAGTTCTCTTACAGTGAGACATTTGGTTGGAATCGCGTAGGTCAATGTTAGCAATCGTGATGCTTTCATTCTGTGTCTGCTGTATTTGAACCATTTTAATAAACGAACACTGACTACCGGGAAACAAGACCATGTTGCATGACGTAGTTAACCCCATCCCATTCACAGGTGCAGTATTCACACAATGTATGCTATGCAGTAGCACTAAATGTGGTAGATTGAACCATTGGCATATTATAAGAGCACACCTCCCAACAGTACTCAGCAAAGAAGATGCCAAATATTCATGGTTTTGTCACATAACTTTGCTGTCATGAGCAACGATTAACCACTGTTACTGGCCAAGTGTTGAGTGATCCAGGACCATAACGAGGAGCAGGAAGAAGTGGTGCTAGGAGAAAGGAAGATACAATGTTAAAAGTCTCATTTCGCCATGGGCTCCAAGAAGAACTCATCTTAGTGAAGCTTTAATTAATAGTTCCATAATTTCCCAGTAACCAGCCTTCTCCTGTCCCTCATCATAAAAGTAACCTTTCGATCAAAATGCAAAAATGAAGGCAGCAAGAAAATAAATATTTCAACATAAATTTGTAAATGATGTCATATTGTATTGAATGTAACTGTAAACTCCTCAATCTTGTGTGTTCCCACAGTGTTTGTCCGTTCTCATGCCTTTACATAGTGTTGATCCAGTACCCTCATAATATGACAAATGAAAGGCTTTGGACTTTCAATGGAGAAAATTGCAGCTGGCCATGAAGGATGTCCTGACAAAGCTCTTGGCTCATTAGTTCTGGATGTGAACTGCATCATTTTTGACATTGGACAGTAGCAGTCTGGGCTGGCTGGTCAACAGCTATAAAAGCAAGGGGTAGATGCAGGAGGAACATGTCAGAAGACGGTCTCGATGTTTTCTTGTCTCATTTTATTTTTTGAGTACTTTTAAAACATCTATTTTCTTGGGCACCCATAGGAAAAGGAGGTATTTGGCGCAGTATCCAACTGTTTCCCATTAGAAGGTCAGGGAGGATAACTCATGGATCTTGCAGCACCCTCAAATTAGTTTCCCTTCTACGTTTTCTTTGGAATGTCAGTCCAGGGACCCTACTCCTGCACCCTACACCTGATAAAGGTCACTAAGATAATAGCTTACGTAGTGATGCCAATTTTAAGCTTTGCTTAAGTTACACAATTCTTTCATTTCTTCTGTAAATAAATGTTGAACAAATACAAGGAAAAACATACTGCTTCAGAGGCAGAATGCATCTCCTGATTGTATTCTCTACCCTCATTTTACAGGACAATGAGCATTCCATGGTTACTGTGTGTGTTCTGAATGAACAGACAGGCAGATGCCAAAGTACGAGTTAACTATAATGAACATGTACCACAGGGCTAATACTGCCAGTGGTTGTCACAGTCAGCTGTGCCCTTAGGTCCAATGACTCCGTTTCCTCTCAACCAAGCTGCAATTGTCTATTTTACCAGCCATCTAACATACAGTTAGAGTAATGTATTGTATTGCCATTTACTCTTTCATATTCTCAGCATTTGTTCCCACTGTTAATGATGCCAGCTATGAGCATTTTTAAAATATTCTTGTTACATAAAGAAAATCTCTACAACTGATGAAATATACATTAAACATTAAGCAGCCTTTTCTATGTGTGAGGGCATACTTATTACCTTCAGTAGCCATTGAAATGTACTCAACAACTTTAATAAACAAATAAATTACTGCCCCATGGGGTCCATAAAACCACAAGACTATAAGACATAGAAATAGAAGTAAGCCATTTGGCCTATTGAGTCCACTCCACCATTCATGTAATCCATGTTAAACTCTGTAAAACTATACAGAGGGTTTGTCAGTCTGACATAGCATTGGGACACAGACAGACTTCACCCCTATTGTTTAAAAAGCTGAGCTATCTTGAGAATGTAATTCAAAAGATATTGTGGGATTTACATATCAAAGAACAGAAACCCAGCATATCACATTATAAAAGATGAAAGTTTTAATCTAAGATTGTTTACTGTTTCACATCTCTATGACACTGGACTCCTTTGGCTATAAATTCTGTGAACATGATCTTAACCTCTGTAGCCACCTGAAGAAAGAGTGTGCTCCGAAAGCTAGTGCTTCCAAATAAACCCGCTGGTCAATAACCTAGTGTTGTGAGATTTTTAACTTTGTCCACCATTCAATGGCTGATCTTATATCCTCATCTCCAGTTTTCTGTCTTGTCCATAAAATCTTTGATTTCCTTAATTTCCTGATTTCCTGAATGCTGTCTGTCTCAGCTTTGAACATACATAATGACGTAGCCTCAACATAGTGTCATATAACACAGAAACAGACACTTAAGTCTAACAAGTACTTGCCAATTCCACAGATTCTCAACCTTCTGAGAGAAAAAGATTCCTCCCGAGGTTTCAGTAAGGAGACTTTTAGCAACCAGCAGTGAGCCACCATATACCCGCCCTGTTAAACCTCATTGAGGCATTGCACTGCAAATAAAAAAAAATATTCCTAGTGTAAGATGTAAGAATTTTGAAAAGTATGCAGATTTCTCCAATTTACTTGTCTTTCAGACCCATGTTGACAGAAAGCACAAATCAGATTTCTGTGCTAAATGAAATATATCTTTACTCCAAATAAGTAGACTCTGGCCACAGGTAAACAATCACGACCTATTGACATACTACTCCATTGGTCAAAACTCTTTAAATGAAATATATTTTTACTCCAAATAAGTAGACTCTGGCCACAGGTAAACAATCACGACCTATTGACATACTACTCCATTGGTCAAAACTCTAACCTCCTTATAAACTCCCCCTCTACACACTCATACAGCCAAAACAAATACATGGATATTGTGGGCAAAGGGAATGGTAGTCCCTGTTCACAATGTTTGCTAAGATGGTTCTTGGATTGATCAGAAAACTGCAAAAAGGTGTTTCTTGTCCAGATGTTTTCACTCGTTTTCAGGAAGCAGGGGGTTGCTGATCCAACACTTCTGAAAGTCTTTGACTTATTAAATACAAGTTACAGCAACTGGTGAACGACAAAAAAAAAGATTTCTTCAGTCTTAAAGTATTTTTACTGATGAGAACAGAAACACTCCTCAGCCTTTGGAGGCCTGATGACTTCACTCTCTTTTGTTCACAGTCCCAAGATACCTGAGAGTTGATCATGTATTTGTTGGCAGACAGAAGGCTTTTGTTATCAATAACTGGTCACCAGTCTGCATACCAAACAGCTATTTGTTGCAAGCTTAATCTCCATTTGTATACACCACTTGGCTCCAGCTTCTTTGCAAAGTTTTCACTCTCCCTTTAACAGCAGCTGTGTAAATAGCACTTACAATGAGGATCAGATTGCTTTATTTTCTAGAAGCCCTGTAATCCCCATGCAAGCTTGATGGGTTTTTTTTTCAATTTGAGTCCACAATCATAAATTGAGAATAATAGAATCAAGATCTTTATTCTTGACATGGAAACCAGAGCTGTAATCAAAATCTCACTTGCTTTCATTCCTTTGGTAATTTAGGAAACTGAATATTAACAAAGTGAGATGTGGCATTATTAAGGTGTTGAGCAACATGTAATTCTCCCTTAATTGACAACTTGCCACTGCCTACTGAGAAAAAAACTGCAGTGAAATGCTCCTGACATCAAGACCGATCTCACTGAATTTCTTGACTAATTCTACCACAATCTTGCTATAGACTATCCCACAGTGCTTAGAACCCATTAAGGTTCTACCCATTAATGCAAGTAATCTATTAAAAAGGTACAGACAGGAAATATAAAAGCCTTCAGAGTAAAAGTCTGCAGAGTTCTTGAGGTGTTTGTTTTATTTTTAACCTGAGGCCATGGTGTTTGAATTGTTTAATTGTATCCTTAGCAGTGGCTAATAAGCGAGAGTCTATATTAGCCACTATTGTTAACATGACGTACCTCAGTTTTTCCTACTCAAGTTCCCATGCCAGGTTGGGGCATCGATTGGCATGAGAAAGTATGCCTGAGTGTGGCAGATGCCTCATCTGCTGTCAGAGTCAAAGGCATTAGCTTCAGAGATCACTGAGAAATGGAGCCAACCCATTTCAAGTGTTCATGTATGCAAACCGGCCAACTATGAACAGTTAAAATGCTCCGCTCCTCCTTCCCACACTGAAAGACTCAATTCTCCCCAGTTTTTATTTTTAGGTCAAATAAATGTGTTGTTTCACTGTCTTATTGCTCAGACTTTACTGTTTCCTCAGATGATTGGTATAATGTTCATCAGAAATACAAGAAACAATAGCTCGTCACACAAATATTTACTTTTATCAAATACAGATAGTACCATAAAATATTGTAACAACATTAGCTTGAGAGCCTGTCTGTGATTCCTAATCAAACAATAGAATTTGCAATGCAGCCAAGCAATCAACCTGGTTCAATCAGTATGGCTGATGTCCTGAATGCTAAATGCTTCTGAAACACAAAATACAGCTCACGTCTACTGAAAACTTTCTAAAGTTTTCATGATTGGTCTCATCAATAAGCTATTTATTGCATTTAATGAGATGCTTATCTTATTCTACAGTCCTTATTAGCACTGAGTTGTGATGAGTTGTCCAGTGTCATTTCGGTTCTATCTAATTTTTTTTTAGAATTTAAATGCCTAATAAAATGACAACATGACAAGGCTAACTTGCATTAATGGTTATCATACCAATTACTTTTATTCATTGTTTAGACTGACCACTGATCTTTATAGATTGAAATCTTCTCCAGGAGCATAAGACAATAAGACAAAGGATCAGAAGTAGGCCATTCAGCCCATTGAGTCTGCTCCATCATGAACTGAGATCATGGTGATACCTAATACCCAAGGTTCTCCATAAACCTTGAGTCAATGGGTTAACAAAGTCAAAAATCTTTGAATTCCTCTCCCTAAAGACATCAAAGGAATATCTACAGCACGTGCATGACAGTAGTTCAAGAAGGCAGCTTACCACAACCTTCTCAAGAGCAATGAGGGACAGTGATGTGCGCATCGCACGACTGAACTTAAGAACCAATGGCCAATTCAGACTGCCTGCCTTACTCATGAAAATGCACCACATTTAATGTAAGACGTTAGTCACTTTTAAAATGTGAATGATTGTTAAACTGGCCAGTTCAGGTATATAGAATTAGTTCATAAATCAGCCCTGCTTTCATTTGTCAAAATGGGTCATGGCTAAGAGAAAAGAAATGTTAAACTACTTTAAAAATCAATACTTATATAATTCAGTGAAGAGCAAACTTGATGGGGCTAAATTAGAAAGCAGTAAGCAAACACAGTTATTCTATTACTTATAACCTTAATTGACATTTGAAAAAAAATAGTTTGAACATTTTCATTACTGTTACTACGATTAATGCCAAGTTTTTTTAACACTACAGAGACACCATAATCCAATTTAATTGGAAGTAACTGATTTTTCACTAGCCCCACAGGTGCAAGATATGGATTGTTTTGAGTCTCACCTGTGTGAAAAGAAGTATACTGGCTTCAGGGGTGAGACTTAGGATTCCCAACTTCTCCTAGTATTTTCTTCACAGTGGAAATGCTCTCTGTCTCGATGAGATATTTTAGCGTGTTTGCTGGTATACATCATTGCAGGAATTTTGTGCTGCACAAGTAATGTCTCAAGCTATCATTTTCACAGTGGGGTGCCTATCAAGTCAACTTTCTTGATGGATAGTACCAAGTACTTGAGGAATGGAAATATTGGTCTCTATAGGGGATGCGCAGTAGAGAGGGAGGAGGAGAGCTTCCTGAAGAAGGGCTTGTGCCCAAAACGTTGATTCTCCTGCTCCTCGGATACTGCCTGGCCTCCTGTTTTTTTCCAGCATCACATTTTTCAACTCTATAGGGATGAACAATTTGAGTGAAATGTTTGATTTTATAAGGAGGGTGATGGTTAGTTCAGTTGGCTGGATATCAACAGTATGAGTTCAATTCCCATACTGGCTGAAGGAACCGTGAAAGACTCTCATTCTTGAGCTCTCCCATTACTTGAGGTACGGTGATGTTAGATTGAACCACCACCCATCATCTCTCTCAAATGGGACAGCAGCTGCATGGTCTTAATGGAATATGGCAACTTTACTTTCTTATTATTTGAATGAATTTCATGTGTTGATTTTTTTTAACAATGCGAGTGTTTTGTTGTTACAATAGTAACATCATCAGTAAGGATGTAACCGCATTTTCTGCCAGCATGTCTCCTGAGGTTTGCCCCATGAGTTAGTTTAATGGAGAGAGAAGGGAAAAGGGTGGTGGGTGGGGCTGTATAAGTGGGCAAAAAATGACACTAACCTGGTATGGGCTAGAAAGAGGCATGCAGATGGCAAGGAGCCCTTTGGGGATGACCAGATGGGCATAAGGTGATATTAATTGATCCTTAGGGATGGGGATAGGGGCGTGGATTGGCATAAGTGGTAAGAGGAGCCATGTGAATGAGTCTAGAGACATAATGTGGTTTATGTTGGCATCAATGCGGCATGCAGAATGATGGGGTGAGAATAAGACAGATTTAAGAAATGTTTTAATACCTCCAGGCAGAGCTTCTATATAAACCTTCTTGAGTTCTTTGAGAAGGTGACCAAACAGGTGGAAGAAGGTAAATGGATTTCAGTACAGCATTTGATAAGGTTCTCCATGGAAGGCTATTGTAGAAAATACAGAAGGATGGGATTGAGGGTAATTTAGGGGTTTGGATCAGAAATTGTCTAGCTGTAAGAAGACAGAAGGTGGTGGTTGATGGGAAATGTTCACCCTGGAGTTCAGTTACTAGTGGTGTACCACAAGGATCTGTTTTGGGGTTACTGCTGTTTGTCATTTTTACAAATGACCTGGATGAGGGCATAGAAGGATGGATTAGTAAATTTGCGGTTGAAACTAAAGTCGCTGGAGTTGTGGATAATATGGAAGGATGTTGCAGGTTATGGAGGGACATAGATAAGCTGAAGAGCTGGGCTATGAGGTGGCAAATGGAGTTTAATGTGGAAAAGTGTGAGGTGATTCACTTTGGAAGCAGCAACATGAAGAAAGATACTGGGCTCATAGTAAGATTCTTGGTAGTGTGGATGAGCATAGAGAACTCGGTGTTCATGTTCATAGATCCTTTAAAGTTGCCACCTAGGTTGATAGAGTTGTTAAGAAGGTGTATGATGTGTAGGGTTTATTGGTAGAGGGGTTGAGTTTGGGAGCCATGAGGTCATGCTGCAGCTGTACAAAACCTGGTGCGATTGCACTTGGAGTATTGTATACAGTTCTGTCACCACATTATAAGAAGGATGCAGAACCATTGGAAAGGATGCAGAGGAAATCTAACAGGATGTTGCCTGGTATGGAGGGAAGATCTTATGAGGAAAGGCTGAGGGACTTGAGGCTGTTTTCATTGTAGAGAAGAAGGTTGAGTGGTGACTTAACAGAGACAAACTAGATGATCAGAGGGTTAGATAAGTTGGACAATGAGAACCTTTTTCCTTGGATAGTGATGGCTAGCACAAGGGGGCATAGCTTTAAATTGAGGGGTGATAAATATAGGACAGATGTCTGAGGTAGGTTCTTTACTCAGAGAGTAGAAGGGGTGTGGAATGCTCTGTCTGCAACAGTAGTAGACTTGCCAACTTTAAGGGCATTTAAATGGTCATTGGATAAACATATGGCTGATAATGGAAGAGTGTAGGTTAGATGGGCTTCAAATTGGTTTCACAGTTCAGTGCAACATCAAGGGCCGAAGGGCCTGTGCTGCGCTGTAATGATTAGATTAGATTCCTTATAGTATGGAAACGGCCCTTTGGCCCAACAAGTCCACACCGACACTCCGAAGAGAAACCCACCTAGATCCATTCTCCATATTTTACCCCTGACTAATGCACCTAACACTATGGTCAATTTAACATGGCCAATTCCCCTGACCTGCACATTTTTGGATTGTGGGAGGAAACCGGAGCACCCAGAGGAATCCCATGCAGACACTGAGAGAATGTGCAAACAGTCTCCTGAGGCGGAAATTGAACCTGGATCTCTGTTACTGTGAGGCAGCAATGCTAACCACTGAGCCACCATGCCATAATGTTCTATGTTCTAAGCCCACCACCGCAACTGACAGTTTTCCCTGGCCTAATTCCCAACCGTGTCTACCCTCTCAGACCAAAAGCAGGAAAGGTGGGAGCCATTTCTGAAAGTCAGATTCATGGAGCTGGGATTTCTCCCTTCTTTATGTCTCTAATTCTGAAATGTCAGTCTGGGTCCAGCTGTTCTATATGTAGTGTCATTGGCTTTATACTGAATCTGTTCACTGCTTTTTTCATCATAACCCAAAAACTATTGCTGCCAATTACAATGGAAGAAAGTGAACACAAGGAAAGTATTCATCAATTTACTGTTTGAATGAAAACAAATGTCAGTAAAGTATTAAGGAATACAAATCACCAATGTATTAAAAAAATCCTTGATTCTCATCCATGGTTTTAAATGATAACAGTGTCTCAGTTTTTACACTTATCCACAATGTTCACATACCAGCTATGAGGTACATTGAAGGCAAGGGAATAAAAATTAAAAAGTTTCCGATCATCATAGACCTAGACAGAATAAGAAGTCCATAAATCAGTTCTTTTCTACTCACAAAATAGGGCATGCCAAATAAGAAATCATTTCACACCTTTGCCATTTGTGTAATTGAATTTTTTTCTACAATTTTTTTCAGCAGTGATATACAGTCTTTATCTTACAGGGAAATTAGAATTTGGTAACAGATGCTTGCTCTACCAGTGACATTCACATGCATAAAACAAAGAATGAAAAGAATATCTGAGAAAGGATAGGATCCCTAAAGTAAATCAGGTTGATGGCCCACTGATACCCATCTGGGGAGATTCGAGAGATGAGTTGTGTGCTTTATAAAACCATTGCCCATATTAACAGCTCATCTGTTAACAGTCTGGAATAATTTCCTTGACTTGGATGTAATTCCTATCTTTTTAAAAGCTTGAATCAGGGAACTGAGAACATTAATAACTGTTTTGGCTGATATAGGTGAAAGAATCATAACAAGCGATAGTGTTTTATGATCATCTGAGCGTAGAATGACTCATCAGGAAAATTAGCATAGATCAGAGAAAATAAAACTGCTGTTTCTAATTAATTTGATGGGAGAAACTTTAACTTGGTCTTTCAGAATGATAAGCTACCACATAATAGGCTAAGCTACAAGAAAATTTAAATCTTGCAAGCAGATCCAACAACCATGAGGCTCTGAGATTCAGCCTGAGTTGAGAATGCTGTCACTTTATGATGCTTCTGGCATTCTCGTATTTGGAAGGGAGACGTTTTAAGGGCACAAACATTATTGAACCAGGAAGGAAACATATTTGATGAGCAGATCCGTCCTCTGAAATCTGCTCCCAAAGAACTTTGCTGAAACTATGAAGTGTCATGAATATGCGGTCGAAGTGTGACTTGAGAAGAGGATGCAAAGACACTTCAAAGGAATCCAGAATGGCTAAGCAAATGGGCAAAGATTTGGCAGATGGAAAAACATATGGAGAGTTATGAAGTTAATCACTTTGGTAGGAAAGAAACAGAAATGCAGAGTATTTCATAGGTGGTTAGAAACTGGCAAGTGTTGAATTTCACAGGGAACTGGGTGTCCTTGTTCACAAGTCAAAGAAAGTTAACAGGCAGGTACAATTAAAAAGGCAAAAGCTATGTTGGCCTTTACTGCAAGAAGATTTGAATGTGGGAGTGAAGATGCCTCGCTGTAAGGGGAGGTGATGGCATAGTGGTATTATCGCTGGACAATTAATTCAGATAACATTCTGGGGACCTGGGTTTGAATCCCACCATGGCAGATGGTATAATTTGAATTTAATAAATATCTGGAATTAAAAATCTAATGAATCGATTATTGGAAAAAAACCATCTAATGGTTCACTAATGTCCTTCAGGAAAGGAATCTGCCATCCTTACCTCGTCTGGTCTACACCTGACTCCAGATGTCGTTGACTCTTAATTGCCCTCTGAGCAATTAGGAATGGACAATAAATGCTGGCCTAGCCAGCAGCGCCTCATTTTGTGAATGAATAAAGAAGAAAACAAAATGGAACCTTGGTGAGACCAGATCTGGAGTCATGTGTTGAGTTTTGTTCCTCTCACCTGTGGAAAGGTGTACTTGCAATGGACAGACTTCAGCTGAGGTTCACCAAAATGGGACAGAAAGAGTGTCCTGTGAGAAAAGATTAAGTAGACTTGGGCATATATTCCCAGGAGTTTAGAAGAGTTTAAGTGCTCTTTGGGCGGCACGGTGGCACAGTGGTTAGCACTGCTGCCTCACAGCGCCAGAGACCCGGGTTCAATTCCCGCCTCAGGCGACTGACTGTGTGGAGTTTGCACATTCTCCCCATGTCTGCGTGGGTTTCCTCCGGGTGCTCCGGTTTCCTCCCACAGTCCAAAGATGTGCAGGTCAGGTGAATTGGCCATGCTAAATTGCCCGTAGTGGTAGGTAAGGGGTAAATGTAGGGGTATGGGTGGGTTACGCTTCGGCGGGGCGGTGTGGACTTGTTGGGCCGAAGGGCCTGTTTCCACACTGTAAGTAATCTAATCTAATCTAATCTAAGTAATCTAATCTAATCTAATATTATAGTTTGACAGGGTAAACGCAGAAACACTGTTTCCCATTAATGGGGGCAGGGAATGTGCTGAGCCTATCCAGGGGACAGAATCTCAGAAAGAGGGGCAGTTCATATTGGACAGAAATGAGGAGGACCTTTTTTTCATTTAGAGGGTAGTGAATCTTTGAATGTTTCTGACCAGAGGACCGTGGAATCTCAGTCAATGACTATATATGTGACTGAGATTTCTATGTATCAAAATCATCAAGGAATAAATAATAGTACAGAAAAATGTTGTTGAGATAGAGGATCAGCCATGATTTGATTCATTAGTGGACCATGACTGAGGGATTGAACGGCCTGCTTCTGTTCCTATTTCTTGGGTACTTACGAAGAATCGCTCATTGGCTCAGTGTTGCTGTTGAATTTGGTCAGGGAAAAGCTCTTGGATGCGAGACAAATCTGTTCTTAAACTTGTTTGTACCTTTCTTTATAAGGACATTTAACCAGATGGTAATATGGATATATCCATATGTGGAAGAGAGGGATATGCAGTCATGATGGAGTTCCATGACTGATTTTTAGACTAGATCATAATATATTTTAATTAAATTAAATCTCTGGTATAAGGCAATTTTATTTTTATTTTTATTATGCATCTATATATAACTTTTGAATGAATGACCAATGTGCCCAAAATAAATTTTTGTTCAGAAAATAAAGTGAAATTTACAAAGTGAATTAAATTGGAGAAAAGATTTTGTGGAATTGACTAAGATTTTCCAATGGAGAAAGTGAGGTCTGCAGATGCTGGAGATCAGAGCTGGAAATGTGTTGCTGGAAAAGCGCAGGAGGTCAGGCAGCATCTAGGGAACAGGAGAATTGAGGTTTCGGGCATTCCTGAAGAAGGGCTAATGCCCGAAACGTCGATTCTCCTGTTCCCTAGATTTTGCCTGACCTGCTGCGCTTTTCCAGCAACACATTTCCAGCTAAGATTTTCCAATGGTTTGAAAATTGACTCTAACTCTGTAGGCAAAAATATTTATTGATGGCTATATGTTGAAGATTTGATACCAGTAATGATCCTCAGGGATCAATGTTACGGCCAATGCATTATTCTGTTCACAGCAATCAGTTAGGCATAGACGCTATAAGAATGATCTACAAGTTCATGGTTGTTACTGAAATTTATGTATGAGGTAAAAACAATGACTGTAGACGCTGGAAACCAGATTCTGGATTAGTGGTGCTGGAAGAGCACAGCAGTTCAGGCAGCATCCAAGGAGCTTCGAAATCGACGTTTCGGGCAAAAGCCCTTCATCAGGAATAAAGGCAGAGAGCCTGAAGCATGGAGAGATAAGCTAGAGGAGGATGGGGGTGTGGAGAAAGTAGCGTAGAGTACAATAGGTGAGTGGGGGAGGGGATGAAGGTGATAGGTCAGATAGGAGAGGGTGGAGTGGACAGCTGGAAAAAGAGATAGGCAGGTAGGACAAGTCCGGACAAGTCATGGGGACAGTGCTGAGCTGGAAGTTTGGAACTAGGGTGAGGTGGGGGAAGGGGGAATGAGGAAACTGTTGAAGTCCACATTGATGCCCTGGGGTTGAAGTGTTCTGAGGCAGAAGATGAGGCGTTCTTCCTCCAGGCGTCTGGTGGTGAGGGAGCGGCAGTGAAGGAGGCCCAGGACTTCCATGTCCTCGGCGGAGTGAGAGGGGGAGTTGAAATGTTGGGCCACGGGGCGGTGTGGTTGATTGGTGCGGGTGTCCCGGAGATGTTCCCTAAAGCGCTCTGCTAGGAGGCGCCCAGTCTCCCCAATGTAGAGGAGACTGCATCGGGAGCAACGGATACAATAAATGATATTAGTGGATGTGCAAGTAAAACTTTGATGGATGTGGAAGGCTCCTTTAGGGCCTTGGATAGAGGTGAGGGAGGAGGTGTGGGCGCAGGTTTTACAGTTCCTGAGGTGGCAGGGGAAAGTGCCAGGATGGGAGGGTGGGTTGTAGGGCGTCGTGGACCTGACCAGGTAGTCACGAAGGGAACGGTCTTTGTGGAAGACGGAGAGGGGTGGGGAGGGAAATATATCCCTGGTGGTGGGGTCTGCTTGAAGGTGGTGGAAATGTCGGCGGATGATTTGGTTTATGCAAAGGTTTGTAGGGTGGAAAGTGAGCACCAGGGGCGTTCTGTCCTTGTTACGGTTGGAGGGGTGGGGTCTGAGGGCGGAGGTGCGGGATGTGGACGAGATGCGTTGGAGGGCATCTTTAACCATGTGGGAAGGGAAATTGCGTTCTCTGAAGAAGGAGGCCACCTGGTGTGTTCTGTGGTGGAACTGGTCCTCCTGGGAGCAGATAGGGCAAAGGTGGAGGCTTTTGCCCGAAACGTCGATTTCGAAGCTCCTTGGATGCTGCCTGAAGTTTATGTATACCTATGGAAGGAAACAAATCTCTGCAAAAGATTTAGAAGCACTGGGTGAATGTACCAAAACACTAAAAAATATGAATTAATGCTATGTAACTGCAAGGTTATGCCTTTAGGCAAAAACACTAGCAAACACACTTTGAAATTATATAAAATATGACTGAAATGTGTTTGAGTTCATAATCAGCAGAAAATTCATCTAATTCCAAGAAACCATTGCAAAACCAAGGCAATTTTGTGATATTCATGAGACCATTTAATCTACAACATAGAACATCATTTTTTTTCCTGTAAAACATCTTAGACTGCATTTTAAAAAAATAAATTGAGTTTTATGTCCTGAGTGATGATCCCAAAACTATGGAACAGTGTGAGTTGAATGCCACAAATTTATTTGTTTTTGTTACTTTGTTACTTGTCTTTGCTATTTAGAGACATTTAAAATCGGAGTCTATCAATAATGAAGGGATGCATGTATTGAGGATGACCTAGCAATAGTATACAAAATAAAGTCTTAAGAGTGTGTTCTTCTTGAATCCTGAATGGGCACAATCTGTTGTATTAGGTCATTCAAAAATGAAATTAAGATGTTATATCTTTCTTGCAGGGTAGTGGAAATCTCTAGTCCTAGACTCAAAAACTGCGACTGCTGAATTAAATTAAATTTTCAGGATCATCCTTAAAATAGGTATATTGACAAACAAAATCTCTGTGTATTGGACATTATCATGAACATGGTTTAATCCACATGATGTAGAAATACAATGGCATCACTAGTAGCGTTGGAACAAAGTGTCACCAACAAGATATGTTAGGCAACTTTTAAGTGGTATAACCCAAGTACATTGCTATTAATTTGGACAAAGGTTACATATGTACATTCTGAATAAATGATTACACTTATGTGCTACATGCTATGTAAAAAATTCACAGATGGGCTAGAATCAATAATGTGCAATTATTTATATCAATTGAGCTGTTTCTCGATTGATTCCAGTTAGATGACTCCTCCTAATTATAAGAATTCACACTGTATAGTTTCAGCAACCCTACTGAAAGAAAAACACTGAAAAATCCTATAGGTGTCTTTTTCTGAATCAGGGTGGACAACAAATACTGGACTTTCCGGTAATGGGTTGATTTGCCTCCTATGGTTTAAACTCTATCGTCCTAAAGTTCCATACTAAATGTATGCCTTCAATCTGGTATCTTTGCTGCCAAGTTCCAAAAGCACATTAAAATAGGCTTTAACAAACATTGAGAATACATGGTATCCTCGAAGACAGAGATGTAACTGGCTCTTGATGGAGTGAGGACAACAGTAATCCAATGCCAGAGAAGTGGTAGAATGTGAATCGAGTTATTGAAAGGTTTAAGAAATTCTTGATTTTGAACAGATATCCAATTAAAGTGGATCCCTTTCCATGATAAACTAGAGGTTTAAGATGAAGCATGAGCTAAACAGGGAAACTTATTCCATGGCTCACAACTTACAGTTAACCTTCAGGCTGAGCACAGCAGCATTGGCCACCAATCTGATGGTGCTGGGTGGCCAATGTAGGCAATATATAGGGCATTCAGCCCCTACTGTGGAATTGACCTTGCTATCATTCCAACGTTGCATAATCCCTACTGTGTTAAAAGTTGAACGAGATGATTTCACAGTGGAATCATGGTGTGATTCATGAGCAATGTGAGACCTTTTACTGAGTTAAACATCTAGTCTCAGATCCCCTCAAGCAGAAGCTGTGTGATTGCAAACATTATATGGAGATTGATGTCTCCACTATTATTTGCTGTAGCTTCCCTCCTACTGACGATGTTAAAGATGTCTCCATCGATGCTATGGGATGAATGAACTCTGACTGCACCATTACACGTCTATGATTCTTCTGTGATTGACACCACTGATACTACGGCTTTCTTAGTACAAGGGCAACTGGCTTCCCTACCTAATCGTTCCAAAGAAGAATCATATCAGGCTTGATGCACTAACTTTGTTCCTCTCTCCACATATGCAGTTGGGTTTCCTCAGCATTTTCTGTTTGTTTTATCCCCACCCCACAGGCTGTCTTGAATGGATTTCCAACTTTAGAACCTGGGCTGGCTTGGGAAGGAAGGCTCCTGAAGCGAAAGCATCAGCATTGTAGTCCATTTGGTGAAAGACATTATTTATAAAACTGTCCCTGGATCACATTGATCAATCCTGAATGCAGAAGCTGTACCCTGAGTTCAAATTATCTTTTGACCTCCTATTGTCACAAAATAAAGGACTTACAAGAATGTTGCCAGGATTGGAGGGTTTGAGCTAGCGGAAGAGGCTGATGGGTGACCTTATAGAGGTATATAAAATGATGAATAGGGCGAGTAGTCAAGGTATTTCCCATGTTGTGGGGGAGTTCAGAACTAGAGGGCATAGCTTTAGGTTGAGAGGCGATAGATTTAAAAGGGGTCCAACGGGCAACCTTTTCACACAGAGGGTAGTGCGTATATGGAATGAGCTACCAGAGGAAGTAGTGGAGGCTGGTACAAATACAACATTTAAAAGGCATCTGGATGGGTATATGAATAGGAAGGATTTAGAGGGGTATGGGCCAAGTACTGGCAAATGGGACTAAATTAATTTAGGATATCTGTTTGGCATGGATGATTGGACCAAAGAATTTATTTCTGTGCTATACATCTGTATGACTCTATGACACTATTATGCAACATTGTGCACTGATAACATAAATGTTGAATGTCTAAATTCAAAACTGCATCAGTTTATATCCAATTGTCATTAACGTATTTGAATTGCATGCCATATGTGCAAAAGGTTTAGTTGTCTGTGAGAAGGTGATGCTGATAAAACGGCCTTCAATGTGCTGGAATTGAATTTTTTGCTTGAAGTATCTATGACAACATTCAATCACTAGCATCATGTTTTGTTTTAACTCCAAGTCTTTTGAGATATTAGAATGGAAATATATGCAATCCCATTTTGCCCCTTCTCTTTAATGAACCTTTTGTAGTACATTAGCCATCTTCCTCCAGCTGCCAGCACCCCCAGAGTTGTTGATGATTATATGCTTTTACAGATCTATCACGTACTTTCACAATCCAGAGTGATCTGTAATTAAAGCTGTGAAAGACTTTTTTTGAAGACTGTACATTATACTGAGAGCAAAATCTGAGGCCAAAGCACTTGCCGTTATAAGTGCATCCTTTGTGTGTTTTTTTTCTAATCTATTTTTCATCATAGATGTGCCTATGTTGGTCTCGAGTCGACAAAGTCAGAAGTCACACAGCACTAGGATATAGTCCAGTAGGTCTATTTAAATCCACAAGCTTTGGGAGCGTTGCCCCTTCATCAGGTGAAAGGGCAGCACTCCGAAAGCTTGTGATTTCAAATAAACCTATTGGACTATAACCTGGTGTGATTAGATTAGATTCCCTACAGTATGGAAACAGGCCCCTTGGCCCAACAAGTCCACACTGACCCTCCGAAGAGTAACCCATCCAAACCCATTCCTCTACCCTATATTTAACCCTAACACTATGGGCAATTTAGCGTGGCCAATTCACCTAACATGCACATCTTTGGACTGTGCGAGGAAACCGGAGCATCTGGAGGAAACCCACACAGACGTGGGGAGAAGGTGCAAACTCCACACAGACAGTCACCCAAGGCTGGAAACAAACCCGGCTCCCTGGCCCTGTGAGGCAGCTGTGCTATGCACTGAGCCACTATGCCACCCCATGGTGTTATGTGGCTTCTTATTTTTCATCAAATAGAACATTGGCACATAATCATACACATGTAAGATTTTATTAGATTCCTATAACAGATGCATAGGAAATCATCACAGAAATGAATTATAATGTTCTCCAAAATAAAGCCCTGAATTTCACTGATAGTAGATTCTTCAGGGATCTATGGGAGAGATCAAGGGAACAAATACTGGTGGCAAGTCTGTATGTTTGATCGTGCAGGAATGTGGCTGGGAGCTCATGTTCAAAACGAAAAGACCAAATTTAGGGCGAGTTAAAATGAGGCTGGAAGATTTACCAAGCTTGATCAAGATGAAGAATCTCTGGAAAAGACTGCTTTATAAACCATCTGTTTTCAAAGTTTGAAGGTTGAGAAAGGAGGATAATGAAAGTAAGCTATTGGAAGTCAAAACTCATTTTAGTCTAGTTCTGGAAGAATTGAATATCTACTCTTCGTATCTAAACAGGTCCCGTTGATGGATATTAAATGTCTAATAGTTCAAGATAATAAAGTAAAGAAGTGACTACCTAATTAGAGTTAGTGGTGTATCACAGTGGTAATGTTTTTGCCTCTGAGCCAGGAGGCCTGGGTTCGAGATGTCATGTGAAACCTGAATAGGTTGATTTTAAAGTAAAAAAATTAGATGAGTAGAATTCCATCAGAGTGAATCCGAATGTTTGCAAAATCAACTGCCTCTTGTGCAAAGCCAACAAAGCCGTGATTCTGAGCAACACCGTCATCTTATTTCCAGTCTGAATGAACAGTTGAAAGGGTAAGAACATGAACCTCTATATATCAGATTGATATGGAATGCAATTGTTGTTCAGATTTGAATTTTCAAAGGGATTTTTTTTCATATCCTTCACGTTCTTTTGGATGTTGGTTTTTCAGAAGGTTTCTGTGACACTTGTTTGTCTAAAAATGGTATCAAGATGTTGCACTAGGTTTCCCATTTGAATAAAGGTCCTGGCGATGAATCAATTTATTTTGCCAACTAAAAGTTTTTTTTTTACTCCTCATGATAGACCTCTTGTTGGTCAAGGCAACCTTTATAATTGGATGAGATAAGACAAAGTTGGAATGTTACATACGCCAAACTAATAAGTATTGTTAGAACCTTTGCTGAATTTTCATTATTCTTGTTCCTAATCTTGTATCAATGACTTGATAATGACTTTTGGAAATTGTAACAGGTTGTGGTAGAAGGAATAGAATGGACCTAACAGGCTTTGTCTATTTGTGAGTGCAGCCTGGAAACTAATTGCAGGCTGATCCTTGATTAAAAAGATTCTAATAGAGACACTGACTCCAGGAAGAGTATTGTGTTTTAACCTACAACAGAAGTTGAGGCATTTTATTGAGTCAGGAGTTTTATTTTCACAAACTGAAGCTGCTGCAAGGCTTGAGTAGCCCAGGGAGAGCCCATGTCCATCTCTCTTGTGTGTCTCACGTCTTGAAATATACAAAATACTTAAAGGTATAGACAAGATAAATACAGATCAAAGGAATACCCCTGGTTGAGAGTCTTGAACCGGAAACACCAATTTACAGTAAGAACAAAACTGCCTAGGATTGAGATGAAGGTTTTGAATTTTAGGAATTCTTTGCTGCAAAGGGCTATGGAAACTCTGTCTTTTGAGTATTGGTACTGTGGAGATTGACAGATTTCTGAATAACAAAAAAAATACTCCTTCCTTAAAACATTCAGTTTTGGCTTTGTCCACTTTCTGTAGCAGAGAATTCCATTGGCTCCACACTCTGAGTGAAGGCGTTTCCCCTCATCTCAGCACAAAATGGCCCAGCCCCTATCTTTAAACTTTAACCCCTTGTTCTGGACTCACCCCAATCATCGGGAACGTCCTTCTTGTGTTTACCCTGTCCAGTCCTGTTAAGATTTCATAAGTTTCTATGAGACCACCCCAATCTGTTAGGTAGCAGGATATGGGGATGATTTGGGAAAATTAGTTGCTGTGAATGGTCAGCCATGATTGTATTAAATGGTGGAGCAGGCTCAATGGGCTGAATGGCCTACTCCTGCTTCTGTGTTCCTCACAACCCTGACTTTGGGGGTTTACTAGGGAAGTGCAGGAAAACTGGAATGGTCAAGGGCCCTTGAGGTTTGGCTATCTACTGCGTTTCTGACAAACAGGGTACAGTCGGATGAAATAACACACACACAAAAAACGGCATTCGTCATCAGTGTCCCTGTTCCGGGCACCACACAATCCTTTTAGGAGGGCATCAGAGAGGGTGTGCAAATATTTCTAAGGACATTCTGGGGTGAGGGTATTCAGTTCACGTGGGGAGAGACTGAGAGGAGCTAGGACTGTCCCCCTCAGAAGATTACAGGAGAGATTGAATTGGGGCATTCAAAATTACTAGGGGTTTTGATCAAGTTGATACGGGAGACACTGTCTCTAGGGGCAAGACAGTCAGTCACCAGAGGACACAGATTGGAGAGAATTGAGAGAGTCCTGTTCTGGAGTACTGTGTGCAGTTCGGGTCACCCTTTATAGGAAGAATATTATTAAACTAGAGAAGGTTCGGAAGAGATTTACCAGGATGTTGTTGGGAATGGAGGATTTGTGTTATGTGGAAAGGCTGGATAGGCTGGGAGTTTTCTTTTACTGGAGCATAGGAGGTTGAGGAGTGACTGTGCAGAGGTTTATAAAATCATGAGGGATATAGATAAGGTGAATGGAGGTGTCTTTTCCTGAGGTTGGGGAATTTCAATATTAGGTATATTTTTAAGGTGGGAGGAGAAAGATTTAAAAAAGACGAGGGGCAACATTTCTTTTCCAAGAATGTTCGTGTGTGTGGAATGAACTTCCAGAGGAAGTGGTGGATGCAGGTACAGCTACAGTGTTTAAGCCGCTTGGATAAGTCCATAAATAAGAAATGTTTGGAGGGATATGGGCCAAATGCTGAGACTAGTTTAGTTTAGGCTTATGGTCAGCATGGACTGGTTGGACTGAAGGGTCTGTTTCCATTGTGTATGATTCTATGACTCTGTGCGTGTATAAACAATTCAAGTTCTGTGGCAATTGACAAACAGCTTCCACCTAAACATACTTGTCTCAATGTATTCTTCTCTAAAATGATTGAAGATTCTCTACATCTACTTAATATAGAAACTAGGAACAGGAGTAGGCTATTCAGCCCTTAGAGCCTGCTCTATCATTCAAGATGGTCATGGCTGATCTTCCTGATTAATGCCATATATCTCCCCAAGCTCCTTGATGCCTTTAAAATCTTTTTAAAAATCTCTCTCTTTATTGAATATATTGGCCTCCACAGGCTTCTGTGATAGAGATTTCTAAAAGTTTACTGAAGAAATCTTTACTCATCTTATGGATGATAGTGTAACCTGAGACTATGACCTAAGACTGAAATTTCACTGTATCTCAATACATACAGTAATACAGCACGGAAACAGACTGTTCAGACCAACCAATCCATGCTGACCCTAATCCCAAACTAAACCATTCCCATCTGCTAGTGCCTGGCCCATATCCATCCAAACCTTTTTTTATTCATGTACTTATCTGTTTAAATGTAGTTTAAATGTTGTTACTGTACCAGCATCCACCACTTCCTCTGCAGGTTCATTCCATGCACAAACCAGGTTTTGTAAAAACAAAAGGTTGCTTCTCATGTCAGTCTTAAATCTTCTCTCACCTTAAAAATATGCCCCCTAATCTTGAAATCCCCCACCACAGGGAAAAGACACCTGCCTTTCACCTTATCTACACCCCTCATGATTTTAAAAACCTCAACCTTCTATGCTCCATTGACAAAAGTCCCAGCCTCTCCCTATATGTGGCAATAACAAATCAAATCAAATCAAATCAAATCAAATATATTTAGCTTTGCATTGCATTTGCAGGAATGTGCTGATGCTGATGGATGAGTTTATCTTCAAAGAATTGAATGGATCTTTATATCAAACAATAGAAAGCCACATGTATCTGCAATCCTAGATTGCATTCTGTGAGCAGCCTCAAATAAATCCTTGCGGTGATGCTCATCAGTCTAGAACAGAACTGAGCCACTGTATTTCTTTTTGGCAGGTAGGAAGTTTGTTTGCATTTTACAAATATTTACAGGAGGAAACTGTATGCAACCTGTAATAAACATCACTTCACAACAATGCCCAAGTGGTCAATGGCAGGTTTGGAAAGGAGCATGTAAGTGGTGAAAACTCTGCAAGGCACATCTACTGTGTCACGTAACATGTTCTGACTGTTTCAGAATGTCACTCATTATTGAACAGGCAAGGAATCCCTGTAAGAGAATGGGCAGTTTAATTCAGCCAAAAAGTTCAATGATCTCCAGATTCATAAGTGATGTAGAACAGTCAGAAGAAAAAGTGTTAATTTCTTATCGCAGAAAACTTTACAAAACTATATTGACAGGCATGAGAAAGGAAATGGCATTGACACTAAGTTCTAGTTCTTATATCCCAGAACACTGAAACAGTGAATAATAAAGTTTAGTGCTGTAGAGAAGGCAGACAAAATAGTAGGCTTCTACTCCGAAATTGGAGGCCAGGAATGAAATTGATAAAAGAACAAAGAAAATTTACAGGCCAGATCAGGCCCTCCGGCCCTCCAAGTCTGAGCCGATCCAAATCTACTGTCCAAACCTGTCACTTAACTCCTAAGCATCTGTATCCCTCTGCTCCCCACCTACTCATGCATTTGTCCAGACACATCTTAAATGAATCTACCATGCTTGCCTCTACCACCTCTGCTGGTAGCCCATTCCAGACACCCACCACCCTCTTGCCGCGTGTATCCCCCTTAATCTTTTCACCTTTTACCTTGAAAGCGTGACCTTTTGTTATTGAACCCTTCACCCTGGGAAAAAGCTTATCTCTGTCTATCCTCTCTATACCCTTCATGGCTTTGTAAACCTCAATCAGGTCCCCCTTCAACTCCTTTTTTCTAATGAAAACAAACCTAACCTACTCAACCTCGCTTCAAATGATCAAATGAACTGGATCTGTGCAATGGACAAAAGATCTCCTCCATACTTGAAATTTTACAAAGGTCTTTGCATATTTCTATTCCATTTAAGTAATATAATTTGAAACACCTTCACTGAATTATCTTTTTATTCAGGCGACTCCCTTGTTTCTTGCTGAATTGATAAATTACCCTGGCAATAAGAAATAGTAATTGTTTTGTCATATTTGTCAGAATAATCATTTATCAGGTAACTACAGGAAGAGGACTGAGTTGTTAAACTTTTATTTAATATGGGTGAGAATCCTCAATGATTTAACTGCTGTAGCCTTGTAAATAGCTGGGTACTACAGACCATGAAGTTCCTTTGTCAATTTGTGATCTGTTGCTGAAGTAATTGTAATGACAGCAAGGGTACTGTAGTTGACCTCAATGTTGCTGTAAAGTAGGATGTGCACAAAGAACAAAATATTCATTTCCTGCAGAAACAATGAATGACAATTAATTTTGAGTAAACAAGTCATGAATCTTCACTGAATGAAAATGTCCGGCAAACTGTAGCCTATCGAAAAGAAAGAAAATTATTCTTGTGGCAAGAGTCAAATGAATCCAATAATGATGTATTCTATTGTTATCCATTTATTGTTATTAAACAAGGCATCAGAAACATAATGAAACATGTTCAAGGTATTTGGAGCACAGTCTGTTCTGCAATTGCAACAGATTGTGTCTTTAGTGATGTATGGTATCTGCTACACTTACACTGCAGCATTGGCACTCCCAGTAGATCAGACTTTGGCAGCAGTGCTGCAAGGCCAATGAGACAGCAGTCACATCAGTTTGACTGCCAGGCAACATTTTAGTCTTGCTGTGGGTGAGCTGCGCACAGATCCCACTCCTGCAGTCCAGCAACATACTCTCCTGATTAATGGTTCTTATGGACATTCCCTTATCACCATAGATGGGTGAAAAAAAAACTCACGGAGCGCAACAAAACCTGAATTAAACCAGATAAAGATCCACTGACATATACTGGTGTAAGATGTTTGGATCTTGTCGGATCTGATTCACACTGTGGCATCCAGAACACTGGTCATTCTGTTCATCTGAAATCTAGCACCAGTAGCTTTTATGACTTTTCAGCATGGACTCAGATTTCATTTCACTAAACTTCAAACTGTCTCCTCACATCATTGTGTTTGTTCACTTGTAATATCATTGTTTCATCATTTTACTAGTCTTTTATTTTTAGACAGCTCTTGTCCCCACTGACACCTGACTCTCACAGTCCCTATCTTATCCATTCCCTATCGCTCATAACTCCTGAACACCCCCACCAACCTCCCATCTGCACAGTCCCTTCCTTTCCCGATTACCAACACTCAGAGTATCCCTTAACTACGCACATTCACACAGTATACCCCATCCAAACACACACAGTCATGGCTCCTGCACCCCTTTGATATCTCAATAGCAACTGCAGCAAGGAACATCCATGACCAGAAAATGAAAGGTCCTTCCTGTTTTATTTTTGCTTTGTTGCTGAAAGTACCCTGAGATCTGCTATGATGTGTAAATGGAGCAGGTTGAAGAATGCTGATAGCCAAGAGTAGGAATCATATGAAGAGGTGTGAGGAATCCCTTCTGAAATCCAAATGCACACATGGAAGATCTGGAATCAGTAGGTACATTTCCATTCGAGCAGGCTGTGGATGTCATTACTCAGGAATGCTTTTCTTTCCCTTGAATACTTGCTATGTATTTTCTTGTAATTCTGTGCTAATTAATCATTTCCTGGCATCTCTGTAGTGGTTGTAATGAGGTCTGCCAAGTGGATCTCATAGAATATGAGCTCCCTGATTCTGGGCTATTAACCTGGTCTAATCAGGGAGCCCTGGCTGACAGATACCAACAAAAGTGTCAGAGGTTCTGTTTACTCTGAGAGCTGGCTCTGAGGAAGCCACACCAGCATCAAATACAATGTACTTGTAAATAAAGGATGACTTGTTGGTAGGATATCGGCCTCTGTGGAGTTATTTCAGTTTTGACTGGCTATTTGTATATTTTAAGCTAGTTGCTGAGCATTATGTGACATGTGAAACTGGGCATCTGAAATTTGGTATTGGGTCTTCCTTCTGTCATGTGCTCAGAATAATTAAATCTTAATTTCTTGCATGTTGCTTCTGAGAGAACTCATAAAAGAAAACCAGATAAATGGTTCCTTTTCATGAAGATTCCCAAATAGCTGTCACATCATTTCAATGGGATGAATTGTAAAAGGAGTCAAAAAGTATAGCACCAGAAAAGCACAGCAGATCCTCCTCCCTTGAGGAGGAGAGTCGACGTTTCAGACATAAGCCCTTCATTAGCCCTTCCTGATGAAGGGCTTATGCCCAAAATGTTGACTGTCTTATTCCTCATATACTGCCTGACTGGTGCTTTCCCAGCGCCACACTTTTTGACTCAGACTCTCCAGCATCTGCAGCCCTCACTTTCTCATAGATCATAGAAACCCCAGCATTACAAATGGCATATTTTTGGTACCAAACAATCTTGATATCAAACTCTTGAAAGGAGGGATGGCCAGTTTATATATGATTTTTTTCAAATTTTGACTTCCTGTATGATAAAAAAATTCACCACACACCCACTCATCCAGCCTATTTTAATTTCCATCATAAGACCAATATCTGTTGATTCACTCTGGGCAGTAATAACATTTCTATTATTTCTATTTGTAAAACTATTCTTTCAAAACATGTAGGGAATTAATTTTAAGAATAGATACTTAACATCTGTGATTTATGATGCATACCTGTTAGATATTTATTCAAAAGCCTGACTTTCTCTTGGACTTCTCTTCACCAGTAAATATCCCAAGTACTTCACAGGTATTGAAGTACCTCATGCATGTAGCCACTCTTCCAATGTAAGAAATGTGGCAAAACATTTACACACAGCAATTTTCCAAAAACAGTAATGTAATAATGATCAGATTTTTTTCATGTCTGAGGAATAAATATTGGCTTGGGCACTAGGATGAACGCACTATTCTTTTTTCCAAAATAGCACCATGGAATCTTTTATTGACACCCAAACAGGTAGAGATGACACCTTAGTTTAACGCACCATCTGAAAGTTGGCACCTCCAACAGTACAGCACTCTCTTTATACTGCAATGTTTCTGCCTTAATTTTTGTGTTCGAGCCCTTAAGCAGGTCTTCAACCCAGAACCTTGTGGCTCAGAAGTGAGAGTACACTTAACTGGCACCCACGTTTGTCGTCACTAACTCAAAGAGCTCACTCAAGTAGTGAGGAAATAAATACAACTTTATTGATGTTTTACAAATCACGTGATTTGATGTGTGCTCTTGACAAAGTTCTTTGTACCCTTGATAAAAACCCTTGACAAAGGTTATGGTTTGTCAAGAGAGTTGTGGCCACATCCTTGATGGTGTAGCGATTTCAAAATTATAGCAGAGCAACAGCTCTGGCCCTTAAACTAAATCCATCTTGTAAATACTCTGATTTCCCCATTATGAGGTAAATGTCTGCAGATTTGTTTTACGTTGCTTTTGATGTATCAGCTTATAGCTAAACGCAATGAAGATGTCCCAATCTTTATTTCCTGGTTTGCTGTTAGTGAGAATTCTTCAATGTGATTGTCTGCTTATCCTGCTGATGACATCGCAATACGGAACACCAGGCACTGACTTGATAATGCCAGAATGAAATTAATGGCAGGAGCTGTGAAATCTGAGATTGTATGATCACTATGGACAGCTTTGTTTTGAGATTAGTACAGTTACTTTGCTACTGAGACAATATTCAACCTTGTTAATTGTTCAACTCAGTGTGGATAAAGTATTTTATATTCAGAATATTGAAGTGCATGTCCATACATTATTCTGGTTAACATCTGATCTTTCTATGAAGACATTGTCTCTTACCTATAATTCGAGTTAGTTTCCTGTTATCTGGAAAAAAACATGTGTTGTATCTTTTTTGTAACTTTGAGGTTAAAGTCTGTTATTCCACTATAGTCTCATTGCAATGCCAGCAGATATATTCCGTTATGCATGGGACTTCCAAATGAGCCAAGTGAAGAAAGATGGCCTTTGAATGGCCTGAGCAGAAGACTACGAATGATGGGCCGATACACTCAGTGGGATCAGGCATACCACATTGAAAAAAATCATCTTTCTATTGTTGGGACAAAGTTCCCTGAAGATGATATGTGTAGCTGATTTTCAGCTCATTTATAAAACAATTAGACAATTATCTTTTCCAGCTTGGGGGACACTCTGTTGAAATTCCCAACCTCCGGGAGAATGGCATCACTGGTGATATAGTTATCTGCCTTCGATATTGAACTTGTGATCCTGCACGGACTTTGCAAACCCCAGTGGAATCAATCCTCAATGTCACCAGTGACTATAATTTGGTGCCTGTGCAATATTTAACTAGGAGAAAGTGAGGACTGCAGATGCTGGGGTTCAGAGCTTAACAATGTGTTGCTGGAAAACCGCAGCAGGTCAGGCAGCATCAAAGGAGAAGGAGAATCGACATTTCGGGCATAAGGCCTTCTTCAGGAAGGGCTTTCCTGAAGAAGGGCTTATGCCCAAAACGTCGATTCTCCTTCTCCTTTGATGCTGCCTGACCTGCTGCGCTTTTCCAGCAACACATTTTTAAGCCTGTGCAATATGCGTGGCATGAATGTTTTTAATACATGCATTAATTTCAGCTATATTTGTGAAATCTCGTTCTCTAAACATGTAGAAAACTAATAACTTCATTTGTATGAATGTGAACAATTGGACTGTGACAGCTCACCACCATACTTTTGAAGGGTAATTTGGAATGGCAGTAAAATGCTGCTATGACCAGAAATACCTATAAACAAAGCATGAAAAAAATGTTGAAAAGTTGCAGATGACTTTAAATACCATTAAAAATGTATTGTGGAGAAAGTAAATCATCTTATAACTTTCTAAATTTGGAAGTTGTTCATTTTTTAAATTATTGGAACAAAACCGAGTTTATTTTGTAGTTTTTACTCACAATAAACCATAACTATGATGACATCAAGATTTAGAACAGAAAATTTGCAAATATTTTATCAAAATCAATTTAAAAATCATATATTACAGTAAAATTCTGTGTGCAAATGATAAGGACTATCAACTTTTGTACAATGCCTTTTGTTACAAAGAGGGGAATTATTTATTACTTTTTGGTATTTGTTACTTCATGGTATTTATTACTTCCTGGTGTTTATTACTTCCTGGTACTCAGATCAACTACAGTGAAAGGAATAAGATTCTGGAAGTTAGAAATTTTCACATTCCCACGGTGAAGTGTGAGAGTTACATTTGTTTGCTCTCATAGATCTCTCAAGCCACATTCCTGATTTTCAGAAACAATAGCACAAGTAATTGTAATAATTTAGAATAACCCATTGCAGAGAATACTAAAAAATATACAACCACAGTAACTTGTGTAGTGGCTTTTTAATGCAGCAAGAATAAGTTTAGATGATGTGCAAGGTATGTGTTGGATCTGAGCAGGATTAGGGGATAGGATTTGGCTTCATTCTCCATTTCAGGATTTAGGTTTAGAGGTCTAACTGTAGCCAGATAAAAAAAATGACATAAATTTTGATCTTTAAGTACAAGAAATGTTTATCTCTGAAAGGAACATATTATTTGATACTACTAATCACTTGTTAGGATGAATACCTATTTGCAATGGGCAGAGTATTGCCCATAATCAACTTGCTCACACGTGCAAAACTGAGAAACAGTGTCCAACCTTCAATGTGATTCTGTGATTGCACAGCACTTAGTGAACAAACTTGAATGTGCTTGGAGTTACACGAACAACCAATTTAAGATTATCAGTCAGCCTTGACATGTAGCTTATTAGTGCTTGCGAGAGAATAAATATGTTCATATGATCTGATCCTCTGCAGAGAAGTAAACTTTCTGCATTATGCATTTTTCAAGTGAACAAAAGCCTGGGAGATAACTTTTCCTTGGTGCATTCCCAGGGCAAAGTTGACTTATATGTTTTTCAATTTGAACAATATTTTGGGGCTTAAATTTATCCCAATTCACTCTCTGTTGCATTGACAAATCATCGTCTTCTTTTCAGACAAGCAGCATCCTTTTCCTCATGCGAAACAAATTGTTTCTCACTTTGAAATTTGGCATTCTTGTATCTGTCCTGATATGTGCGAAAACAAAAAAAAAGATCTTCAATAGCATGTCTCTTTTTCTCAGCAATATTTAAGTAGCTCTATGGTATAAAATGTAAGAGAACTCTTAGGGAAGGTCATTAAAGTAAAACTGAATGCACTTGTTTTATTTAAATTCTTTTTATACAATAAAATCTGTTTTTGCTTAAAACCTGAAATCTCACTACACCAAGCGGTTAAATCATTGGATGTTTACATTTCCGTTTGAATATTAATGACTTCTAATTAAAACAAACATTAGGTTACATCTCCTGGCTGGGGAATCAAGGGTACAGAAATATCCTCTCCAGAAAAGTTCATGATCAACTGAGATGACAGATCTCTTCACTAAAAGTATTGTGAATCTTTGGAAACTTCTATGCCAGAGAGATGTTCTTTGATTGAATGTATTTAAAGCTGAGAAAGACTTTCTTTTGTTTCTCATGAATTTGGTTTATGAGCAGTGAGCAGGAAAGAGGAGTTAATTTGAACATCAAATGATCATATTGAATGGTCAAGCAGGTTTGATGAGCTACATGGTCTACTCCGGCACAAAATTCTTATTTTTATTGGGTCTCTTTAACTTCCTCAATTTTGTTCATTAAGACTTTTATTGCTGTACCTACATTCTCTAGGCTATTGTTATGACTCAGTTGGGAAGAGTGCCTTAATGATCAGCCTCCACTATTACACAAGTCAGCACAAATGCGGAAAGAACCAATCATGACATCAAAATGACCAATTTTCCTGATGGATTGCTATTCAGGAAGAAACTAATTCATGTAAGGTTGCATCATTATTAGGAAAATAACTCTTATTTTAAGCAATCTTATACTTTATGATGGCAGAATATGACCACTATGTAGTTCAACTATGCCGCTTTATAACCCCCAAACATGCACACGTTGATTCATGAATAAAACAGATGAACAAAACAGAGGCAGTTTAACATAAGTATTATGGGTAGGAAAATAAAGACAGCTGTGGATCAAAGTCCAAACTGCAGTGGCTGAGAGCTATTTCTCACAATTCTTTTTATTTTAGCAATTGGGTCAAAATTCTGTCTGCAGAGTGATTATTGATCTTTGATTCAGTAATTGATTGGGAGGACCTCAGTCTGTTCTTGTATTACAATTATTTTTACAGTCTCCAGTTTTTTTTTGTCTTTTTTCTCTCACACAATTCCATTTGAGCTTAAAATTACTAAAAAGAAACCTCTCCTGTCACCTTTTAACTGTATGGCAATAAATAGCTTCCATTTCCCAGTTTACAGTCCATAAATAAAGAGGGGAAAAGGTGATCTCTAAGACTAAAAGCTCTCCAATTCTTTACTGACATCTCTCACCCTCTTCACCTCACTTTCCACTTTCAAGACCTTCCTTAAAATCCACCTCTTTGTCAAAGCTTCTGTTGTTTAGACTATTATTTCTTATGTGTCTCAGTACTATCTTTTTCTCTGCCATAGTGTTTTCATGCCACTTAGTCTGTTTGGCTGTAACCAATATATTTCATAAATTAATTGTGGATTTAGAGTAAATTTGTACACAGGATGCAGCACAGCTTAGGGAAGAAATTGCTTAGTTTTTTTTTGATGAAGGGTCATATTTAGATCGTAACTTGGAATGTTTTAAAGGATCTGTTAACATTTATGGAAGGTGAATATACCTTTTTCTTCAGAATGTTATGGGTTGATTTATTTACAAGGTTCTCATTGTTTTCAAGTATTATGGATTTTTCTCAGGTGTCATGGTGGAATTTGTCATAGCTGTCAAAATGTGAGGAGAGTTTTGCCCACCTCAAGGGAAATTAGGAATAGACAATAAATGCTGGCCTACCAACGATATTTATGTCCTGGGAAACACCAATTTTTTGGCTCTTAGTTGGCTTGAAGCTTCCATCGTGAAGTGTAAAGTTTCAATAAAAGGATGGATTTTTTTTAGTTTTGTATTTATGGCCAGCAATCAGGTAGGGGAAAACTTCTAAGAGGAACGTGCGTAATTGGAATAACAGTGAATTAATGCAGAGTATGGCAGGAGTGTATACTAGGCAAAAGTGAGGACTGCAGATGCTGGAAACCAGAGTTTAGATCAGAGTGGTGCTGGAAAAGCAAAGCAGGTCAGGCAGCAACCGAGAAGCAGGAAAATCTTTTTCCCGAAATGTCGATTTTCCTGCTCCTTGGATGCTGCCTGACCAGGAGTGTATACTAGGCTGAGGACACTCTTTCCTTGTTTGTTTTACAGTGCTCCAGTGAAGCATCTTGAGATATTTCGGTATGTTAAAATTACGATATAAGTATCATCTTTTTGTCATTTACATAAATGATTTGGATGCGAGCATAAAAGGTACAGTTAGTAAGTTTGCAGATGACACCAAAATTGGAGGTCTAGTAGACAGCAAAGAGGGTTACCTCAGATTACAACAGGATCCGGACCAGATGAGCCAATGGGCCAGTGGGCTGAGAAGTGGCAAATAGAGTTTAATTCAGAGGTGCTGCAGTTTGGGAAAGTAAATCTTAGCAGGACTTATGCACTTAATGATAAGGTCCTAGGGAGTGTTGTTGAACAAAGAGATCTTGGAATGCAGGCTCATAGCACCTTGAAAGTGGAGTTGCAGGTAGATAGGATAATGAAGAAGGCGCTTGGTATGTTTTCCTTTATTGGTCAGAGTATTGAGTACAGGAGTTGGGAGATCATGTTGCGGCTGTACAGGGCATTGGTTAGGCCACTGTTGGAATATTGCATGCAATTATGGTCTCCTTCCTATCGGAAAGATGTTGTGAAAGTTGAAAGGGTTTAGAAAAGATTTACAAGGATGTTGCCAGCGTTGGAGGATCTGAGCTACAGGGAGAGGCTGAACAGTCTGGGGCTGTTTTCCCTGGAGTGTCAGAGGCTGAGGGGTGACCTTATAGAGGTTTACAAAATTATGAGGGGCATGGATAGGATAAATAGGCAAAGTCTTTTCCCTGGGATCGGGGAGTCCAGAACTAGAGGGCATAGGTTTAGGGTGAGAGGGGAAAGATATAAAAGAGACCTAAGGGGCAGCCTTTTCACGCAGAGGGTGGTACGTGTATGGAATGAGCTGCCAGAGGATGTGGTGGAGGCTGGTACAATTGCAACATTTAAGAGGCATTTGGATGGGTATATGAGTAGGAAGGGTTTGGAGGGATATGGGCCGGGTGCTGGTAGGTGGCACTAGATTGGGTTGGGATATCTGGTCGTCGTGGACAGGTTGGACCGAAGGGTCTGTTTCTGTGCTGTACATCTCTATGAATCTATGACTGTTTTATTTACCTTATTTTTGCTGAGGCCACAGAGATGTCATTGAGTCATTATTTGTCAATTTATTGATTAACACATATTTTAGTAATTAGCATTCTTGATACATGGATTTGTGTACTTTTTTAAAATGTGACAGATATGAGATAACTGATCACAATCAAGTAAATTTACAGAATTTGAACTTTGATATTTGGTCCAATGTTCGGAGAAGAAAATAGAAAAATGCCTACTTGCCAATAAAATTGCTTAGTATAAATTGTACGTAGTTTAAGAGTTTTTGACATTCTACACAATGGACAATAAAGTGTGGATTGGTAAAATCTCATGGACATATTAATTTTCTAGCAACGTAACTTCACTCCAATAAATTGAAAGGTCCACATCCTTAGTACAACAAATTGTTGTATTAGATGTATTTTTATGCAAGTAAGTTCCTATTTTGAAATGATAATTTCTAAGAATGAACACATTCTTTGCCAACTGATATTGCGGTATGACTTTTTAATGCTTACATTGGATATTTTCTTTGCATGAGTGGCATTCGCAATCTTCAAGCTGTTTCATTCACTGTAACCTAGTTTCACAGTTAAATGTATCACATTTCACATACCTATTTCTTTTTCATTTAGAAAGGCAAGGTTGACTCTGTTATTTACCAATTTTAATCCCATCCTATTCAAACACTATAATGTTCTTTAACATGACTTATATTATTGAATTGTAAACTTATGCTAGTAACAGTTTAACTTTGAATTAATATAATTGCATACATACACGGGAAGTGGAATCATTTCGAAAAATTTAACTTCCATTATCTTTATGAGACCTTTATGAACTAGAATGACTTTTATAAATGACAAATATTGATCTAAAATGGCAGCTGTGATCACCTGACTTCACTCAACCAAGCTCATGAAACTAATGTTGAGAAAAAATTAACTGAAAGTCAGATCTCTATCATCTTGCTGGCTTACATCTTTCTGGAGGCTGTGCATTAAGAGGAAAGGTTGTCTGTGCAATATTCAGCTTAGAAAGAGAATGACACTGACTTAGGAATATACAAATATATCATTGACATTGGCTGCTGTAACAGCAGAACAGAGACATGAAAAATTAAATTTGTTAGCAAGAATTGGAGAACACTGCCCTCTCAGCCTAATACTGACCATGTCTCTTGCTTAGCAAGCTCAAACATCAATGCGCTTTGTAAAAGCAACTTGGAACAACAATTATTCACTAACAACTCAAGATCTACAAACATCACCACTGCTGCAGAATACAATTACATGATTGAACAGTACTTTTTTAGCTAGATTTTTATGCTAACTGTAATTACCCTTGACTTCTATTCTGCGTAACCATGTCCCTCACCTGTCTATCAAGGTTACTGTGTTTCTGTGTGTTGTTGAGCTTTTATCATTTTTGCCAGGGTAGTCGGTATTGTGGTGAACAACCCACTCTCAAATCTGTGGAGTTTAAAATAAACAAAAACTTTTATTCCAACATAAACATAAGGAGGATGTTTCTCTTTCTGAATAGCCTTTACCCAACTTCACAAAATGTGTAGTTCATACTCCACACCTATTCCCTATTACATAGTTTTGCAAGATTTATTAGCCATTCATTAGCAAAGCAGCTAACTTGTGTTTCACTTTCAACATTTACTATCTTCACACTGACACACAGCAGCAGCAATGTGTACTTTCTACAAGGTGCACTGCAGTAACTCACTAAGTCTCTTCTGGCAACATTATCAATCAAAGCCATTAAGGCCAGTTTGTGTTCTCCCTGTGGTTAAACTGATTCAACTCAGAATTGCAAGCTGAAATAGGAAAAGAGGGCTTAATTTTAGTAATTTGTAAAACAAGGACATGGATATTTATACACATTATAAAGCAGATTTTAATTTTTTTAAATGATCTCATTTTTTTTTCCAATTTACAACATGGATACAAATAGCTGAAGCAAGTTAACCTCTCCACCTCTGTATTCACAATGCAGTAAAATTAAACTTTAAAGACCCTCAAAATTGATCCCAATGGTTCCTACCTCGATCATTTTGTCAATAACCAATCCCAGAATCTGTGAATAACAAATTATCAATATCAGTTTGTAGTTTAAACAAAAGACTTAGCAAGTTATTAAGAATACACTAAATTTAGCAGAGTTAAGTTAAGCAAAGTAATCTAATTGACTAAGTTAAAAATCACACAACACCAGGTTATAGTCCAATAGGTTTGTTTGGAAGCACTAGCTTTCAGAGCGCTGCTCCTTCATCAGGTGGTTGTGGAGTATAAGCTTGTTAGACACAGAATTTAATGCAAAAATTTACAGTGTGGTGTAACTGAAATTATATATTGAAAAAAAACCTGGATTGTTTGTTAAGTGCCTCATCTTTTAGAATTAACACGTTCGTTTCAGTTCTTTCGTATGTAAATTGCAAAATTTTTTTAAAAGTTACATTCTCAAGTGAACTTTAACAATTGGCATCATGTTGACTCAGATAACGCATTAAAGGTGTGGGCTACCCTGTGTGAGACTGTACCACAATGGTCAGACTGATTCTAATCTAAAATACGAATTTACAGAATCTTACATGGATTCATGCAGTTTTTGAGCAAAGTAAAATGTAATTCTGCAAGTACAAATTCACCCCACAAACTTATATGTGTATGTGTGCATGTGGGTGTCTGTGTGGGGGTGGGTTATGAGTGTCTGTGAAAGAGTGTATATATGTGTATGAGTGTAAGTGTAAAGGGGTATAAGTCTGTGAGAGGGTGTGTGCGTGAGTTTGGGAGTGTATGTGTGAGCATCTCTGGGCTGACATGACACCTATTGTTAAAGTTCACTTGAGAATGTAACTTTTACAAAAGTTTTGCAATTTACATATGAAAGAACTGAAACCAACATGGTCATTCTAAAAAATGAGAGACTTAACAAACAATCCAGGTATTTTTCAATATGTAATTTCAGTTATATCACATTGTAAGCCTTTGCAATAAATTCTGTGCCTCACAACCTTATGCTCCACAACCACCTGATGAAGGAGCAATGCTCCGAAAGCTAGCACTTTCAAATTTACCTGCTGGACTATAACCTGGTGTTGTGTGATTTTTAACTTTGTACACCCCAGTCCAACACCAGCATTTCCAAATCGTGACTAACTGATCTGTGCTTTAAACTAAAAACCTTTGTTTTCAGCCCCATTCACTTAAAACACAGACAGACAAACAAACAAACACAGTCAATGGTAAATAAAAGAAAATAACAGAACTGACCAGATTAATTAAGCAGTTTTTGTGATAAGTTGTTCCAAGGGGATAGGTAATGGTCTCTTGGTCAATCTTCTGAAGATGTTGATCAGAGTCACCTTTTCAGTACATTCAGATGCACACAATAATACTTATAACCTTTCATTTTCTATTCTATGAGTTTCCAAGGGCTGCACATGATAGGTTAGGCAGGGAACTTTCACATTTTCATGCTGTAGTACCACCAACCAGCTTCCTTTCTCACAGAAAGCAAATTCCTAAACCCAATTTAAATTCTGAAAACTCCCTGTCAGACAAAATGTCTCCTCCACAAAGATTCTGGTTATTATTTCAACATCTGCCATTTGCTTGAGCATAAGGTCTTTTCTCGACTTGCTGAAATCAATTCCTATGTCGGACCTTGTCGGACCACTGCTCTACCCCCAGTGACAAAATGTCTATAGAACCTTTGTTTAAAAATCAGGTATCAAACTGATTTTTGCCAGACCTGGCCTCATTAATAAACAAAAGCTTATTCAGTCTGTTTTCCTTTCAACACAAGCTGCCACCCACAGTCCAGAAGTCATCTTTAGCTCACAGTTCCCAAGTGATAGCTCCGAACCAAAATTATTAAAAGAATAAAATAAAATTTGGGAAACCTGGTCAGCATGGACATGTTGGACCAAAGGGTCTGTTTACAAGCTGTGTGGCTCTATGACACCATACAAGTAACTAAAAATTAGTGAGTGCTCTGCCATTCTTTAATTATATACATTTTCATTATATTTTAAAACATTTTATGTGTATTTTTTAGGTTTTTAACACTACTTAAGTTTAATTCAGATATTTGGCAATTATAGGGTATCAGCAAAGTCAGTCTATAATGTTTTTGTTAACTCATTATAAATAAATCTCTCATGCTCCATTTCCAAAGGGAAAATTCGAACTACATAGCCTCATTTCCAATAAGTTACCTTTTGCTAACGTTTCAAGACGTTTTTAAAAGTTGATTGCGATTTATTTAGGAGCCTCTGGTAGCCTGGTTTGGTTCTGTCAACTCACGTTTTTTTCTCCTCAGTATTTCTGTTTGCAGTGATTTGTGGTGAAGCATGTCACCACAAGGTCCAATTTTGCAAAATGAGGAATACTTGTAAATTGATTTTGCAGCACCAAAAGAACCATCTCATAACAATTGTATCCTTCACATGTGTTTGAAATGTTACGAGTACTACCTTTGCATGATGATCCACTTTTTTAATGAGGCATTGATTGGAATTGAAATTAGAGTGTTGGCAGGTCAGGCAGCATCCGAGGAGCAGGAAAATCGATGTTTCGGGCAAAAGCCCATTGTTTGAAATGGATCAAAGGAATGTTAATTGTGTTTCTGTGTTCCCATATTAATAAATAAGCAATATTCTTTGGATTTTAGTTCATAATGTAAATACCAGTGTTGTCAAGAAGTTTTAATGATCCATTTTACAGATGGTGAAAATATTGGAAGAACCTGTACTGACACTGTTGACATTGAATGTTTCAATATTATGCATGGTGAACTAGCAGGACTTTCCAATTCAAAATCTAACACCTAAAACTGAATTTAATGAGTGCCAAGCATTTTTTCAGATGCTTCATGGCAACACAAATTTTGAATTCTTCCCCTTTTCCCACATCAAACAGAAACACATTCACTTTCAGTAAATTGCTGTTCCTCCTCAAGAGTTGCCACATTTATGAAAAATGTACTGTCACCCGCAAGGTCCCCTCGAAGTCAAACACACCAAGCTGACTTTGAACAATATCATTGTTCCTTAATTGTCACTAGATCAAGATTGTGGGGCTCCTTTCCACACAGCCCAATTAGTGTACCTTCAACACAAGAGCTCTCGGATTTCAGAAGTGGCTAACCACACCTACTCAGGGACAAATGCGGTTGGTTGAGCCAGTGATGTGCACATCCTTGAAAAATATCAATTAACAAGTAGTTTTTCAGTAAAATATATGTTTGGAAGTGATTTAATAACTCAAGAATGAAAGCGATTTTGCTTTATTAGCACTGTTATACCCAACTTAGGCATTTTCACCCAAATTCCACAGTTGTTTTTTAATAGTTTGTGTAGTACTGAGAAACAGAATATGAAATATCTGATAATTCTATGTCATTACGAGTGATAGAAAGCTAAGAAATGGTAATAAAGGGCTCCATAAATAATGATGAATAACCCAAAGGATTTTAGACTGGGAAAAAATAAATCTTATTTAAGAAAGAATTGAATGGTATGTTATATTGTACTCATGCTAATGTGAGGGAGAACCTTGGAAACACCTTTTCCTGTTTGGAACATGATACGTGGGTCCTGAATTCCAAATCCAGAGGGCTAACATTTAAACACACCAGTAGTACGGAAAATGGTCCTGTTAAATCAACAGGTAAGCTAGTAGGTATTTTTACCATTATTTAGTATTGGTGGAAAGTTGAAACATCATCATGTGCAATTCTTGGAATGAAATTCGGAAATCATAAAATATCTACAGTGTGAAAGCAGGCCATTTGGCCCATTGAGTCTACACTGACCCTCCCACAGCAGCATGGTTTCTCAGTGGGTAGCACTGTTGCCAAGGATCCGAACTTGAGTCCAGCCTCGGGTGATTGTCTGTGTGGAGGTTGCACATTGTCCCCGTGTCTGTGTGGGTTTCCTTCGGGTGCTCCGGTTTCCTCCTCAAATCCAAAGACTTGCAAGTTAGGGGAATTGGCCATGCTAAATTGCCCAGAGTGTTCAGGAATGTGTAGGTTAGGTCCATTAGTCAGGCGTAAATGTAGAGTAATAGGGGAATGGGTCTAGGAAGATTACTCTTCAAAGGGTCGGTGTGGACTTGTTGGGCCGAATGGCCTGTTTCCACACTGTAGGGTATTCTATTCTCACCTAGACCCCCCACCCCACCTTAACCCATCCTATCCCTCTAACCCTGCATTTTCCCCATGGCAAGTCCACCTAGCCCACACATCTCTGGACACTGTGGGGCAATTTAGCATGGTCAATCTACCTAACCTGCACATCTTTGGACTGTGGGAGGAAACCGGAGCACCCAGGGGAGGCCTATGCAGGCAAGGGGAGATTGTGCAAATTCCATATAGAAAGTTGCCTGAGGCTGGAATCGAGCCCAGGTCTCTGGTGCTGTGAGGCAGCAGTGCTAACCTCTGAACCACTGTGCCACCCAAATCTCAGCTTTATAACAAGCATTAACATTGTAAAACATTACAGCCTTCCAGAGTTTGAGCTTGTGGCATGTTATTACACACATTACCTCAAATGAGTACAACTGAACCTGACAGTGCAATTAGGTACCAGCAGGTATTAAAACTGGTTTGCAGCATTGATCACAAAATAGAGAGGAAAAGTGCAACAAAATAAGTTCATGAGAGCAGACTTTTATTAACTGTTTTCTGCAACAGCTCATCTATGGAGCAGAATAAAGTCAACATAAATATGAGGTGGTATTTACAAACCAAAATTAAAAGCTATTTCTAATTAAACAAGTTATATAATTGGAGTTCATTTGACAGACATTTTTGAGCTATCAGGTGAACAATGCATATAACAGTTGGAGGCTAGAAAGTCGAGATAAGGCTCAGTTTAACAATATCGAGCACTTCCATCAGCTCCTTCTACTCCCTCAAAACATGGTCATTGCCCAAGCCTAGAATAAGCTGGGTGAATTGTTCCTTCACAATCACTGGGTCAACTTCCCTTTTTAACAACACTGTGGGTGTACTGACTCCTCATGGATTGCTATGGTTCAAGAAGGCAGCTCACTTACACCTTCTCCATGCCAGTTGCTTGGAGCTCCTAGCCAGCAATGCTCAAAAACTGTGAAATACATATTTATTATTTAAAATTGGCAGTCCATACATTATGAGACAAGGTGACTGAATTGAATTTTAGAAGTCATGGAAGTCTGAGTATTTAGCTGAAATATTTTTTTAAAATTCAGCTCTCTTTAAAATGAGAACTTTGTTTGAAGTGGTTATTATTCTTGTAAGGGTGATATCCCATTACTATAATTTCACAACATTTTCATAATGCATTTGCCAATTCTACACGCATTGACTGCCTAATTGGACAGGCGGAAGTGAGGATTGCAGATGCTGGAGATTAGAGTCGAGAGTGCGGAGCTGGAAAAGCACAGCAGGTCAGGCAGCATCTGAGAAACAGGAGAGTCGATGTCTCGGGCAAAAGCCCTTCATCAGGAATGAACACTCTCACGCTTAGTTGGACATTTCTTTTGATAAAACAGTGGTTTTCAAATGTTTTTAGTTGAAGAAACCCTTTTCAAATGAATTAGTAACCATCAACCCTGTCTAGATTATAATACAATCTAAAAGTCAACATGAAATTGCTGCAAGTGAAGAGTGTTTTAATAATCACTTTAAGGAAACAGGTATTTCATTAATAATAACAGTGAGATGGATGTAACTGCTTCTTACTGTAGTGTCAGTATGACTTTTGCAGGGTGGCATGGTGACTCAGTGGTTAGCACTGCTGCCTCACAACACCAGGGACGTGGGTTCGATTCCAGCCTCGGGTGACTGTCTGTGTGGAGTTTGCACATTCTCTGTGTGGGTTTCCACAATCCAAAGATATGCAGGTCAGGTGAATTGGCCAAACTAAATTGCCCATAGTGTTAGGTGCATTATTCAGGGGTAAATGTAGGGAATGGGTTTGGGTGGGTTACTGTTCAGAGGGTCGGTGTGGACTTGTTGGGCCGAAGGGCATGTTTCCATATTGTAGGGAATCTAATCAAATCATGTAAAGAGCAGGAGCTCAGAGAGTATAGGAACCCAAGGAGTGTTGAGTATGGAGAAAGCAGTAGAAGTGCAGGCTTACTTGGGGAAGAGAAGCCTGGAGAGAGCAGGAGCCTAGAGGTTGCAGAAGAGCAAGAAAGGGAAAACAGGAGAAGAGGGGGGGCGCAGAATGGGGGAGCAGCATTTTGCTCTGGTTGCTTCTCATTTGCTTATTCTGCACCATGTTAGCCTTCTTGTTTGCCCACTTGTGGGACAACTCTGCAAGCAAACCTGAAAGGTGTCTGCAAACCTCAGCTTGAGAACCACTTTCATACTCACTTCCTTTCCAAACTCTTTGGTTCTAATGTTTCTCTTCTTGTCTTTCCATCAGAAAAATGCAAGCAGAAAAAGAAAAAAATAAATGGTATGAATTCATGTTTAATTTATCAGTAACTATTGGGTCCAGAGGACATTCTTTTGAACTGATACAAACAGGGTCTCCAGCAACAAATGTGTCAAAACCAAAATAAGCGCTGTTATGTTCTCTAAATTATTAGAATGAATCAGTAACAGCAAACCCTGATTTTTCTCTCATTAGTAAGCTGTTTTGAGTCAATTTTCCCAATTTTCAGAAGAAAGTTACCTTCCTAACTTCACGCTTGACATTTGTCTTTATGACTTTAATGTAACTCCGAGCAAAGAGAAATAGGTTTGGGCCATTTACCTGCACCAGCCTGTTTCTCAAATGTTAGTCTTCGTATTTTGTGAAGCACATCCGACTGGACTTATTCCTGAATGGCAAAACAAAATGTTATGTCCGAGATTAAAGCTGACCGCAGCATTTTCCTGCTACAAAGCCTTTCCTTGACTTTTTCTTCTCAAAAACCTTTCTGTTCTCACGGTGACAAGGCCACAGTAAAAAATGTGTTCCATGCCCTTACTTGACGTCCTGATTGATGATGTAATCTGTGAAATTGTTGCAGTGTCGTGCCAGGTATGATGTATTTAGATGTAACCACATGGGCAATGGGGTTATATCTTAATTGTTATGGAGCGTACTGTTCAGATTTATTGTCATGCAGCAAATTTGTTTGGCAACTTGCTGATGTTAACCCTTTGCTCACTTGCATGGGATATAAAAAAAAACAAGTCACTGCTCAGAAATGTAGATTTTACTGCAAAATTTAATCTAGGTTTACGCCATCAATCTTTTTAAAAGCTTTGAAGATTCCGGATGTGGTAAGATTGCGGAAAATGGTTTAAGTTAATCTATGCCATTTTCTTGCTGTCTCCTCCTGGGAACTGTCTGTTGACATATGTCCTGTCTCACACAGAAAGGTGGGATAGTCCTGTATGCAGAAGGTTCCTACTAGTGCATCATTATAACTCACATGTTAATGTATCAGAAAGCTAACCGAGCACAGTGGGAAACCACTTCCTAAGGCACTTCTCTTCTGTTTTATTTACATAACCAAGCTACCCTTCAGTGAAAATCACAGTACATGTGTCAGTCACAGTGGCAACTGAACCATAAGCAGTTTCAAGTAGATTAATACAACCAACAGAAATATTATGAAATGCTTGGCAATAATTAACAATTACTTAAAATTAATATGATTATAATTTTACACTGCTTCAATCACAGGCCTTTAAAAATATGATTGCCTTTTCTATACTTATGACTTGCAAATGTGTATTATATTTGACAAAACCCCAGGCAGAACCAAAATCCTGTGGGTAACGGAAATGCTCACTCGATTTGGTTGGATCTTTGGAGAGAGAGCAACATGTCTGCCCAACTGTGGGCAAATACTTCAAATGATGCTGCCTTGTTTTCTAAGGGGAGTTCCTGGTTAGATGGTAGAACATGTACAGTATAATTTTATTGAAGTGTTTTTATAGAAAGCTGATTTTATACCTGATTATTGATCTGGTGTGCAACATAATTGGAATCCGAAATGTTGGAAGATAGTTTCCTGACTATGATAAATGAAGCAATGGAATTTAGATAATGCAGTTACAGTTCAATTGTTTAGTGGATTTCCACCTGGAAGGAGTTTGCAATATTTTGGTAATTGAATGATGAAACTATTCGTCCATTGTAATTTTTTTTTTACATTTGGCATTTGTTTAATTAAGATTGTCGGAGAATGATACCCGTGCAGCAGTTTGTCACTTTATGCTACTAATAATCTACTCTCGTATTTAGGAAGTAGAATCATGCAGGCATCTATTTCAGAGATATATTTTTAACAGAGCCACTGTAGGACATCATGGTTCCATATTCCAAATTAAACAAATGCAGATTGTGGTTAATAATTGTTTGTCAAATATGGCGATGAAGAAGTAAAGTTTTAAAATTTATCCACGAGGCCAATCTTGGATGAATGGCTAACTGTAAAGATGATGCTAAATGACTGTGACAGAATATAAATAGACTCGTGGAATGGGCAGACAAGTGACAGATGGAATTTAATACAGAGAAGTGTGAGGCGATATATTTTGGCAGAAGGAATAAGAAGGGGCGATGTTGACTCATTGACACAATTCGAAAGCGTGTCCAGAAATGGAAAGAAATGGGGATGCATGTGCATTGACCTTTGAAGTTGGGAAAATGCATTCAGAGACCAGTCAGCAAAGCATAGGCTTACGATTCTCAATTCAAGTTAATGAGCACAAAGATAGACAAGTTATGCTAAACCCTTATGCAATCCTGGTTGTGCCAGAACATGTAACATAGAATAGCACAGCATGGTACAGGCGCTTAGGTTCCTCAATACTGTACTGACCTTTTATCCTACTCTAAGATCAAATTAACCTATATATCCTACATTTTACTCTCATCCCTGTGCCTTTCCAAGAGTCTTTTAAATGTCCCTAATATAGCTGACTCTACTAGCACTGCTGGCAGTGCATTCCACGCACCCACCACTGTGTGTCAAGAACCTACCTCCGACATCTCCCCTAAACCTTCCACCAATCACTTTAAAATTATGCCCCCTCATAATAGCCATTTCCGCCCTGGGAAAACATCTCTGGCAATCCACTCTATGCCTTTAATCATCTTGTACACCTCTATCATGTCACCTCTCATCCTTCTTCAGTCCAGTGACAAAAACCCTAGCTCCCTCAACCTTTCTTCATAAGACATGTCCTCCAGTCTAGGTAGCATCCTAGTAAATCTCCTCTGCACCCTTTCTCAAGCTTCCATATCCTTCCCTATAATAAGGCAACCAGAAGTGAACACAATATCCAAATGTGGTCTAACTAGAGCTTTATAGAGCTGCAGCATATCCTTGTAGCTCTTAAGCTCAAACTCCCTGCAATGAAAGCCAACACACCATATGCCTTATTAACAATCCTATCAACTTAAGTGACAATTTTGAGGTATCTATGGATATGGACCCCAAGGTCCCTCAATTCCTCCACACCACCAGGAATCCTGTGTTTATCCTGGTAATCTGCTTTCAAATTCGACCTTCCAAAATAAATCACTTTACACTTTTCCAGGTTGAACTCCACCTGCCACTTCTCAGCCCAGCTCTGCGTCCTGTCAACATCCTGTTACAACCTACAACAGCCCTCCACACTCACCACAACTCCACCAACCTTTTTGTCATCGACAAACTTACAAATCCATCCTTCCACCTTCCTCAGCCAAGTCATTTATAAAAATCACAAAGATCAGAGGTCCCTGTAGAACACCATTGGTCACAGAGCTCCAGGTGAATATTTTCCATCAACTACCACCCTCTGTTTTCCAATCTATTCTGTAACCATACAGCCGAGTTCCCCTGTTGGACAGGACGACCAACCAAGGGAAAGCCTCAGCAGCCAGGTCTCTGGCACTGAGCATGACTCTGTGTCTCAGAAGGGAAGGGGGGAAAATAGGGGAGCGATAGTGACAGGAGATTCAATGGTTAGAGGAACAGACAGGAGATCCTGTGGTCGCGAACAAGGCTCCCAGATGGTATGTTACCTCCCAAGTGCTAGGGTCGAGGATATATCAGATCGAGTCTACAAGATTCTTAAGGGAGAGGTTGAGCAGCCAGAAGTCATGGTATACATCGGTACAAAGTATGACATAAGTAGGGTAAGGGAGGAGGACCTGAAAAGTGAATATCAGGAATTAGATTTGAAGCTAAACGGCAGGATGAGCAGAGTAGTAATCCCAGGGTTGCTACTGGTGCCACGTGCTAGTGAGGCTAGGAACAGAGAGCAGGTGCAGATAAACACGTGGCTGCAAGGGCTGGAGTAGGAGGGAGGGCATAAGATACGTGTATCATTGGGATACCTTCTGGGGTGGATGGGACCTGTATAAGGAGGACGGGTTGCACCTGACCTGAAAGGGTACCGATATTCTGGACAGGAGGTTTAGATTAGATCCCCTATAGGCCTTCGGCCCAACAAGTCTACACAAACCTTCCGCAGAGTAACCCACCCAGACCCATTCCCCTACATTTACCCTGACTAATGCACCTAACGCTGGGCAATTTAGAGTGGCCAATTCACCTAACAATTGCTAGAGCTCTTCTAGAACTAGAGTATTGTGCTCAGTCCTAATCACCATACTTAAGGATGTGGGGGTCCTTGAGAGGAAACTAACCAAACTTATTTCAGAGTGGGGTTGGCTTAATTAAGGGTCATTTCCCATTTTGCCTAAACTTTGAGGAAGTCCATCACTTGCCAATTAATATGCCACATTCCGATACCATATGTTATTAAACAGCTGCTGTGACTGGTAGAGATGTGTGCTCTGCTGGCGCTTCAGGTGATTTTTAAAAATTCCTTCATGGGATGAGGGTTTCGCTGATTGTCCAATCTTTATTACCCATTCCTCAATGCCAGAGCAGACTCAAATGGCCAAATGGCTTACTCTTGTTCCTTTTGTGTGTCTGTACATGAGCCAGGAAGCCTGGAATTTTTCATGGGATGTGGGTGCCACTGGCAAGCCCAATATTCATTGCCTATTCCTAAAAGTTTTTTTTTGCTCATTCACAGGATTTACCTTTGAACTAAGTAACTTGTTGGGTCATTTAATTGTACAGTGAATTACATTCATGTAGGTCTGGAGTCACATGTACCAGACCAGTTAAGGGTGGTAGCTTTCATTATCTAAAGTGAGCCTGATGTATTTTTACAATAATTGATGATTGTTGTTTGGTCACCATCGCTGAGACAGTCTTTAAAATTCAGAATTATTCAGTGAATATAAATTCCGGCCTTAGGAATATTAATCCAGCAGCATTACCATTCTGCCACTATAACTCCCATGTTCTTTACTCTGCACATGCTTGCACAATGCTGGGGTTTGTTTGTACAGGTGGAGGGAAAGGTGAAATACATAGGCTCCTCAGACAATTCCATGGGGAGGCAAAGGCACAGCAGCGATGCACGCTTTTGCCCAGGCTACCTTTATCATTGTGAGGGTCCATCTGCCCAACCATCGAACAGTCGCAGCATCCGGGTGAGCAGAGCTTGGAGTGACACATGTCAACTGGCACTTACACTACACTTCCACGTCCGACTGCACTGTTTGGTTTTCCTCCCTTGCGCTGTACAAATCACCGAGCAAATACCCAACAGTTCTGCATGTTGCTACCCATATCTTCCAAATGGGTATGCACCAATTAACCTTGTATTTCACTCAGTCAAGTGTTAACCCTTTCAAACCTTGCAAGGTATATATACAACACCAAATATCTTTATTGCCATTTCTACTGAAGTATCTGGGTTGGTGCATCGTCCTCATTAGTCTGGTGATGGTGCACATGCCATGTGAGTGAATGACCTTCTCTGAGAATTTATGATTGGATTAGATTAGATTCCCTACAGTGTGGCCCAACTAGTCCACACCGACCCTCTTGAAGAGTAACCCACCCAGACCCATTTCCCTCTGACTAATGCACCTAACACTATGGGCAATTTAGCATGGCCAATTCACCTGACCCGCACATCTTTGGACTCTGGGAGGAAACCGGAGCACCCGGAGGAAACCCACACAGACATGGGGAGAATGTGCAAACTCCACACAGACAGTTGTCCAAGGCTGGAATCAAACCTGGGACCCTGGTGCTGTGAGGCAGCCATGCTAGGACCACCTCTTTGAGAATGTTTGACAGCCCTGCGGGGGACTAAAAACATGAGTTAGAATGAAATGATAGAAGTGTTTTATGGATCATTAACTACCATCCACCCCACTGGCCAAGTGGTACTATTGCTGGACTATTAATCTGGAAACCCAGAGAATGTTCTGGGACTCGGGTTCATACCCTGCCATGAACGATGGTAGAATTTGAATTCAATAAAGTTTAAAACAATCTGGAATTAAGAATCTAATGATGGCCATGAATTGATTGCTGGGAAAAATATTAATGCCCTTTCGAGAATGAAACTGTCATTCTTAGCTGGTCTGGCCTACACGTGACTCCAGACCCAATGCAATGTGATTGACTCTTAACTGCTTTCTGGGCAATTCGGGATGTACAATAAGTGCTGGCCTAGCCAGTGATGCCCTAATCCCCTGAATGAACTAAAAAAAAACTACCTATCGTTTACCTGACTCCCATATCACCCTCTGCCCTGGTACCCTATTTAATAACACCTAAGCCACTTGGCACTCTATATATCTAATGCCCTAACCTTATGCCCTTCTCACCATTACCATCCTGGCACCCTGTGTACGTATTGTCTCCCAGAAGCTGTCAACATGGCTGTCTATGTTGCTGGATATACAGCAGTTGACTGCTGAGCAAAAGGGAACATAATTTGGCTTCCCCTCACTGTCCTCTGAGGGACCTATCAGAATGGAAGTATTAATCTGCATTTCTGAAGGATGCTTGATTGAATAGAAATGAGGAGCTCTTTGTTTACAAGAAAGCAGAGAAGTGTGACAATCTGTGGGAGATTGCCATGCCTCAGAAAATCTGGGCAAAGATCCTTGGTGCCCATTTTTCAATATTACTATTTTTCTGAACCAGATAGGAAACTTTACATTGATGTGAGGAGAGGAAAAGAAGCATAAAGTGGGACTATCAAGATATCATGCTCATCTTCAGAATGTTTTTGTTGTCTTTTTGGCAAATTCAGAAGAACAAATGGGCCTTTCAAATGTTCTATTTTTCTTTGGCACATGCAATACACAGTTCACTCAGTCATTTTTCAACAAAGCAACATTTGTTTTGAACACAATTTTCATTGCACTTCCATGCTGTCTACCCAATCATAGAATGCTCTCTCTGCAAAAATGCCAGATTAATGACCCTGCCCTTTGATTTGAGGAACAGTGCTATTCAGTGTCCACAATCCTGAAAAGGGAATTCCCAGGCAGTGTCATGTTTAATGATGAAATATGGTTAGCATGTTAGTTTTATTGATCAGGAATGAAACAGAGAGGTAGACAGAAATGTTAAAATGCTAAATCCCAATAACTTGTGTCCTTATGCCTGTCTGCAGGAGAAAATGGATGGTGAGTTTAGCAAATAAACAATGCAGATCATTCAGAAATAGCTTCAGTTTGAACGGATGAGCCATGAATAACAATATGCATTGCACAGCTATTTTCTTTGGACATCTCCTTCATGAGAACAGTAACACTATCTATCAGTAGACAAGAAAAGGCAAATCAGTAACAGCCTTAATATTCTGACCTTCATTTTCAACCAGACACCATTTATTCTGTTGTATTTGGGAGCAGGTTATCATCCTTTGAGAAGTTGTCAGAGTGTTGAAAGGAAGGTATTTCCTTTGAGATGTAAAAAAAATGTAAGTGCTTTGTTTCTTCAAGGGGCAGAGAAATAGACCAAGAGAACTCAGCAATGGATGCCGTCTTTGAATCAAGAAAGAGGATTAAATGCTAACCTTTTGAAAGATGCATTATTGCACAGATAAAACGACTTACATGACAGTTTACCAGCTGAAAATTGTACATTTTCTGGAATGTGATGAAATGGAGTGACATAACACAATGCTGCCATAGTTTGTGCTGCATCAGCAACAGTGCAGACCTTCATCCCTGATATTCAGTAGAGTGGTTTTAAAGAGTTCTCAGACATGCCTTTTCCTTAGATCATGAGCCAATCTAATTGCCTTCAAATGTCTGACTTTAAATCATTGAATGTGCACTGTCGACCTGATTTCTCTATTGCTTTAAATGCAGCAGTTTTCCTATAAATAGTTTTATACCTACCTACCAGTGTATTAGGGTTGGCTAAATAAACTCATAGGAATATAGGAACAAGAGTAGGCCATTCAGCCCCCGAGTCTAGATTAGAGTGGTGCTGGAAAAGCACAGCAGGTCAGGCAGCATCCGAGGAGTAGGAAAATCGATGTTTCAGGCAAAAGCCCTTCATCAGGAATAGAGGCAGGCAGCCTGCAGGGTGGAGAGATAAATGAGAAGGGGGTGGGGGTGGGGAGAAAGTAGCATAGAGTACAATAGGTGAATGGGGGTGGGGATGGAGGTGATAGGTCAGAGAGGAGGGTGGGAGAAGGTAGTACTCTTCCTCCAGACATTGGGTGGTGAGGGAGGGTAGACTATATTGTACTCAGGATCAGTGGTGCTGAAAGAGCACAGCAATTCAGGCAGCATCCAACAAGCAGCGAAATCGACGTTTCGGGCAAAAGCCCTTCATCAGGAATAAAGGCAGAGAGCCTGAAGCGTGGAGAGATAAGCTAGGGGAGGGTGGGGGTGGGGAGAGAGTAGCATAGAGTACAATGGGTGAGTGGGGGAGGAGATGAAGGTGATAGGTCAGGGAGGAGAGGGTGGAGTGGATAGGTGGAAAAGGAGCTAGGCAGGTCGGACAAGTCCGGACAAGTCAAGGGGACAGTGCAGAGCTGGAAGTTTGAAACTAGGATGAGGTGGGGGAAGGGGAAATGAGGAAGCTGTTGAAGTCCACATTGATGCCCTGGGGTTGAAGTGTTCCGAGGCGGAAGATGAGGCGTTCTTCCTCCAGGCGTCTGGTGGTGAGGGAGCGGCGGTGAAGGAGGCCAAGGACCTCCATGTCCTCGGCAGAGTGAGAGGGGGAGTTGAAACGTTGGGCCACGGGGCGGTTTGGTTGATTGGTGCGGGTGTCTCGGAGATGTTCCCTAAAGTGCTCTGCTAGGAGGCGCCCAGTCTCCCCAATGTAGAGGAGACCGCATCAGGAGCAACGGATACAATAAATGATATTGGTGGATGTGCAGGTAAAACTTTGATGGATGTGGAAGGCTCCTTTAGGGCCTTGGATAGAGGTGAGGGAAGAGGTGTGGGCACAGGTTTTACAGTTCCTGCGGTGGCAGGGGAAAGTGCCAGGATGGGAGGGTGGGTTGTAGGGGGGCGTGGACCTGACCAGGTAGTCACGGAGGGAACGGTCTTTGCGGAAGGCGGAAAGGGGTGGTGAGGGAAATATATCCCTGGTGGTGGGGTCTTTTTGGAGGTGGTGGAAATGTCGGCGAATGATTTGGTTTATGCGAAGGTTTGTAGGGTGGAAGGTGAGCACCAGGGGCGTCTGTCCTTGTTACAGTTGGAGGGGTGGGGTCTGAGGGCGGAGGTGCGGGATGTGGACGAGATGCGTTGGAGGGCATCTTTAACCACGTGGGAAGGGAAATTGCGGTCTCTAAAGAAGGAGGCCATCTGGTGTGTTCTGTGGTGGAACTGGTCCTCCTGGGAGCAGATATGGCGGAGGAATTGGGAATACGGGATAGCATTTTTGCAAGAGATAGGATGGGAAGAGGTGTAATCCAGGTAGCTGTGGGAGTCGGTGGGTTTGTAAAAAATGTCAGTGTCAAGTCGGTCGTCACTAATGGAGATGGAGAGGTCCAGGAAGGGGAGGGAGGTGTCAGAGATGGTCCAGGTAAATTTAAGGTCAGGGTGGAATGTGTTGGTGAAGTTGATGAATTGCTCAACCTCCTCGCGGGAGCACGAGGTTGCGCCAATGCAGTCATCAATGTAGCGGAGGAAGAAGTGGGGAGTGGTGCCAGTGTAATTACGGAAGATCAACTGTTCTACGTAACCAACAAAGAGACAGACATAATTGGGGCCCATACGTGTGCCCATGGATACCCCTTTGGTCTGGAGGAAGTGGGAGGATTCAAAGGAGAAATTGTTAAGGGTGAGTACCAGTTCGGCCAAACGAATGAGAGTGTCGGTGGAAGGGTACTGTTGGGGACGCCTGGAGAGGAAAAAACAGAGGGCTTGGAGGCCCTGGTCATGGCGGATTGTGGTGTAGAGGGATTGGATATCCATGGTGAAGATGAGGCATTGGGAGCCGGGGAAACGGAAGTCTTGGAGGAGGTGGAGGGCGTGGGTGGTGTCTCGAACGTATGTGGGGAGTTCCTGAACTAGGGGGGATAGGACAGTGTCGGGGTAGGTAGAGATGAGTTCAGTGGGGCAGGAGCATGCTGAGACAATGGGTCGGCCAGGGTGGTCAGGCTTGTGGATCTTGGGAAGGAGGTAGAATCGGGCAGTGCGGGGTTCCCGGACTATGAGGTTGGAAGCTGTGGGTGGGCGATCTCCTGAGGTGATGAGGTTCTGAATGGTCTGGGAGATGATGGTTTGGTGATGGGGGGTGGAGTCATGGTCGAGGGGGCAGTAGGAAGAGGTGTCCTCGAGTTGACGTTTGGCTTCAGCGGTGTAGAGGTCAGTGCGCCAGACTACCACTGCGCCCTCTTTATCCGCTGGCTTAATGATGAGGTTGGGATTAGAGCAGACGGATTGGAGGGCTGCGCGTTGTGAGGGTGAAAGGTTGGAGTGGGGGAGGGGGGTCGACAGGTTGAGGCGGTTAATGTCCCGGCGGCAGTTGGAAATGAAGATGTAATAGGCCAGCGCGGGGTGTCCAGGTGGATGCAGTGTGTTGGAGGTGGGCGAAGGGGCCCTCGGAAGGTGGGCGGGAGTCCTGATTGTGAAAGTAAGCTCGATGGTGGAGGCGACGGAAGAAGTGTTCGATGTCACGGCGTGTATTAAATTCATTGATGCGCGGACGGAGGGGGATGAATTTGAGTCCTTTGCTGAGGACTGATCGCTCGTCCTCAGTGAGTGGGAGGTCTGGATGGTGAAAACTCGGCAGGGCTGGGAGCTGGGATCTGGTGTGGGTGTGGAGCTGGAAGTGGGGTCGGAGCCAGTACCTGGAGTGGGTGTGATGGTGGGGGGAATGGGGGTGGAGGCATGAGCAGGGGTAGTGTTCCCCTCGGGGTTCTGGAGGGTGGGGATAGTGACAGTGGGGTCTATGGGGGGCGTGTCAGCAGAATGCAGGTGAGTGGCGCTGGTGGGGGCGGAAGTGGTGGCAGACACGGCAGTAGGGGTGGCGGAAGTCACTGAGCGTGTGGCATCGGCGATGATGTGAGGGCCGGAAGTGGCTGTGGGAGCGGCCATGATGGGGGCGGAAGTGACATCATCAATTAGCGTGGGGGTAGTAGCTGCATCAGCCGGATGGCTAATGGCGTTTCCGAGGCCAGGGGAATCTTCTGGAATGTTTGAGGAGCGCTGGTTATGGAGGTGGGTGGATAAAAGTTTGTTGTACTTACAGTTTTTGATGTTTGAGATGGAATTGAAATACTGTATGTTGAGAGTATGAATTCTCCTGAGGATGTAGTACAGAGTGGGTCCTTTGCAATTCTGAGAGAGTGTGGCCCTCAGCTGAGGCAGGGCAGACTGTAGAGAGGTTAGGTGTCGGCGCATTGCTGCGAGCGTGGAGCGGAGGATCTTGAAGGAGAACTGTTGCTGGTGTTTTTGAATCTGTAGTCTGTACTGTTTGTCCTGTTCGGGTCCGAACTCTGCTGGTTTAAAGGTGGTCCGGAGTCCGTGTGGGATGAGTTGGTTACGGAGACAGGCACTGAGGAAGCAAATGTGGCTGTGATAGCGAGTTTGTTTCAGGACATGGTTGAAGAGCTTCAGGGCAGAGGAAATGACCTGGGAGTTGCAGTGGGAGACGGACTCCCTGAGATTCTTGTAGAGAGAGGAGGAAAACTTCTTTAAGGCAGGCATCCTTGAAGAGGATTCGCAGTAGGGTTAAAATCAATGAGGTAAAAACAATAACTGCAAATGCTGGAAACCAGATTCTGGATCAGTGGTGCTGGAAGAGCACAGCAATTCAGGCAGCATCCAATATTGTACTCTTTGCTACCCTCCCTCACCACTAGACGCCTGGAGGAAGAACGCCTCATCTTCTGCCTCGGAACACTTCAACCCCATGGCATCAATGTGGATTTCACCAGTTCCCTCATTTCCCCTTCCCCCACCTCACCCCAGCTCCAACCTTCTAGCTCAGCACTGCCCTCATGACCTATCCTACCTGCCTATCTTTCTTTCCACCTATCCACTCTGCACTCCTCTCTGACATATCACCTCCATCCCCACCCCCATTCACCTATTGTACTGTATGCTACTTTCTCCCCACCCTCACCCTCCTCTCATTTATCTCTCCACTCTGCAGGCTCCCTGCCTCTATTCCTGATGTAGGGCTTTTGCCCGAAACGTCGATTTTCCTGGTCCTCAGATGCTGCCTGACCTGCTGTGCTTTTCCAACACCACTCTAATCTAGATTCTGGTTTCCAGCATGTGCAGTCCTTGTTTTTACCCATTCAGCCCCCTGAGTCTGTTCCAACATTCAGTGAGATCATTGCTGATCTGTGGCCCAATCTGTGGAGTGTCTGCAGGACCATGGCTTAAAAAAACGACTGCAATGTTTAACTTTTAACTTTATTTCTTTACTTTCCTACTTTCAAATAAGAAGAGCTGTTGTGTTGAACTTTTTAACTTATCTCTTTATTTTTCTATTTTTGTACCTAGGTACCTTATACCTAAGATGGTTCAGGGAATTGCCACATTATACACTTTTCACTGTACTCCTGTATCCCTGTACTTGAGTACACTTAACAATAAAACCTAAACTGAATCTAAATCTAAATCTAATCTAATTACATATACCTGTCTTTGGCCCATATCCCTCAATATTTTTGCTTAACAGCAATTTAACTATCTAAGGTTTAAAATTAACAACTGCTCCAGCATTCACTGCTGTATGTGAAAGAGAGTTCCAAACATCTACTACTTTTTGTATACAGAAGTGCTTTCTAACATCCCTCTGGAATGGTCAGGCCCTAATTCTCAGACAATACCCCTCGTTCTAAAATGCCCAACCAGTGGAAACACTTTATCTTCATCTACCCTCTCTTTTCCTGTTGATATCTCAAAGACTTGAATCAGGTCACCACTTAACTTGCAAACTTCTACTGAGAAAAGGGCTAATTTATGTACTGTCTCCTCATAACTTAATCCCTGAAGTCCAGATATCATCCTGCAAGGCCAAAATCCTTCCTATGGTGTGGCGCCCCGATCTACTCGGAGTCCTCCAGTTGGGGTCCAATCAGGGTTTTGCACTGCAGCGTAACTTCTACATCCTTGTACTCTGGTTCTCTAGATATAAAGGCCAATATATTATTAGCTTTCTTGATACTTCCTGCATAACATTTTAAAGATCTATGCATCTGAACTCAGCTAACCTCCACTGAATTTAACTTCACACTATTCGAAAGTACCATTTGAGTCCAACTGGGTCACTTCACATTTGCTTATTTTGAATTCCATCTCCCACATTTTTGCCCACTTACTGAGTCTGCCAATATCCAGTTGTAATGTTATGCATCTAAACTGTCTACAGGTGTGCTGAATCCTCACCCACTCTCTACTTGTCCTGCATACTATGGAGGATTGATAGGCGTCATGCAGCTTGCTAGCCCATTGAAGATCTATTGTGGTCATAGAATCATGGAATCCCTACGATATGGAAATAGGGCTTTCAACCCAACAAGTCCACACTGACCCTCTGAAGAGTAACCCACCCAGACCCATTCCCCTACTCTATATTTATCCCTGACTAATGCACCTAATCTACAAATCCCTGAACACTATGGGCAATTTAGCACAGCCAATTCACCTAACCTGCACATCTTTGGACTGTGGTAGGAAACCAAAGCACCTAGAAGAAACCCATGCAGACACGGGGAGAATGTGCAAACTCCACACAGACAGTTGCCCGAGGCTGGAATTGAACCCTGGTCCCTGGCACTGCGAAGCAGCAGTGCTAACCACTGAGCCACCGTGTCCTTCAGTGGACAATTATCTGCCACTTAAGCCCCTTGAACTGATGCTGCTGTTATATGTCACCGAACTGGGGAAGGTGGAAAATCTTTGAAAAGCTCAAATAGCTTTGATGTGCTGCTCTTGGTAGCAAAGGGAGGTGGGCTGGTGTGTTGCCTTACATGTAGGGCTCACTGTGCCCTCTCGCTTTCCTAAGATGGTTTGCCCCCCTTTTGTTCCCCACACTCCACAGTTGTCAAAACCCAACTCCGAACCAACCTCACTGAAGTCTCCAGTCACTGCCCGATCAAAATGTCTGAACTTACCTGAAAGGAGACATTTTTGTCCTCCTCAGGGTCTGCTTGTAGTCCCATGAGTGGCCATTTCTGTCTTCCAATGCTGTTAGGACAACAGGGCTGCTGGACATTCAATTCACCTACAGTTCCCAAAGGCATGTCTTTCTCAAGTTATGGTCCTAGCTGATGTTATTATTGAACAAATCAGATCCCAGACTGAAATCTAGCCTGACAGAGCATACTTTGTTTTGTTTAGGTTTTAATGAGTTGGTCTCTCACTGAGACATAAGTACTCAATGTTACAGATTTATTTTCAACAATAAAGCCAAAGTTATTAAGATAAAGAAATGAAATAATTTAGAATAGACTAAACTATTTACGCACAGTAGGTCTTTCAATATTTTGAAACACACAGTAGAAATGTAATCCCATTTATCCCAAAGTACGCCTTGTACAGTACTCAGAGCTGAGAAAAATCTCTTTTTCTAACACTTTGATAGACTTAAGATAACTGTAATGTCAACTAGGTTAAAAACAAGGACTGCAGGTGATGGAAACCAGATTCTAGATTAGAGTGGTGCTGGAAAAGCACAGCAGTTCAGGCAGCATCCGAGGAGCAGGAAAATCGATGTTTCAGGCAAAAGCCGTTCATCAGGAATAGAGGCAGAGTGCCTGCAGAGTGGAGAGATAAATGAGAGGAGGGTGGGGGTGGGGAGAAAGTAGCATAGAGTACAATAGGTGAATGGGGGTGGGGATGGAGGTGATAGGTCAGAGAGGAGGGTGGGGAAGGTAGCAAAGAGTACAATGAGTGAATGAGGGTGGGGATGAAGGTGATAGGTCAGAGAGGAGGTTGGAGTGGATAGATGGAAAGGAAGATAGGCAGGTAGGACAAGCCATGGGGACAGTGCTGAGCCGGAAGCTTGGAACTGGGGTGAGGTGGGCGAAGGAGAAATGAGAAACTGGTGAAAGTCCACATTGATGCCCTGGGGTTGAAGTGTTCCGAGGCAGAAGATGAGGTGTTCTTCCTCCAGGCATCGGGTGGTGAGGGAGCGGCAGTGAAGGAGGCCCAGGACCTCCATGTCCTCGGCAGAGTGGAAGGGGGAGTTGAAATGTTGGGCCACAGGGCAGTGTGGTTGATTGGTGCGGGTGTCCCGGAGATGTTCCCCAAAGCGCTGTACAAGGAGGTGTCCAGTCTCCCCAATGTAGATGTGATGTCAACTCCCAATCTGAAAGATCTGATAAACTTTTCTTGGAGCTTTCAAAAACTTAATTTTTGTCGTATGTGGCCATCATCAGAAATAAGAGCTACAGTCTCTTATTTTAGCTGGGAATTTTGGTCAAATTAGATTAAACTTTGACCTTACAAAAATGTATCCAGGGCATATTGTGAGCCACCCTGTAAGCTTTGACCTGGCATCATGGCAAACTGGCACCACATTACTTTATATGGAACATGGAATGGTAGCTGTTTCACATTTAGGGATTGTTTTCCAGTAAAACTCCACTGGCTGGGATTGAATAATATGATCAGGGTTTGGTCAATTCATTGGCTGAGTACCAGAGGAGGATCACACATTTTTGTGATAAATGTTAACAGAACAAAAGATTCTCCGGAGTAACCTTTGAGGTCAACATTTGAGAATTACGAGGCCTGATGTGATTTTCAGAGAAAAAGAACCACAGGGCAAGATCTACACAGAGCAAAGTTGGCTACTTGCCTTGAATAGGATAGTATTTGATTCAAGCCAAGCCTTTGGAGTTAAAGCTACACTTGAAGTTAAATGTGAATTAAGTCAAGTAAAGTGAAATTAAATAAAGTGAATTAAAGTTAAACTAGATGAAGTCTAAAGTAAATATTGCAATGAATGTATATTTTATATTATGCATTAGTACTTAAAAGTTAAAATAAGGACAGGCTTATTTAAGTAAAGTCCAAGTTGGTTCCCTGCCTTCTGAATGTCATACAAGGGAAGAATACCCGAGTAAAATATTTGCGTACTCTGTTGAGGCAAAAGTTTAAACACTCCCAGCTTCAAATAGCTTCTTCAGAGTTTTAACCAAGTATATCTGGGCTGAGACTATTCTAAGCTCCTTAGTCTAATGTAATCTAGTTTTACTGTCTCCTCCCTTTTCTCAGGAGCACTACTTTATACATCCATCTTCAACCAAGTTAAAAATCACACAACACCAGGTTATAGTCCAACAGGTTTAATTGGAAGCACACTAGCTTTTGGAGCGAAGCTCCTTCATCAGGTGATTGCGTCGCTCCGAAAGCTAGTGTGCTTCCAATTAAACCTGTTGGACTATAACCTGGTGTTGTGTGATTTTTAACTTTGTACACCCCAGTCCAACACCGGCATCTCCAAATCATGACTACTATCTTCAACCAAGGATTTCTGAAGAAATCCAAATCTAAAAACCAAAAATCACTTTTGTCCAGGCATGGGTAATTCCCTTGACCTTAAAAAAAGCAAGATGTTTCTGAAAGAAATCTTGACGAGCAACCCTGCTGTTCAGACATAAACCCTCTGAATGAAAATAAAACCCATTAGTTCTACAGGGATGTGATAAAACTTAGCACCAATGTTGATGATATTGTCAAGCCTAAGGCTGAACTGAAAGCAAAGTTATGAAGCATGGTGTACTGAAACCATGGTGCATCTTTGTAAGTGTGGAGAATCCTGGGGTTTTAATTGCTTGCAGCATCCTCCTCACTAATCTTGCTTTGAGTTTAAAACAAAGGATGCAGTATATAACGGATAGGACCAAGTGATTTAGTGTTCAACCCAGCTAGTACATGGCACAGCACAATACACATTTTATCATCATTTCGATGTAGTTCTATAAAGCTGACTGCTGATGCTGTTTACATGACAAAGCAAACAGTGAAATGAAATTTCAGCATTTAGTCTGTTAGTTGGGCAATTTGAACTCCAACCAGCTGAAAAATTGATTCAGTCATTCAACGGGCATCAGCATATCATTGTGCAACTAGAAGCCTCTCTTGTTAAAATGGCATCTCTTATAGATGGCTGGGTGCATTCAATTCCCAATAATTGGTAGAGAAGATAATCAGTTGTTCAAGCCCTGCTTCCTTCTAGCTTTCTTGAAGGCTTATTTCTGTCCAGCTTCTGTAATATCGTGAATTTCTCCTAATATACACATTATGATACATGCTGTTTTGGTTTCCCCAATTTGGTCAAAAATTCACAAAAAAGTAAGTGCCCCACAGTTAGAAATGATTCTGTTTATAAAATGTTAATGTCATTGAGTTACCTGAAGTTACCTTATAGGAGAAAGTGAGGACTGCAGATGCTGGAGCTCAGAGTCAAGAGTGTGGTGCTGGAAAAGCACAGTAGATCAGGCAGCATCTGAGGAGCAGGAGAATCGACGTCTCAGACATAAGCCCTTCATCCGGAATGTCTTATAGAAAGGGAAGATTCATTTGATATTTGTTTCTGTCATTTTCTGAATGATTGTATGATGTGGAGGGCAGAGGGGCTTTGGGAGGCATATAAATGCACTTCTGAAATCCTGTTTTGCTCTTCTTTCTTCCACACTCAAGATAACACAAGCTATTATTTTCTCTTGGTATTGCTGAAAACCAACCTACTCCTGACTTGGTCATAGACTTACAGAATTAATAACTATTTATTCCTGATGAAGGGCTTTTGCCCGAAACGTCGATTTTGCCTGTCCTCGGATGCTGCCTGAATTGCTGTGCTCTTCCAGCACCACTAATCCAGAATCTTAACTATTTGGGATAGTCTTGAATATAGATAGATATGGTGAGTGAGTGAGGGAAAAAAGGGAGATGAGTATAATTGAGGAAATGTGAGGCTGTTCACTTTGACAGGGATAAATAAAAAGCACAATCTTCTAATAGAAAGATAGTCACTGATGAAGTATAGACTGCTATTATAGGTTCCTAATGCTGCCGACTCTGTACGAATTATCCAGCATGAAAAGTGCTTCCAATCGGAAATAATTTGGAACTCTCCAAAGATGTATCCCACTGTGAATTAGAGTTGCAAATTTTGGAGAGTTCTGAGTTAGATACCTTCAAATTTACTAATGAAAGGTTAGTGGAATTAATATCTGCGTACCTCCTGCCAAACTATTGAACGGAAACCCCACCTCACTACTGATCACACCTGCCCATCCCAAAGGTCAAACTGCCACTTCAGCCCTCCCTCAGACAAATTAACCACCATCAGACCTGACTCTGCTATTGTGTTATGTCTCACATCCAGAATGCCAGAATATTGTGAAGAGACATACTCATAATGTCATCAGTGTATCATTGTGTCTGACCTGAGGACATAAAAGTGATATTATCCATCATATTTTGGGGCTTCTTGTTGCAAGAAACATGCTGCTGTTCTGTTGTAGCTTGATAGTGTGATCTCAATCCAGACATTGATGTTGTGGTGACTTTAGTGTTTGTATATCACCTCTCATTGCAATAAATGCCGATTGGATCCTTCAATGCTATATTGTGTGGGGTTTGGTTTGCTCAGTTGGCAGGACAGCTGGTTTGTGAAGCCAACAACATGGGTTAAAATTCTGCACTGGCTGAAGGCATGAAGATCCTGCCATCTCCATCTCTCCCCTCGTGTGAAATATGGTGACCCTTAGGTTAAAACCACCACCGGTCATCTCTCTCAAACAAGAGAATGCTCCTCTTGGACCATGGCAACATGACCACAATATTCACTCCTAACTTCTTATGTTATGAGAGATAATGTAAGCATTGCCACAGTGTGTAAAATACCCTGAACTCCCCATTACATCTAACCTGCACACTATTTGATTGCATCAAGGGACATGATGCCAAGGGATAGAAGCTGATAAATAAAGTGAGAGATAGCTATGATCCGTTTCACTGGTAGAGCAGGCTGAAATACGTAGATCCAATTCCACTTATGCATTGATAGTACAATACTAGTTTGGTGGCTAGTTCTCCCAGAAAATTAGTTTGAAATGGAGGAGTTACGCATGGTGCTAACAGCATTATATATTGTGTCATTCTGGCAGATAACAGGGAAAGAATAATTTTGGCTCTAGAAATTTCAAAATAACCTCTTAAAACCATGACAGCATTTGTCCTCCTTATTTTGTGCGCTACCTTTTTCGAAAAGATGGGATGGGGAGTTCAGCAGGTTACTTTACCCAATTTGGCCATGTTTACATTATCCCTCATAACATAAGAAATAAGACATACATATTTGGTAAAATTGCCATTGTACAATGGCACCAAGATCCTCATTCTTACTCATCATGAATAAATAAACATGTGGCATTTTGTTCCTTGCATGTTGTAAGTAACACAGCACCAATAAATTGCAATCAGAAGCTTTATCCTTCTGCAGTGTATAGCTGTCTGTGAATAAAACAATTTGTTGCACTTTGTGCATGGTAAAATATCGTAAAATGTTTCACAGGATATTACCAAGCACAATTTGACACTGTGACCTAAATAGATACTTAGACAATTGATCAAGAGTTGGATAAAGGGTTTAGATTTTAAGGATTGACTTAGAGAATGGCAGAGAGGTTTGTTCATGAAAGCTTTGATGGCTGAAGGCAATATTGACAATTGTGGAGAGGTATGCAAGGAACTAGAATTGGAAGAGCATGGTAATCGAAGACAGTATTGAAGGAGGTTACAGAGACAGGGATAAGCAGGGTCGTTAGAGTGATTTGCAAACAAAGGTGAAAGTAAGGCATTAAAAAGGATCAGAAGCAATAGTAGGTCATTTCCCATCGGGATGATGGGTGAAAGGGACTTGATTAGATTACTTAGTGTAGAAACAGGCCCTTCGGCCCAACAAGTCCACACTGACCCTCCGAAGAGCAACCCACCCAAACCCATTCCCCTATATTTACCTCTTCGCCTAACACTATGAGCAATTTAGCATGGCCAATTCGCCTAACCTGCACATTTTTGGACTGTGGGAAGAATCCCACGCAGACACAGGGAGAATGTGCAAACTCCACACAGACAGTTGCCAAAGGCGGGAATGGAACCTGGGTCTCTGGCACTGTGAGGCAGCAGTGCTAACCGCTGTGCCATCGTGCTGCGCATGAGTCCATGGATTTGAGTTAGGAATTAGACAGCAGTGTTTTGGATAAGCTCAGGGTTGTAGAGTGTGGAAGATGGGAGGCAGACCAGTTGGGATCATCAGTTCCAGAAGCAGTTTATTGATGATTTTCCCAAATGATACATGCTGTCTTTTAATGTTTAATGTTGTCATTTGTCCATAACAGGGGCAACCTGTAAATGCTAACATTAAATATATCACTGAACCACAATATTGGAATACTTTTCCTTAAAAGTCTATGAGCATACATCTATCTGTACTACAATTCACAAGGGCAGCACTTCAAAAGGACGCCACTTCCTCAAAGGCAATTTGGAATTGGCAAGAAATGCCAGCCGAGGCAGCAACAGCCATACCATGTGAATGAATAATAATGCAATATTGACATGCATCTTCCTTAGATTGGAATGGCCGTATGAAATAGCAACTGTTGTCCCTTTACAAAGAGATGGCAAGTGCGTGGGAATGCAATACACTGAGATGTATGTGACAGGTCATCCTAGTCTGTACATTCAGACAGTTTCAGTTGGTCACGGTTAACAATATAAGAGGATCCAGTGAAAAGTTATTCAGCTATGTTTCAAGCAAAGAAAAATGGATTGTAGAATAAAGAGTGAGGGAGAAATATTTTCTTTGATAATGAGAATTGGCAGGGCATCGCAAATGAGCAGGTTCCAGCGAATTAAAACTTGAAAAGCAATGTGTGTTCAGAACATAGCAGAAACCACTATTAAATCAAAGATCGCATCCGAGAAGTGTCATTCAATTCCTCCCCTCACCAGAGAAATTCAAAGAGGCAAATTTTCCTGTTGCCTACTATCAAGTGGCTTGATAACCATGCTTTGACTGCTGGAGAGGAAAAAAAAATCATAAATAAGAAACCAAGAATCTTGGTACCTCGTTATTATTCACATAATCACTGATAGTCCTTGCGATAGTGCAGCGTGATGATGGATGAATGTCCTGTATTCTCTAAGCCAAAGTTGAGCAGCTGCACAGTGTTGGAACAGACTGCATGCTTTCCATTTACAGCCTGGTGAGTCAGAAAGAAACTGCCCACATAGAAATTGCTGAACCTTTTATTCTTTCTGAAGGGAGCAGTTTATTCCATGTTTCATAAGCTCAGGTGGGGATAGCTTTTCTGACAGAAATGGTCTGTATTATTTGTTGCTTGTGGCCTCTTCAAGAGGCTACAATAATCAAACCGGTGGCTGTTTTGTATTGCTCAGTGCATTTGAACAGGTCAGATGCTATACAGTAACATTTGCACTCTTGAATTAATTCCGTTAAACTCCATTTCACATGATGTGCTCGGGCCAGTTTTGTTTTTAGAAGAATGACTCTCTCATTCAATATAATTGATTCCAGCAGTACATTCACCAACAGTTTATACACTTAAAATATCAGAATTCAGTCTTCTTATTGTCATCCTGAGGATGAAGCAGAAATTAGAAGTTAAAAATTATTTGTTTAGGTCAATTTTCTTCCCAATGTGTTTATGGTAATTAAGAATTGAGAAAAAAAAATGAATTTCAAGTGAATAGCTTTTTTTTTTGGTGCTTTCACAATTAGATTTAGACTAACGTTTTGTAAAATCAGAGCAAGGTTAGAGTACAGGAGACCATACGATCTGTCATGTACCTGCCAGTTCTCTTTAAGAGATCGAATTCTTGCCTTTCCCCAGCCTTATGTTTTGGTTTCTTATTTCCTTTTGAATACCTTGATTTGAATATGTTTCCTTCAAATTCTCAAACAGTGCATCCTCGACCTTAAAATTTGCAGTACAGAAAAGATGCTTCTTGTGATATTACTGGTTCCTTTGGCACTTGCATTAAATTGATGACCTTTGGATCTTGACTGTCGGTTCAGTGAGAGTTCATGATCATGAATGCCTCTCGGTTAAAAACAAGGACTGCAGATGCTGGAAACCAGAGTCTAGTTTAGAGTGGTGCTGGCAGTTCAGGCAGCATCCGAGGAGCAGGAAAATCGACGATTCGTGCAAAAGTCCTTCATCAGGAATAGAGGCAGAGAGCCTGAAGCATGGAGAGATAAATGAGAGGAGGGTGGGGATGGGGAGAAAGTAGCATAGAGTACGATAGGTGAGTGGGGGAGGGGATGAAGGTGATAGGTCAGGGGGAAGAGGGTGGAGTGGATAGGTGGAAAAGAAGATAGGCAGGTAGGACAGGTCATGGGGACAGTGCTGAGCCGGAAGCTTGGAACTGGGGTGAGGTGGGGGAAATGAGGAAACTGTTGAAGTCCACATTGATGCCCTGGGGTTGAAGTGTTCCGAGGCAGAAGATGAGGCGTTCTTCCTCCAGGCGTCTGGTGGTGAGGGAGCGGCGGTGAAGGAGGCCCAGGACCTCCATGTCCTCGGCAGAGTGGGAGTGGGAGTTGAAATGTTGGGCCACAGGGTGGTGTGGTTGATTGGTGCGGGTGTACCAGAGATGTTCCCTAAAGCACTCTGCTCGAGGCGCCCAGTCTCCCCAATGTAGAGGAGACCGCATCGGGAGCAATGGATACAATAAATGATATTGGTGGATGTGCAGGTAAAACTTTGGATGTGGAAGGCTCCTTTCGGGCCTTGGATGAAGATGAGGGAGGAGGTGTGGGCGCAGGTTTTGCAATTCCTGCGGTGGCAGGGAAGGTGCCAGGATGGGACGGTGGGTTGTAGGGGGGCATGGACATGATCAGGCAGTCATGGAGGGAATGGTCTTTGCGGAAGGCGGAGAGGGGTGGGGAGGGAAATATATCCCTGGTGGTTGGGGTCTGTTTGGAGGTGGTGGAAATGTCGGCGGATGATTTGGTTTATGTGAAGGTTGGTAGGGTGGTAGGTGAGCACCAGGGGGGTTCTGTCCTTGTTACGGTTGGAGGGGTGGGGTCTGAGGGCAGAGGTGCGGGATGTGGACGAGATGCTTTGGAGGGCATCTTTAAGCACGTGGGAAGGGAAATTGTGGTCTCTAAAGAAGGAGGCCATCTGGTGTATTCTGTGGTGGAACTGGTCCTCCTGGAAGCAGATACGGTGGAGGCGGAGGCATTGGGACTATGAGATGGCATTTTTGCAGGAGGTAGGGTGGGAAGAGGTGTAATCCAGGTAGCTGTGGGAGTCAGTGAGTTTGTAAAAAATGTCGGTGTCAAGTCGGTCATCATTAATGGAGATGGAGAGGTCCAGGAAGGGGAGGGAGGTGTCAGAGATGGTCCAGGTAAATTTAAGATCAGGTTGGAATGTGTTGGTGAAGTTGATGAATTGCTCAACCTCCTCGCGGGAGCACGAGGTGGCGCCAATGCTGCCATCAATGTAGCGGAGGAAGAGGTGGGGAGTGGTGCCAGTGTAATTACGGAAGATGGACTGTTTTACGTACCCAACAAAGAGACAGGCATAGCTGGGGCCCATACAGGTGCTCATGGCTACCCCTTTGGTCTGGAGGAAGTGGGAGGATTCAAAGGAGAAATTGTTAAGGGTGAGGACCAGTTCGGCCAAACGAATGAGAGTATCAATGGAAGGGTACTGTTGGGGACGTCAGGAGAGGAAGAAACCGAGGGCTTGGAGGCCCTGGTCATGGCGGATGGAGGTATAGAGGGACTGGATGCCTCTAGCCAATCTCGTCTATTCTTTCTCTAAGAACAGTCTTAGTTTCTCCAACCTACCCCATAACTGAAAACTCTCATCTACAAAACCACTCTGCAAAATCTCTTCTCCAGCCGCTTCAAAGTTTTCACATACTTTACTCAAGTGTGATACTCAGAATACTTCAGTTTAAACATCCTCTTCCTTGGTAAACACAGATATAAATTTCTTACTTAGTGCCTCAAAAGAATTGGATAAATTCAATTTTTGGTCATATTCCTTCATTTCTTACTCTGTTACAGTTCCTATGCTGATGACAGGGTGATAGGTTCCTTCTTGCTAGCCTGCCTCTATTTTCTCATATTCTCATGCCTATTATTTTCTCCTTTTTCACATGCCCTTGGAGCCCACTTTGTTCAGCTTGGTTCTCACTAGTATTATCTCCTTTCCCACTGATTAGATATGATGTGGAGGTGCCGATGTTAGACTGGGGGAGGCAAAATTAAAAATCACACAAGCCCAATAGATCTATTTGGAAGCACTAGCTTTCAGAGCACTGCTCCTTCATCGGATAGTTTTGGAAGTGGATCATAGGTCGCAAAATTTATAGCAAAAGATTACAATGTCTTGCAACTGAAACGGTATATTGGGACAATGATTTGCAAATTTAAAACACTGCGGTGTGGGTTTACTAAAAGGCTTGTTATCAAATTTGGAATCTACACATAAGGTCAACACAGACGGCACGGTGGCATAGTGGTTAGCAATGCTGCCTCACAACACCAGAGACCTGGGTTCAATTCCCACCTCAGGCAACTGTCTGTGTGGAGTTTGCACATTCTACCCGTGTCTGCGTGGGTTTCCTCCGGGTGCTCTGGTTTCCTCCTGCAGTCTAAAAATGTGCAGGTTAGGTGAATTGGCCATGCTAAATTGCCCATAGTGTTAGATGTAAGGAAATGGGTCTGGGTGGGTTGCTGTTCGAAGGGTCGGTATGAGCTTGTTAGGCCGAAGGGCCTGTTTCCACACTGTAAGTCACCTAGTCATCTAATCTAAAGGTCAGAGCTTTGGATGTTCTGTGATGCCCTTTACAATTAGAAGGGATTGTTATAATTGAGATCTTAAATCTCGGTGGTTGCAGGACAATAGAAAGGAAAGGTAGGGATGAGTTGGGTAGTGATTTGAGGGGAAAAACTAGGAAAGAAAGGAAAGAGCTCAGAAAAGGAAAGAGAAAAATAAGACTTCCCATAAAATGTAGAGCTAAAGCAGCAATTCAGCCCAATGAATCCCCTTCCTCATTCAGTGAGATCATGGCTGATCTGCTAATCCTCCACTCCACTTTCCTGCTTTTTCTCCAAAGCCCTTGATTCCCTTACCGATTAAAAATCTATCTCAGCCTTGATTATACTTAAAGACATAGCCTTGATAATTCTCTGCAGTAAAGACATCAACAGCTTCATTACTTTGAGAGAAAAAAATCCTCTTCATCTCTGTTGAATCTGGATGACCGCTTATTCTGAGATCTTGGATCCTAGACTGCCCCCACAAGAGAATACAAACTTTCTGCATTGACACTGTCAAGTCTCCTAAGACTCTTTTATGCTTCAACAAAGTTGCCACTCATTCTTCTAATCTCCAAAGAGTACAGGCCCAACCTACTCAACATGTCCTCAGAAGGCAGTCCCTCCATCTTCAGGATCAGCTGAGTGAACCTTGACTGGATTGGTTCCAATAGCAAAATATCTTTCCTTCGATGGGGCAAGAAAGCAGTCACGAGTCTGAATTGGAAAAGACAAAAAGAAAAGATCAAAATGTGGAATGAGTCATTCCAGTCAGATGATTGCCAATGTCAGAGGAAGAACTTTCAGTGTCAGATAAAATGTAGTGCTGTTACTTTAAATGAATCTAACAAATGTCTCACTTTACCTGGCCTGACCACATGATTGAATTCCTTAATGTTCTGATTTACCACCCTGGGTATTAATGCAGATGCTCAGAAATTGTGTGTCACTGTCCTTCAATACGTGTTTGCTGCCTAAAGAGTATGGTATAAACAGGCATCATCAGTTTGCCCACAAGTTTGGCACAGTGCCCTGTCAAACCATCTTGGAAGCATCATAGCATTTCTGGGAATCAATCATCTGCAGAAAGGGGATACACAGTACCACTGCTCAGAGATTAAAATTAAGGTAAATCATTCAATTAGATAAATGCAGTTTTTAACATCAATTTGCACACTTACTGAAATTGCAAACTCTGTCACCGCTCTTAAAACTTTGCATTATTAATTTAAAATCAATCAGATCCATTGTAGCTCCTTAAATCAAGTTGCACATAGCTCAGATTGAAAATGCCTATCACCATTCTAAAACTTTGGCATGATTGAAATTAATTAAAATTGATTCAAATTAAATCAATCAATCCATTCAATGCAATTCCTTAAATCATTTAGTATAATGATTGAAATTATTCACTGTTCTGTGTTAAATCTTTCAGATATGGCAGGTGGTAGTATTTCTTTTCAGGAAGGGGAGGAAGATTTTTTTTACTTAGACCTCTTGATCAGACTCTCCTTGATAGTAATATTTTCAGGTGGGTTTTACCACAGAATTGCTTCAGATATTTGCAGGTTTGTTGGTCCTGTACTTTGTCATTTAATGGACATGATGTCTGGGAGATTGATGGGATGTCATACATTTGCTGACAGAGATTAGCTTTGGGTGGGAAATGACCTCTGACTGGAAAGCCAATGGAAATCAGGCCCAGTTTGCCAGTTGCATCCAAAGTTGAAATTCTACTTGGCATCGTGGCCCATAATATTCATGTATATGCCAATGAATTTGATGGAACAGCAGAGGAGAAATCCCAATGGTACATAAGCACCAGTAAAAGTCCAAAGGGAAAAACAACACTTATGATATCAGGATAGCTAGTGAAAACTGCTCTTAGTAATGAGGAGTAAGGAACACACAGAATTAGGCAGTGTTTCAGGTCTCCTGCAACAAAGGCTGGTGAAGATTTGAAAGATTAGAAAAGCAGAGTGAGAAACCCTGTGAATGTACAAACAGATACAGAAGCTTGTATCCTCAAGCCGGTTCTACTGTCAATCTAATTAGTTCACACTACTCTCTGTCCCATGACCTTTAACTCAATTGCTTATCAAAAGTATATTTATCTCAGTCTTAAGATTATTCAAAGACTGTACTGCCTCTGCTTTTCGAGGAGGAGAGTTCAAACGTTTCATGATCCTTTGTGAGAAAAAGTAGTTGTCCTTCTCTCCTCTTAAAGGAGTGACCCCTTATTTTTATGCATTCAACTCTTGTTCTAGATTCTCCCATAGAAGGAAACCTCTTCATGTCCACCCTGTTAAAGCCCCTCAGGGGATCTTAAACATTTTCAGTTGAGTAACCCTTTATCGTTCCAAATGGATATAAGTCAAACCTGTCTGAGTTTTCATCATGAGATAAGCTGGTAATTTCAGGAAATTGATCTAGGCAATAAAAGCAAAATACTGCAACATCTGAAAACATTCCTGGGAAAGGTTGGACCTCAGCAGGGGGAATCTGTGGACAGGGAGAAATGGAGTTTCTATTTCAAATCTGATAGCATGCTTCCTCAGAACTAATGAATTTCCTCAATGTTTTCCACTTGTATCAGTCTTGGAAACCCTTCTCTGAACTATTCAAAATGCAATTCTATCATTCAGCCCAACACATTTTTCATTCATTATTAGGATGCAGATGTGGCTGGTTAGGCCAGCATTTATTACCAATTCCTAGTTGCCCAGTGGATATTTAACAATTGACCACACTGCTGTAGATCTGGAGTCTTATGTCGGCCAGACAAGGTAAGATTGACAGTTTTTCTTTCCCAAGGGGACATTAATGAACCAGATGACAACCAACAGTGGTCATGCTAAACCAGATCTATATATCTCCAATTTTGAATTAAATTCAAATTTCACCATCTACAATTGTGGAATTTGCACTCATATCCCCAAAACATTTGCCTGGAGTTTTGGAATGTGACCTTATCACATCATCTATTGTACAATACAATGTACTCCAGGTATGGTCTCACATCTATGACCTTCTATAACTGAAGCATAACTTTGTAATGTTGCATACAATTCCCTTTCTAACAAATAATAATATTCTATTAACTTTCCTAATTACTTGCTGTGCTTGCATGTTGACCTAGGAGCAGGAGCTGTCCATTCTGCATGATCATTGCTGAATCTCTGTCTCAATGCCATATTCATGTTTTTTTTCTCCATACCTTGATACTTTTAAAACTAAAAATGTATTACTGTTTCTTGAATATATTCAGTGACTTGGCCTCCACAGTCTTCTGTGGCAGATAATTCGATAGGTTCACTAAAATTGACATAGGCCAGCAGATCATAGGGCTGTTCTCTCATTTGAGACGGAGACAACTGGTCGGGGTTTAATCTGAGGGTCACCACACTGCAGGCAAGGGGAGAAGTTGAGAGGGAGAATACCTTTATAGCAACCACAGCCAGTGCAAGAATTGAACCATCTCCGCTGACATTTCAAACCAGCTGAGCTAACCAACCCTCTATTGTGAAACACTTTTACCATCTTATCCTGAAATGGTCAAATTCCATAAGCTGTGAAATTGGGGCACCTGGATTCTTCTGCATGTTAGAGATCTGTAACCTCTCACCATTTAGATAATATGCACCTTTTATAGTCTTCCTGCCAAGGTGGACAATTTTGCAATTTATAACTTTGTACTACATTTGTCAGGTTTTTGTCTGCTCACTTAACATCCATATATCCTTTCCAAGCTTCCTTATGTCCTCTTCAAATCTTAGTTTCCTCCCAATCTTTGTGACATCAACCCAATTGTCATCAGCATGAAGAATGTATTGCAGCAACTTCAATTGCTTGCTGCAATGTCTACATCAAGAGAACTACCAGGTAGAGTATGGCTAGTGAGTCAGAGGATGAATAGTCTCAGTGTCCTGGCAGCAACATTGTAATGACAGGTATTGATATACTCCAAAGTACAGCATTGAAATGAAGGCCTACATTGTAAGTGGGTGAAAGATGTGCCATGAGGGTGCCGAGAGATTGGTATATGTCTAATGCCAGCCTCTATGGATGGGGATGTGGGTGGTCACCGTTTATTAATGTATACTAATGGATACAAAGAGGCTTTTTGCTACTCCCTAGTGAGATTCTCCTCTCTCTATTCACTACTTGGGTGAAGAATTGGCCTTTTTCTCAAAGTTGAGAATTAATTTTGCTGATCTAGTCATTTTGTCTAAATTGATTTGTTAATGCCCACATTGTATAGTAGCCAGAGAGATTCTACCCTCTGTCTGTGTCAGAGTTATAGAGATGTAAAGCATGGAAACGCACCCTTCAAGGAGAAAGTGAAGACTGCCAATGCTAGAGATCAGAGCCGAGAATGTGGTGCTGGAAAAGCACAGCAGGTCAGGCAACATCCAAGGAGCATCTTTCCTGATGAAAGGCTTATGCCCGAAATGTCGATTCTGCTGCTCCTTGGATGCTGCCTGACCTGTTGTACTTTTCCAGCACCACACACTCAACACATCCTTTGATCCAACTTTTCATGCCGATCAGATATCCTAAATTAATCTTGTCCCATTTCCCAGCATTTGGCACATATTTCTCGAAATCCTTCCTGTTCATATACCCATCCAGATGCCTTTTCAATGTTGTGATTTGTACCAGACTCCATCACTTCTTCCGGCAGGTCATTCCATACATGCACCACCCTCTGCATGATAAAGTTGCCCCTTAGGTCCCTTTTTAATCTTTCCCTCTCACCCTAAACCTATGCCTTCTATTCATAGTCATAGAGTCATACAGCATGAAAACAAACCCTTTGTTCTAAACAGTCCATACCAAACATAATCCCAAACTAAACAAGTCCCACGTGCTTGCTTCTAGCCCATATCCCTCCAAATCTTTCCTTTCATGTACTTATCCAAAAGTCTTTTAAACATTGTAACTGTGCCCTCATTCACCACTTCCTCAGGAAGTTCATTTCACACCTGAGCCACCTGCTGTTTTGGACAACCCCATCCTGGGGAAAACACCTCGGCTATTCACACTATCAATCTTCCTCTTGATTTTATAAATGTTTATAAGGTCACTCCTCAGCCTCCAGCGCTCCAGGAAAAATAATCCCAGCCTATTCACCCTCTGTGCTGTGTAAGTTTCTCTTACTCAGATCTAAAATTTAACCCAGTAACATTAGGTTAGAGGTAATAAAGTTAACAAGGGCTCCTGATTCTTTTCACCGTTGATGAAATACTGGCGGACAATCAGTCCAAGATATAAACTTCAGGAGAGAGAGAGACTCAGAAAATTGAAAAGAAGAGCAGTCAGCCCAAGAGTTTTGTATTCTATTCAAAATTGGTTAAAAATAAGTGTTGCTTACTTTTGAAAAGGTGTATATGAAGAGTGTACCTTCACTGGGACGTGGAGTAACCTGTCATTTCATTGCCTCCATGCATCAAATGCACTGCGACCAATCTCTTACCATATGGAAGAGATGTTTATTCAAAACTGACTGATGACATAGAACAATGTTGGCCTATAGGTGGCAGTGTAGTGTCTATCCCTCAGCATGTTCACTGGGACGAGTAGCAAATAATGAGATAGAAAGGCAAGTGGTTTTGTGACTTGAATGACCTTTCATTCACATCTGTTGAGCTAACTCTTGAATAATGGTTAGAAGATTTGATGCTGAGAAATCCTTGCCTTATTCATTCTCATGCTCTCTCTGTCTAAGCGATCGTTTTATCCAAACAGTCAAGAATAATGTTTTATGCAAACGGTTAAGGAAAAGACAGATTTTTGAACAGTAAAGGAATTAAGGGTTCTGGTGAGCAGGTGGGTAAATGGAGCTGAATCCGCAAAAAGTTCAGTCATGATTTTACTGTGTGGTACAGCAGGCTGGACTGGTCGGATGCCTGATGAAGGGTTTTTGCCCGAAACGTTGACTTTCCTGCTCCTTGGATGCTGCCTGACCTGCTGTGCTTTTCCAGCACCACTCTAATCTTGACTCTAATCTCTGGCATCTGCAGTACCCACTTCTGCCTGAACTGGTCCTATTTCTTCTGTTCTTATGTTCTTATACTGAGGTTTGATTGTTTGAATAACACGTGATTCCTGAAGCTGCTTTGACTATATTACTAACATAATATTCTTGTGTTCAAGTAGAATCTACAGGAACCCTTGCTGAAATGATCTAACTGTGTAAACATCCCGGACAGATGCCATTTAAATATTTTAATGAACTCAAAGTTAGAGTCTGTCATGTGTTCGGCGTTGGTAGCCTGGTAATGAGCCACAGTTTGAGAAATTGAGGCTGCTATTTTAGTCTGCCTGCAGAGCGTTATTAATGTTCGACCATGCTATACCGCTGGAAGAATTTGTGTACACTTGGTCTTAAACCTCATTAGTACAACTTGTCAGCAACTGTTTGAACTGAACAGTTAGCACTTCAGTCCAATCCCCAAATGTTTGTGAGAGACACCTGAATATTTTAACAATCCAATGGCTGAGAGTAAATCGAGCAATGACATTCTGATTTCTGTACTGAACTCCATACATGTGAAAGCTAGACATTACTGTTCAATATACTCTATAATGGTGAGCATGAATAGCCACACTGTTACTCCTGTCCACTGGGATTTTTTGTTTTAATATTTAAAAGGCAATTTGGAATTGTAATGCTAATATAAAAAACTGATAGAAAAGCTATCATCTGGCCCATAATAGTTAGCTTATTTTGTTGCCAGGGTGACAAACTCTTGCAAATAGATCATCTATTTGCAACTAAGACACCCGTGGTTTGCAATTTTAAAAAAAATAGCTGGAACTGAAAACCTTGGAAATATGTTTTTGTTATGTGAATGTTATTACTTAATAATGAGAGGGGGACGAATACAAACGCCAGGCTCGGATCCAGAGAAGAACTGTATTGAAAAGAACAGTAAACTTCCAACCAGAATTCTTACAATTGCAGCTTCCTGTGAGGGCCATAGTTAATAGATGGACATTACCTGTCCAAGTGCCTGAACACTGCATTTTAATCCTGCAAATTTATAAGGCATGTACTTTCACCATTCTTGGCCTTTTCATGTAACAGCCTGTCTATTTATTTGGAAGTGCTAACCATTTTCTCTCAGAAGTTAAAACTTCTCCATTTTGTGTAGTTGTTCTCCATTGCTCTCATACTGTAACATATTGTGGTAGAGATTTTCTGGGGTTCATCAAGATCAATTAATCCTCTCAGCACACTACACAACTTCTGCAATTTGAGTCTATCGATTCCTCCTCAATGCACAGGAGCATGTCAGACACTGCAACTGGCTAATGCATTACAATACTGCACCATATGAATTCTCATCCATGTGAAAATGATGAATTCAATAAACATACGTCCGTTCATAGACTTCGACATAATTAATGACTTCTTATTTCTATCAACTAGTACTGTTCGCTCATCTGCCTTAACATCATGAGATACTTCACTCTGCTCCTCAGTGATATAAACTTATAACATTATGACTCTTGAAACATCGATGTACTTTCTCTGCAGTTTATTTATTTCTGCTCCAGTTGCAATGATCTTCAATACCAAACAGAGTTGCAGCTCCTGATTGTGAGCTGCATGCGTTAACGGTTTTCTGAGCGATTCCTCACTGACTGAGCCCATAACACCTGTGGGCTGTTCGTTTATGGTTCTGCAAGAAATTGTCTCTGTGTCCTTGACTGGCAGTTCATTGGCACTTTCAGTCTGGTTAACCTTGGGAACTGTGCCCAGGAGGCTTCTTTTTGTATATCCAGTTATGTCCGAAAAACTGAGAAAATTAAATGGAATGATTGCTTAAGGAGCATTGTATTACAGAGGGACATTTGAAGGACAGAGCGACTGTAATAATAACCCAAGAATTATCATAATGTGTGTGATATCCAGGGATATCAATTAGCATTCTACACCAAGTTTAGAATACTTGCATGCCATATGTAAACATTGTTTTCTCTGAGCATTCAGTATTTTGAATGAATTGTTAAGTTCAAAGTGTCCTAAAAACAGATCATCAATATGCAAATAGTGAGCCCAAGTAGAATCAAAGCATTGTTGCTAACCTTACATTCTAATAATGAACAGTTCTCCTTGTTTTTTGAAGGATGAGAAGAAAGGATACATAGATGTTTGTTTGGGTGCCAAGGATACATTTTGACTTCCTAATACTGACTGTAGTGTATTGGAAATTGGATTGGGCTCTTTTTCCACCAGACCCTACAATGTACATTAGCATCAGCAGAAGGGGTTTGCGAGGAAGCAATTATAAAGGATTGAGGCGTTTTTTAGCTCACACAATTCAAATTCTAAATATTGTTTGCATCCCAGTAACTTCATAACTCTAATTTTATTAATATTAATTGGTTTATGTTTCCAGCTATTCTCAGGCAATACCATTTAGACATATCAGAGGACGGTCCTCTATCTCATTGCCAAAGTCTACAAGATCATATCTACATTTTCTACATCTTTTGTAAATGTACAGTATGATAATAACAACAATTTGTATGTATATAGTGATTTTAATGTGACAACAACATACTGAAGCACTTTGCAAGACAATTCTTAAATACACTAAGCCAGTAAGAGGATATCACAATGGATCGCCAAACAACTCCAAGGTCTTAAGGAGTGATCTAAGGATTGAAAAAGAAGTAGGGAGGCTGAGAGATTTAGAAGGCAGTTCCAGAGTTCCTTACCTGGACACTTGAATCCACTGAAGAGTCTTATTAAGCAACTGAATAACCAGGAACCCCCAAGAACAATGATTGGTAATGGAGGAAGCAATAGATAAAAAAGGAATTTGTAACCCCAAAGCCTTATTTTCTAGGTGTAATTGATGAGATAAGTGTCCTCTCAACAGAGCTTGACAGGTGGAAGGGATATCACTGGGACCGCATTTTGATACTGGGGTCAGAATTTCAAGCAAAGATTTATGGAAAAAGACAAAGACAGTGAGAGTTTTTTAAATAAAGGTCTCAATTGGAGAAAAGGCGTTTTTACAAAGTTCAGATATGATTTTGTAAATGTGGAATAGAAACCAGGTTATTCAATATTAAAGTACTAAGACCTTTAAAAACAAGTCCATGGTGGGAATCAGATAAAATATATTCCGCAAAGAACAAGTGTGAGACTCAGGAATCTAGAGGTCCTTGATGTTAAAGAGCACATAGCTTGTGATACTGAATTCAATACTGCACAAAGCCGAAAGGTACAGATACATAAAATTCAAAAGGATAACGGTTGTGTTGAGAACTGCATTTTGCACTCAGTTGACCTAAGGGTACCATACACAGCGACTCGTAGAGGGAAGGAGAAGAAATGAATGTATTATACTAACGATGTGTGACTGAACTGCCCCCGAATTCTTCTTATTGAACATCCTACTGTTCCTCACCAAGAGCTTCACAATAATTATGAAAATAGTGAAGATATGAAACATTGCTTTTATGCAACTTTTGGCAAGTGTCCATCTAATTTCTAGTGACAACATATTAATCTGCAGTCTTGGGAACACACTGAAGCTGTCTGAAACATACATATGAAGGGCTCATACTGTTATCTAAGGTTTTTAATATCAATCACTGGAGACAAAATGAAGATTTTACTTGCTTTATTCAAGTGGCACAGCAAGACATTCACCTCAGTTTAAATCAATGTGAAACTCCAAAGTATACAGAAAAATGAGAACTTTTATACTGTGCACATCTCATTACCAAATTCCAATCTTCCCTTATGCAAACATAAAACACCGACTTTTCTATTCTAGGTCATAGGTTAATGTCATTGAGATCTCCTTTATCTAACTACAGAATAATCAATCTTACCCTAAATGTTTCTGTCTTTTTCCTTATCAGTGTTACCACCCTGTTGTCCCTTCTCAGGATGTTTTCATTTGCATTACATTTCATGGGGGCTGTTTAGCTTAGTTGGCTGGATTACAATGGAAAGAGACACCAACAGCATGGACTTAATTCCTGCACTGCCTTCTCAACCACGATCCTCATCTGAGGTGTGCTGATCATCAAGTTAAAATTCACTATCGGCACTCTCTCGCTCTCTCTCTCTGTCTTTCTCTCTGTGTCTGTCTCTCTCTCTCTATTTAGAGTAATAGAGATGTACAGCACAGAAACAGACCCTTCTGTCCATGCCGACCAGATATCCCAACCCAATCTAGTCTCACCTGCCAGCACCCAGCCCATATCCCTCTAAACCCTTCCTATTCATATAGCCATCCAAATGCCTCTTAAATGTGAAGGCTGGTACAATTGCAACCACTTCCTCTGGCAGCTATTCCATACCTGTACCACCCTCTGTGTGAAAAAGTTGCCCCTTAGGTCTCTTTTATATCTTTCCCCTCTCATCCTAAACCGATGCCCTCTAGTTCTAGACTCCCCGACCCCAGGGAAAAGACTTTGCCTATTTACCCTATCCATGCCCCTCATAATTTTGTAAACTTGCTCCTCTCTCTCTCTCCCTGTCTTTCTCTCTAATGAAATAATGGGACTATTGTGCCTTCACCTTGCCTCACATTTACACAGGCTCCTGCTAATAGAATTCACGAGGATGCCTAAGGTTTGTTCAATACATTTTGCTTTTGCTTTTAATATGCAAATATTCATTCAGCCCTTGCAGTCTAAAATCTAAATTTACCCTCACAAAATACACTTTGGTCTCACCAAAGTAACCATCTACATGAAAAACAGGCAATCAATACAGAGAAAGTTTTCTTTGAAAGGATCGTGATCCCAAATCCTTGATCAGGCACTATCACTGTACTACAAATTAAAATGTTGATGATCATGTGAGTGATGATTTTTATTCTTACTTTGGCAAACTCACTGTGATAGTTCAAAGGCAACTTTTGCAATGATATGGAACGAAAGAGAATAGCTGGAAATGTGTTGCTGGAAAGGCGCAGCAGGTCAGGCAGTATCCAGGGAACAGGAGAATCAACGTTTCGGGCATAAGCCCTTCTTCAGGCCTTATGCCCGAAACGTTGATTCTCCTGTTCCCTGGATACTGCCTGACCTGCTGCGCCTTTCCAGCAACACATTTCCAGCTCTGATCTCCAGCATCTGCAGACCTCACTCTCTCCTCAACGAAAGAGAATACCATGCCTTACTCCCCCATGATAGAGGTGAAGAAATGGAAGATACCTTTGAGACACTTATTGGCATGCAGCAACAATGATTATGACACAGCAAAAATTAATCTACTTCATGCATATGAATAACATAAGAGATAAAACAATTGTCTTTGACATGCACAGCAAGAAGCAACAACAATCCATCCAAATCACAGAAACTAAATGTGACTTGGGCCTTTACTTTCTGTAATATATTACAATGATATAGGATTAAATATAGGGTGCATGATTAAGATATTGATGCAAAAATTGAACACTGCCCGAAGGTGAAGAAAAAGCTGTGTACTGCAAGATGTTACCAACAATTAATGGACAATGTAGGTGCACAGAAAACTGGTAAATGGAATTCAGTTCAGGGAGATATGAGAAGTACATTTGGAGGGAACAGATGAGGTGAGGGAAAACACAGTAAGTGGTAAGATACTACGAACTGTTATGGGAATGCAGGTCCATCAATCCTGAAGTGCACTTTGGGAAGCAATCACTGATGTCACTAACACATACTGAGAAATCAATAGAAGTGTTGTCCCTTATTGCTCTGCAGTCAGTCCATTGAATGGGACTGTGCCAGGTACTTGTGTTGTTCAACTCAAAAGGTGAAAACTTGGTAAAGATGTCTTGCCTATCTTACTGTCAGTTGATATTGATTAGTACTGATGGACAGAACAATGTACAGCCCTCACTGTTTTGCCTTTGTGATGGAGAATGAATGATAATGATATCTTTCAAGGGAAGATATCATTAATGGATAAATACAGCCTTAATCCATCTACTTTAACAGACCTTGTAACAATTTTTGTCTTTTTAAATTCCCTAACTGTCATGCCCAAAATTTGTTGGTCAGAAATTCTGTTTTGAATTTTTTTTCCGAAAATAATCCAAGATGAGAAGTCTCATTACTCTTGGTCAGAGATTCTTACAGGCTTCAGATTATTTTACACACACCAATCACATTTTCAAGAGGCTACTTTCTTGACTACAGAATCATAGGTTGAAACCCTATTCTGGTATAATATGCTGTACTGATTTAGGGAAATACTGTCAGAGGTGCAGTCTTCTGGATAGATGTTAAATTGAGGCTTTCTGTGCTCTCTAGAGTGACATAAATATTTATTGACATTGAATTCTCATCACAGATGTAATATGTCTGAACTGCAGACTGCAATCAGTAAGGTTACTCCATGATAATCCTCAAAACTGGTGCCCCTCAAGACTTACCATCCTCCTTATACACTTATGACTGTGTGGCCAAATTCTCCTCTAACTCTGTTTGCAAATTTGCTTATGACACCACTGTAGCGGACCAGGTCTTAAACAATGAAGAGACAGAGTATAGGAAAGACATAGGCAGCTCAGAAGTAAGGTGTAAAGACAACAATCTCCCCCTCAATGTCAGCAGAATGAAGGAGCTGACTTGAGGAAGTGGAGTAGAGGACATATCCCTGTCTATATAAATGGTGCTGAGGTGGAGGTGGTCGAGAGCATTAAGTTCCTGGGAGTAAATATCACCAATGATCTGTCCTGGTCCATCCACTTCGATGCTATAATCAAGAAAGCACACCAATCCTCTACTTTATCAGCAGGCTAAGGAAATTCAGCATGTCAACAATGATTCTCACTAATTTTTATAAACGCATCATAGAAAGCATCCGATCTGGATGCATTGCAACTTGGTATGGCAACACTTTGCCCAAGACTGCGAGAAATTACAGAGAGTTGTGAACACAGCTCAGTCCATCATGTAAACCAGCCTTCCATCCATTCACTCCATTTACGCTTCCTGCTGCCTAGGGAAAGCAGCCAACATAGCCAAAGATGCATTCCAACCCAGTTAATACTCTCTTCCACCCTCTTCCCACAGGCAGAAGATTAAAAAAATTGAAAACAGCTGCTAATAGATTTAAGAACAGCTTCTTCCTCACTGTTATCAAATTTTAGAACTGACCTCTCATATATTAGAGTTGATCTTTCCCTGCACCTTCTCTTTAGCTGTAACACTATTTCCTGCATTCTGTTCTATTACCCTACGTAGGCATGATTTGTCTGGTTAGGATGCAAAGCAGTGTTTTTCTCGATATCACAGTAAATGTGACAATAATAAATCAAATCAAATCAAATGACCTCTCCTGCCATTTATTCGCTGCCGGATTTTAAGGGCTGCATTTCTGAACACCTTTTGAATTGTTATGAGTGTCTTAGAAATTTGGGAGTTGAATTGTGAAACCAGCATCTCAGTGTTGGAATTTTGAGAGAGAAAATAATGAAAGGAGATCTTTTTCTGAGTAAAAGTGAAGTCTGGTCTGCTCTGAATAATGTCTTTATACAATGCTTCATTTCTACCCTGTTGTTGATGGAAGAGTTTGAATGAAGGTTGTTGACTGGCAGCAACAGTTGCAACTGGTTGATGTAAATGGGAATGGTCTCCGGTCCTAATTCGGGTGCAGCTGAACAAACCATGGGTTTGGGTATCAAAGAAGTTGAAAAGTGAGCAGAAATCCTGAAACATTACCTCGCTGAATGGTCTGTTTTGTTCCTGAAGTCTTGTGTTCTTGTTCACCACCTACATCTGTGAATCCAGGATCTGGAAATTTCCCTGGTCATGAACCATAGATTCATTCTCAGTAATGACACCACAGTTGTTAATCCTCTTATGTGAATACTATGGCGCTCCAAGGACATGCAACATGCTGACAATTGGCATCCATACTGATGGGGACTGCCAACAGAAAGAAAACAACATGTTGGCTAATTAGCAGATTCGAAAGTATTTACACAGTTTATATTTGGAGATTATGTCTTCTGCATCATGCTCTAATTCTCTATTTTCAATAACAAACTTGAAAATAATGGTACGCACTATTTAACGTAATGTGTTTCTGATATTTCACATTCATTGCAATGTGCCCACTGACACTTATGAACCAGTTAAATCTTTAGGTTCTTGGTTCATACTGTTATTGAAATCATCCAAATACATATTATCCTGTAACATAATCAAATGTTCCACTTACAGACAACAGTAAAATAAGGAGCAATAATATTCTCTCGATATCATTCTCACAATGCACTGAACAAAATATTAACTAAAATAATCATTTTGTACAGAGTTGTGCCTGCAAGTTAATCAAGCTATTTGAAGTTAAAAAAGATCTGTTAACATATGTTAAATGTTCTGTTCTTGATCACCAAAGACGTAAATGCCAAATCCAGGCCTCTAATGAGCTTCATGATTTGCATGCAGAACATTTCATGTCCATACTATTACACCTGTTCATGACAGCAGCAACTGGAAAGCAGTGGAGAGGTGGGTGTTCAATTATTCATGCTCACACTCTCATCTGTGCACAGAAATATCGTATAATTCTTTTATGAACAGATGGGATAGAAATGACAGGTGATTACATTCAACTTGTTTATGTCCATTTGTTTATTACTGTTCCATTGGTGCACACAAGATAATATACTTTTTTTCACTTTGCCTTAAACGTTCAGACTGTTGGATTCCACCTCCCTCTCTCCTGCAGGGCTCATAGCAATTTCCCAAGGTCATTGAATTTCTCTGGTTGCGCAGGATTTTAAAACTTCTTTTGAACTAACTACAATGTTGATGTATCATTGGGAGTAACACCACTCACTGTAGACATAGCCAATCAGTATGGGTAGCAAACTTGCAAAATGGCTAAAAGATTTGACTCCTTGTTCCCACTAGCCATGCCAGCATTGGTTCTTTTTAATAAGAACATAAGAACTAGGAGCAGGAGTAGGCCGTCCGGCCCTTTGAGCCTGCTCCGCCGCTCAATAAGATCATGGCTGATCTTTTCGTGGACTCGGATCCACTTACCCGCACTGTTGTCATATCCCTTAATTCCTTTATTATTCAAAAGAAATCTACCTCAGCTTTAAAACCATTTACTGAAGTAACGTCACTGGGCAAAGTATTCCATGGATTAACAAACCTCTGGGTGAAGATGTTCCTTCTCAATTCAGTCCTACATCTGCTCCCTCTAATCTTGTGGCATTGCCCTCTTGTCCTAGCTTCACCTGCCAATGAAACATCCTCTCCACTTCTATCTTATCTCTTCCCTTCATGATTTTATATGTTTCTATCAGATCCCCTCGCATTCTTCTGAATTCCAATAAACATAATCCCAATCTACTCAGTCTCTCCTCATAAGCCAACACCCTCAACTCTGGAGTCAACCTAGTTTTTATTCTTTAAATAAAAGAATAAAAGGATGTGGGTCAGAGGAGATGATTTCTCCAGGCGTCAGGTGGTGAGGGAGCGGCGGTGAAGGAGGCCCAGGGCCTGCATGTCCTCAACAGAGTGGGAGAGGGAGTTGAAATATTGGCCACGAGGTGGTGGGGTTGATTGGTGTGGGTGTCCCGGAGATGTTCTCTAAAGAGCTCTGTGAAGAGGTGTCCAGTCTCTCCAATGTAGAGGAGACTGCATCGGGAGCAACAGATACAATAAATGACATTGGTGGATGTGCAGGTGAAACTTTGATGCATATGGAAGGCTCCTTTGGGGCCCTTGGATAGAGGTGAGGGAAGAGGTGTGGGCGCAGGTTTTGCAATTCCTGCTGTGGCAGGGGAAGGTGCCAGGACGAGAGGGTGGGTTGTTCGGGGAAGGATGTGGGTCATCCCTGCTTATCCTTTACCTGCAGCTACGGTGGCGAAGTCTAAACCCCTGACAGTAGGCAAGGATCTTCATGAGATCCAAAAGCAATTTACCATGTGAAACTTGGTTTCTCCCTTCCCAGATGCTACCAGGCTGGCTGAACAGTTCCAGTTTCCTGATTTTTATTCCAGACCTTGAGATTCAATCTGGGCTTTTAGTGCAGCACTAAAACGATGGGTGCTTCTGCCTGTGCTGCAGTGCAGGATGGGATTGATGGCCAACACTTGCATGTTGAAGCAATGGACTCCAGGTTCTTTTGGAAGCCAAGTTCCAATTTAGAGCTTTTGACAGTGGCAAAAGGCCAGCTTATGCACCATGCATCTCTGTTGCCAGGCCCATCCACATTCATGTGCATGCTGCCCAAAAGTCTTCATCTAAGTCTCATGCGACAGAACTTACCTGTGAGCTGACTCTCTAGGATACTGGTGTGCAGATTATCATTTCCCCCCTGCATTGACTGCAGGCCACTCCTAACTGTTAACCCATTGCCTCTCGATTCAGCTCTTCCTAAATATGCCCCCAGTAAGACTTGAGTGGTGATGAGGAGGGAGGTGGGTTCTTGCTAGGGTGGGAAAGACCCATGAAAACAGGGTGGAGGTGAGTCTTTTTGGGTTTGGGTGGCTCTTAGCAATGGAGCACAGCTGTTATAACTCATGCAAGGTTTTTTGCTACCTCAGAGCTTGCTACCTCCAAGTTTCAGTTTGAAACCCCACTTGGGCTCCTTTCCCCAGTTTGGGAACTGCTGCTCTCCTGTTCTTGAAGTTACATGTAGTCCCAATATCTAATGTGGTGATTGTGAACGTCAGATCAACTAATGCTACATCTTGATCAGAAATCTGTTCTTGCTTTCATACTCTTCCTGAAAAGGTTTCATTGGTTAGCTTGACTGGAAATCTTGAGAAGTAGACAACAGAAGAGTTGAAAAGAAGGGTTAGGATGAGGAAAAGGCAAGAGTGAAAACACGTGATCGCCCCTCTCAATATTAATTAATGGAATACAGGGCACCTTGGTGTTTATTGGTATCTGCAGGGGAGCTGACACCTGAATCAGAACTATTAATCAGAATATATTTCAATAAATGTAGCGAGCCCATGCAATTTCAGTTTTCAATTTTTCAAATTCGATTTCAATTCTTTTCCATTTGTCTAAGGTTAATCACACCAAGGAACTTATTTAAGATTAGTTCTACAATTTATTCATTGCGCAATTATAATGATCCTTGATTCTTCCCTCTACACTTTAAACAAATAGGTCTTTGAATTACATTGATTCCATTCCAGTTTTTTTATTAAGATTCGAAGGCTAATTTCTGCTGCTCCTACAACTGCAGAGAGCACTTATTATTGCATTCTGAGGACCCACTGCCCAGTTATTCTGCACAGTTAAGTTAATGAATGATACATCCAGGATATCAAGCTCATAATTAACTCATGTTTTTTCTTCTCTGGGCGCACTAGTCCTCCTCGCCAGATGTGTATAACTGGGGCATTAGCCATTTTGGTTCCTCTTGCAGGTTACTGTTCTCAGTCAAAACAAATTTAAATTTCTCATGTTCCCTTCATTGCTTGACCATAAATCTTGAGCCTTTGTGGCTTCAGTTGAATTATTTTAATGCTGTCAAAATTTCACTGCATGTCATTGATGTAGAAGCACACCATTTGTTTATTTTACATTCCTGTCTTTGTTGGTATGACAGAACATTTTTGTTGCTTTATTTTGAGGATTAGAGGTTTCACCAGAATAGAAAAGGGAACAATTTCAAAAGAAAAGAAGTTACCTGTTGATAATGTTCCAGCACTGTGACTATTTCTTGTCAGAGTGTTTTAAAGAAACACATCAATCGTAAAAGTGGAATGTGTTCTGAATATGACTTTGCTTGAAAATAAAGAAAATTAGCTCCATACGTAATCTCCTGGACACGTTGATTTATATGACTAGTGCCCTCTGTGACCTCAGGTCTACTCTTCAGCATTTAACTGACCACAACATTGCCTATGTTCTTGAGTCATCCTTGAATCTTGAAGATTATTAAAGAGTGGAAATTTCCTCAGAATTGTTCCTGTTTCTGTCTCAGACCTGGTGAAATGATTACTACAGGAGTATAGGAAACCAGAATAGCAAGGGTAAACTATCCAGCCTGTCAAACCTGATCTGCCACTCAATACAATTGTGGTTGGTCTTGAGTTTCAACTTCACTTACCCAGCCACTTCCTATTTTCCTTGATTCACTGATCATTGCCAAAAAATCTCTCTATTCATTGCCTTAAATTTATTCTAGATTGAAATATCCACTTCACTCCGATGCTGATAATTTTGAAGATTTACAATCCTTTGAAGGAATTAATTTCTCATCATCTTAGCCCTAAATGATCAACCCTTTATTCTGAGACTATGACCCCCATATTTTAGGTTCTCTGGGAGCTAGAAGGAATCTCTGAGTCTACCCTCTCAAGCCTGTTCACAACCTTATATTTTTCAATGAGTTCACTTCTTATTCATCTGAATGTCAGAGAACATAAGTCTCTCATCAAGGCAGTAGCTCTGTAAAAATTCTTAGCTATACTTTTTTGCTTTTTTTTATTGTGTGGTTAATGTGAACAGTGTAATTTAGTAGTGGGACAATGCTACTCCTTTAACAAGGTGATGTTGTCCTAGGGTTTTTTTCAGAGAGGTCGTAAAAGACACAGACTCTGAAAAGTCTATGTTGAAGGGTTTTAGGGCCAATTTGATTATAGCTAACAGATACTGCCTCAGCAGAAGGCTTTTAAGTGTAAAAAAAAATTGTACAATGAAAGGGGAGCAGCCAGTTCTCCCAGCTCGGCTTTTCTCTGGTTTGGTTTGGCTTTTAGCATTGGTGTTGAAGAAGGCTGCTGGATCCAAAGAAGCAGGCCCATGGTGATCTCTCTCTGACATGTCTCCTGTAAGACCCTGTGTTTGATTTTAGCTTTTATACCAAGAGGTGTTTATGGGGATTGTTGCAAGTATTTAGAGCAACATCATTAAGTTGGGATAATATGTTGAGTTTTTGGATAGGTTAAGGTATTCTGTTCTCTTTTGTCTGGTTTCATTTGGTAATCTTGTAAATAAATTCTGTTTTGTTTAAAACTGAGTGGTTTGACAAGCTGTATCACTCCTAGAATGTCCACGTTACATGTGCAAAGTTAGGGTCTGGGTTACCCTCTTGAAATGTCTTGAGGGGGTCTGGCCTGGTCCATAACAGATAGCATTTGACAAATAATTTGTTCAAATTGGCAAACTCAAGCATTATCAATGCTCAAAATTTTTTTTTATTTGATTGTGAATGATAATACAGTAGGTTCCGCTATAAAGTGGTCATTCCATTCTCGTGCAGCCCCATGTTATAAGAAAATCACGCAAGAACAGCATCATTTAAGCTAATGGAGCCTGAATTGTGTTATAGCCAATACACATTGTAAAAGTTTGTGCTATAGTAACAATGTCCCCAATTTGTCAACCGTGTTATAGCGAATTTGCATTAAGGAAACGTGCATTATAGTAGAACCACCTGTATATCTTTAACTTGGAAACAAATGTGTTACATTTCTGTTCCAATACATATTATTTTAAAATTTGTTGAATAAATTTGGTATCTGGTCTTCAATGAACACTATAATATTGTTGAATAGATAAGCATGCTGCCGTGAGCTGTTTCTTTTTAAGTAACTTTAAAAATGCAGGAAGGAAAGTGGTTACAATTTTCAAGTGATGACCTTCATGCGTTAATCAGGGTATACCACAGCCAGATCACCCTTTCTTGAATTCTAAAGGAGAGTCGTATCAGACTCGAAATGTTAATTTTGTTTCTGTTTCTACAGATGCGGCCAGACCCCCTGAAATTTTCTGCTATTTTCTGTTTTTATTTCAGATTTCCAGCACTGCAATATTTTGCTTTTATTTGATTATTCCTGTAAGACCCTGCTTAAACCCAACTTCTTTGACTAAATTCTTTGTTGCTCCTAATGTCTCTTTCTTTGTCTCAGTAATTATCCTTCAGTTACAGAACTTGACAATGCTGAAGGTACAGTATAACTAATATTATTGCCACTTCAGCAACCGGTCCCAGCAAATGCAACTAATTCACTTTACCTAACTGTGGTTTCAATAGACAAATGTGTTTGTTACAGTCATTGATCTTTTATGTATCTGTATAAAGTCCATTGTCTGATCCACTGCTGCAAAAACATGCAACGTTGTTTCTGCTACAGTTTTAGGTCTCATAGGTAGTTAAGCACTATTTCCCAGCAGATGTCATATGGTGACCGTTCTAATTGTGTATGCTTGTATCGGCTGGCAGACGTGTCAGCTAAGTGGTAGAAATCAGCAGAGACATGTACCACATCATTTACATTCAAAGCAAATTTATTTGCTTCTTTTTAATAGTCAGTAATAAAACATTCTTTTTCAGGTTCTCATTTGCTTTTCTTGAATTTTATTTAAATTTGTGTTTAGATTTTCGCAAGTGATGGTCCCGAGAAACAGGTGCACAGAGTACGATTACCAGTGGCTGTTTAAAATTTCAAATGCTGAAAACAACTGAGGTAATTAACTGATTTTCCTTTGTACTGTTAGTTTACTCATGAAGAGAAGGACATATAAAATCTGTGCACACAATATTTGAATGTTCTGATCAGTTTAAGACTGATCGTTTTTTTACCAAGTTTGATTATTTTACATCTTGTCATACATTTTCCTTTTTATCAAGGGACCAAAATTATTTTGAATTATCTCATCTTGTGGACTTCCATAACCTCTTGTTGATTGTCTCAGGGAGTATGGTCTCTGGTGCATGTGTTCAAACCAAGGCTATCTGAAAAGCGATTAGTCTTTAATCCTTCAATATAATTAAAGCATGACTAGAGAATTATCCAAAAACCACATCCTTTCATTTTTATATCTTTTTTTAGTTGTCTTGATGTTCTTCCTAATTCTTTTATTCAGCCAAATTGAGGTAGACATTGTGAGGCTCCTTTCCCAGTGACAGTGATTTTGGATGGATCCATATGGCTCTGAGACACTGATAGAATGCCCACATGTGTGTACGACACAATTTCTTTTCCATTGTGTTCTTGAGAAAATACTTGCTCATGTTTTGTTCTTATGTATGAGGTTGGGAGCCATCCATCATTTTGGTTACAATGTGGATACTTGCAAGTAGCAAAATGGTGTATTTCAACATAATTTGTCACATGTTTACTGCTTACAAATGAATGGAAGGCTCTTCCTTTGAAGATCTTGTCCCTTTCAGTGAATTGTCATCAGGGAAATCACAATGGAGAATTACCAAGGTCAACACATAACTGAACTAACAACAGTTGTTGAGGTATAGTTATTAATCCAGCATGCATCATGAAACTTATTATTTTAATAGCAGTGATAACCATTTGCATTTATATAGAGTTCATCTCATTAAAAAAATCCCTAAGTGCTTTGTAAGCCAGTGAAGCGAGCAGATAAGTAGGAAGTAAAGTGGGGGAGGAATCTTAAAGATCAAGACAAACAGAACATTGTTAGAAGGATTGAAGAAAGCAAGCAACAAGGTAGAAAAATCAAAGCACTTTTCGGAGAGAATTTTGGACATAAGTTATATTTGAAATTTACCCACTAGGTGGCATATTTTTTGATACCAACCAGTTCGAATGATGTGACTGCCTCTAATCCTTCTAATTTTTATTAGTCTAAGTTACTGATAGTGTGTGGGAAGAACGCCACCAGAAAGTGTTCAACAGAACATAGAAAATTACAGCGCAGTACAGGCCCTTCAGCCCTCGATGTTGCGCCTACCAGTAAAACCAATCTGAAGCCCATCTAATCCACACTAGCCAATTCTTGTCCATATATGTATCCAATGACCATTTAAATACCCTTCAAGTTGGTGAGTCTACGACAGTTGCAGGCAGTGCATTCCATGCCCCTACCTACTCTGACATCTGTCCTACCTCTATCACGCCTTAATTTAAAGCTATGTCCCCTCGTGTTAGTCATCGCCATCCAAGGAAAAAGGCTCTCACTGTCCACCCTATCTAACCCTCTGATTATTTTATATGTCTCTATTAAATCACCTCCTTCCCTCCAATGAAAACAGCCTCAAGTCCCTCAGCCTTTCCTCATAAGACCTTCCCTCCATACCAGGCAACATCGTAGTAAATGCCCTTGGAACCTTTCCAAAGCTTCCACATCCTTCCTATTATGTGGTAACCAGAACTGTATGCAATACTCCAAGTGTGGCCGCACCGGAGTTTTGTACAGCTGCAGCATGACCTCATGGTTCCGAAACTCAATCCCTCAAATAATAAAAGTTAACACACCATATCAACCTGGGTGGCAACTTTTAGGGATCTATGTACATGGACACCGAGATCTCTCTGCTCATCTACACTACCAAGAATCTTACCATTAGCGTAGTACTCTTTCTTCCAAAGTGAATCACCTCACACTTTTCCGCATTAAACTCCATTTGTCACTTCTCAATCCAGCTCTTCAGCTTATCTATGTCCCTCCATAACCTGCAACATTCTTTGTCACTATTCACAACTCTACTGAACTTAGTGTCATCCGCAAATTTACTAACCTATCCTTCTTGGCCCTCATCCAGGTCGTTTGTATAAGTGACAAACGGCAGTGGACCCAAAACTGATCCTTGCTGTATACCATTAGTAACTGAAGTCCAGGATAAGCATTTCCCACCAACCATCACCGTCTTTCAGCTAGCCAATTTCTGATCCAAACCCCAAAACACCCTCAATCCCATGCCTCAGTATTTTGTGCAATAGCTTACTGTGGGGAATCTTATCAAATGCCTTACTGAAATCCATATATACCAGCTTTACCCTCATCCACCGGTTTGGTCACCTTTTCAAAGAGTTCAATAAGGTTTGTGAAGCATAACCTACCCTTCACAAAACCGTGTTGACTATCCATAATCAACTTAATCCTTTCTAGATGATTATAAATCCTATTTCTTATAATCCTTTCCAGCACTTTATCCACAACCGAAGTAAGGCTCACTGGTCTATAATTACCAGGGTTGTCTGTATTCCCCTTCTTGAACTAGGAGACAACATTTGCTATCCTCCAGTCTTCTGGTACTATTCCTGTAGACAATAACAACATAAAGATCAAAGCCAAAGATCCGGCAATCTCCTCCCTGGCTTCCCAGAGAATTTTTGGATAAATCCCATTCAGCCCAGGGGACTTATCTATTTTTACACTTTCCAGAATTGCTAACACTTCTTCCTTGCAAACCTCAATCCCATCTAATCTAGTAGCCTGTTTCTCAGTATTCTGCTTGACAACATTGTCTTTTTCAAATGTGAATACTGATGAAAAATATTCATTTAGCACTTCGCCTATCTCCTCTGACTCCACGCACAACTATCCACGACTCTCCTTGATTGGCCCTAATCTTACTCTAGTCATTCTTTCATTCCTGATATAGCTATAAAAAACCTTGATCCTATCTGCCAATGACTTCTCATGTCCCCTGTTGGCTCTTCTTAACTCTCTCTTTCGGTCATTCCTGGCTAACCTGTAACTCAAACACCCTAACTGAACCATCACATCTCATCCGAACATAAGCCTTCTTCCTCCGTTTGACAAGAAAAGATAGGCTTAATCCTGAAAAGCCAAATAGGTTTATTAATTGTGTTTAATAGCTAGTTACATTTCATTTGCATTATGTGATAAAATATCGTGAGGCTGTCAGATTTGACATTATTGTAAATATGAATTACTATTAGCTACATGAATTTAGCATTTGCAATTAATGCAATTCAGCTCCTCACAGGAACCGTCCTTTATTTCCTGACACTATAATGTCAATTAACTCTTTCAGTTACTAATACTTTTATACAAAATTAGGTGTTAATGTCAAGGGAGTTTAGAATAAGAATTGAAAAGGGTAGTGCCGGAATGTCACATTCCTTATGAAGGGCTTATGACCGAAGCATCGACTTTCCTGCTCCTCGGATGCTGCCTGACCTGCTGCGTTTTTCCAGCGCCACCCTTTTTGCCTCTGACTCTCCAGCATCTGCAGGCCTCACGTTTTCAGAGTTTCAAATAATCTGGAGTGAGATGGATTGCAGGGATGTGCAAAAGAAAACTGGTACTGGAAATTGCTTCTAAGATGTTGAGTGAGAATATTAATGATAATTTTGTTGGTTTGCAGGATGAGTGGCTTTGGTGTAAGCACTAAAAGCTTTTGGAATAGTGGAAATGAATGAAAGTTGAGGATTTTGAAGGTGACACTATTATTTTACTTCATATTGTTTGGTGCAGTGGTTTCTGCAAGCTCGTTTGCTTGTCAATGCCATCAGCACTTGCAGTGGCACGCACTGCAATTAATGGTATTAAATTAGCTTTAAGAATTTTATATTTATGGAATAATATGGAGAGGCTGTCTCATTAATGTTCTTGATTACTGTTTTAGTAAGATATAAACAATGGAAGAGACAAAAATAAATTGCTTCTAAATTTGGTTTAGGAGCTTTCATTGGTGTTGATGTTCTGGGAAATAGATGTTGTTCCCTGAACTTTACAATATTTAACATTTAAAACCAAGATTTTGCTCCAAATATGGAAGAACTCTGTCCTTGGTAAACAGTCCTTGCTGATCAGATTTATTCTAATGCGAGACATGTGTTGGGTGTAACAGGGAAAATATCAGATGTGGACTCGTCAAACATAAATAACCTCTTGTGGTGAATCCTTGTTACCTATTGCCACTGGTTATTTTTGTTGACATGATGTTGCCAGTTCCTCAGTCTTCTCTAATACATTAGCTGATGGTTGTAATGAGGTTTAAGAGGATACTGATAACCCATTAACCTAGTCAGTGCCTTTCTGGGATTTACTATTATTTGCAGTGTACACTGGAGTATTATTTTGAAACATATAGATGTGATTCAGTTCAATTCAAGCTATTGACGTGTGGTGTACTGAATCTGTTAGAAAAATCTGAATCACTTAGTGATGGTGAGGTGTGACCAAGCCAGTCAATGAAGGGAAAATTATTAGAGTTCAAATCCCACTGTGGCAGCTGAGGAATTTAAATTTTGTCAGTTAAATACATCAACAATTAAAAATAAATGCTGGATCTCTGTACCTGAAGATACCCTTTGGATTATTGTGGAAAACACACCTAATTCACTCTGGTCCTTTAAGGAAGGAATCCGCCACCATTGACAGTCTGGCTATTATGCATTGAAGACAAGCAAGAATGGGTTTGACTCTTAACTGCCCTCTGAAGTGGATTAGCAAGGCACTCAGCTGTACCAATCTGCTACAGTAGAGTAGAATAAGAATAAAATGACTTAGAGAATCTGACAATGGTGCCATGACCAACAAATACAAATCAAGCATTTCACCTGACGAAGGAGCAGTGCTCCGAAAGCTTGTGATTTCAAATAAACCTGTTGGACTATAACCTGGTGACATGGGACTTGTGATCTCGCCCACCCAATCCAGTACCATCACATCCATACCATTCAACATGGAGGGAGTGACCACAGAACTCCTCAACATTGACTTTGGATTCTATAAGATCTCATCACAGACAAGGAAGCCTACTACTGATCCCCAGCAGCTACCGCACCCTTCTCCACTCATGAGGAATCAGTACTCCTCAATGTTGAACATCATTTAGATGTACAGGAGTTAACAGAATCCATGACAGTATTGGGAGGAGTGACAAAATGAAAAAAAGAAATTTTTTTTTTTTAAGAAAACTTCCTTAACACTGAAAACCTGTGGGAATACGATTCCACAATTAGAGACATAGAGTCATACAGCACAGAAACAGACCCTTCAGTCCAACCCATCCATGCTGACAAATGTCCCAAACTGAATTGGACCCACTTGCTTATATTTGGCCCATATCCCTCAAAACCTTTGCTATTCATGTACATGTCCAAATGTCTTCTAAATGTTGTAACTGTACCTGCATCTACCACCGCTTCTGGCAATTCATTCCATATATGACCCACTCTCTGTGTGAAAATGTTGCCCTCAGGTCCCTTTTAAATCTTTTTCTCCTCACTTTTATACAACCCTAAGCTTTAAACTCCCCCATGTTCGGGAAAAGACCTCTTACTTTCCAGTGAAAAAAGTCCCAACTTATAACTCGAGCCCTCCAGTTCCAGCAACATTGTGGTAAATCTTTTCTGAATCCTTTCCAATGTACTAATATCCTTCCTAAAGCAGGACAACTAGAGCAGTACTCCGAAAGTGGCCTCACCAACGACCTGTACAACCTCAACACGATGTCCCAATTCCTAAACTCAATGGTCTGAGCAATGAAGGCAAGCAAGCTAAATGCCTTCTTAGAACAAAGAGCGAAGAACTTTACAGCACAGGAACAGACCCTCAGGCCCTCCAAGCCTGCGCCGATCCAGATCCTCTCCCTAAACCTGCCACCTATTTTCGAAGGACCTGTACCCCTTTGCTCCCTGCCCATTCGTGTATACGTCGAGATACATCTTAAATGACACTATTGTTCCGCTGGGGCATTAACAGATATCTTTGCAGTATCCTTGAACACCATAAGACTATAAGACATAGGAGTGGAAGTCAGGCCATTCAGCCCATCGAGTCTGCTACGCCATTCAATCATGTCTGATGGGCATTGCCACGCCACTTACCCGTACTCTCCCCAAAGCCCTTAATTCTTTGCGAGATCAAGAATTTGTCAATGTCTAACGTCCTGGCCTCCACCGCACTCCATGGCAGTGAATTCCACAGGCCCACCGCTCTACGGCTAAAGAAATGTTTCCTCATTTCCATTCTAAATTGACCCCATCTAATTCTAAGGCTGTGCCCACGGTCCTAGTATCCTGCCTAAGGAAACAAATTCCCAGCATCCACCTTTTCTAAGCCATGCATTATCTTGTAAGTTTCTATTGGATTTCCCCTCAACCTTCTAAACTCTAATGAATACAATCCTCAGCCGTTCATTGTATGTTCGGCCGACCATTTCAGGGATCATCCGTGTGAATCTCCGCTGGACACGCTCTTGAGGTGTGGGGCCCAAAATTGGATACAGTATTCTAAATGGAGTCTAACTAGAGCTTTATAAAGTCTCAGTAGCACATTGCTGTTTTTACATTCCAACCCTCTTTGGATAAATGACAACATAACATTTGCTTTCTTAACCATGGACTCAACCTGCAAGTCAACCTTTAGGGAATCCTGGACTAGTACTCCCAGATCCCTTTCTACTTTGGCTTTATAAATTTTCTCACCGTTTAGAAAATAGTTCATGTATGTATTCCTTTTTCCAAAGTGCAAGACCTCGCATTTGCTCACACTGAATTTCATCAGCCATTTCCTGGACCACTCTCCTAAACTAGGTAAATCAAACCAGCGGAAAAAGGGGGTGCAGTGGTAGTTTGGCGCACTGACCTCTACACTGCTGAAGCCAGATGCCAACTCGAAGACACCTCCTCCTACTGCCCCCTCAACCATGACCCTAACCCCATCACCAAACTGTCATCTCCCAGACCATACAGAACCTCATCACCTCAGGAGATCTCCCACCCACAGCTTCCAACCTCACAGTCCGGAAACCCCGCACCGCCCGATTCTACCTCCTTCCCAAGATCCACAAGCCTGACCACCCTGGCCACCCCATTGTCTCAGCCTGCTCCTGCCCCACCGAACTCATTTCCACCTACCTTGACACTGTCCTATCCCCCCTAGTCCAGGAACTCCCCACATGCATTCGAAAACACCACCCATGCCCTCCACCTCCTCCAAGATTTCCATTTCTTGGCCCCTACTGCCTCATCTTCACCATGGATATCCAATCCCTCTACACCTCCATCCACCATGACCAGGGCCTGCAAGCCCTCTGTTTCTTCCTCTCCCGAAGTCCCCAACAGTACCCTTTCACTGACACTCTCATTCGTTTGGCTGAACTGGTCCTAACCCTATACAATCCATTCTTCAAATCCTGCCTCTTCCTCCAGACCAAAGGGGTAGCCATAGGCACCCAGATGGGCCCCAGCTATGCCTGTCTCTTTGTTGGCTACGTAGAACAGTCCACCTTCCGTAGTTACACTGGCACGACTCCCCACCTCTTCCTCCGCTACATTGATGACTGCATCGGTGCCACCTCGTGCTCCCGCGAGGAAGTTGCACAAATTATCAACTTCACCAACACATTCCACCCTGATCTTAAATTCACCTGGACCATCTCTGACACCTCCTTCCCCTTCCCGGACCTCTCCATCTCCATAAATGACGACCGACTTGACACTGACATTTTTTACAAACCCACTGACTTCCACAGCTACCTGGATTACACCTCTTCCCACTCTACCTCCTGCAAAAATGCCATCCCGTATTCCCAAATCCTCCGCCTTTGCCGAATCTGCTCCCAGGAGGACCAGTTTCACCACAGAACACACCAGATGGCCTCCTTCTTTAGAGACCGCAATTTCCCTTCCCATGTGGTTAAAGATGCCATCCAACTCATCTCGTCCACATCCCGCACCTCCGCCCTCAGACCCCACCCCTCCAACTGTAACAAGGACAGTGCTCACCTTCCACCCTACCAACCTTCGCATAAACCACATCATCCGACGACATTTCCGCCACCTCCAAACGGACCCCACCACCAGGGATATATGTCCCTCCCCACCTCTTTCTGCAAAGACCATTCCCTCCGTGACTACCTGGTCAGGTCCACGCCCCCCCTACAACTCACCCTCCCTTCCTGGCACCCTCCCCTGCCACTGCAGGAATAGCAAAACCTGCGCCCACACCACCTCCCTCACCTCCATCCAAGGCTCTAAAGGAGCCTTCCACATCCATCAACGTTTTACCTGCACATCCACCAATATCATTTATTGTATCCATTGCTCCCGATGCGGTATCCTCTACATTGGGGAGACTGGATGCCTTCTAGCAGAGCGCTTTAGGGAACATCTCTGGGACAGCTGCACCAATCAACCCCACTGCCCTGTGGCCCAACATTTCAACTCCCCCTCCCACTCTGCTGAAGATATGCAGGCCCTGGGCTGCCTCCACCGCCGCTCTCTCACCACTCGATGTCTGGAGGAAGAAAGCCTCATCTTCCGTCTTGGAACACTTCAACCCCATGGCATCAATGTGGATTTCCCCAGTTTCATCATTTCCCCTTCCCCCACATCACCCCATCTCCAACCTTCCAGCTCAGCACTGCCCTCATGACCTGTCCTACCTGCCTATCTTCCTTTCCACCTATCCACTTCACCCTCCTCTCTGACCAATCACCTTCATCCCCACCCCATTCACCCATTGTACTCTATGCTACCTTCCCCACCCTCCTCTCTGACCTATCACCTCCATCCCCACCCCCATTCCCCTATTGTACTCTATGCGACTTTCTCCCCACCCCCACTCCCCTCTCAGTCATCTCTCCACTCTGCAGGCCTCCTGCCTCTATTCCTGATGAAGGACTTTTGCCCGAAACGTCAGTTTTCCTGCTTGGATGCTGCCTGACCTGCTGTGCTTTTCCAGCACCACCCTAATCTACACTCTCCTGAACTGTCTTAATCTTTCTGCAGCCTTCCCACCTCCTCAGAACTGTCTGCCTAACTTTGTACCATCGATGAACTTCACCAGAATGCCCCCAGTCCCTTCATTCAGATCATTAATATATAAAGTGAACAGCTTGCAGCCGCAACACTGAACCCTGCAGGACACCACTTGTCACTAGCTGCCATTCCGGGAGAGGTCACAGAGGACTGGAGAATGCTAATATTGTCTCCTTGTTTAAGAAGGGTAGCAAGGATAATCCAAGTAATTGCAGACCTGTGAGCCTGATGTTAGTGGTAGGGAAGCTACTGGAGAAGATATGAAGGGATAGGATATATACCCATTTGGAATGAAGTGGGCTTATCAGTGACAGACAGCATGGTTTTGTGCAGGGAAGGTCATGTCTTACAAACCTAATAGAATTCTTTGAAGAGATGACAAAGTTAGTTGATGAGGTAAGAGATGGAGATGGCATACACTTGGACTTTAGTAAGGTGTTTGATAAGGTTCCCCATGGTAGGCCGATGAAGGTCCAGGGTGTTCTAGTGAGATCGATAGAGAACTGGTTGGGTTAACCACCCTGTCTACCTGTGACACAAATTTCAAGAATTAGTCACCTGAACTTATAGGTCTCTCTGTACTACAACACTACCCAGGGCCCTGCCATTATCTGTATAAGTCCTGCCTTTGTTTGTTTTGCCAAAATGCAATACATCTCATTTATTGAAATTACATTCCATCTGCTACTCCTCAGCTCATTGGCCCAAGTGATTAAGATCCTTTTGCGATCTTAAATAAAATTCTTCACTGTTAACCATGACACCAATTTTGGTGTCATCCGCAAACTCACTGACCATTCCTCCTAAATTCTCATCCAAATCGTTTGTAAAAATGACAAACTATTGTTAACCCAGAACCGATTCCTGTGGAACACTACTGGTCACAGACCTCCAGTCCGAAAAACTACTCCCTATCACCACTCTCTATCTCCTACTATCAAGCCAATATTGCATCCTCTTGACTAGCTCTCTCTGAATCCCATGTGATCTAATTTTACTAAACAGCCTACCATGCAGCATCTTGGCAAAGGCTTCACTAAAGTTCTTGTGGACAATGTCTACCACCTTGCCATCATCAATCTTTTTGGTTAGTTCCTCAAAAGAAAATCAGGTTTTTGACACACTATTCCACACACACAAAACCATGCTGACCATCCCTCATCAGGAGAAAGTGAGGCCTGCAAATGCTGCAGATCAGAGTCGAGAGTGTGGTGCTGGAAAAGCACAGCAAGTCAGGCAGCATCCAAAGAGCAGGACAATCAATATTTCGGGCATAAGCCCTCCCTTTCTAAATACATATAAATTCCATGATCCAGCACTGATGTCATACTCATGAGTCTACGGTTCCTTGGATTCTCCTTGTAGCTTATTAAAAATAAAGTCAGAACATTAACCACCGTGCAGTCCTCTGGCACCATGGGATACAAATATCACTGCTAGTTGATCCCACATAGTATGTTTTTAAATACCGAGAAAGTCGACTGGCAGCAATTAACAGTTTCCAACTTGTTAAAATGCTACGTGGTCTTGAATTTGTTTGATTTCCTGAGAAAAGCTTATTTTATGTCTGCAGTACAGGTCGGGGAATATCACACTGTCTGTTTATTTGACTGAGCTGTGAGGTGCTATTTCCATGAAGTTAATGATCAAACAGTGCAAGTCTGACAATTTCTATGTTGAATTACATATCTGCACCCACCTGAATTGCTGTGGTTTTCCTTTTGCTGTTCCTTGCATGTGCACTTAAATGACAGTGTACACTCCTAAATTCACTGATATTTTATTCAGTATTTGAACCATTGTTTTGAATAGGTTTTGTCTTGCTTCTCGCTTTAGTAATCAAAGGTAGGATCACTTTGAATTTAAAGTGAATCTGAATGGCATTTTTAAAATACCGCTGCATTCGTAATTATTAAAAGTCTAATATTTTTGACAGTTTGCTTTTTATTTTGTTTGAAGTGATGGTGAATCTAGTTTGAACACTTGTAGTTTCTTCATTGAAGAATGTACCATGAAAACATATTGAATTTGAACATGGAATTTGCAGAAGTGTTCTCTTAATCAATGACACATTGTGCGTCAGTTGGGCAATGATTTGACACAGACAGCTTTAGATGGAGGACAAAGGTGTTTGTAACAGGCTGATGTGGTGTTCTATACAAGGTCTTATGTGACTCTCATCAAGTCATTTATTTTAGTGAATCTTGAATTGCAGATAGTATTAAACCAACTGCAATGTAAGAAGATTGTTGAGGTTGGAAGTTATAGAAAACTATGGCAGAAGATAGGTTGAATAGTCAAGGTCTTTTCCCCAGGGTAGGGAGTCCAATACTAGAGGGCATAAGTTTAAGGTGAAAGATTTAAAAGTGACCTAAGGGGCAACTTTTTCATGCAGAGGGTAGTGCGTGCATGGAACGAGCTGCCAGAGGAGGTGGTGGAGGCTAGTAAATTAACAAAATTTAAAAGGCATCTGGATGGGTACATGAACAGAAAAGGTTTAGACGGATGTGGGCTAACCTAGATCAATTTGGGATATCTGGTCAACATGGACGAGTTGGACTGAAGTGTCTGTTTTCATGCTGTACTCTATGACACCAATTTAATTCTTTCCCTCCCATCATTAACTGCAGGAGAGGGCTGACAGGTACCTTGGGCTATGTATTTGGCCAGGAAATTATATACTCGATGGCCTATTTCCACATTATGGGATTTCTATGATATGCCTACAAAGGTATGGGATGATAAAAACAGGCATTCATCTCCCCTCAGATATTTATTTTCATTCAGGTTATTGGAACTAGCCTTGACAATGTTGCCACTGTATTTTCACTGTGGTTGATGTGTTAACAAAGCCCCTATTGAAGTCAGCTGAAAAGATGATTCAAGATAGTTTTCACATTTTAAGACATTTACTGAAACAGGCTATTCATTGAATATAATTTTTGCAGATTACTTATACTTTAAGATAATTTGCTTTTCTCACAGCAACAAAGTGCATTTCACAGATATACTCTGCTTGAAGTAGATGTTGCTTTAATTGGCTTTAATTCTCCCTGACCCAGTCTGAGGTGATTCCTAGCTCCTGAGGATTTCCTTCCAATCTTTTTCTTTCTCAACTTGGGAATTTTTAATCTCACTACTGTTCATAAAAAGACCTGATATGCAACTGGACCCCTTTTGTTTTAACATTTGTGTGTTCATAATGCACCACAATTACTCTCACTCAAGGACTTCGAAAACGTAATATATTGAGAGGACTTACAGGGTGGATGATAAAACAATGTTTTCCCCATGGAAGATATTGGAACCAGGGTCACATTAAAAATGAGGCATTTCCAAGAAATGTGGATTTATTTTTTCCTTCGAAAGTTGAGGGTGTCTCAAACTCTCTTCTCTGGATTGGAAGCACGGTCATTGAATATTTTTAGGGCAGAAGTAAATAAATTATTGATTATTGAGGGAGTCAAAGGTTATTTTGGATACATTGGAATGCGGAGTTGCAGCTACCAGATCAGCTTTGATCTTACTGAATTGCATAGTTCTGTACCTCATTTGTATTTTTGTAACATTTAATTACTTGGGGATCTTATGAATAACTTTTTAAATTCTGTTATTATGATATGCAGAAATAACTATATGAAGAGATTATTGTGTAGGCCTAAATTTACCAGGTTAGATTTATTTTATGGGTTAATGGATGTAAATAAAACACTGTATAGAAGGAAACTTAGGAAATACTGATTAAAACAATGGATTTGGAATCCATCTACAAAAGATTTGAATGAATATTTTTCAAGTATTTTCCTTAGAGACTGCTGATTGATCAAACTTGGATCAAACAGTTAAACAACTTATAAATCATCCAGATGGATTGTTGTACAGGAATGATGTGAATCTTAGTTATCCAGAGTTGACATCTACATGAATTTCAGTCTATGCAAGATTTCTCCAATACTTAACCAATCCAAATGTTTCAGAAGTTAAAATATTATTGATGCTCATTCATTGTTCAAGTTCCAAGTCTTAGCCATTACAATGAATTAATATCTATAACAATTCCTTCTATTTTAACTAACTCTCAAACCAATCCCATAGTTAGTTCAATGCACCACATCACTCCATTTTTGAAATGTGTTGTGAAAATTTATTTCCATTTTATTATTTATCTAATCATTTTTCTAATTAATTTTCTATATGTATGTATATATGCTACCCTCAGCCACATTATCTGGAACAATGGAGTAAGTTTCTGTTTGGATAGCAATTACACTCAGTTTAACCTCTCTAGCTTTTCATTCACCCTAAGGCTTTTGCCACTGCCAGGATTGCGTATCTACTGTTAATATTTGAATGAGCTGTAGAATCTTCCATCTGAGTATTGCCACAACTAAAGACTCATCCTGCCTTCAAAAAAATCTCCTTCTCTAGTGCATTGAGTTCAACTCTACAAGCTTTTAGCCTCTTGTTTTCACTTGTGTCTTTTTAACCCCATGATGTGAGCCACCAAGAGATATTTCCCTACATTTGAAGTGCACTGATGTAAACAAAATGTCATGATACTAGTTCAGTAAACTCCTGATAATTGAAAGTTGATTTTTATAATTTTAATTTTTGATTAATCAATAAGTGAAACAAAGTTATACATTAAAACGTGGTAATTTATTCTCAGGGTTTTGAGTTGAAAGATAACTTCAATTAACAATTTATTAATATTAAAATTAATAGCATGAAATAAAACATAGGAATCCCCCTGCTATTATGACACATTCTTTATTCAGAGTGAGTCTTTACGGCACCGTAATAGTGGGGATAAAAATCTGAGACTGCATTATACGAATTGGCAATTAGTTTTGTTTTGCAGAAATAATTCTAATCCATCATTACAATGTTCCAAAAAGTTCAAAGCAAAAGGAATACATGATTAATTGTTTTGAAAGCAAAGGGTGGATTCCAGCATTTATTTCCCAATTCGGTTTCTTGGCCTCAGAGATTTAAATCAATGTGCTCACTAAAGAAAAATGCTACAATGTGTTCAGGAACTTCAATCGTTGCTTCATTCTGTGACCTATTTGTTGTACTTGTCAGAATTTAATTGCAGTCATGAATTTTTGTCAGCAATTCATTGCAACTTGCAGGCTTTGTTTTTAAGCACTCTCAGCTGCGCTATGTTGAATGGAAGTCTTGAATAAATCGAACTGTCCCAGTGGCAAAAACATTTTGATTCACAGCAATGATCTGTGTTATGGAGTAGGAAATCAAGAGTTCATTTGTGACAACCTCACACAGTGGGACTGGGCTTGACCGGTGTCGAGTGCTGACTGGAGGTTAGGTGTGTTCCTGCGAGTGAAAAGCTTGAAGGACAAGTCAACTTATGCTGGGCCTGTGCCAACCTCGACAGCTGCTGAAACAGCAGCATTGGCCTGAGGCCAGGTCACTTGCCCACCCTGCTGTTCAGAGAATGGTATATTGCATTGAAGCACTGAGGAAAGGTTACTTGGACAATCGAAACAATATATTATTTCATAACAGAATTCTAACAGAATTAGCAACAGAAGACTTGCCTAAAATGTGTTAATATTATTATGTTGAGCTTCCTGAGAGAAGAATGAAACCCCTTTATCATTTCACATTGTTTGCGTTGAGTCCACCATCTTTCATTTCTTTCTCTTTCTTTCTTTTAAACTCTGTCTCTTGTTTAAAACTGTTTTAATTAATTATGCTCTATGCTGTGTTCAGAACTATATTTCATCCTGGCTGAATGGACCTTAAAGAGCAAGAGTATTTACTGACTGAAAAACCGAGAAATGTATTCATCTGCCATGGTTCCCTCCTGGAAATCTTGACATTTGAAGTTAACATGAGAGTTAATGCTTCAATTTATAACATAAGAGCATCTTTAAATGTATTTTGTTTCATCACATTCTCATGATATTTCAAGACACTTTTGGGGTGTATTCACTGTCATCAAAGGCATGAATCCAATTTCAGAGAAAAAGATCGTTGAAGCAAATATTGAAAATTCGGTAATGTCTATTGAAAGAGAAATCTTGCCAGGAATGTTATTCTTTCAACAGTACCGTGGAATCATTTTGCCTTCACAACAGGAAACGAGGGCTGTGGTTTAACAGCTCATCCATCAGGCATCACCCTTCTCATAGCAGCACTCTACAAGTTTTGAATGATACAATTAATCTTCAACATGCATCCTGTCTAAACATATCAGGCTCAGCAGCCTACTGTTTCCTCAGTACTGGTTCTCCAATTGGCTTTCAAACTTTGAGAGACCACAAGGCTTTCTTAAGTGGATGATGAGGCTGCACCCTCACCACCACATGTCGAATTTGGGAATAATGCTACTGAACTGGAGAATGGCTCTGAAGCTGTGGATGGACTCACTGTGGAGCATCCGCGATGCCAAGGATGTCATGGATAGCACATTTAGTGGATTGGTCACACCCACAGGTTAGAATTGCTGAGGGAGACAGTGAATGGGTGACCAAAAGGCAGAGAAAGAGTGGGAAGGCAGTACAGGTGTCCCCTGCAGTCATCTCCCTCCAAAACAGGTATACTGTTTTAGGTCAACTAGGAGAAAGCGAGGACTGCAGATGCTGGAGACCAGAGTTGAAAAATGTGCTGCTGGAAAAACACAGCAGGCCAGGCAGCATCCGAGGAGCAGGAGAATCGACGTTTCAGGCATAAGCCCATCTTCAGGAAAGGCTTATGCCCGAAATGTCGATTCTCCTGCTCCTCGGATGCTGCCTGGCCTGCTGTGTTTTTCCAGCACCACATTTTTCAATACTGTTTTAGATACTGTTTGGGGAGATGGCTCACCAGGGCAGACCTGCAGTTGCTAGGATCATGGCACCGTGGCGGGCACTGCTGTTCAGAAGGGCGGGAAAAAGACTCAGAGGGCCATAGTCATAGGGGATTTTATTGTAAGGGGAGTAGATAGGTGGTTCTGTGGCCAAAAACGAGACTCCCGGATGGTATGTTGCGTTCCAGGTGCTCTGGTCAGGGATGTTATCGAAAGGCTGCAGAGCATTCTGAAAGGGGAGGGTGAACAGCCAGTCATCGTGGTGCATATAGGCACCAATGATGTAAGTAAAAAACGAAATAAGGTCCTGAAAGCAGAATTCAGGGAGCTAGGAGAGAAGATAAAGAGGAGGACCTCAAAGGTAGTGATCTCAGGATTGCTACCAGTGCCACATGCTAGCCAGAGTAGAAACGAAAGAATAGGCAGGATAAACACATGGCTTGAGGGATGGTGTAGGAGGGTGAGGTTCAGATTTGTGGGACACTGGGTCTGGTTCTGGGGAAGTTGGGACTATTACAAATTGGATAATCTCATCTGAACCAGACTGGAACTAATGTCCTTGGGGGAGTTTTTGCTACTGCTGTTGGGGAGGTTTAAAACTATTGTGGCATGGGACTGGGAACTAGAAGAGAAGACTAGTAGATAGTGAGATGGGAACTAGAGACTGCAAGGATCATGAAGTTAGCATTACCAAGGGGAAGAGTAGGCAGAGAGTAGATGAATGCAAATGAACTGGTGGTCTGAAGTGTATATACTTTAATGCAAGGAGTATAGTGGGTAAGGCAGATGAAATTAGGGCTTGGATTAGTGCCTGGGAGTGTGACGTTATTGCGATCACAGAGACTTGGTTGAAGGAAGGGCATGTTTGGCAATTAAATGTTGCAGGATATAAATGCTTCAGACAGGACAGAGAGGGAAGTAAAAGGAGGGGAGGAATTGCATTGCTGGTCAGGGATGATACCATGGCTGTGCTAAAGGAAGACACTATGGAGGACTTGAGCAGTGAGGCATTGTGGGTGGAGCTGACAAATAAGTTACATTGTTGAGGTTCTACTACAGGCCTCCCAATAGTGAGCGTGAGCTGGAAGAACAAATAGGTAAACAGATTATGGAGAGATGTAGAGGCAACAGGGTGGTAGTGATGGGAGATTTTAATTTTCCCAACATTGACTTAGTGTCAGAGGTCTAGATGGGGTTGAATTTGTAAAGAGCACCCATGAAAGTATTCCAAAGCAGTCTGTCAATAGTCCATCTGGGAAGGGGGCTTATTGGACCTGTTGTTGGGGAATGAGCCAGGCCAGGCCAGGTGGTAGAAGTTGCAGTGGAAGATTTCTTTGGGAATAGTGACCACAATTCTGTAAGTTTTAGAATACTCGTAGACAAAGAAGAGAGTGGTCTTAAGGGAAGAGTACTAAACTGGGCCAAGGCCAATTATATCAAAATTCGGCAGGAGCTGGGAAATGTGAATGGGGGGCAGCTATTTGAAGGGAAGTCCACATTTGATATGTGAGAAGCTTTCAAATATAGGTTGAAGATAGTGCAAGATAGGCATGTCCCTTTGAAAATAAGGGATAGGAAATTCAAGATTCATGAACTGTAGATGACAGGAGAAATCATGAGACTAGTCAAGAGGAAAAGGGAAGCGTATATAACGTCTAGGCAGCTAAGAACAGAACGGGCCTTGGAGGAATATCGGCAGAGTAGCACCAATCTTAAACGAGGAATCAAGCGGGCTAAAAGGGGTCATGAAATAACTTTAGCGAGCAGAATTAAGGAGACTCCAAAGGCTTTCTATTAATATTTAAGAAGCAAGAGAGTAACTAGAGAACGGGTTGGTACACTAAAGGATAAGGAAGGAACGTTGTGTGTTGAAGCTGAGAAAATGGGTGAAATTCTCAATGATTACTTTGCATCAGTGTTCACTGAGGAGAGGGACATGATGAATGCTGAGATTAGAGATTAGAGTTTGTTTATTCTGGATCATGTTGACAGAAGGAGGGAGGATGTGTTGGGTAGGCTAAAGGATATTAAGGTGGACAAATCCCTAGGACTAAATAGGATCATTCCAAGTTGCAGATGGAGGTGAGAGAGGAAATAGCTGGGGCCCTCTCAGATATCTTTGTGGCGTCCTTAAATGCAGGTGAGGTGCTGGATGACTGGAGGGTTGCTCATGTTGTCCCCCTGTACAAGAAGGGTAGTAGGGATATTCTGGGTAACTATAGACCAGTGAGCCTCATGTCAGTGGTGGGAAAGTTGCTGGAGAAGGTACTGAGGGATAGAATCTATAGAAATTTGAAAGAGAATGGGCTTATTAATGATAGGCAACATAGTTTTGTGGGGGGGAGATCGTGCCTTACCAACTTAATACAGTTCTTTGAGGAAGTGACCAAGCTAATATATGAAGGAAGAGCTGTAGATGTCATATGCATGGACTTTAGTAAGGCATTTGATAAGGTTCTCCATGGTTAAAACAGAGATGTACAGGATGGAAACAGATCCTTCAGTCCAACCCGTCCATGCCGACTAGATATCCCAATCCAATCTAGTCCCACCTGCCAGCACCCGGCCCATATCCCTCCAAACCCTTCCTATTCATATATCCATCCAAATGCCTCTTAAATGTTGCAATTGTACCAGCCTCCACCACATCCTCTGGCAGCTCATTCCATACACGTACCACCCTCTGCGTGAAAAGGCTGCCCCTTAGGTCTCTTTTATATCTTTCCCCTCTCACCCTAAACCTATGCCCTCTAGTTCTGGACTCCCCGATCCCAGGGAAAAGACTTTGTCTATTTATCCTATCCATGTCCCTCATAATTTTGTAAACCTCTATAAGGTCACCCCTCAGACTCCGACGCTCCAGGGAAAACAGCCCCAGCCTGTCCAGCCTCTCCCTGTAGCTCAGATCCTCCAAACCTGGCAACATCCTTGTAAATCTTTTCTGAACCCTTTCAAATTTCACAACATCTTTCCGATAGGAAGGAGACTAGAAATGCATGCAATATTCCAACACTGGCCTAACCAATGTCCTGTACAGCCGCAACATGACCTCCCAACTCCTGTACTCAATACTCTGACCAATACAGGAAAGCACACCAAACGCCGCCTTCACGAGCCTATCGACCTGCAACTCCACTTTCAAGGAGCTATGAACCTGCATTCCAAGGTCTCTTTGTTCAGCAACACTCCCTAGGACCTTACCATTAAGTGTATAAGTCCTGCTAAGATTTGCTTTCCCAAAATGCAGCACCTTGCATTTGTCTGAATTAAACTCCATCAGTCTCCCATGGGGAACCTTGTCGAACGCCTTACTGAAGTCCATATGGATCACATCTACTACTCTGCCCTCATCAATCTTCTTTGTAACTTCTTCAAAAAACTCAATCAAGTTTGGTGGATAAAGAACTGGTTGATCAACAGGAGACAGAGAGTAGTAGTTGAAGGGAGTTTCTTGAAATGGAGAAAGGTGAGCAGTGGTGTTCCACAGGGATCAGTGCTGGGGCCACTGTTGTTTGGGATATACATAACTGATCTGGAAGAGGGCACTGTTGGTACGATCAGCAAGTTTGCAGATGACACGAAGATTGGTGGAGTAGCAGAAAACATAGGGGACTGTCAAAGAATACAGCAGAATATAAATAGACTGGAGAGTTGAGCAGAAAAGTGGCAGATAGGGTTCAATCCGAGCAAATTTGAGGTAATGCTTTTTGGACGGTCTAATTCTAGAGTGAACTATACTGTAAACGGAAGAGTCTTGGGAAACATTGATGAGCAGAGAGATCTGGGAGTTCAGGTCTATTGTACCCTGAAGGTGGCTGCACAGGTGGATAGAGTGGTGAAGAAGGCATATGATATGCTTGCCTTCATTGGACAGGATATTGAGTATAAGAGCTGGCAAGTCATGTTAAAATTGTACAAGACATTGGTTTGACCGCATTTAGAATACTGTGTGCAGTCCACATTACCAAAAGGATGTGGACGTTTTGGAGAGGGTGCAGAGAAGGTTTACGAGGATGTTGCCTGATATGGAAGGTGCTAGCTATGAAGAGAGGTTGAATAGGTTCAGATTGTTTTCATTAGAAAAAAGGAGATTGAGGGGGGACCTGGTTGAGATCTACAAAATAATGAAGGGTATAGACAGAGTGGATAGAGACAAGCTTTTTCCCAGGATGAGGGATTCAATAATGAGAGGTCACACGTTCAAGGTGAGAGGAGAAAGTTTAAGGGGGATACATGCGGAAAGTACTTTACACAGAGAGTGGTAGGTGTCTGGAACGCGTTGCCAGCAGAGGTAGTAGAGGCAGGCACGGTAGATTCAATTAAGATGCGTCTGGACAGACACACGAGTATGTGGGGAGCAGAGGAATACGGATGCTTAGGAATTGGGCAATAGGTTTAGACAGTGGATTTGGATCGGCTCAGACTTGGAGGGCTGAAGGGCCTGTTCCTGGGCTGTAAATTTTCTTTGTTCTTTGTTGAACGACTGCTTCTCACATAAAATGCATGCCTTACCTATAAGACATTGTCAGTAGGATTCCAAATATTGCAGGACATAATTCCTCCTTGACTACTTACGAGTCGTTATTAAATAGATCCAAACCAGTTGGTGAAGTACACAACAAGGCATGGATATTTTCTTTGATAGTAGATTTCTTCTCAGGGTGTAGCCTTATAGATCTTTGCCTCTTAACTACAACCCCATTGTCCCAATGACCTTTTTTTAAAACTTAACTTGTTTTCCTTATCAACCTGTTCAGAGATGTTATTACCTGGAGCAGGTGGGTCTCTCAGTAGGGACACTACCGAGAGGACCCCCACTCTCTGTAATACAACAAAATAAAATCAAACCAAAATAAACACAAAATAACCCTTAGGGAGGTGCCACAAATTAAATTAAAACGTTAAAGCAAGATGAATATATTATAGTGCGGCAGTGCTCTCCATGGAAAGAAAGCACCAGTGGACACCATGTGCTCCCTCTCCAGGGCCTCCTGGTGCAGATATAACCATGGAAGAGATTCTAATGTTCTCTTCCGTTGCTGCCGACTGTATGGGTTAAGAGCCACATGGGCTAAACCCAGGAGCAGAACCAGGAGGAAGTTTGTCTACTTGCCTGCATCCTCTGTACTGAGTGGTGAAAGATTAGGGAAATGGAGATGAAAGGTCACCATCAGTTTAGTAGCAGCCCTTCAAATAATGAAAAAGTACTTTAATCTGGCACCACCCATATACGCATGGAACACAAACTTCTCGGTAAATACGGATGGACTAGGATCTCATGAACCAACTGAACGTGTTGTTGCGCAGAACTGCTGACTGCTCACTCCTTCAAGCACCAAATGAATAAAAATAATTAAATAAACTCAAAAAAAATGACTTAGACGGGTACTGTAATGATAAGGAAAACTTTAAAGGCAGCTGAATGAAGTAAAACATCTGTTTGTGGTCTGAATGTGCACTCTCTCCCCTGTGGTGCCCATTGTGCCTGCTACTCCTTCCCCATGGATACCTGGGCACAAACACAGCCAAAGCAGAATGCTCAATGATCAGGCTCACTAACTCTTTAAACTACCAACTGTTTGGACTTGTTTATAACCGCCTTGGCTCGGCCCAGGAGTAGCATAAATGGAGGCCCTCCCATCTTCCTGCCATTCCCTTTTTGTACCAGGACGCCCAAGATCAGGTGTGTGACACTACAGTGCAGGCAAGCATTGAGTAGCAACTGCTTATATTATTGAAAGTGGGTCTGCAACCACATGGAACACAACTCCTCAAGCTGTGCAGAATGAAGACTGCAGGGGCACACTTGAATCATACTGATCTTGCATTGCACGTGACTGCTGTACGTAACACTTCTTTGAAATCCATTATGGTAAAAGTTAGGACTCCTGCAAATACCATGGCCCTCTTTGGAGGGTCTGTGCATGCTCAATGGGCCAAATGACCTCTTTCCGCACTATAGGCATTTGCAACTTTTTAGTGTACAGTTTGTGTAAGAGACCTCACAAACTTGAAAGTTGGAGACTAGGAGAAACTTTACCATTTATGTGTGCATCAGAACCTGTGATTGTGTGTCAGCATGATCAAGATTTCTTGCTCTTGTCTCTATTTGATTCAGCTTTGAACCACCTAATTTTATAAAATTCTGCACTTTATATGATCTGCTTTTTTTTCTGTATAAATCAATGGGTGTCAACTGCACTACTGAACAGTCAGAATACATGGTCATTCCAGTAATGTTGTTTGAAAGCTGCTGTATCATGGTGTGCTTCCAAAATTAAATTCTGCATTAAGTCTACTTCAAGCAACACCATCATATTGATTGAGTTCACACTTATCCTCTTGTCTTTACCTCAGGGGTCTAGATGAGAATGTAAGTGGCATGATTAGTAAGTTTTCAGATGATGCCAAAATATGTGGTATTATGAACAGTGAGGAAGGTTATCAGAAATTGCAGCAAGATCTTGATCATTTGGGGAAGTGAGCCGAGAAATTGCAAATGGAGTTTAATTATACATAAGTGTGAGGTCTTGCATTTTGTAAAGTCAAATCAAGGCAGGAGTTTCATAGAAAATAATAGGGTGTTAAGGAGTATAGTGGAACAGAGGGACCTTGAAGTTCAGGTGCATAGTTCTCTGAAAATAGAATCGCAGGGAGACAGGGCAGTGAAGAAGGCTTTTGACACACTGGCCTTCACCAGTCAGGGGCATTGAGTATAGAAGTTGGGAAGCTATGCTGCAGTTGTTCAGGACATCAATGAGGCAGCAGTTAGAGTATTGTGTTCAGTTTTGGTCACCTTGCTATAGGAAGGATGTTATTAAACTGGAAAGAGTGCAAAAGAAATTTACAAGAATGTTGCCTGGACTCAAGCGACTGAGTTATAGGGAGAGGCAGGACAAGCTTTTTCTTTAGAGTATAGGAGACTGAAGGAGGATCTTACAGAAGTGTATAAGATCATGAGAGGCAAGGATAGGGTGAATGCACTCAGAATTTTACCCAGGGTTGGGGAATTGAGGACTAAAGAGCATCAGTTTGAGGTTACGGGGAAAGAATAAAAGGGAACCTGAGGGGAAATGCTTTTACACAGAGGGTGGTACTCACATGGAATGTCTGCCAGCAGAAGTGGTTGAGGTGGGTACATTAACAACATTTAAAAGACATTTGGACAAATACATGGATAGGAAAGGTTGAGAAGGATATGGACCAAGTGCAGGGAAATGGGGTTAGCATGGGCCAAAGGACCTGTCTCCGTGCTATAGGACTCTATGACTGTGTATGGCTCTATGACTTTACACAGTCTGAATTAACTTTTTCAGCTTTGGACATGAGTTTTAACTTTGCTTTCTATCATGTTAATGTGCCACTAAGGATGAGCGAGACAAAGAGACTCAACTCAAATGGACTCTGCAGTTATTGACCTAATGTGCAATCCTGGAATGCATTGCTTCTGCAAGTTAAGTAGTGTTTGATTTGATACCAGCATTTGCTTGTTACTACTGGAAGAAAAGGTTAAGAAATGTAAAGACCTCCAACATTTCAAAGTATGGAGTGGTGGAAATCTGAGTATAACCTTACCAGTATACATGTTGAAAATTGCTTAGAATTGATTTCCTTTTTGCAACAAAAAGTGGCTTTTGAATTTAATATGTGCAGCGAAACTATCTAGTATCACAGGATAATTGCGGTCAAGTTGATTTGTTCTCAAATGTATGTTTTGCAGTAAGCCCTTATGCTGCTCAAAAGTGCATTGAAAATGATATGATGTTAGATGTGCTGCAGTGCATAATCTAAGATGTGTCAGGAAAAGAAGCACTACCAATTTCATTGCTGAAATTAACATTTGACAGGATATTGCATCTTAAAGATTTCAGACAGCCAAAGGAAGCAATCCAGTTGATGTATAAAGTAACTTTTCAGTGCTAGCATTGTGTACTTGCAGAAATCTTAGCCTGCTTATTTTATATTTGCTGTCACTTCTTTTCTGCATGCTGATTTACTGTCATGTGTGCCACTACTGCAAATTGAGATAGTTCATATATTCCAAAATCTTACACATTTTGGAAAGTGATTGCCATCGGATCCATAATTTCTGCAACTATCTCTTTTAGAACCAGAGGATCTAGGCCATAAGCTCCTGAGGATTTGTCATATTTTAATTACTTTCGTTTCACCAATACTTTTTTGATGCTGATATTATCTTAATTTCCTCAATCTTTTTTGCCTCCACGCTTATATTCTGTTTCTAGTATGTAACTTGCATCCTCTACTATGAAAATAGACACACAAGATTTGCTCAATACTTGTGCCATTTCTTCATTGCTATGATAATGTCATCTCATCTCTGTTTTTGAGGGACCAATGTTTACTTTAATTTCTGTCTTTTTTTACTTGCTCATAATTGCTATTACCAATGTTTTTACTGACCTTTAATCTTTTTCTCTTTTTATCAACATATTGGTGATCCTTTTCTTATTTTTAAAATATTGCCAAAGAGGGTGGCCCAGTGGCCCAGTGGTTAGCACTGCTGTGTCACAGCGCCAGGGACCCAGCTTCAGTTCCTGCCTCGGGCAACTGTCTGTATGGAGTTTGCACATTCTCCCTGTGTCTGTGTGGGTTTCCTCCAGGTGCTCCGGTTTCCTCCTGCAATCTGAAAATGTATTGGTCGTGCTAAATTGCCTCTAGGGTTAGATGCGTTAGTCAGGGTTAAATATAGGGTAGGAAAATTGGTCTGGGTGGGTTATTGTTTGGAGGGTCGGTGTGGACTTGTTGAGCCAAATGGCATGGCATGTTTGCATACTGTAGGAAATCTAATCTAATAAATCTGGGATAAACTGTGATATTACCACCTGTCCAACATCGTCAGAATACAGCATAGGTGATACAAGGAAGTTCTCAACTGATTTCTTTCAATTTGTGATAAGATCCCCTTTCTAAAAAAAAGTTCCACCTATGAAAGTATATTCTACAAACAAATATTATTTCATCAGGGTCCAAATGAACAGCAACAAAGTTCAGTTAGTTCTTTATGTCTGTAACGAGCAATAACATGCATATGAATAACGGGGAAAAAAAAACAAGCAGACATGAGTCAGTTTACCTTTTGGCACATTGTAACAATTGGACCTGACCTTTATTTAACAAGGTGAAGAAAAGTTTTGAGACAAAATGGGGCTCAAGTTGATGGAACAATTGACACCGAACACTCAGTTTCACACTCTATAACATTGCATCTGTTATCAACATGTTCTTTCAAGTTTAGGTATCAGTGCTAGCAGCACTGTAATGTCATAGTTACATACAGCCCTATCATTTATTATTAGAGAGAGTACAGTTTAACGAAGAAAGAATAAACTTGAATTTCTGACTTTTATTCCTATGCGTATGGTAGACAAATGAACAATATTTGCAGAATTTAATGGGGATGTGAGACTGATTATGTTTTAATTGTTCATACGAGAATATCTTTAGATTAGATTCCCTACAGTGTGGAAACAGGCCCTTCGCCCAACAAGTACACACCGACCCTCCGAAGAGTAACCCACTCAGTCCCATTTCCCTTTCACTAATGCATCTAACACTATGGGAACTTTAGCATGGCCAATCCACCTGATTCGCACATCTTTGGACTGTGGGAGGAAACCGGAGCACCCGGGGGGAACCCACACAGACATTGGGATAATGTGCAAACTCCACACAGACAGTCACCTGAGGCTAGAATTGAACCTGGGACCCTGGTGTTGTGAGGCAGCAGTGCTAACCACTGTGCTGCCCATAACTGTTTTACTGTTTTAAAAGACATATCTTGCAAACATGTTACATACTTTTGATATAGTGACATTTATATTTTTAATCTTTTGGAAGCACAATGTAGCTGGGCCTTTCTACTGAGTCCTCCAGATGATCACTTAATCTCTGCTAATCTTTGGAATTCAGGTTATGAAACAAATGTGGCATCTAACTACTTGTTCATTCACTTGGTTTTAAGTTTTGCATTTCTGTCCTGTATCCATTGCCTTAACATGAAGTATCAGGTGAAAAGGCAAATTTTAAACATCATTTTGTGGGATACTGTGATATTAAAGATACTCTGAAACTACTTTTTATATTAACTCTCACATTGTTTAAAAATGACCAAACCAAGTAATTTTATCAGCTCGTGTTACATCTTTGCAGTTTTAAGTAGCTTTCTGTTTTCCAGCTTCACAATTCCTCTTGTCACATTTGCAGTGATGGAGAAATCAAGCTGAAGAATCAAGAGTATCATTTGTTTTTGTACCAGTCATAATATTTTTATGTCATCGATTTGGGCTGACCCTCAATTTGAAGATGATGTTTACACAACCATGGGTCTTCATGTATGTTAGCCTAAGAGATATGAATTTGTATAAGCAGCATTGTGCAATAGGGCACACTGAATGGATACAACTTACAAAATCTTTTTAAGGCCGAGAACTTTACACACTTGAGGGTAATGTGCTGATATACCAATCAATCCTATGCTTGATGAAAATTTGTTATTTGAGATGTCTGATTAATTTTATTTGGGCGATATTTGGATGGTTTTCCTGTATGGAAGGAGAGTTAGACTGCTGAAGTCCCACCTTTTAGCTGAGATGTTATACTGACTAAATGAATCATCTATTTGTTTGTTTACTACTTCTTCTGGCTTTCATAACAAGAGGAATTGAGTATAGAAACAAAGAGGTTCTTCTGCAGCTGTACAGGGCCCTGGTGAGACCGCACCTGGAGTACTGTGTGCAGTTCTGGTCTCCAAATTTGAGGAAAGACATTCTGGCTATTGAGGGAGTGCAGCGCAGGTTCATTAGGCCAATTCCTGGAATGGCGGGACTATCTTATGTTGAAAGATTGGAGCAACTGGGCTTGTATACCCTTGAGTTTAGAAGACTGAGAGGGGATCTGATTGAGACATATAAGATTATTAAAGGATTGGACACTCTGGAGGCAGGAAGCATGTTTCCGCTGATGGGTGAGTCCCGAACCAGAGGACACAGTTTAAAAATAAGGGGTAAGCCATTTAGAACAGAGGTGAGGAGAAACTTCTTCACCCAGAGAGTGGTGGGTGTGTGGAATGCTCTGCCCCAGAGGGCAGTGGAGGCTAAGCCTCTGGATACTTTCAAGAAAGAGTTGGATAGAGCTCTTAAGGATAGTGGAATCAAGGGTTATGGGGATAAGGCAGGAACAGGATACTGATTGAGGATGATCAGCCATGATCATAATGAATGGTGGTGCTGGCTTGAAGGGCAGAATGGCCTACTCCTGCACCTATTGTCTATTTCAATCTATCACCCTATTTTGTGAAGAATGAGACATTTTTCATTGTTGTAGCATTTATCCTTCAATTAACATCGCTAAATTAGACCTTTCAGGACATTCGTCTCAGATTCATCTCATTGCAGTTCAAAGCTATCTTTTCCTACTTAACCTGCTGAGGAATGCTATGATGGACTCTGGAGCAGGTGGAGTTTGAAACCGGGCCTGCTGGTCCAGAGGCAGGGATACAACCACCGTGCCACAAATACCTCTCGTCTCATTGCAGTTTATTTTGGGGTGAGACATGATTGCTTCTGATGCAAACGTCACTAGACTACTCAATTCTATCTTACTTCATTGTTGGAGGGGATGTAGGCATTGCTGGCAAGATCAAAATTTTATCCCTAATTTTGCTTGAACTGAGTGGCTAACTAGGAGAAAGTGAGGACTGCAGATGCTGGAGATCAGAGTCAAGAGTGTGGTGCTGGAAAAGCACAGCAGGTTAGGCAGCATCCGAGGAGCAGGAGAATCAACGTTTCGGGCATAAGCCCTTCATCAGGAATCAGCTGCTTCTAAGCTTGCAAGCTAACGAGCTTGCCCCACCAAACCAGAATTGCCCTGAGTTTTTCCCTGAGCTCTAGCCTTGACCATTTGTAACATTTTGTATTTGAGTCTGCAGCTTATTCACATTTTAGCATGTGGTTAAATAGACTAATCAGCATAATAGCTGTGTTCGAAAGAATTGTTAGCCCTTTGGGCTTGATATTCAAGACAACATGTAGTTACAGATAATTATTCAATAAAGAATAATAAATATCCACTTCTTTCAGTGGAACATGGATAAACAATGTCCATTCTTAATATAATTGCCTTATTTTGTAAGAAATTTCATTAATGTAGGGCCAATGGGCCGAGGAGGGGCAGGCAGAGTCTAACTTAGATAAATGTGAGGTGCTACCTTTTGGAAAGGCAAACCAGCGCAGGATTTATACACCTAATGGGATGTCAGTGTTTGTGTGTTACTATGTGGAAATGAATAATATGTACTTTGGCCTTTCATGTCAAACTCTGGATTGCTGAGCAGGATGCCTTTGATGAAGCTGTCAATGTAATCTGAATGCATCTCTACTATTTTTGAGCAACATTATTTCAGATTGGAATAGGCTTTAAATTTAATTTTCTGTTTAATGAATTCTTTCTTAGTTTAAGAGCAGTCCTGTCTATTTCCTTGTGTGACCTGTTCAGCAATCTTGACTCAGACTGTCAAATGTATCCACATTACTGAATACTTGATTTCTCGAATGAACTTTCTAAATGAAATTGCCAAAGACCTCAAAACTATCTATGAAGTGTAATGACTGTGGTAATAATTTAGATGTCTGTGGCATGATACAACCAGTCAGAGTGAAACTTAAAGTCATTTCAAAAGGGAATCATTTCATATTAATCTCAGCATATGAAATGTATAAAATTTTAAAGAACAGCATTTTTTGCACTAACAATTTAAATCCATTAGGTACTGGATTAAGGCTGCAAATTCATTTCATTTTAGAATGAAATGGCGAATGGAAACTAGGCACTCCTTTCTATCATCACTAATCAAGTTAAATTTAGGTCTTTAGGTATATCTCATGTTCACACATCTCTAAATATAGTTCAGTCTAACTGCAATGCTGGACAAGTACATTACAGAATAGAAGCCCTTCTGTTGGCAAAAGTGAGGAGAACATGGCTATGTGATTGTATCATTTAAATGTGCAAACTCAATTAAACAGAAACAAACAGCAATATTTGATAGCGTACTATGAACCTAAGAGGCACTGCCAAGTCCACTATTACAGAGATTAGTCATATCTCACAATGCACCTCCATAACTTGAGACAAATACTCTGTTGGAAAACAAGTAACCATATGCCCTAATCTTTATCATTGACCTGTTGGAGACATACATTATGAAATTAAAGATCACAAACAGGACTGTTTGCAGCCCTAAAATCACAAAGAAGTGAATCATGTTTGCCAAAATTAATTTCTTCAGGGCACTGTGACCTTTGGCTTAACATTTACGAAAGAAAATAAGAATCTAGTCTTGAGTGATGATCATCAAATAAATTAACTATCCTTTGCCTACTTTATGCTAACCTTAGGTTTTGAATTTTGTTTTATTTACGGGGTGTGAGCATCACTGACTGCATCATCCATTTTTGTCCATCCCTTGAGAAGGTGACAATGGGTCAAATTCTTGAATAGGTGCAGCCCATGTGGAGTTGCTACACCCAAAGTGCTTTCGGGAAAGGAATTTCAGGAATTTTTCCCAGAGACATTGAAAGGACAGTGATATATTTCCAAGTCAGAATGCTGTGTGACTTGGAGGAGTGCTCGTCAGTACTCTATTTCGATGTTGCAAGTTGCTCTTGTCCTTCAAGGTGACAAAAGTCGTAGATTTAGAAAATACTGTGACATAAGCCTGAAGGCATGTTCCGATGCATCTTGCAAACAGTACACACTGCTGGCACTGTGAGCTGGTGGCAGAGTGAGTGAATGCTTAAGGTAGTGGTTTGGGTCCAAATCAAATGGATTGCTTTGAAGTAGATGGCACATTAGGTTTAGATGATTGGTCAAAACAATGACTGCAGATGCTGGAAACCAGATTCTGGATTAGTGGTGCTGGGAGAGCACAGCAGTTCAGGCAGCATCCAAGGAGCTTCGAAATCTTTTGCTCGAAACGTCGATTTCGAAGCTCCTTGGATGCTGCCTGAACTGCTGTGCTCTTCCAGCACCACTAATCCAGAATTAGATGATTGGTCTCCAACAGTCACCTCCATGTTAGTTATAATGGAGAGTTTTCCCTCAATTCCCTTGATTTACAGTTTGTTAAAAACAAATGCAACCTTGATGCCACGCTGAGTTACTCTCGGCTCACCATTGGTATTTGACTTTTCAACCCATATTTGGACCAAAGTTGTACTGGGATGAGGAGCTGAGTAACTCTGGTGAACAAGTTGATTTGCAGGGGTGTTTAGAGTTCATACAATTAATTCACTGTACATCTTTTTCTTTCTCTAGCTTTTTGTACTTTTACGACATAGTAGTAACAAGGTTGGTGGAAGTCAGAAGATAAAATTAGAAAGGTGTTCTCATCTAAAAATATCTTTAGAATTTGAAATAAGCAAATTGGCATATTTTTAACATTTTGGGCTGAATTTTACCAGTTCTCTGTAGATGGGGGATAATAGCTTGTGGAATGTGGTGGGGCAGGGCGGGTTTGGGAAGGTTGGAAGAAGATAGCAGGAGCTGGGAAAAGGAAGGAGTAAACTAACAGCAAAAAGGCATCTGGAGAAAAGCCTGATTTCCATAAGACCATAAGATATAGGAGCAGAAATTAAGCCATTCAGCTCTTCGAATCTGCTCTGCCATTCAATCATGGCTGATACGTTTCTCAACCCTATTCTCTCCATAGCCCCTGATCCCCTTGATACTCAGGAACTTATCTGTCTCTATCTTAAATATACTCAATGACCTGGCTTCCACAGCCTTTTGTGGCAGTGAATTCCACAGATTCACCACTCTTTGGCTGAAGAAGTCCCTCCTTATCTCCATTCTGAAAGGTCATCCCTTTACTCTAAGGCTATGTGCTCGGGTCCTCGTCTCTCCTACCAATGGAAACATCTTCCCAACATCAACTCTGTCCAGGCCATTCATTATTCTGTATGTTTCAATTAGATCGTCCCTCATCCTTCTAAACTTCATCGAGCGTTGACCCAGAGTCCTCAAACGTTCCTCATATGTTAAGCTTTTAATTCCTGGGACCATTATTACGAACCTTCTCTGAACATGCTCCAGGGCCACTACATCCTTCCTGAGATATGGGGCTGAAAACTCCGGACAATACTCCAAATATGGTCTGACCAGAACCGTGTAGAGCTCCAGAAGTACATCCCTGCTTTTACATTCAAGTCCTCTCAAAATAAATGACATCATTGCATTTGCCTTCCTACCTACTTCCACTTTGCTGTTGTTGGTTGTCATGAAAAGCAGAACAATAGCTGCTGAGCCTCCCACTTAGTAGAGACAGCAGCCAATTGTTAAAAACTGAATTGGCCTTTTATAGTCTCGCAGTGAATCTTCATGGTGATTAAGAAGGCAAATGTCATTTTACCCTTCATAGTGACAAGATTCAATTACAGGAGCAGGGATGTCTTGCTGCAATTATACACTGCCTTGGTGAGACCACATCTGGAGCATTGTGTGTAGTTCTGGTTTTCTTGTGTGAGAAAAGATGTCCTGGTTAAGGAGGAGTTCAAGAAATGTTTACGAGGCTGATTCCTTAAGAGAGGCTGGATCAGTTGGGATTATATTCAAAAGAGTTTTGAAGAATGAGGGAGGATCTCATAGAAAACTATAAAATTCTAACAGGACTAGATAGGGCAAATGTAGGAGCGATGTTGCTGATGAAGAGTCCAGAACTAGGGGTCACAATCTAAAGATACAGGGTAGGCCATCTAGGACTGAGATGGAGAGAAATTTCTTCACTCAGAGTATGGTGAGACTGTGGAATTGTCCATGACAGAAAGCGATTGAGGTAAAACCATTGAATGGTTTCTGTAGTGATTGTATCATGGCCAGATAGCTAGAACTCAGAGAATACATGTTCCCTGATTGGAGCTGTTAATCTGCTCCAATCAGGGAGACCTGGCTGACATAGAAGGGTGACTATCAGGGATATTGGGGCTCTGTATGCATGACTCTGTGAGAGGCAATGCTATCATCAGGAGTGACTGGTGATGGGATTCTAGTCTCTAAAGAGTTATTTGAGTTTCAGGAAGGAGTTAGATATAGTCGTTAGAGCTAAAAGGATCAAAGGATATAGAGAGAAAGTGGGAACAAGATGACGAGTTGGATGATCAGTGATGATCATATTGAATTATGGACCAGAGCTTAATTCTATTCAGATTGACTGCTGCTCTAGTAATAAATCAGTAAATTTACCTCTGTAAAGTTTCTGAGACATAAGAGTTAGGAAGTCCTTGCACAGATCTAGGTTAAGTAGTATCAGCTAATTCATGAGCCTATTACAATTGACCTCCAAAAGCTTTTATTTCCAGAAAAGACCTCTGCTTCTGAGCAACATTAGCAGTAGCTAATGGAAAGTTATTTGTTCTTCATTATATAAAGTTAGGAATTGGGGCAGTGATGATGCCTGCTTACAATCAAAGACTTTCCAACACTCATTGTCAAGGCTGACTTGGGCAAAACGATCACTTTTGTGTTGTAAACAGTCCTTTCACCTCTATTAATGGATTTAAATTCAACACAAGCATGCTGTAAGGAAATTGTATTTCTCTCTTGGCTCTAATGGTCCTTGATGGGAAGTCCTAGCCAAGTGGATGTGAGCCTACAATGCCAAACTCATAATAATAACTTTGCCACATTTCCTCTGAATTGGTGAATCAAAACTGGCTGTTTTCCCTCTATTTAATGAATGATTATACATCATGAGCTAGATCTTATCTCCCTAATCTGATTTGGGTAGCCCTCGCCAAAACCTTGTATGGCAACTTGCTCTGAAGTTCTCCTATGGATGTGTGCATGGCTTTGATATTTTGCCAGAAGGGACATTATAACAACATACTAAATATTTATATCAATGTGCAATGATTCTCTGCCATGATGCATCTGTTTTCTGTCTCTTAGAATGAACACCCATTGTCAAAATCAGAAGTGTATGAGAATAAACACAAAATACTGCTGAAAATCTGAAACAAATACTTCTGGAGAAACACAGTGGGTCTGGTAGCATTTGTTGAGGGAGAAAAAAAAAGTTAATGTTTTGAGTCATTTCTGGCTCAGGTCAGCTGCAGTGTTCCAGCAAAGCTCAACATAAGTTGGAGGAACAACACCTCATTTTCTACTGAGGTACCTGACAGCCATTGGGATTCAATGCTGAGTTTACAATTTCAGAAAGTGATTACCGTCCTCCATGTTGGTTAGCCTCCCCACATACCTCGGGACCTGCATTGCGTAGATCGCTTCCTGCCCAGCCAACCCATTTTCTGCGATTCACACGTCTCATTAGCATTACACTTAATACTTATCTCTCTTGTGGCTGATCATTAGCTACCTCTGAGTTTGCTTTTCTTTCTCTATTTCTTTCTGGGCTCCATCTACATATACTCTATTCACTCCCCCCTCACACCCCACCATCAGCATAAGTACCACTCTTTCCGAGCTATTTCCAGTTCCGACAAAAGGAAGGGCCATTGAACTCAAAACACTAAGTCTGTTTTTCTCTCCACAGATGCTGCCAGACCTGCTGTGTTTCTCCAGCATTGTCTGTTTTTGTTGCAAAATGGTATGAGTCACATTCCATTGATGGAGAAATAACCAATAAACTCTGCAGAACTCCTCAATGTGTTTTTTACTTCTTTTCTAATTTTTTTTAAAATTTAAGCTGCCAGATTGAGGTTTGCCTTTGACAGTCTGTCTTGTAAATATTTGGACCCTTGCCCAGTAGGAATTCCTTTCCAGCTGTTGAAGAGGAGCTGCAAAGGGATAATATGGGATGCTCCGCAGTAGGAACTTGAGAAAACCTCCCCCCACCGCCGCCCAGTGACCCTGTCACCAAGCGATACAGACTCAGATGATAAAATGCAGAAGCATTTTACAGAAAACTCTGTTTGACAAAGACTCCATCTGGAATTTGTGCATATTATGGAATGCTTTTCACTGTCTTCACCACTCCGTTACACTGCCAGTTTTCAGCAAACAGTCCACTTATTTTCAGATTCTTTCAAGCTGCTGTAGTATAATCTGTACAATGTCTGACAGATGGTTGTGCACAGATGGATCAGGAAGATAGATAATTTCTTGTTGAAACAAGAAATAAAAAAAATTCTTAACCATGTCGTTTTACTTTATCTTTGATCGTAGACTGAATTGGGAAAATACTCTTAAGAGGAGAAATGAGGAATTTGTGTAATTTTAAAGGTCGAGTTACTGAAATCAATTGTGGGTTGTATTTACACTGTTGCTTTGTACGCTGTGGGAGAAGGTACAGGAGGAGATGATCACTCTCTCCGTTTCTCCTTTCCCCAGTAAACCATCAGAAGCAAAATGAACCCAATTGTTTTCTCCTGACACTTGTTGTGAGCTGTTGCTTTTTAGTAATAACTCAGAGACTTCATAGTTTATGAACCCGTTGTTCTGGGTCTCCTGTGAAGACTGAAAGAACCTGAAGGGAAAGATTAGAAATTGGAATGACTTAGGAAACATAAGGAACACCCCACTAAATCTTGAGGACAGGTGATATGGAATTGTTTCCTGAGTTTATTTTCTTTCCTTCCATCCATAACATCATTTTTTGTGTTTGTCAGTGTCTGTCTGTGTGATAATTACAGTTTTTTTTTCAAGAATGGAACTAGAATTTTAACTTGTAGCTGATATGTCACAGTTATTTACTTATGGTTAGAATCTAGAGTGTGATGTTGGAAAAGCACAGCAGGTTGGGCAGCAGCCGAGGAGCAGGAGAATTGATGTTGTGGGCATAAGCCTGATTCCTGATGAAGGGCTTATGCCCAAAATGTCAACTCTCCTGCTCCTCGGATGCTGCCTGACTTGCTGTGCTTTCCCAGTGCCACATTCTCAACTCTGATCTCCAGCTTCTGCAGTCCTCACTTTCTCCTATGGTTAAAATGTACCTGTTTGTAATAAATAGGGTAAGTATGTTAAATATGGAAACCTGGTCCACGAGTCTATTAGACAGACAAAGTGAATTCTGTGTACGTTGATGAAACTTCTTTAAAGTTGTGATGACTACAGGAATACTCTGGCTTGATTTCCAGTGCACTACCCAAGTGAGACATGAAAAAGACTGGGAGCTTTGCCTGAGATTGATTTTAAAAAAATAAACAATGAGGAATTAGTTGCAGTGTTAATAAATAAAAAAAGGGACAAAAACACTGGTTCTGTTTTGCAGGTAAGAAATGACACTGACAGTTGCAAAAAAATTCCTGCAGGTGGCAAAATTGTCCCTGATACTCTCAAGTGAACTAACAAAAGCCAGTTGATTGAATTGGCAGGTATGCACGAGGTAGCATTGCCTATTAGAGCTAGAATGACAAAAATCATGGCGTTACTAGTAGTAGTGCGTTGGATGGATCAGTTTTTGTCCAATGTGTGCAGGAGGGTTTCCTGACACATTATGTCGAAGGGCCGACAAGAGGAGAGGCCACATTGGATCTGGTGCTTGGTAATGAACCAGGCCAGGTCTTTGATTTAGTGGCAGGTAAGCACTTTGGAGAAAGTGACCATAATTTGGTTACCTTTAGTTTAGCTATGGAAAGGGATAGGTACACGCCACAGGGCAAGACTTATCGATGGGGGAAGGGCAATTATAATCCGATTAAGCAAGACTTTGGATGCATAAAATAGGGTAGCAAAATGCAGGGAATGGGGGCAATCAAAATGTGGAGCTGGTTTAAGGAACAGATATTGCATGTCCTTGATAGGTATGTCCCCATCAGGCAGGGCGGAAGTGATAAAGTAAGGGAACCATGGTTCACTCCAGAAATTGCATCTCTTGTTAAGCAGAAGAAGGAGGCTTGTGTGACGGTGAGATGAGATGGTTCAGATGAGGTGATGGAGAGTTACAGATTAGCTTGGAAGGATTTAATGAAAGAGTTAAGAAGAGTAAAAAGAGGACAATAGCAGTCTTTAGCAGGTAGAATAAAAGAGAACTCTAAAGCTTTCTATAGGTATATGAGGAATAAAAGGATGACTAGGGTAGGAATAGGGCCAGTCAAAGACAGAAGTGGGAAGTTATGTATGGACCCTGTGGAGATTGGAGAGGTGTTAAATGAATATTCCTCATCAGTTTTCACTCAAGAAAAGGAGAATATTTTAGAAGAGAAGAAGGAGATATTAGACTAGAAAGGATCAAGGATAGTAAGAAAGAGGTGTTATCAATTCTAGAAGGAATGAAAGTAGACAAGTCCCCTTGGCCGGATGGGATTTATCTGAGGATTCTCTGAGAAGCTCGGGAGGAGATGTTGGAGCCTTTGGCTTTGATCTTTGAGTTGCCATTGTCTACAGGTTTAGTACCAGAGACTGGAGGATTGCACATATTGTGCCCTTGTTCAAGAAGGGCAGTAGCGATGACCCAGGTAATTATGGACCAATGAAACTAATGTCTGTTGTCGGAAAAGTTTTGGAAAGGATTATGAGAGATAGCATTTATAATCCTCTAGCAAGCAACAATTTGATTTCAGATAGTCAACCTGGTTTCATCAAGGGTAGGTCATGTCTCACAAACCTCATTGAGTTTTTTGAGAAAGTGACCAAGCATGTAGATGAGGGTAAGGTAGTTAATGTGGTATACATGGATTTCAGTAAGGCCTATGATGAGATTCCACATGGTGGGCTGTTGGAGAAAATGCAGAGATATGGGATTAAATATGATTTAGCGGTTTGGATTACAAACTGGTTTTCTGTAAGAAGGCAGTGAGTGGTGGTTGATGGAAAATATTCAGCCTGGAGTCCGCTTACTAGTGGTGTGCCACAAGGATCTGTTTTGGGAACACTCCTGTTTGTCATTTTTGTAAATGACTTAGACACGGGCATAGGTGGATGGGTTAGTAAGTTTGCAGATGACACTAAAGTCAGTGGAGTGGTAGACAGTTTGGAAGAATGTTGCAGGTTGCAGCAGGACTTGGATAAGCAGCAGAATTGGGCTGAGAGGTGGCAAATGGAGTTCAATGCAGATAAATGTGAGGTGATTCACTTTAGGAGGAATAACAGGAAGGCAGAATACTCAGTCAATGGAACAATTCTTGGTAGTGTGGATGTGCAGAGGGATCTTGGAATACGTGTACATAGATCACTGAAAGTTGCGATCCATGTTGACAGTGCTGTTAAGAAGGCATGCAGTGTGTTAGGTTTTATTGGTAGAGGGATTGAGTTCCAGAGCCATAATATCATGCTGCAACTGTGCAGCCGGACTTGGCATATTGTTTACAGTTTTGGTCGCCCATTGCAGGAAGGATGTGGAAGCTTTGGAAAAGGTGCAGAGGAGATTTACCAGGATCTTGCCTGGTCTGGAGAGAAGGTCTTTTGAGGAAAGGCTGAGAAACTTGGGTCTGTTCTCATTGGAAAGAAGAAGGCTAAGAGAGGATTTGATAAGACCATAAGTTATAGGAGTGGAAGTAAGGCCATTTGGCCCATTGAGCCCACTCTGCCATTCAATCATGGCTGATGGGCAGTTCAGCGCCGCTTACCAACACTCTCCCCATATCCCTTAATTCCTTGCAAGATCAAGAATTTATCAATCTCTGCCTCCACTGTGCTCCATGGCACTGAATTCCACAGGCCCACCGCTCTCTGGCTGAAGAAATGTTTCCTCATTTCCATTCTAAATTGACTCCTTCTAGGTACTAGTGCCCACAGGTCCTAGAATCCCCACCTAAAGCAAACAAATTCCCAGCATCAATCCTTGCTAAGCCATGCATTATCTTGTAAGTTTCTATTAGACCTCCCCTCAACCTTCTCAACTCTAATGAATACAATCCCAGGATTCTCAGATGTTCATCTTATGATAGAGACATACAAGATGATCAGAGGATTATATAGGGTAGATAGTGAAAGCCTTTTTCCTAGGATGACGCCAGCTTGTACGAGGTGCTACAAATTGAGGGGTGAAAGATTTAAGACAGATATCAGAGGCAATTTCTTTACTCAGAGAGTGGTAAGGGCATGGAATGCCCTGCCTGCCAATGTAGTTAACTAAGTCACATCAGTGAGATTTAAACAGTCCTTGGATAAGCACATGGATGTTGATGGAATAGTGTAGAGGGATAGGCTTAGATTAGTTCACAGGTCGGCACAACATCAAGGACCGAAGGGCCTGTTATGCGCTGTATTGTTCTATGTTCTAATGGTGGATCTAGTAGAAATACAGGGGAGACAATGTACTCCAGGTGGTGACATGTCAAATAATGTAATGTTAAGGTTAAAACCTTACTTGGACACAAAGAAAAGACGAAATATCTGAAGGTGAAATTACAAAGAGCAAAATAATACAATGGCATTGCAACAGCCACATTTAGAATGGAAAAATAAACTATTAAAACCAAAATATTGGTAAATGGGAGTGGTGGAGAATACATCCTGTTTCCATTGTACAAAGTCCAACTGGAGTGTGACTTAGAGTCACAGAGTCATAGAGATGTACAGCACAGAAACAGACACTTCGGTGCAACTCATCCATGCCAACCAGGTATCCTAACCTAACTTAGTCCCATTTACCAGCACTTGGCCCAAGTCCTTCCAAACTCTTCCTGTTCATATATTCATCCAGATGCGTTTTAAATATTGTAATTTTACCAGCCTCCTCCACTTCCTCTGGCAGCTTATTCCATGAATGCACCACCCTCTGCATGAAAAAGTTACTCCTTAAGTCCCTTTTAAATTTTTCCCCTCTCACCCAAAACCTATGCCCTCTAGTTCTGGATTCCCTGACCCCAGGGTAAGACCTTGTCTATTTATCCTATCCATGCCCCTCAGAATTTTATAAACCTCTATATGGTCACACCTTAGCCTCCGACACTCCAGGGAAAATCGCTCCAGCCTCTTCAGCCTCTCCCTGTAGCTCAAATCCTCCAACCCTGGCAACATCCTTGTAAATCTTTTCTGAACCCTTTCAAGTTTCACAACCTCCTTCAGATAGGAAGGATATCAGAATTGCATGCAATATTCAAACAGTGGCCTAACCAATGTCCTGTACAGCTGCAACATGACTTCCCAACTGCTGTACTTAATATTCTGACCAAAAAAGGAAAGCATACCAAACGCCGCCTTCACTATCCTATCTATCTGCGCCTCTACTTTCAAGGAACTAGGAACCTACACTCCAAGGTCTCTTTGTTCAGCAACACTCCCTAGGACCTTACCATTAAGTGTATAAGTCCTGCTAAGATTTGCTTTCCCAAAATGCAGCATCTTGTATTTATCTGAATTAAGCTCCATCTACCACTTCTCAGCTGATCAAGATCCTGTTGCAATCTGAGGTAACCTTCTTCGCTGTCCACTACACTTCCAATTTTGCTGTCATCTGCAAACTTACTAACCTACCTCTTATGCTGATATCCAAATCATTTATGTAAATGACGAAACGTAAATGACCCAACACCGCTCCTTGTGGCACTCCACTGGTCACAGGCCTCCAGTCTGAAAAACAACCCTCCTCCACCACCACCCTCTGTCTTCTACCTTTGAGCCAGTTATGTATCCAAATGGCTAGTTCTCCCTGTATTCCATAAGATCTGACCTTGCTAATCAGTCTTCCATGGGGAACCTTGTTGAACGCCTTACTGAAGTCCATATAGATCACATCTACTGCTCTGCCCTCATCAATCATCTTTGTTACGTCTTCAAAAAAACTCAATCAAGTTTGTGAGACATGATTTCCCATGCACAAAGCCATGTTGACTAACCCTAATCAGTCCTTGCCTTTCCAAATACATGTACATCCTGTCCCTCAGGATTCCCTCCAATAACTTGCCCACCACTGAGGTCAGGCTCACCGGTCTATAGTTCCCTGGCTTATCCTTGCCACTCTTCTTAAACAATGGCACCACGTTTGCCAACCTCCAGTTTTCCGGGACCTCACCTGTCACTATCGATGATACAAATATCTCAGCAAGAGGCCCAGAAAACACTTCCCTAGCTTCCCAAAGAGTTCTAGGGTACACGTGGGGACTTTTCCACCTTTATGTGTTTCAAGACATCCAGCACTTACTCCTCTGTAATATGAACATGTTTCAAAATGTTACCATCTATTTTCCTACAGTCTATATCTTCCATGTCCTTTTCCACAGTAAATACTGATGCGAAATACTCATTTAGTATCTCCCCCATTTTCTGCGGCTCCCCATAAAGTCTGCCTTGCTGATCTTTGAGGGCCCTATTCTCTGCCTTGCTGATTTTTGAGGACCCTTTTGTCCTTAATGTATTTGTTAAAACTCTTTGGATTCTCCTTAATTCTATTCACCAAAGCTATCTCATGTCCCCTTTTTGCCCTCCTGATTTTCCTCTTAAGTATACTCCTACTAACTTTATACTCTTCTATGTATTCACTTGATCTATCCTGTCTATACATATGCTTCCTTCTTTTTCTTAACCAAACCCTCAATTTCTTTAGTTATCCAGCATTCCCTATACCTACCAGCCTTTCCTTTCATCCTGACAAGGATATACTTTCTCTGGATTCTTGTTAACTCATTTCTGTAGGCTTCCCATTTTCCAGCTGTCCCTTTACCTGCGAACATCTGCCTCCAATCAGCTTTTGAAATTCTTGCCTAATACCATCAAAATTGGCCTTTCTCCAATTTAGAACTTCAACTTTTAGATCTGGTCTATCTTTTTCCATCACTATTTTAAATCTAATAGAATTATGGTCCCTGGCCCCAAAGTGCTCCCTCACTGTCACCTCAGTCATCTGCTCTGCCTTATTTCCCAAGAGTAGGTCAAGTGTTGCATCTTTTCTAATAGGTACATCCATATATTGAATCAGAAAAATTTCCTGTACACACTTAACAAATTCCTCTCCATCTAAACCCTTAACACTATGGCAGTCCCAGTCTATGTTTGGAAAGTTAAAATCCCCTACCATAACAACCCTATTATTCTTACAGATAACTGAGATCTCCTTACAAATTTATTTCTCAATTTCCCTCTGACTATTAGGGGGTCTATAATACTTTACCAATCAGGTGATCATCCTTTTCTTATTTCTCAGTTCCACCCAAATAACTTCCCTGGATGTATTTCTGGGAATATCCTCCCTCAGTACAGGTGTAGTGCTATCCCTTATCAAAAATGTCACACCTCCTCCTATCTTGCCCCCCCTTTCTATCCTTCCTGTAGCATTTGTATCCTGGAACATTAAGCTTCCAGTCCTGTCCATCCCTGAGTCATGTTTCTGTAATTGCTATGTATCCCATTTCCATGTTCCTAACCATGCCCTGAGTTCATCAGCCTTCTCTGTTAGGCCCCTTGCATTGAAATAATTGCAGTTTACTTTATTAGTCCTACCTTGTCCCTGCCTGCCCTGACTGTTTGACCCTCTTCTTCTCTCAGCTCAGATCGATCTCTTTCATCACTATCTCCATGGGTCCCACGTCCACCCCCCGTCCACCCCCACCTTCTAGTTTAAATCCTCCCGAGCAGCACCAGCAAATCTCACTGCCAGTATATTAGTCCCCTTCCAATTTAGGTGCAATCCGTCCTTCTTGTACAGGTCACTTCTACCCCAAAAGAGATTCCAATGATCTAAAAATGTGAATCTTTCTCCCATACACCAGCTCCTCAGCCATGCATTCATCAGCTCTATCCTCCTATTCCTGCCCTCACTAGCCCATAGCACTAGGAGTAATCCAGATATTACTACTCTCGAGGATCTCCTTTTTAAATTCCTGCCTAACTCTCTCTAATCTTCCTTCAAAATCCCAACCTTTTCCTTTCCTATGTCGTTCCAGTGTGGACAATGTCCTCTTGCTGGCACCTCTCCCCTTTGAGAACATTCTGCACCCTTTCTGAGACATCCTTGATCCTGGCACCAGGGAAGCAACACACCATTCTGATTTTTCACTGCTGGCCACAGAAACATCTGTCTGTACCTCGGACTAGAGAATCCCCTAACACAGTATCTCTTGGAACCCGACATACCTCTCATTGCACTAGAGCCAGTCTCAATACCAGAAACTTAGCTGTTCTTGCTATGTTCCCCTGTGAATCGATCACTCCCTATATTTTCCAAAACAGCATACTTGTTTGAAATGGGTATAGCCACAGAAGACTCCTGCACTAGCTGCCTACCTCTCTTACCTTTCCTGGAGTTAACCCATCTATGTGACTGTATCTGAAACTTTTTCCCCTTCCTATAACAGACATCCATCACATACTGATGCTGTTGTATATTCCTCATTTCCTCTAACTTTGTCTCCAACTGATCCATTCAATCTGATAGGATTTGCAACCAACAGCATTTATTGCAAATATAATCCACAGTAACCTGTAAACTCTCCTGAAACTCCACATCTGACAAGAAGCACACATCACTCTACTAAAGGCCAGTTTTTGCTACTTCACAATCTACAGACACAGAAATTAACACTGTCTTATTCTTCTACAAATCACTACTCCAGGTTAAATTAATACTTATGGCTTATGTTTTAAGTTTAATCAAGAGACATATCTCAGTAAACATATAATCAAGAAAGAACCCACTCTACTCACTACTGCAGACTTTCTGTAGGCCACACTTGGAACTATTCACTTATCTGTTTCTCCAAGATCAGTTGTGAATTTCACTGTTTGTTCATTTTCCCAGACACATTCCAATGTCCAGCGATACATGATTCAAACAGCAAAGGCAGTAACAGTGCAGATTTATTGTCCTGTCAGTTTCTTTCTCTCTCTCTCTCTCTCTCTCTTGCACTGACTTCACCATGTGCTTCCTTCGTCTGTACTCTCCCTTTTTAAAACTGCTGTTGTTTTGACTTTTTTTTTCCCTTAAGTTCCAAAACAATGCAACAGCATACGAAACAGTAATTGCTGCTCCTGGAGTTTGAGGAAATCACCTCCAACACCTCAAAAAATGAACAGCTGTTACAGCGAGAAATTGTTCCTGTCCTCCATCTTGGATTACCCAGAATTCTACCTTGAAGTCAACTGCACTCTCAAAACCGTGATTAGATTAGATTACTTACAGTGTGGAAACAGGCCCTTCAGCCCAACAAGCCCACACCGACCCTCTGAAGAGCAGCCCACCCAGACCCAGTCCCTTACATTTACCCCTTCACCTAACACTACAGGCAATTTAGCATGGCCAATTCACCTAACCTGCACACCTTTGGACTGTGGGAGGAAACCGGAGCATCCAGAGAAAACCCACACAGAAACGGCGAGAATGTGCAAACTCCACACAGACAGTTGCTCGAGGCAGGAATTGAACCTGGGTCTCTGGCGCTGTGAGGCAGCAATGCTAATCACTGTGCCACCGTGCTGCCCAAAGCATATTGTCATGAAAACTCACAGATTTGGGAACTAACGTTAGATTTCTTACTGTTTGCTACCATAGATTCTCTAAATGGATCAATTGGATTTAGTTCATTTGAATTGATTAATGACTATGACATTAGGTTCAGTTAAAATTAATAGGGGAGAATTCTTGAATTGAAATTAAATAATCTTATTATTGGACTATGCGCACATATTTCTTGAAGGACTCACAGGAGCATATAGGATAGCGCAGGAACATTAAACACTTTCACAGGTAATAATGAAAGAATAGGCAGAGAAGTATTCTACAAGTAGAAAGTTTGAAATGTGAGATGAAGTACTGGTTATGTTGCCTTTTCAAAGTGAATCTTTGAAAGAAAAATTAACTAGTTCATACAATGTCATTAGGAGGGTGATTTGTCTGATAAGTACACTTAACCCTAACCCTAATCCTATCACAAATACACCTTATTGTTGGAAGAAGAATCAGTCATATCACATGTACATGCTGAAAAGTATCATCGCAGTTAAGAGGATAAGGTGGAACAAGTGTGTTAGGTAGTCAAAGGTAACAGAAACAAAACTAAGATGGGTGAAGTAGAAAGTTTTCAGAGTGAACCTCCTGAATTCCATTAGCCAACACAGAAATATCAGAAAGTTACACACTGTATCTCATATTTATCAAAATTACAATGGAGGCATTTGTAAAAATCTTTGGGAAGTATAACATAATCAGTAGAGATATACTTGGATGTACTATGAAGTGTGTAAGAGTTAATACTGATAAAACAGTACCCTTATCAGTTGAGACCAGGAAAATAAACAAGCTCAGATGGAAACGACACATACTGGAAAATCGCTTGATTGAACCTAAACAATGCAGATGGAGTTCACAGGTAGAGTTAATTTCTAAACCAGATGGATCAACTAAATCCTGCACAGGTTATAGAAAGTTAAATGCTGTCCTTGAGGTAAATTCAAGCCCAATTCCACAGCTGCAAGACTGTATCAATAGGGTTTGCAGTTCTTCATTCCATCAAAATTGATCTATTGAAAGGATAATGGCAAGTGCCAATAACATCAAAGGTGAAGGAAATATCCAATGTTGTCACGTGCAACTGGTATCAAGTGATGCTATTTAGATTAAAGAATGCCCAGCAACATTTCAGAGGCTTCTATATCAACTCATAATAGAGATCTGTAACTGTGCCGTTAACGTGTATGATGTAATAGAACATAGAACATAGAAGAATACAGCGCAGTACAGGCCCTTCGGCCCTCGATGTTGCGCCGATCCAAGCCCACCTAACCTACACTAGCCCACTATCCTCCATATGCCTATCCAATGCCCGCTTAAATGCCCATAATGAGGGAGAGTCCACCACTGCTACTGGCAGGGCATTCCATGAACTCACGACTCGCTGAGTAAAGAACCTACCCCTAACATCTGTCCTATACCTACCCAAATATCTAGTAATATCTAATAACACATGGTAGTGCATATAAAACAATTGGAAGACCTGTTTAAGTAGTTGCACTTGTCTGGCAGTAGTAATTTTAGCCCAAATTTATTTCTCAAAAGCAAGTATAACATACCTAGGACATACCATAGGACAAGAACAAGTGTTGCCATGGTCAGTAAAAGTGAAGGCTGGACTAGAATTAGACCAAGTCAGATGTCACACAACACCAGGTTATTGTCCAACTGGTTTATTTGAAATCTCAAGCTGTCGGAGCACTACTCCTTCATCAGATGACTTCACCTGATGAAGGAGCAGCACACCGAAAGCTTGTGATTTCAAATAAACCTGTTGGACCATGATGAATTGCCGTGTGACCTCTGACTTTGTCCATCCCAGTCCAACACTCACACCTCCGCATCATAGAATTAGCCCATGAGATGTAGGAGCACAAGTAAGTCATTTAACCCATCAAGTTTGCTTTGCATTTTCTGTGCGAAGTCCAAGCAGGAAGCCATTGGCGAGATTATCCGAAGAGCAGCAATCTTACACCATTTGCCATTGTGACCCTTTATTTTTATGAAAGGAGGGAGCTCAACATTTCTGAGAGGGCATTCTGATCAGCGCTCCTTCAAAAATATAGGCCACGACCTGATGGCTGCACTCTGACAGTCCATTCATCATGCGGTATTACTGAGGGAAGGCAAACCATGTCTCCTTTTCAAAGCAGTCACCTGCCATATTCTGAAAGATAAAGGTTCAGCCAGCCACACGGACATGCTGCCTGTTCAGCCAGCCATGCTGACAGCTGCTGCCAAACTAACTACATAAGGTAAGTGTGATGCCTGGGTGTTAGGACCTTAGGCTGCCTGACGGTCATGATTTAAAGTGCAAGACATGTGGGATACCTGCTGGGTATGGTGCCAGCTGTTTTGGGACAGGGTGCAAGTTAAGTATGGTGCCATCTGGGTAAGGATAAGGTTTCATTTAAGTATGGTGCCACGTGGGTAGGGAGGCAGGTAAATAGGATGCAAACTGGGTGGGGGTATGGCACAAGTGGTTAAGATGCCAGGTGATAGAATGCCAAGTAAAAAGTGGGCAGGATACCCTATTGGGTCAGATGACAGATGACAAAGAGGACATGGAAAATGATGGACTATTTAGAATAGATCAGGTGATTCCTTCCAACTATCTGAATTCACCTTGGAGAAACACTAAGCAGTTTGGTACAAAGATCACTATTACAGGGGAATGTTAATATTTTTCTGATTTTTGATCAAGTTGGAAATATTTCTTTTTAAAAAATAGTACAAACACTGACTACTGAGGAGTGGACTTAGAAGCTGTCATTTTGAGGTTGATGTTAAGAGTGAGTACCCAAGCTACAGGTTACATTTTAAGATTTAGCACTCCAAGCATAGTGTTTCATGCAACACAGCACAGAATTAGAGTTTGATAGTAGAGGTCATGCAACACAGTACAGAAATAGCGTTTGGTTGTAGAGGTCATGCAACACAGTACAGAAATAGAGTTTGGTTGTATTGGTCAAGATGCCTGATTTGTGCATTTGGAAGATTTTCCAGTCTGTCAGAAGCACAAACTCGTCAAATTTGTCTCTTCGTTGTGTGACGTGTTCCAATAAAATATGGATTGTAGGGAAATGTTTAATGGTTCACTCAGCATCTGTGGAGACAGAGTTAATCTTAAGGTTATTACCTTCCAATTCCCAATCATTTCATACATCACCCAAAATTAACATAATATTAAAGAATAATAAGCGGCAGAGGATGTTTTCTGATGTGAACAAACAAGCAGGTAGAGGATGAGGGTGAAGTAGAATTTCTTTGATCTGATTTTAGTCAAAATTTATGCCGTTTTCGACACAAATCCTGCCAATGGCAATTTACACTAAGAAATTCATGCAAATCTCATCAACATATGCCCTAACATTAAAAACTGGCAAGGAGCCAGCAGAATGCAGCATAAACAATCAGAGCCTGAGGAAAACATGGAACATCTGCCATTTATCTTTAAATCCCTGCTTGTTTTGTTCCGAAAATTAAAGTTTGAAACCATTGAACCAGAGTATTCACAACCGTTTCTCACTGTGACCCCATTTTAATGCTGGAAGATTAATGACATCCCAAAGTAGGAATTTGGAAGTTGTGATGGAGGATTGATAACTCAGATGGGGTCTCTGACCTAGAAATCATCACTGACACAAAACTGTTCCTCGAGGGTTATTGCTTCACAATTGCTGTTGTTGCGTCCAAGTTCACAACTGCACATAATTGTCAGGCAATAAGACTCACGATCCATGGTTTGGAAACACACACTGAGTCATTACATCAGTCTAATAATCACAGCATGCCATTGAAAGATATAGACTGTAGGGGTTGGACTTTCGGCACCAATTTGGAGCCTATCAGAATTGGAAAGTAAAATGAAACTTCTCCCAATGGCAAAGACTGACAGTCCACCTCCATTTATGTCTGTGGCTGTTGCTAGAAGTCAAGGAAAAGGGGTGGGTTGGGAAAAGGACTCATTGCTGTTTAGAGATTAGATTCCCTACAGTGTGGAAACAGGCCCTTCAGTCCAACCAGTCCACACCAACCCTCTGAAGAGTAACTCACCCAGACCCATTTCCCTCTGACTAATGCACCTAACACTATGAGAAATTTAGCGTGGCCAATTCACCTGACCTGCACATCTTTGGACTGTGGGAAGAAACTGGAGCACCCGGAGGAAACCCACACAGACACAGGGAGAATGTGCAAACTCCACACAGACACGGGGAGAATGTGCAAACTCCACACAGACAGTCGCCCGAGGCTGTAATCGAGCCTGGGACCCTGGTGCTGTGAGGTAGCAGTGCTAACCACTGAGCCACCATGCCGCCCCAATAGGTAGCCGAACCCTGGACTCTACGGATGTTGCAAACCTAAACCCAATGACTTCGACCGTTTGACCATAGCCCAGATGCTATGGCAGCATTCACGTGGTAGGAAGTTCTGAACTTATGACCATGTTTTGAAAGCCCTTTTCAATCATGTTTGTAGAATAAATACCTGAACAGAATTGAAGAGCAAAAGTTGAATAAAAGCAATGTTGGATATTTGAGATATCACTATGAAATGCTGTCGCCTGATTTTAGCTGTATTTAGCTATTAGCTGTGTTTACTCTAGTTTTATGGGAGTACTGTGAATACACGTCCTTATTAAATAATACTTTTATCAGGTTGTTATTTTTGACAACTGGCAAGCTTCCACCCAGAAGAGCAATATTTTGCAAGTTGGGAAAATGGATTAGAATAGATTATCCAATGTATAAAGTGCTCTTCTGCATTGTACAATATTAAAAAGGTGGACCAGTGTGAGATCCAATTCAAGTCAGAGATGAAGATATTTTTTATTTAGCAACTCTGATTGTAGAAATGCACCCCTAGGATCCCAAAAAAATCTTAGTAAATGCTTATCATGAGACAAAAACAGAACAGTACATATGGCACCAGTTTTCTCAATCTGGGTTACTGAAGACAGTTGGAAAAATAATCCATTCTTCAGACGTTTGTTCTCTTATTACTGCACATGCACTTTTCTTGGTACTTTTTTTTTCCTATTAGTGCATGCAGTGATAAGTCATCAAATCCTTTGATATATGTTTTGTCAGAGGACATAATGTTCCACTGCATACTCACCAAAGTCTGAATAACACTTGCAACACATTATGGCAAAACTGACAAATTAATTTAGTTGTCCTTGAAAATTTCAAAGGATTTTTCATGAGATAATCCATATCAAGGTGCTCTGCTCATCAGGAAATACTGTTTTATTGTGTAACAGATGCCATTGAAACATTTAAGAACAAAGTGAAAAATGAAGAAGACTAGAGCTTTCAAAGATGAATTGGTCTCATCAGCCTCTCTGCTGAGTAAAATCAACTTGACAAAGTGCCTAAACTGAAAACCTCAGATCAGTTCCAATGCCAGGGCAAGAAATCATTGTATATGAATCTTTCAATAAGTGAATGAAATGCCAATGCTGCCAGAGGTTTGGATGGACCAAAGATAGGATTTTTTGTGACCTGGTTGTCAGCAAGACTAGAATTATATTCCAATCAGGTGAACTGCTTGAAGTCAGGAATAGTTCATTTTAATTTAACACATGACAACTGAATCACTAAAAATCAATATTTTGAGTGCTGAAGCATATTGTTAAGTTCTCACCTTCCAATCCCTCTCCCCAAAAAAACACCACAATGTTTCATGCTATATTTATGTTGGCAGTTTCTAAATAAATCACTTCTTCACCATTAAAATCAAAATTGTTGTTTGCCCATTTGAAATCTATAAATAAGCACTGCATTCGTACTGAGGTTTATCATTATGTTCAGCAAATTAGTTCTAAAATTGAGTTTAATATCAAACTGTGACTGTTCAAGGTTTGTGCTGTTGTTGCAGTCAATGATGTTGATAAATTAAACTGCTTTTTTGTTTGTATGAAATAAGTAATAAATGTGACCTTCACTGCAATCAGACAACTTTTCCTTTTCCACATTGCCCTAGTGTTCATGACTTCTCAGAGGTGAGAATGATTAGTTTTGTGTTTAATAACGCTACAATGCAATAGGAACGCCCTCGTGGTAATCAAAATTGACCATTCATTCAACCATTCCTAATCAACAGATGGCGATGAAGGACTGCATTGTCGGATTTTACTGTATGTTGTGATTCATAAACATCTCTCTAATTGGTTTGCTTTGCATAATAAGATGTAAAAATGTCATTAGCTCATTTAGACAGGTTCTGAATGCGCAAAACCTTGTCAACACAAGGACACATATTCTATAATAAACTAGCAACATAACTTTCACATCCACAACATACAGTTTATATACTGCTAACTGTAGTCTGCTCCTTTACTGTACCATTCAAACTTGCTCCTTTTTCTCTCTATATTTGCTAACACCCACTGAGACCAGTGAATTGACTTTTCCTTGTGTAGAACTCTCCGTGCTCCCCCTCACACTCACACCATCTTTACCAACAATTTGGGCTCAAGAAAACATGAACCTGAACACATCTGTATTTTGCAAACTGCAGACTCCACATCTTCCCCCTGTGTGTGACTCCACATGCTATTTTTATTTTTTGAGTTGAGGTTAGGATCACAGTGCACTGTGTGAAGAGTGTACAGAGGCAGGAAGGCCTGTGTCAATGCTGCAACAAATATCAGAGCCCCTAACAGAGCCCAAAGGCTCTTTAAACCTTTTCCGTCACCTAAAGCCTCTATACAACTCCACTCAGACTGTGTACAAATCTCAGATTCCATTCATTACCAATAGGAAGTATTTTATACTCCTTAGAAAAATATACCTTTCAGGATTTTACTAAGAGCCTCCACATCTTTGATATTGTTATAAATGCATTCTACCTTTTGAAAACACCTTATAATAAGTGTAATTTTACTAATTAGTTAAAAAAAAAGCTGTTAACGCGACTTGTTAGTTTTTCAGCAATTTGCAGGTAAATGAAAAATTCACATTAATGAATAATATCTGCACCTGAAACTCAACCAAGCATTGATAATGACCACAGCTGTCTCAAGAATAGAACACTCTCAGGGAAAGGAAAGAACAGAAAGTGAACACGTCAGTTTCAAAGCAGAGTATCTGTCAAGCAATGTAAGGAAATATATTCAATATCTTTTCAAGAGTTAAAACCAGTTTTTTTTTAAAAGGAGCTATTAATAATAACCAGAGTAGAGCATAGAAAAAAGAGCTAAACTCCAGAAGTGAGCTCTCAGTGACTGATCTTCACATCAAGTGGGGAAGGGAGGTGGGACGTTTTTGATGGTTGGAATCATACCTGGCACAAAACAATTGTCCCTGTTCAGCCTGGCTTCAGTCTTCTCCTCCATTTATATTTTTTATTTTCACCATGATTTATTAGTGCTATAGAAACACAAAGGAACATGTTTCCGCACTGGAGACATATGGCACCCTTGATGGTTAATGGTCCCTGTGAAGCACCCATTATCCCCGGCTTTAGCAGAGATACCAGTCGTCTCTTTTTTTGCCACAGAATTTCAATGAGGTATCGTTGACCTTCATTCCTTGCCTCATACCATGTTCTTGCTGGTGGCTAGCATCCAACTGCTGCTGAACTACTTACAGTTAGTGATTTTAATATCTCAATTCTGTTTATCTCCCAGTTTGCCTCTAGTGCTTACTGCAAGTCCTTTACACCAGACAAAGGATTATTAAGTCAGATTGGTACAAGAAAAGTGTCCTTTACTGCACTCACACTGCATATAACAAAGGATAATGTAATTTTACCATATAATATTCAATTTTAAGATGCAATATGATAGGATTTTAATAGTTGTTTACAATTAAACTCATTTGTTGACACTTGAGCATATCACAAATGTAATTAATAGATTCATGTTTGATGTGAGTTCAAATTGTTACCAGACCCCTATTGAGTTTTTCTAATTGTTGGTCATTTACGGATCACTTGCAGGCAGGACTGCAAAGAAATTAACAGGTTAAAAAAGGGTGATCTGCCATTAGCAATAGTGTCTCACCAGCCTATTCTCCAATTTCATGAGCAGTGGAGGAGGTTTAAGGTGGACCAACTCCCTATTGCCTAATTGATGCCATTAAGTGAGCAATTAATACCCATTTAAGGGTCTCAACTGAGATCTTTTGAAATGTTAGAGAGTTTCGGTTTTGAATAGTTTGTGTATGGAGGGTGAGGGGACTTCCAAAAGGCATTTGATCAAGTACAAAAATCAACGAGCATTTTAGTATAATTGAAACTCATGCGATTTAAGTGACAGTGATGAGAGAAATACAAATTTGGCTAAACTAACTTGTCAATAAGGATTGCATGTCAATAGATACCACCTGGAGGTACATATACATAAAATGGAGTTTTGTGGATTTTGGATTTTAGCTCAGTGAAGATGACTTTCTTTTTATAAGGTCAGAAACCTTCTTCTTTCACATTGGATAAAAGCATTTTCAAGAAATCATTTGACATAATCTAAATGACTAGATAAGCTACCAAGTGAGATTACTTGGTTTGAGTTTTATAACTCAGAGAAGGAGAAGACAGAGGCCTGAGCAGGCACATTTCAGAAGAAAAGATTCATACAGCAGGTACATTGTTTAGCATTCTCAAAGTAAAGACAAAACTGGAAAAGAACCCTGTGTATTTTTCTCCGAGTACAGTGGGAAAAATAAATGAGTTAGTCTGTCTTAGTTGGTCCCAGGGAACAATAGAGAGGATCACATTCACAGAAAATTATCAAAAGAAAATGTATGCACCTAGACATTTGAGGAAGAAATTAAAGAAAGAAGTTAGGAGTGATTTTCATTGGGGTTGACTATCTGCAAAGGCAATTATTCAGAAAAGGGGGTGAATTTTTTTTTGCTGTTTATGATAACCACCTTACCATACATCAAAGAAGTTTCAGAATTGACAGCCAGACTACTAAGACCCCTCGGAATCCTAGTAGCACACAAACCCACCAACACTCTCAAACAAAAACTAACAAACTTAAAAGACCTCGTACAACCCATAGACAAAACCAATGTCATCTACAAAATTCCATGCAAGGACTGCCACAAACACTATGTAGGACAAACAGGAAGAAAGTTAGCCACCAGGATACATGAACACCAGCTAGCCACAAAAAGACACGACCCTCTCTCCCTTGTAGCCCTACACACAGATGAAAAAAAACACCATTTTGACTGGGACAAACATCTATCCTGGGACAGGCTAAGCAAAGACATGCCAGAGAATTCCAAGAGCCCTGGCATTCCAACCACAACGCCATAAACAAACACATAGATCTAGATGCCATCTATCAACCCCTCAGAAAATGAACAGGAAATGATATCACCACAAACCCTAGGAACCCCATCCAGGTGAAAGATATAAATAGAAAGCAGGAGACAACAGCTTTGCTTCACTTGGAGGTCGCCACTGATGATGTTACCTAACCAGGTAATGAAACATCTGGATATCAAACCTACAGCTCAGTGAACAAACCTACACCCTAAACCTCAACCTGAGCTACAAACCTTCACAAACCTTGCAACTCTATAGAGGTTTGGAACTTAAAAACAAAGCTTTACCTTTAGAAAATGAAAGTATGACTGAGCCAGATTGCAGAAGAGAATTCCTAGTCGTACCAAGAATGAGGCATGTCAGGACTGGAAAGCTGGGATCATTTTCCTTGGAGTAGAGAAGGTTAACAGGAGACTTCACTTTGACTTTTAAAATTATGAATGGTTTTGATTAAAGAAGCAGAAATCTATTCAAGGGTGCAAGTCTTCTCGCTATCAGAGTACACCGATGACTGACAAAAGCACCATAAAGAGGTTCTTTTTTGAAATACCGTGTTGCAGTGGGTCTGGATTACACTGCCTGAAAGGATAATGGATGTAGATTCAATAGTAGCTTTCAAAAAAGAATTGTACCAGTAACTGTGGGGAAGCAACTGTCAGGGTTAAGGGACAGAACAGATAGTGGGATTAATTAGATTACCACACCAAAACACTGGCGTAGACTTAACAGTCCAAATGAATGTCTTCTGCAAGAAAAAGAGAAGTTGGAAATCAGCAGGAGTTGCAGCATTAGTGGAGAGAGAAACAGATAGAAATGTCATTCCCAAGTCCTGATCCTGCCATCAGAGAGATGAACCCATAAATGCCAGTACTGATAACGCAGTAGGTGATTTTTCTTGGAGATTCCTATTTTTGCTGCCGTTTGGTCTCCCGTCTGATTAGTAATAGCGAGCAGATTCCTTACACTGTAGGGCCAATTGCAGGCAGTTAATCATTGAAATTTCAGTGGTTCTGCCATTAAAGCCGGGAGCTGCTGCTGTCGGAAGGGGAATGAAAGGGTTAAGGGACAGAACAGATAGTGGGATTAATTAGATTATAGCTATCACTGATGGACTTGTCAAATGTAGTTTCTTATCCACCTGTTCAAGGATTTTTATGATGCATATCTGGAGTAGGTGGGACTTGAATCTGGGTCTCCTGCATCAGGGGTAGGGACATTACCACTGCATCACAACAGCCCAAGGACTTGTCAAAAAGTAGCAATACAAAATGGCCACAGCTGCTAGACCGTCATGGTGGAAGGGAGATCCTTTTATAGAGCAGCCTGTTTCTGCAGCTGCAGTTCTCTGGCAGTCACATTAATTACCCTGATAGCCTCACCCTGTTCCAGCCTCAAATACAAAGCTGCAGCAGGATGTGGGTGACTGTGACACAGCAGAACACTAGCACACTAACTGATAGCAGGGGATTAAAATCCTTTCTGCCTCTCACCTGCCTTCACAGCTAAATGAGAATTCAAGTCGATGTTTCAGCTCGGTGATTCTTTGTATAAAAAAAGGGACTGCTTAGTTTGTTCTGGTTAAGATGTCTTCAGCTGTGGGAAGGTTGTTTCAAAAATGGATGGGAGTGCACATTCATACTGAGCCAATGTCTATTTCTTCCAACTACTGATTGTAGTACAGATTCTCCACTTGTAAAATTTCTTGGTAAGGAATCATTTAGGTACACTTGTGAAATCTCCCTTCCTGTAGTGTGGATTGCAGTCAGATAACCCCCATCTGACACACACAGCCCAAATCACAGAGAGATACTCAAACCCTCCACTCATACAAATATTACACATTTAGACACATATGCCTTCCTGCTAATGCACACAGACTCACACACATGTACAAACACATGTGCACACATGGGTGTACACACACTCTTTCTCCTCATACACAGACCAACCCACATCAGTGGTTTTGCCTTCAATTGATTTAAATGTAAATGAAGATCATGTGCCTAATCAGCTGCTATCTATTTTCTATCTGATACCTAAAAGTGAAGACACTAAAAAAAAATTACTCTCCATAATTCAAACCTGTTGCCAGTTAAAGATTGGTATAAGTACATGCGTTGAAGTAGGAATATTCTGAAAATTTTTCAAAAGTCTTCAATTAATCTGAAGTAATCTATTAATTAAATATTTAACACCAGTGTATATTTATCACCTTTATTTCTTCTGGGCTGGATTTGGTACTCATTAAGTTTAATTAATCATATCACTATCATAAGCCTAGTCACAGCTTTGTTAACCAAAATGTGACCTTGATGTTATTTAATGTGCTGATTATTTATAGCATTTTTGCTTTAACTTCAAATTTCCAGCATCCCCAGTACTTAGCATTTGTAACTTTCTTGCTGGTTATCCAGCAATGAGATGGGATTGGGAAAAAATAACATTCTTTCTGATTTCCCATTCTGGGAAGACCCATGCCATAGATTGTATGTCAGAGTACTGGCTGACCGAAGGATTTCTGTATTAATGCCTGACACCCTGAATTTGCAACCTGTTTCAGAGGGGCAATGGTGTCAGTTCACGGTCAATTCTGCCCTCATTCTTTTGCAAAATTCAAGCTGAAAACACTGTTCAGCTGGAAATTTTGGGAGTAGGAGATTGAAATGAAACTACAATGGGATTTATCTTTTCAACAGAATAACACTTGAAGAATTTGAAAACTCAACCTGCCGCCCCAATGTGAAAGTATCCGCTGACAGCAAATGATAGAAGCACAGCTAGGTCAGGCAGAAACTGAAGGGACAGAAACACAAAGATTGTGGTACTGACATTTGTTGCTGCAATGCTTCCAAGATGCCTTCTGGCAAATTATTTCAATGGACAATTAATTGACCCATTTGACTAAACCCATCTGACTTTGTGGGCAGCACGGTGACACAGTGGTTAGCACTGCTGCCTCGGGTTCAATTCCCGCCTCAGGCGACTGACTGTGTGGAGTTTGCACGTTCTCCCCGTGTCTGCGTGGGTTTCCTCCAGGTGCTCCAGTTTCCTCCCACAGTCCAAAGATGTGCAGGTGAATTGGCCATGCTAAATTGCCCGTAGTGTTAGATAAGGGGTAAATGTAGGGATATGGGTGGGTTACGCTTCGGCGGGTCGTTGTGGACTTGTTGGGCCGAAGGGCCTGTTTCCACACTGTAATGTAATATAAAATCTAATCATGTAATCTAATCTAATCTAATCTAAACATTGCTGACAGATAAGACCACCCTCTTGAAGCCTCAATGTAAATTGTCCATGTGGATGGGTTCATGTCTGCAGACTGGCATATCAGTTGATCGGAGGAACTTGAAGAATTCCCAGCCTCCAGTCTACCTCCCCAAACCGGATGAGAAAGAATTTGGCTCCCCCTCTTTTTAAACCCTTAATCAGTTGCGATTAAGATTCTTTTAAGCATATGGTTATATCAAATAAAGCATAGTTTTAGTAAAAATTAAGAAATCAATTACAAAGTTTTTTTGAGTGAAAGGAAGAAGAAGTTTACTACATACTAACCGAGAGAACAAGCAATTGATTGGGAAATCAAACACACAACCACAGATACAAAGTTAAATCAGGGAGAAAGTCCAGTACAACAGGCAAATAAAGAATATGCAGTGTAAAGAGTTTTAAGAGTCCTGGAATTGCTAATTGAACTTGAGACCACAATTGTTTGATGCATATCTTTTTGTGCTTAGTAGTTGCAAAATCTGGAAGTATCTTTTTGAGTTTCTAGTGAATGGATATGTCTCTAACAGGTTTTATGCATTGGTTACTGTTTTCTAAGAGGCTTTGGGAAACTGGCAGGGAGAGAGAAAGTTCACAGGTTTTATATTAGAAATCCACTTTCCTTGTATGCTCTGAGCAAAAGTTATTTTTCAGTAATATCATTCACATGTACATTCCCATGTCTGGCTTCATTGTTCCTTTTACAATCTTACTAATTGTCAGGCAACTTTCATCTCTTTATGTGAAACTTCAGAATAGGTATAAATAAAATAGGACTTAAGGGTTTTCTTTCATGTCTGACTGAGTAATGGTGCCTTTTGAAAAAAAAATGACAATTTCAGCTCAGTTTCATGAGCTTCCTCAAGCTGGAAAGTTGACCACTGCAGCTCTCTTAAGTCAGTCTTGTTTCCATTTTTTAAAGGCCACTGCAGTCGCTGAAGCTCTTACGTATGAAAATCAAACAATGAAAATTGATCGTCCTTATTTTACCACCACAATTTCACTAAATTTGACCCAAGACTTAGAGTCATAGAGATATACAGCATGGAAACAGACCCTTCGGTCCAACCCGTCCATGCCGACCAGATATCCCAATCCAATCTAGTCCCACCTGCCAGCACCCGGCCCATATTCCTCCAAACCCTTCCTATTCATATACCCATCCAAATGCCTCTTAAATGTTGCAATTGTGCCAGCCTCCACCACATCCTCTGGCAGTTCATTCCATACAAATACCGCCTCTGCGTGAAAAAGTTGCCCCTTTTATATCTTTCCCCTTTCACCCTAAACCTATGCCCTCTTGTTCTGGACTCCCCGATCCCAGGGAAAAGACTTTGTCTATTTATCCTATCTATGCCCCTCATAATTTTGTAAACCTCTATAAGGTCACCCCTCAGCCTCCGACACTCCAGGGAAAACAGCCCCAGCCTGTTCAGCCTCTCCCTGTAGCTCAGATCCTCCAACCCTGGCAACATCCTAGTAAATCTTTTCTGAACCCTTTCAAGTTTCACAACATCTTTCCGATAGGAAGGAGACCAGAAATGCACGCAATATTCTAACAGTGGCCTAACCAATGTCCTGTACAGCCGCAACATGACTTCCCAACTCCTGTACTCAATACTCTGACCAATAAAGGGGAGCATACCAAACGCCTTCTTCACTATCCTTTGAGAACGCAACCTGGATATTGTCCAGATCATGCTGCATTTGGACAACTTCAGTACCTAAAGAGTCTTAAATCAAGCTGAATATTGTACAAGCATAAATGAGCATCCAACCTCTGAGGTTAGGTACAGCAACGATCATTGATGAAGGAATTACACTTATTGTTGTCATTTCTGGGTGCCTTAGTGTATGTCAGGTGGTCCTTCCAGTTTCATTGCCTTTTTTGAGACTTTGCAGCAGTTGAATGCCTTACCTGACAATTTAGAGTCAACCACATTGCCGTTGCTTAGGAGTCACATGTGGGCAAAACCAGACAGTTTTCTCCAAGAATGGGCATTATTAAACCTGCTTTGTAGAATGCCTTAAAAAGATCATTAAGTAGCTGTGCACTTATAAACAGACAGCATGTTTGGGAAGAATCAGCATGGTTTTCTGCCTTTATATTTAATCAATATAGAATCATAGTAATCCTACAGTTTGGAAACAGAACCTTCGGCCCAACAAGTCCACACTGACCCTCCAAAAAGTAACCCATCCTGTATTTACTCTGACTAATGCACCTAACCTACCTGTCCCTGAACACTATGTGCAATTAAGCACAGCCAATTCACCTAACCTGCCCATCTTTGGACTGTGGGAGGAAACCGGAGCACCCGGAGGAAACCCACACAGACATGGGGACAATGTGCAAACTCCACACAGACAGTCACCTGAGGCTGGAACCGAACCTGGGTCCCTGGTGCTATGAGGCAGCAGTGCTAGCCACTGAACCACTGTGCCACCCCAATATATTGCAGTTGTTTGAAAGATTAATATGTGCTGTGTATAAAGGGAGCCTGTAAATGTACAGTATGCAGGTGTCCAGAAAGCTAAATCAAAAGTTATGCAGAAATAAAAGTTGATGGTGCGGTGGGTAACATATAAGTGCACATAGAAAATTTTATGTCCAAAATGTTGATTCTCCTGCTTTTCGGATGCTGCCTGACTGGCTGTACCTTTCCAGCTCCACACTTTCCAACTCTGGCTGGCAGAAAACAAAAGATGTGAATAAATGTCTCTTTTACTGATGGAAGGAAGTGATGAGTGGAGTCCCACAGGCATCAAAATTTTTCTGAATAATTTATATTAATGAGTCTGAAGAGAGGAACAAAGACATGGTGGCTAAGTTTGTGAGGAATTTACAAATGGATACAGGTGGGTCGAATAGTGGACAATAATCTGTCAGATGGAACACAATGTGGGGGGGGGGGGGGAATGTGAAGTTGTTCCTTTTAGTAGGAGGAATAAGCAAAAAGGAAAGTGTCACCTTAACAGAAAACAACTGCAGAATTTCAAGGCACGGGCAAGCTCGAGGTCATGAGTAAGAAAATGTTTGATAGGCAGGTATAATACATTATCAAGCAGGCTAACTGAATATTCTTCTTTATTATGAGAGGAATTGAACATAAAAGAATACATGATATAGTTCAATTATATGAGGCAATTTGTGAGATTACGTCTGAATACTGTATGTAGTTTTGATGTCCCTGTTTAAGGAAGGATGTAAATTATTGGAGACAGTTCCGAGGAGGTTGACTAAGTTGATGCCTGGAATCAGTGGGCTGTTTTATGGGGATAGGTTGAACAGACTGGGATAGTTTCTCCTGGTGTTTAAAAGAGTGAAGGGTGATTTGATTGAAATAGATAAGATCCTGAACGAACTTGATAAGATCAGAAATCACACGACACCAGGTTATAGTCCAATAGGGCCATTTCAAATCACAAGCTTTACGGGTGCTTTTAAATAGACCTATTGGACTATAACCTGGTGTCATGTGACTTCTGATTTTGTCCACCCCAGTCCATCATTTTCAGAAAATGTGGAGAATATTTTTTTTCTCCATCAGAGACTTGTGTAGCTGTGGAATTCCTCACCTCAGGTGGTGGTGGAGGTGATGTGACTGAATATTTTCAAGGCAATGTTTGAAAGATTCTTGTTAGGGAGGGGACTCCAAGGTAAATGGAAATGTGGAATTTGAAACACAAACAGATCAGTCACAATCGTATCGCATGCCAGAGCAGGCTTGAGGGGCCAAATGGTCTATTTCTGCTTTGTTTGGCACAAAAAGGGTGAAGTAGACTTAGTGGCATAGGGGGTGTTTCAGGAAGAAATTTTCAATGCAGTAAATCGGAATGACTTGATGGAAATTCCAGCCCCTATGGGTGATAGACGGGTCTATAAATAATTCTTAAAAAGAGACAGGAATGGCACTTGAAGGAAGTGCAACTAGACTAGGGCAGGACAACGGGACTGAATCATCAAAGATGCAATCAGCCAAATAGCAGCCTCCCATACTGTAAATGGCACTGTGACTCCTGAAACTCAAGCTGTGATGTAAATTGTTCAATCAACATCAGGTATATACTTTGCAGCCTTTCCCTTGCAACATTAGATTCATATGAAACAATCTTGTTCAAACCTTTCTGACTTCGGGTTTGTTGGGTTTGAACTATGCATTGTACACAAAAGAAAGGCTATCGACTGCCAGTCCTGCTTTGAAAATATTCTAAACCCGTGACCACTACCATCTAGAAGGTATTAGTACCTTTTCTAGGCCCAGAGGACTACTCTCTCATGAGGTAGAGACAACTGGTGGTTTACTTAACCTGGGGATTAACACACCTCAGGCAAGGGGTGAGGTCCTTTCAAAGTGAGCCAGTGTGGGAATTGAACCCTTGTTGTTGACATCACTCTGCATCACGAATCAGCCATTCGGGTAACTGACCTTCAATTATCTAGAAAGGCAAGGACAGCAGATACATCAGAACACCACCACCTGCAAATTCCCCTCCAAGTCACTCACCATTCTGACTTGAAAATGTATGACTGTTCCTTCAGTATTCTGGGTCAAAATCACCTACACCGAATGGACTGCAGTGGTTCAAGAGGACAGCGCTACCTACATCTTCTCAAGGGCAACTATAAATGGCCAATAAATGCTGGCACAGCCAGCAATAGAGCAATGCCCACATCCTGTGAGTGAATAATGAAAAATGTAAGAACATGATGACATTCAATGGCCTGGAATATAATACAAGCTAAACCATGCGGAAGTACAACTGAACAGATGTATCTTTGTACTCGCACCTGAATTTCTGTGACATATTGACCTATAGCGCCACACACTCACACATTATCCACGAGACTGTAGAAAGAGGGGAAATTATGGAAATTGAACATTATTACATGACAGAGCTGTGCAGCAAGCCTAATTGTTACTTGTTATGGAGAAGCATTCCATTGATGTCTGATATATTGCTTAATTTCTCAAAATAAATGAGTAGACTTTATGAATGGTCGTACTCTACAAATCACATTGAAAGCTAGAACTTATTGCTCATTCTTATGTTGTTCACAATAATTTTCCTACCAGTATAACAGAACTTTGATTCAAATATTCATGGATATCATAATTTCTTTTGTTTTTTTTATGTATCTGAAATATATAAGAGCAACACGAAGATGACATTAATTGCTAAATGTGCAAAGCTTTATTGTAAGTGTATTGAAACATCCATGCATTCAAATATTAAAGCTATCAGCAAGATTATTAAGGGGCTTGACAGATTAAATGCTGAGAGGATGCTTCCCTCTTGGGAGAGTCTAGAACCAGAGCAGTCACATAATTAAAGGATGCCAATTTAAGACTGAGATGAGAAGGAATTTCTTCTCTCAGAGGATTGAGAACTTGGAACTTTTTGCAACAGAAAGCTGTGGGGCAGAATCCTTGTGTATATTTAAGTCTACGATAGATAGATTCTTGATTAGTAAAGGAAACCTGGGTCACTGGGAAGGGGGAGGAAGGTGGATGTGAGGAGTGTCAAATCAGGCATGATCCTATTGAATGGCAGAGGAGATTCAAGGGGCTGAATGGCCTACTCCTGTTTCTATATCTTACGGTCTTGTCACAAAATGTCTGCACTCACACAGCTCAGTTTGTAGCAACTATGGCCCAGATTTTCCTTTGCCCGGATAATCTTTTCTGAAGCATAGATGGGAGTTCACACGCAAACCCTGCAGAATTCTTATGGGAGCTAAATACAAACTCAAAGAAAGTTTAGGCTATTAAACACAGAGGAGAAAGTGAGGACTGCAGACGCTGAGATCTGAGTCAAAGAGTGTGGTGCTGGAAAAACACAGCAGGTCAGACAGCATCCGAGGAGCAGGAAAATTGATGTTTTGGGCATGAGCCCTTCATCTGGAATGAGGCCTGTGGGCCAAGGGGTTGAGAGATAAATGGAAAGGGGTGGTTGGGGCTGGGAGGAAGATAACTGGAAATGCGATAGGTAGATGAAGGTGGTGGTGAAAGTCAAAGGTCGGAGAGAAGGATGGACCGGATAGGTGGCAGGGAAGATGGACAGGTAGGACCGTTCAAAAGGATGGTGTCAAGTTGGAGGTTTGGGACTGGGATTTGGTTGGGGGAGGGGAAATTGGAGAACTGGTGAAATCCATGTTGATCCTGTGTGGTTGGTGGGTACCAAGGCGGAAGATGAAGCGTTCTTCCTCCAGCTGTCAGTTAGTTAGGTTTTGGCGATGGAGGAGGCCCAGGACCTGCATGTTCCACACACATCATCTACTGTATCCTTTGCACCTGATGTGGTCTCCTCTACATGGGGGAGACAGGACGCCAACTTGCAGATCGTTTCAGAGAACATTTGTAGGCACCCGCATGAACCAACCCCATCACTTTAGCTCCCCACTCCACCAAAGACATGCACGTCCTGGGCCTACTCCACCGCCAAATCCTAGCCACCCGACACCTGGAGGAAGAACGCTTCATCTTCCAACCACACGGTTCATGCCCGAAACATCGATTCTCCTGCTCCTTGGATGCTGTCTGACTGACTGCTTTTCCAGCACCATACTCTTCAACTATTAAACACTGAGTCTAACTCCTGAGAAACTATTCAATTGATCCCTAAATTACCTCACGTACCCCCAACTACTCCTCCTTCAGACTGAAAAACCACCCAAACCCGACACAGCACCCTATCTCGACCGCAAGACCTGACACTGTCTCACCACTGAATCCAAAAGCTCTCATTCTGACACCATTCCCCTCTTTGCCTGGGACCTGACAGTACCTCCCCACCCCAACCACTGGACCTGACACCCTCCCACCCCCCCCCTCCCCTCCCCTTCAGCTATCACCACACCCAACACCCTAGGGTTACATCCTTGCCCCACCTCTTACAGTCCTGCCTTTGTACAAAGCTCAATCTCAGTGAGGTTTGAAGACAGACCAGTTTGTACACAATTTGCCTTGAATCAGTGGCAACGCTCTTCTTGCACTAGTGTATTTAATGTGATGCAAGGACTGCTTCAACCAAGGAAGTGGAACCAGGATCAGGAAAACAATAATCAAATTGGTTTCCTCATGGTTTCTTTTTACATTTCATCTTCATTATCCTCCGATTAGCTACCTACTGATTCATTTAATCATGAGATTGGCCTTAGAACTTATCTTTGTTCGGACTGATATTGTGGTCCTTTGTGGGACATAGGATAGTTACATAGGAGCAGCATCCTTGTATTTTGTTATCTGAGGGAATTCTGTGACTTTGTCCCCTATGGATAATAAGGATGAAGCAGACATTATTATAAAGCTAATAATCCATAATGTGCAGGTCTCATCCATGGTGTTGAATTTAGTTTGTAAAGTAAAATAGTCAACTGTTTCTAGGAAACATGCCTTTGACACTTATTTTTCTAATAAGATCTAAAATTTGCAATTTTACAATCTCCTGACCATAGAGATGTCACTGTCCCTGCGATGTGCTAAGGAATGATCAATATGCTTTGCTTGTTTCACTGTTGGCGAGCTGTGAATAATTAATTATTTCTTCCTTTGGAGCATAAATGCTTATTATTACTTCTGGTCGTTAATAATTGTTTTTGGAATGCAGGCTTCCACTGAGAATTAATGCTCACAGTCTTGCTAATTGCATCATTCTGTTTGTCTGCTAATGCAGTTATAATGAATATACCAAAGAATCTTGAGCTGCACTGAAGTATGGAGGTATAATCAAATGCTTTAATTGGTTGCTTAATCCCTGTAAAATATTCAGTGGAACCACAAGATGACTTACAGTTCTTTTTTTGGGACTGTGATTTTGCATCACTTTAATTTTGATTTTCTGAACATCATTCAAACAATCTGTTTAACGTGTGCTAATATTTACTGGAGAAGTTGATATTTCTCTCTGTTTCCACCGTCCTTTTTTGTTTCGATTCATAACGTTGCTGTGTACAAACAGCATTGGCACAGATTTTGAATTTGCCATTTGGGTCTCCAGCTGGTGTTGTACAATGACAATGAAATGTTCTGGTTGTTATTTTGGACAGCCAATCTGCAAAGCCAGTTTTATGCCTGAGTTATAATTCAGAAATTCATTTTTCAGAAGTCCATTCCTCTCAGCTGCCGCCACAGGCTTCTGGCAGATTGGTCAACCTTGCGAAAAAAAACTGTGGCATCAAGACAATGGACTGAGTTTTCTCTCTCTCCAGCTCAAGTGTTTTGTCAAGTGAGATTCATTGCACTCTTTCTGCTATGGCTTGTACTGATGGCGTCTAAAGCATCCTTCGGCAGTTCACTTTATTAATTATTCAAGTGGGCAACTCGGCACCCTTTTTGAGGATTTGGGCAATGGAAGGACTCATTACAGCCAGTACTTGTAGCATTCACACCACTGGTAATAAACTTAAGTCTCAGCTTCACATGCTGCAGGGCAGGAACTGCCACTCATACTGTGCTACTCCAGCTCTTCACCATCGACAGGGAATACAAGGCTCAGAAACCAGAGTTTGTTCTCTGCTCTGCAGATATGGAGCTGAAGGCACTGATGGATGAAGAGAAGTACAGTTCTATTGCCTGCTGACCACCAAAGGATGTTCCACGCCAAGCCAAGATCAGTCAGGACAACTATCTGTGTACATTATGTCTGTTCAAAAACTCTCCCCATCTCATCCTCCCAAACTACTAACCCTTCCCAACTTCCAGGCTATCCTCACACTCACTGAGGAGACCTCACAACCTCTCCTGCTCTTGTCTCACCACCAACTGCTCAATCCTTCCCTTTGTCTCACAGCAAGGCAACGTTGCTCAACCTCCAAAACTGATGCCCCAACAGCACCCACACAATTTCAACTCTCCTGCCACCCAATTGCATGGAAAAGGTGCCCAAGGGCCCAACTGCATCAGTAATAAGGCGACCAGAAGGACATTGTGTGAGAAAGGGTCAAGACGCACCAAACACCATGACTCTCACTTGGCAAAGCACTAACTGAAAATGGGATAGTCAATCTCCAAAAAATAATGCCAGAGTTGAAACAAACAAATAAATATTTTATTATCATGACAATACTGTGCCTTTAAAAGAGATGTGTTCTGTTCTCTTTCTCTTGTAGAGTGGTATTGACACAATGGGGATGAAATGTCCCATTCAGACAGACAGTTGGTGAATACCTTTGAGTTCTCCCTGTTTTTTTTTAAAGTAAGACCAAAGAATCATGAGTGGGCCAGGGACATGCTCACACAGACCCAAAAAGGATTTTGGTTTTGCTTTCTGCTGGCTGGCGGCTGGAACTAACAGCTGGCGCTCTCTCTCTCTCTCACACACACTCTCTGCAGCTAGATTGAACACTTAAACAGAGGGTTTATCTCTTACAAAGCAGAAGGTGCAAACAGTTTTTGGTGTTTGCGACTGGACAGGATACAGACAGCACATCAGAATAATAACTGTTTTGCTGAGTTGCTAGTGCCAAAGTGTGTGCTTCAGGGGTGCTGCCTATATTAAAACAGTTGATGATTAGTGGTTAAATAATACATTATCTTGTTCAGTATCTTGTTTTAACTGTATTGTAAAATAAAGTGTGTTGAGATTAAAGTTTAGTGGCAGACCAATTGAACCAATTTCAAACAGTGCATTACAGTTGCCTTTTAAAAAACATAAAAGTTAGGGTATCTCAATATTGTACTTTTGGGGGGGGGGGGGGTGGGGAGTAGGAGTGGTGGTGCCTGGTCTGGTCCATAACAAACTGGGAGCTTGCCTGGGATCAAAATCTCTAATTCCAGGTTGAGTTTAGAATTATTGCCCCCAGAGACAGTGAATGGTGAGTGCTGGTGTATTCTCTTCAGATGTTGCATTCAGTTAGTTTATGTAGGGATCAAGTTGAGTAATTTTGGCTCTTTCAGTGGCTAAGAGTTTCCTGGGTTTGGAAGAAGTTGCTTGGGGTCATTTACAGAAAGTGAGTAAGGCAAAGCTTTTGGAATTGGCAGAAAGGATGGAGTTGGTGTTGCCTGTGTCCGTGAGACAAGGGCAGATAATTAAATCAATAGCTCAGCATTTACAATTGCCAAAAATGCATCAGAATCATTGGAAATATTAAAATTCAATTGCAAATAAAGCAGCTTGAATTAGAAGCAATAGCAATGGAAAAAGAACAAGAAAGAATAGCTCTCACAGAAAGTACAGGTGGGGTTGGGGTGGCGTGAGGGCATGGTGCATATTACATTCAAAATTAGAACAGCCCCAGATATTAGTGACCCTGTGGGTTGTCAAAACACATTCAAACTTCAAAAGCAATTCCAATCATTTTCACTTTTCCAAAGCTAGGTCTTTGAGCTCATTCGAAACCCAATGTGACGTGGATGTGTGCCTCAGTAACCACTAATGTTCTGGTAGTACATGCTCCTATTCTGGCATTGCACTCTCCTGTATCCTGCAAACAGCATTTCAGCATCGACTCACGGGCCTTTCTACAGACAGGCTAGCTTCATCGAGGTGTTAGTGTCCCTGGATCTTTTATAGATAGAATCCCTCCAATGTAGAAACAGGCCATTCAGCCCAACAAGTCCACACCAACTCTCTGAAGATCATCCCGCCCAGACCCATTCCCCCACCCTATCCCTGTAACCCTGCATTTCCCATAGCTAACCAACATATCCCTGAAGACTATGGACAATTTAGCATGGCCAATCCACCTAATTTACATATCGTTGCATTGTGGGAGGAAACCTGAGCACCTGGCAGAAACGCACACAGATACCAAAAGAACGTATAAGATCTACACGGACAATCACCTGAGGTGGCATCGAACATGGCTCTCTGGTGCTGTGAGGTGACAGTGCTAACCATTGAGCCACAGGGCTCCCTTTGACTTCTTCAAGCTCCAATCTTGCTCAGCTACACAAGGCAAATACTGCTTGAGGGGTACCTTCACCCCCACACTCTGATGCACTGAACTATTAATGGCTCATAGATTTCTTTCAAATTTCCAGGGCTTTCATTGGTTTTCTTGACATGAGCCCCAACAAGTAGTTGCACCTACTAGCTCTCAGGATTACACTGAGTGAGCTAAAGCAGCCTCTTTTCAGCATAGAGTTTATCTTTCTTGGTCCCAAGTACTGTCAACCCACAGTTAGCAATCTTCTGTCTTCACTGCCTTTGTCAAGTTGACTAAAACTGACTCCAACCCTTGAACAGCTATTTACAGCTGCTTGAACTGATCAGAATGACCTCCAATAAGCCCTACCCTTGTTTCTATGCAGGATTGAACATAACCATGTTCCATGATTGTTGCATTTCCAGTGAACTTGCACTCCACAGTGGCCAGATCATTGCACATAAAGCTCAAATGGATTAAAAAAGGTTTCATCCCAATGTTTAAATCTCAAATCCCAACACTGAAAATGTCATTATATAATGTTCCACTATTTTGTTAATTTTAAATCCCACATTTTTGTTTCATTTTAATTTGGTTCATAATTAATATTAATTTATTTTAAGTTTAACCCAGCCTAGAAGAGCACTATCTATGTTTTTGTTTAGTAGTTACATTCCTGATTCATTTTCAAATTTATTTTCATATTTCACAGTTTGAAAAGATCAGAGATCATTTGCCATGTTTTAAAACAATCTAATCAATAAATAAACATTCTCATGTATTGATTACTCTTCTGTCACAGCTGACAAATTATATAAACCAAGTTCATGATTATGCATTTTTAAATTTTAAGTAATCAAACTAATTTAAAATGGTAATATTAAAGTGATTCCGAGTATATATTTCAGGCAGGTTAATTACAACAAGTCATATAAACAAACACTATTGAATGTGAACTTAAATATCAGTTATATTTATTTGAGAATGGCAAATTTTTCTCTGTGGTTCATAACATTTTTGAAAGCTTACATTTTCTCTGCTGCAGGCAAAATATATTGAACTTGTTCTTATAATGCAGAACTCTTTGTCTCAAAAATAATAAATGTATTAGAGTAGAACAACCCAAGCCCCAGAGTATAGTGTACTCAATTCAGCTCACGTTCACGTTCAACTTTTGCAATTTAAATTACTGAAACTTTTAAATAATAATCAGTGTTAAACAATGTGCCTATTTAATTTATTTTGTTTTCAGTACACTGTGGTATTATATCTTACAGTCATTTCTCAATATGCTTTTGAGAGAAATGCTTCATGATATCATCACTGAATTCCTTCAACACATGAGATACATGAGTTAGATCCCCTGTGTAACACAAACCAAGATTAGAATGTTACAAGAATTTGAGCAGCATGGGCTATGATTCAAAAAGGGTGGTGCTGGAAAAGCACAGCAGGTCAGGCAGCATCCGAAGAGCAGGAGAGTCGACCTCGTTTCGGGCATAAGCCCTTCGTCAGGCCTATCCCGAAATGTCGACTCTCCAGCATCTGCAGTCCTCACTTTCTTGGCACATTAATAAGATAGGAGACTGAATATTAATGAGGCAAATGTTTGACAAACTATAAACCTCTAAAAGGGTAGTGCTGGAAAAGCACAGCGGGTCAGGCAGCATCCGAAGAGCAGGAGAGTTGACCTCGTTTCGGGCATAAGCCCTTTGTCAGGCCTATCCCGAAATGTCGACTCTCCAGCATCTGCAGTCCTCACTTTCACCGAGCCAAGGGGAAAAAAAAGATTCGGACTTATAGTGACAAGTTGCTGAAAAGGTGCAGTGAATTGCTGCCCTTGTTGGACCCCTTGCATGATTCTGCTGCTCAACTCACCATAGCCCATGTTGCTCGGTGAAAGTGAGGACTGCAGATGCTGGAGAGTCGACATTTTGGCTTATGCCCAAAACGGGGTCAACTCTCCAACCACACAGGGTGAATGTAGGTTTCTCCAACTTCCTCATTTCCCCTCCCCCCACCTTATCTCAGTCCCAACCCCCAGATTCAGCACTGCCCTCTTGACCTGCAATCTTCTTCCCGACCTCTCCACCCCACCCCCTCTCCAGCCTATCACCCTCACCCTCACCCTCACCTCCTTCCACCTATTGTATTCCCAGGGTCCCTCCCCCAAATTCTCCCCCCCCACCACCACCTTTTATCTCAGCCCACTTGGCACACCAGCCTCATTCCTGAAGAAGGGCTTATGCCCGAAACGTCAATTCTCCTGCTCCTCGGATGCTGCCTGGCCTGCTGCGCTTTTCCAGCACCACATGTTTCAACTCTGGTCTCCAGCATCTGCAGTCCTCACTTTCTCCTATTTCTGTTGTGGGCTGCTTTCCTCCTGGAATAAGAGAGGGGTGAATACTATGGGAGGTGGAAATGGCTACTAATTATATTTCAGATGGAGTAGTGAGCAGGCAGTACAGAGAGAGTGCATGGTTCGTGCTCTCAAGGGTTGGGTCAGAGTGAGCAAGAAGACATTGCAGGAAATAGTGAAAGTCATATATCGTGAACCTTGATGGGATGTTGGTACAGTCGCAGAGAGAGAATAAGTGAGAGGTATCAGTGAGGAGATGGTGGTACCTACACTGACACCTTCTTCCCACAGGACTCTGCATACCTCCAGATGTCTGAGACTGCACTGACCTGACAGCAACCTCAGACCAGGCTGGCATGGTGTGCTGTTCTGGTCTCCACTCCTGGTCCTGAGGGAAGAGGACAATCTGTGTCTGCACCCATCCATTTGAGCAGGACGTCCAGTTCCTTCCTGAAAATTGGGGCGTGCCAAATTGACCTTGTCTGCCACATATGGGACCAAGTGACTCGGCCTATGCAGGCCAGTTCTGGATTAACATCCTTGTCAGGGTTCACAATGGCCTTTTAAAGATGACACCAGCACCAGAGATACCGGAGTCAAAAGTGTGATGCTGGAAGAACACAGCAGGTCAGGCAGTATCCCAGGAACAGGAGAATCGATGTTTTGGGCAAAATACCTTCATCAGGAATGAGGCTTGTGAGCTGGGGAGGGTGGAGAGATAATTGGGAGTGGGGGGGACTGGGGAGAAGGTAACTGAGAGTGTGATAGGCAGATGGAGGTGGGGGTACTGGTGATAGGTCGGAGAGGAGGGTGGAGAAGGTCAATTCTGAGATATCACAGCAGTGGTGAGTTCATCTGGGAATAGTGCATGGTACAATAGGGTGAGAATCACATGGGAGAAGCTCCATAGGGACAGGGCAGGGAGTCAATGGGGCGAGTTTGGTCAGGCATGGATTAAAATTTCACTAAACCTTTTAGAGGGAAATGCACCAAAAACCTTAACTCAGTTTGAACTTAGCCAAAAAAGGTAAGTTACAGTCCCAATATTTTGAAATCCAAAATTGCAATTAACGCATTCTAACTCTTTGAGAGCCATGGTGGCTGGATACAAGCAGACAGATGAGAAGTCCTAGATCAGTAGACTGGTGATCGGGGCACAAGGAACTGACGTGGGGTTCCTGTCTGCTCCTGATGGGGTGCCAATTGGATTTATTTACAAGTTGATTGAAACCCATTATCTGTGAGCCCACTGTCACTGTCTCATGGCCACTCAGGTTTAAATAGATCTCACAAATTTCTCCTGCATTCAAGGAAGCACTCCCGCCAAAATCTGTAGGGTATGCCTGAGAGCTCCTGCGGTTCCCTCACACCAGGCAGTCAGTGTCCAGTGGAGGGACCTGGTATCAAACCAAGGTGATTGGTGCCTTAAAGCCATCCAATTTCTCTTGCCTGTGAAATATGGCCCCTGCAATGGCAGTCATTGCATCACCAACATTCCTTTGGAAAATAGAAGGTGAGGGACCCTTTTCACCGTATGCCAATATGGGCAAGTGTGAAGTGGTTCATTTTACGAATTGGTTCACTGAGAAGTTTTTTTCATTTCATACGCTATTTAAAATTTAAACCTTGCTGAATCAAGAGTCAGGAGAAAGTGAGGACTGCAGATGCTCGAGATCAGAGTCAAAGAGTGTGATGCTGGAAAAGCACAGCCGGTCAGGCAGCATCCAAGGAGCAGGAGAATCGACGTTTCTGGCATAAGCTCTTCATCAGGAAGGTGATCCATCCACTCTTTGACTCTGAATTGTCACAAAGCTGATTCCTTTTTTCTAAAAGCTGTTCCTTTTCTCAAGAATACTATGTCCTTGGGTTTTTTCAGAATAAGCACTCTTGGTGCCAATTAGACTCCTTTGGTACAGAGATGAAAAGGATTTTGAGAGGCCTTCTGTTAATATGTGAACAGATGAGACTTCATGCCAAAGTGGTCATGTTTTAGAAGTGACCTGTTTAAGAAAGGGGAGTGATCCGCTCTCTGGCTGAGTCGATCAGTCCAGAATTAGTTGGGAGTTCACCTGTGAGCTGTGTGGAAACTCTCGCTCTTTCTGCTCTTCTAACTTCAATCTGTAAGCATCCATTCCATTTTTTAACTTGGGGTTTGCTTATTGGGATGGTTGTGTATATTCAGAACAGCATAATTAAGTCTAGTTTGGATAGACTGAGTTCTGTAGGAGCTCTTTATTCTCTTCTTTGTGTTCAATTGCATAATTTTGTGAATAAAGTTTTGTCTGTTTTTAAAACCTGGTAGTCAACCTAGCTAACTTACTCCGGGTAATTTTCACTGTATACTTACCAAAACAAATTGCAAAGTTAGGGTTTGGGCTGCATGCTCAAGAATGTTTTGAGTGGTCTGCCTAGTCCATAACAGAGTTAAAAATATCTCAGTTGTTCACGGTGTACTAGCTCATTGTGTTATGACATGGAGACAAACAGTTCAACTTAATCAGCCTTTCCACCTCTTTATTTGCAATAGTGCGATTGGGAAAGTGTAAGGTCATGCACCTTGGTAGGAAGAATAGATGCACAGACTAGTTTTTAAATCAGAAGAAAATTCAGAAGTCTGAAGTGCAAAGAGACTTGGGAGTTCTAGTCCAGGATTCTGTCAAAGCAAACTTGCAGATTGTCCCTATAAAAACAGGGATGTACTTCTGAGGATCAAAAAGGCTCTGGTCAGACCACATTTGGAGTATTGTGTGCAATTTTGGGCCCCATATCTCAGGAAGGATGTACTGACCCTGGAGTGTGATCAGAGGAGGTTTGTGAGAATAATCCCAGGAATGAAAAGCTCAACATATGAGGAACATTTTGAGGACTCAGGCTTTATACTTGATAAAGTTCAGAAGGATGAAGGGGGAGTCTAATTGAAATATACACAGTACTAAATCACTTAGACAGAGTGGATGTTGGGAAGAAACTCAGACCCAAGGGCATAGCCTTAGACTAAAAGGAAGATCTTTAGAATGGAGATAAGGAGAAACTTCTTCAGTCAGAGAGTGGTGAATCTATGGAATTAATTGGCACTGAATGCTATGGAAACCAGGTCATTGAGTGTTTTTAAGATAGAGATAGATAGATTCTTGATATTAAGAGGATCAAGGGTTACAGGGAGAAAGTGGGAGAATGGGGTTGAGAAACTCATCAGCCATGATTGAATGGCGGAGCAGACTCGATGGGCTGAAAGAAGCAGCAAATAAGCCAATGTCTTGTTGTCTTATGGTCTTCTAACAGTAAAATTAAACTGTTGAAGACCCCCAATAATTGCTCTAATGGTTCTTAACTAGATCTTTGAAGAATCTCTCTCAGATTTTATGAATAATTAATTCCAGACACTTGTATCTAAAACTTGTATATTAAATACACAATAACAGAAGCAGAGGAAAAATTAAACAACAAGGTAAGCAGATTAATGTCAATGTTTTCAACCTGAAATATTTGTTTTCAGCCCCTCTTCAGATAAAACACTGACAAACAAACATAAATAAAATGGGATAAATAAAATAACAAAACTGGCCAGATTACGTAAATAGTTTTCACAATGTGTTGCATCACAGGCATACATATGGATTCATTAGTTGCCTTCCTTAAGCATAAATCAGTTCATCTGGGTAAAGACAACAATACTCCTAAATAATTCTGCTTTTTGAACTTCCAGAAGGTGGTATGGGAGATTTGGTGGGGAACTTTCAAATCTTCACAATATCAGCTCCCAAGCTCATTTTCCTCAGGAAATGCAAACCCCCAAAAGAACATCAGTTCTGCTTCTGCCCTGATGAACAATAGTTCATGCTAAACATTTTTCTGTCATTTTTATGGGCTCTTTTTTGCTGATTTGATAATCTGCCAACTCCTTAAAGAAAAACAGCATGAAGAGGGAACGATTATTATATGTGATGAATTTGAATCGTGAAATGCTTCAGAAAAGGTAAAGTCACCATAAAGCTAGAGCTCTGCTCTCTCATTAGAGGGAGATGACTGGATGGGAGTTTTACCTAAGAGTCGTCCTGCTTTAAGTGAGGCATGAGGTTGGACAGACAGGACCTTCATGCTGACCTCAGCTTGGCCAGGAGCTGAACCCAGATTGTTGGCATCACTCTGCATTACAGACAGAGAGCCTGCCAACTGAACTGATCATCTTCCTTTGTGAAAGGGCAGCTATTCCAACAGGCAGCATCCTTCTCTGTCATTTCTTGTGTTCCACTAACCTTCTTAGGCCACTGTCCTGCATTGATATTGACTGATACTGGCAGTGACATTGGAAAACCGTGAACAGCATGCCTGTAAAGAATACCTGTGGTGGACAGTGTTTCTGCGTCTACTTCTAAACTTCAAAGACCAATCGTACAACTTTGAAACCCCAAAGTGTTGATGAATATCAGAATTCTTCTCAATATTTTCCCTTTTCCTTAGATAATAGATTGAAATTTTGCTAAATATGAAGGCAATTATGAAGGCCCTTCCTGTCAGATTTGCTGGCACTATCTTGATTTGGAGTATGATTCCAGGCATGGGTGAGAGGTCAAAAAAGTGACCCAGCTGCAAGTGGCATTAGACTATCATGAAAGGCCTATTATCAGGAGGTTGTAGCACAGTACTATTGTGACTAGACCAGTAATCTCAAGCCTCGGGCTAATGTTCTGATAACATAGGTTCAAATCCCACTGTAGTAGATAGTGAAATTTTCAATTAGCTTGGGGGAGAAAAGAGGATTAAAGAGCAAACCATACAAATGCTGTTGTTTGCAGCTTAACACCTCATCTGGTTCACTAATGCTATCCTTACATAAACTGGCCTACATGTGAGTCTAGAACCATCCGCAGTGTGATTGACTCTCAACTGCCCTCCAGGCAATTAGAAATGGGTAATAACTACTGGCCTAGCAATGATGCCTATATCCCAAGAGCAATTTAAAACAAAATCAGAGACTGACAATTTGGCCGCCCCTCAACAACACAAACAGGTCATCTGCTCAAGTACAAGTACAACAGGCTTGAAAGTTTCCCTTCCTATCCCTGGCTGCAGCTGAAACAGCAGTCTTCTCAAAGGTAGACTTTGCCCCCTTCCGCAGCCTGACTGCTGTGACCACTTTTGTTTTCATTTGGAAGTTTATGAAATCATCCTCACTCTCAACTACACAAGCAGGCTCCAGCTCCTTCAGTGCTGGACTGCCTCTTATTGGCCCACATCCCATTGAACGTGAAACAAAACAAAGAACCATTCAGTGGATTATCTCAAATAACAAGAATTAGCAACCTGATTTTATACTTTAGCAGTCAGGTATTTAAAAACAAAATATAACAGGAAATGCTAGATTTGCTCTGCAGATGAGGCAACCACTGTGGAGTTGAACTAATGCTGCCAGATTATGTCTGGCATTTTCTGTTTTTATTTGAGTTTTCTTCAATTACAATTTTTTTTTGTTTTTTGGAAAACATAAACATTTCTAAATTCGGCCAGACATTATTAGGTCTTTGTATTAATGTGCACATGAACTGATTTTGGTAATCGAACTTGTGGTGTAATTTTTAAGAAAATATTCCTTTATTGTGAGGACCTAGATCTAACTAAGTATCAAATCAGATCAATTTTCCTGGCTAGAATGGGTCCTAATAAAAGCAACAAACAACATTTGTAATTTAGTTGTAAAGATGCATTTTTTAAAATCATTCTTGGGATGAGGGCCAAGCCAGCATTGCCCATCCTTAATTGCCCAGAGGGTAAATAAGAGTTAATCACACATAGCTGTAGGTCTGGAGTCACATGTAGACCAGGTAACGATGATAGTTTCCTTCACTAAAGGACATTAGTGAACTAGATGGCCTTTTATGGCAATTGATAATGGTTTCATGGTCATCATTAGACTCTTCATTCCAGATTCTAATTGAATTCAAATCCACCATTTACCATGGCAGAACTCAAACCCAGGTCCCAAGAACATTCACTGCGTCTCTGGATGAACAAGAGACAGTGAGGACTGCAGATGCTGGATTAACAGTCCAGTGATAATACCACCTGACTTCAAGTTTGTGGTCACATTGATTGGCACCTCATGGTATCTGCTTTCTCTGCCAATATGTGGTTAAGTGTAAAAGTTGTTTGCGTTAGCTCACTGTCTAATGGTCAGTGCTAGAGAATGCACTGCTATAGAGATTTAACAAAACAGGTGGTTGTCTTAGATAATAAAATGTTTTGTTGTGTGTTAGCAATAAATAGATTAGATTAGATTACAGATTATTAGATTATTAGATTACTAGATTAGATTTTTTTTAGATTACATTAGATTAGATTAGATTTTAGATTAGATTAGATTACATTACAGTGTGGAAACAGGCCCTTCGGCCCAACAAGTCCACACCGACCCGCCGAAGCGTAACCCACCCATACCCCTACATTTACCCCTTACCTAACACTACGGGCAATTTTAGCATGGCCAATTCACCTGACCTGCACATCTTTGGACTGCGGGAGGAAACCGGAGCACCCGGAGGAAACCCACGCAGATACACGGAGAACGTGCAAACTCCACACAGTCAGTCGCCTAGGACTCCCAGGAACTGCATAGAGTACATTTGCTTTCCAGGAAGGCTTATATAAAACTCACTGCCTCCACCCACACATTAAGGGTGGCATTATCAAAACAAAGTGAAGGTCAGTGTAACAAGAACATTAACACTATCAGAACCATCACCTTTAACAACAGAAATGAAGTCACAGTAGAGTGATAGCAAGAAATGATTTGTAGAATTCATTGTAACATGATTGCAGAGTACTACAATAGGCAAGAGGATGAGAACAGCTTTGGTCAGGAAGGAGAAAGCTAGGTATCGAATATGAAAGATAGAGGTGTTCAACATGCAATTTATTAGTGATTATCACTGGTTTTCAATCATTTGCTTCCATGAGCTTACTGGCATGAACTGGTTCAGTGTGAAATGCAAGTTAAGGAATATCAGCTGGCTACTGACCCTGAAAGGTCAAGTTGAATGGAATCCTGCTAATCTCAGCATCTTGGTTCCATAAATGTCTTTCACCACTGCAAGATTGTGGATTAACAGTGACGCTGTCAAAAAATTGATACAGTCGATAACTGGCTTTGGTACGAATGATTAAGGCCACAAACTATGTTGTTATAATCTCATTCTGCCTCAATAGTATAACCAAGCGAGTGTTTTTTTTTGCGTGTGTGTGCATGTCTGAAATAGTTTATTCTAGTTGGCTGCATTGGACTTAACAATGAGTGCATCGGCATGTGAGGGAGAGCTTGTAGATTCAATTCAAAAGGACAGTCAATGCTCTGTGTGCATTGGGTAGCATATGCATTTTAAAATCTGTCAATTTGGCAAATGCCATTAAAAATATAAGCAAGTATCAGTTATAAGAACTGTCATTGAGCAATATTGGTCCTGGTATTCAGATACAATTATGCAGCACCACAATTGATGCAAAAGTGATTCTGTGCTATGGACATTGATACTATTCTGTAAGTTGAGAAAAAAAGACCAGATCTCTGATCACAAATCATTAAGTTTATAGTCATTAGCGAATCACTCATAAAAACCATTTAACAGGGCAAGTGAGGTTAATTAATTAATTAGTGAGGTTAAAAAAATAGTACGGTAAAGTCATTTCACAATGAATTCCTTCTAAATCCAGATTGAATTGAGATAGAATAGTGCATATTGCATTTGTTATACATTTGAATATATCATTCATCTTCTAGACTGCAATTTATTGTCAGTGTTTCTATCAACCTGGCAAATCTGGTTAAGTGACTATGCCATGTCTGAAATGGCAGTATGTTTCAGGCTTTTTTAAAGGAATGCATGAATATTATCATGTTAAAACAACTTTGAGATATATCACGCTTATAAGCTCAGATGCTGTCTTGCATATGGTTTGAGAGACAAGAAAATGAATGATAGCAAAATATAGGCTATTTCATATGCTTCTTGCATGCTGTTTTAGAAGTCATCGAGAAAAGACACAAACTTATTGCCGCACTTTTCTTCAATGACTTTGATTCATGTAAATTCTGAAATGAAACCAAACACTTCAATCCAAAGTCTTTCCCATTTGTTTCTAAACCTAATGTCGAAGTGATTTCAGAAGTCCTCAGTAAGGACTTAATCCACTTCAACCGTAGACGGGTTAATTTTTTTTCAAATACAATCTGCTTTCAGCCCAACCTTGAATATGCATTTGCTCATTATAGTTTATGCACCCTCTAGGAATGCAGTATCATTTTGTACACTATTCATCAAAACCAGTGTAATTTATGGAATGTTAGCAAAATTCAGAATAAAGAAGAAATAAGATTCAGTTGCATAGGACTGATCATTAATGATCTGTGAATATCCTTTCACATTCTGTTTAAATCCATAATAAAATTGAGCTCCAAATGCTATTTATAACTTCAGTGATGGCTCACTGCATTCAGTACTTGTCTGTACAACAATGTAGAAACTAGCTCAACTGAATGATTGAAATTTCATGAAATCTTTTAGGTTATCAACATTGAATTAGTTATGGTGTTTGAATATTGAAATTAGTTTCCATGGTGACAGCTCTGAAATGAATAAAGCTTTATCTCCATAGTTTATAAACCATGTAAGTTGCATTGTTTCTCAAGATTTATGGCATGAATTGAAGTAAATTTGAGCACAGGGAAATCTAGCTGCTGGTTACCATAGTAATTGAGATTAATGTCATAAGTGCTTCATTATGAACAAAATAAGCTGAGGACAGGTGTAGACTTCAGCTATGAGGAAACCTAAACTGTACCGTAATGCCAGTTTTAAGTTGCATTGCTTTTTGTTAACAGAGTAACCATCTCAAATTGTAAACTCTGCTTCTTTTGCTACACATGCTGCCAGATCTTCAGAGTTACCTATTTTTGTTTCCAATCTCTAACATCTGAAGTATTTTGTTTTCGTTTTCAGGGTATCTTTCAGTTTCTTAAGTGTCACTCGTACCATACTAAATGAGTGAGATGCAGAACAGATCTGGCAGCTCAAAACTGAGTCATTGTGGGGCCAGCAACAGCAGAATTGTATTCAACCACAAATTGTAACTTTATCGTCTGTTTTTTTCCTTACACTATTTTTAAAGTCAAGTGAGGGAATCAACTTTAATTCAATAAGGTTGGTAGAAGAGCATGGCACAAGCAAAACTAGATATAATCAAAAATGAGATGCCAACTTGTGAAGCTATAACTAGACTCATAGAATCTATGACTAGACTCATAGAATCATAGAGCTATGCAGCATGGAAACAGACCCTTCGCTCCAGCTTGTCCTTGCTGACCAGATATCCTAAATTAATCTGGATCCATTTGCCAGCACTTGATGCATATCCCTCTGAGACCCTTCCTATTCATATACCCATGCAGATGACTTTCAAATGTTGTAATTGTACCAACCTCCACCACTTCCTCTGGCAACTCATTCCATGCACACATCACTCTCTGCATGAAAAAGTTACCCCTTAGTCTCTTTCAAATCTTTCCCCTCTCACCTTAAAACTATGCCTTTACCCTGGGGAAAATACCTTGGCTTTTCAGCCTATCCACGCCCCTCATGATTTTATAAACCTCCAAAGGGTCACCCCTCAGCCTCTGACGCTCCAGGGAAAACAGCCCCAGCCTATTCAGCTTCTCTCTATAGCTCAAATCCTCCAATCCTGGCAACATCCTTGTAAATCTTTTCTGAACCCTTTCAAGTTTCACAGCATCTGTCCGATAGATACATCCTAAACAATGGACGCAGCACTTTGTTTGGCATGCAAAGTAAATCTGCAGGGAATGAGAGGGGCAGGTGAAGTGAGGATTCTGTGACAATACAGCTAGCATTACTGAGAGGAGTAGCCAACAGATCAGTGGTGAATCTGAGTGGCATTTGAGACTTAAACTACAAAACATTTTTCAAGCCTTTAGTTAAGATCATAAGAGACAGCATTACTAGGCCCGGCTCTGTTCCACCATTCAATAGGATCATGGTTGATCTGACACTCCTTCCATTCAGTTTCCTGACAGATTCCCCTCTTGATCAAGAATTTATTTGCCTCAGCCTTACGTGTACACAAGAATTCGCCCTCACAGATCTCTATGACAAGGAGTTCCAAAGACACACAACCCTCTGAGAGAAGAAAGTACTCCTCATCTCAGTCTTAATTTGGTGCCTCTTTATTCTGAAACTCTGTCCTCTGGTCTCAGACTCTAGCATAAGGGGAAATATCCTCTCAGTATTTACCCTGGTAAGCCCCTTAAGAATCCTGTATGTTTTAATAAGACCATCACTCATTCTTCGAAAGTCCATTGAGTTCAGTGCAAACCTGTTGAATCTTTGCTCATAAATTGATCTCTCCATACTGAGGAGCTTCCTAGTGAACTTTTACTGATCTGCCTCCAATGAAATAATGTATTTTTATAAATAAGGGGACCAAAGCTGTTCCAGATGTGGTCTCATCAGCACCTTGCAGTAAGGCTTCTCTACCCTTATACTCCAGCACTCTTGAAATAAGAGCCTACACTTCCCTCATCATCCTGATTACCTGCTGCACCGGAATTACCACAAGTCCCTTTGTCTTGTAGATTTCTGCAGCTTCTCTGCATTTAAGTAATGCCTTGTTCTTCTGTTCTCTATTCCAAAAGTAACAACTTCACATTTTCCCACATTATACTTCATTTGCCAATCTATCAGTATCTCTCTGTAATCTGTTTGTACCACACTCGCAAATTGCTTTTCTAGCTATTCTTGCATTGTCTGAAAATTTAGCTACTTTGCATTCACTTCCTTCCTCCATGTCATTAGTATATGTTGTAAGCAGTTACAGTCTCCAAACCAATCCCTGCGGAACCCCACTGGTCCCAGGGTCACCAACATAAAAACCAACCGTATCCCGATTTACTGTTTCCTGCCCATAAGCCAGTTCTCTATCCATGCTAATATACAATTCCCAACACTGTGGGCTGTTATCTCATGACTTAACCTTTTGTGATGTACTTATTGAACATCTTCAGGAAGTCCAGATATAACACATCTATGCTTCCCCTCTGATGCTGGTTGAGACGTGATTTCCCTTTCATGAAGCCACACTGACTTTGCTTGATTACATATGGTTTTCAAAATGTTCTGTTATGCCTTCTTAATAATTGATTCCAACATTTTTCCAACAATCAATGTTCTTCTAATTATCTCATAGTTACCCACATTTTGCCATCCTCCATTTTGTACATGGACAATTTTACAATCTTCTGATAGTTCTTTAGAAGCTGAAAATGTCTTTCTCATAAAATTAGTGTCTCATCCGTTTTGCTGTGAATAATCTGACGCTTGAATAAATTGACAATGATTTTATAAAGCCATGAAGAAACATCTACTGGTCTCAAATTACCTGAAGTCATCTGTTCCTTAGTAAATCAACTTTGTTTTAAGATTTTAAAAAATTTATATAATGGTGCCGCTCCTTGCATTTAAAAGAAGATAGCTTAATTTTAATTCTGAAGCTATCCTCAAAGAGACCTCAATTGTAATTAATTCACTGAAAGAGCAATGGCAAACAGTGTGAGTGGCATTTGGGTTAAGCTTTATATTATTGTAAACCAAGACAGAACATTATGGGACTCAACTTCCTCAAAACGAAAGCTGCACTTGAAATACTTTGATCTTTTGTGCTGTTTTGTTTAATTTTGGATGAACACAAAGACAATAATTTGAACAATCTGAAGGATCCTCCAGGTTGCTATGTTCTATTGTGTGTAACTCTGCATGTTATCTGGTTAAAAATATTAGCCTGAATCTTCCAAAGAGTGAAAATCACAGTTGGATTGACGTTGCAACACGTTTTGCTTAAAACTTGTCCTGACCCAGAGCTCTGTATTTCTGGCATGAATATCTGATTCGAGCATCTTGAGAATTGTGAAGTCTACCTGATCTGGGGGCCTTTCAACATGATTGGTATTGGAGGCCAAGCCATGCCCTCCTTTTACAGCAGTAGCTGCTGTAATCCAGGCTTTTAAGAGCCAAAGTCTCTTTGATGAGCAATGGAGAGAAGGCAAGTCCATTACGTAATTGAACAAGGGAGTAGGCTGATGGGTAGGATCAAAACGTATGGTGCTGGAAAAGCACAGCTGGTCTAGCAGCATCTAAGGAGCAAGAGGGTCAATGTTTCGAGCAGAAGCTCTTCATCAGGAATGTGAGGGTGAGAGTTTGGAATGGGTGAGAGGAGTGGACGGGTTGAGGCAGTCAATGTTGCGACAACAGTTGGAGATAAATAGATCGAGGGCGGGTTACAGACCAGCATGGGGTTTCCGAGTGGATGGAATATATTGGAGGTAGAAGAAGGAGTCCTCGCAGAGTGGGTGGGAGTCTTGATGGAAAGAGTAAGCTTGGAGATAGAGGCGACAGAAGAAAAGTTTGATGTGACAAAATATGTTGAATTTGTTGAGCAGGTAATGTAGTGGGATGAAGGTGAGGTCTTTGCTGAGGGCTGATCATTCATCCTCTGTGAGGGGGAGGTCTGGGGGGATAATAAAAACACGGCAGGGCTGGGAATTAGGACCTGGAGTTGGGAGTGGGGAGGGGGAGGGGGGGGCGGAGACTTTCTCTGGAGTGGGTGTGGTTATTGTATCATGGGTGACGTCACCAAAGGAAGTAACGCACATCGTGGGGGTCAGGGGGATGAAAGCAGTCGATTCCGTGAGTGCGGAAGTGATGTTCTGTGTGACTTTCGCGATGTCTTCGGCAATGGCTGCGTGTTCTTTGACGGTTTTCTGGTGAGTGATGTCGATAGGGATGGAAGTGGTTGAGGCAGCAGCAACTATGGGGGCGGAAGTGACATGGCAGGTCGTCTTCATTGTGGTTTTGGCGGCAGACGTGTAGGCGGTTGTCTTGACGATGATTGCAGAGACGGTTGTCTTGACGATGATTCCAGAGACGGTTGTCTTGCAGTGTTGATTCCTGATGAAGAGCTCATGCTTGAAATGTTGACTCTCCTGCTCCTCGAATGTGGCTTGGCCTGCTGTGCTTTACCAGCATCACACTTTTTGACTCGATCTCCAGCGTCTGCAGTCCTCACTTTCTCCTAGTAAATGAGTAGGGCTGTATGTGGGTGGGTATAAGGTTAATGTGGTAGCAAGTGTGGATAAAACAGAAAGTTGGGGGAGGAACATGGTGGCAGATGGGTCACGTGACACTAAGCGGGTGAGTGTGCAAGATGGTAGCTGACTAAAGGAGTAGAATGGCAGTTGGCACATATATAAGTGAGCAGGTAGGATGGCAAATAAGTGGCAGGGGGAAGTTTTGGGGGGGGATTTGAGATTTGGATTGGGGTGGTTGAGTCAACTTTACTCTGGATGATTTGTGTCAGGTGAGGGATGGATTCGAATGAGAGTGTGATCAAACCAGTTATGGGGATTGTTCAGGGATTGAGGGGATCAATCAGTTTTCCTGTTACCTTTGCATTAGAGCAGGTTTAATTCTAACCTCACCTGGTTACCCAGCTAGGTAAGTAAATCTGAGCCCTCCCAAATCCATGACCTTAACTCAGAGTTGGGAATGTTTTTGGAAGTTGCCCTGTGAATCTCAATTCCCTGGGCAATTTCCATGGAGTCAGTGTATTGGGATTTCTAAGTGTTCCTGCAGAACATCTGTCAGGATACATTACTCTCATGTATCTATCAGAAGAAAGATCAGGGCAATTGCGATATTTTCCAACATTTTTAAATAATTGGAGTTTAATATGTTATCTTAGTGCTTCTTTTTGACATATATCTGACATATTCTCAACGGAATGTTGAGAAATAATCTGGACTATCCGTGTTAATATGTATTTTCTATTTCATGCTCAGTTATGAATGTAAAATGTAAATGCCTAATATAATTTTTCACTCGCACACAGTTAGTAACTGTTGCATGCAAAAGAGATAGACATTAAAGGAAAAAGAAATCCTGACATGAAGTGGTGAGATGCATTGATGAGCTATCTTCATCGCCTAGATGAGATAATTCAAGTGAATCTGCACCAGCACAGCTTTTCTGCTCTATTGTACAGCAATAGATAAACCATTACTCATGCTGCACGTACCCAACATTTGCTCCAGAAATATGAATGTGTCATTCGATTAGGTTAAAAATCACACAACACTAGATTATAGTCCAACAGTTTTGTTTGGAAATACAAACTTTTTGAGTGCTACACCTTCATCAGGTAGCTAGTGGGGCAGGATCATACGACACAGAATTTGTAGTGCAGAGCTATAGTAGATCCTAGTCCAACAGCAATACCACATTATTAGATTAGTGAATAGGCGTCCTCTGTTTCCAGCGTGGAAAATTAGTTGAAGTAATGGTAGGAAAAGGAAAATATTGTTTATAATCAACTTGTTCAGATACATTATGACAAGCCTCTCGGGCAGGTGAGATTTGAACCTGGAGGACTTGGCCCAGAGGTAGTGATTCTATCACTGGACAATACAGCCACACTTTAATATCTATGCCCTACATGATTTTATAAATCTCAACAAGGTCAACCCTCAACCCTCCAGTCTCAGTAAATCCTCATAAATCTTTTCCACACACTTCCCAACTTAACAATATCCTTTCTGTAGCAGGGCAACCAGAACAGTGCACAGTACTACAAAAGTGGCATCACTATTGTCCTGTATAACTGCAACATGATGTCTCAACGCCTATACTCAATGCTCTGACCAATAAAAGTAAGCATGGCAAACACCTTCTCTACCACCTTGTCTACCTGTGACACTACTTTCAAGGAACTATGTATCTGAACCCATAGGTCTCTCTGCTTGAAAACAGTACCTGCTTCTCTATATAAATCTTGCCCTGGTTTGTCTTACCATAACGCAACACCTTATATTTTTCCAAATTGAATTCCATCTGCCACTCTTCAGCACCCTGGCCCAACTGATCACAATCATATTTTAATCTAAGAAAACCTTCTTCACTGTCCAAAATACCACCTATTTTGTCTGTTAATAGTAAATTAAAGCAACAATTTCACTCACTCATTTGATTCGTTTCAAAAAAGTTTATTTTAACAGAAGGAAACATCCCAATCCTGCTACAGAAAAGCTGCTGCAAATTAATCTGCCTTGTCAATTGCATATTAAACATTTCGGAAGCTATACTGTCCAAGATATTTGTACCTGAAGTTTCCTTATTTGTCTGTCACTTTCTAGTTGTCAGTTGTGATGACGACTGGGGGAATTGCAGCAGGTTCAATTGAATTATGTTCCTTTTGAGATTATTATTACTTTAAATAGTTTATCCACAGAACTGTTTTCATGAAATTGTTCTTGTTGAATTTGTCCACTCATCAAATTGAAAGATAGGTGGTGCTGGGAAATGGAACATATCATTTTGCTACCATCAGATGTTTGTGGAAGATGCTATGAGGTCTTGCATTCCAGTCGTTCGATGGTTTGCTCATTTTGTGGTGAGTTATGCCTCTTACTCTGTCAATCATGAATATCTTTTGGCACGAACTGTCTATTCTAACAAAAACCTTGGCTTCAGCCTCAGAAAGCAAGGGTCTGCTCTGGAATCAAAATACTATTCATACTGTAGCAACTTATTTTTGCCAAGAAAGTCTTGCAGTGTTGACATTGAATGCTTCCTTCTAGATCTTAATGATCTTATAGCAATGATCTTCCTTAGTTCACATGGACATCCAGGTTACTCATTTTAGCTTTGCATCTTTACTACTTATAAAGGAATGTAAAATAGTTTCAAAACCATATGCAGATCATGTCATCAAAGTAATGCTATTGCACTAGTGTTTTAGCTGTTGCCCATCTGTGTGAGACAGCAGTGCACAGTACAATCTCGATTATCTCAATGAGACGGGTGGAGAGTATCTTGTTTGGATTACTGATCTGATCATAAACAATCGTTAATTTAAGTGCCAGTTATCGAACATGTCTCGGATATCTTGCAATGCACGCCATAATGCTGTTTAACTGATAACTGAGTGCTATGTTGCCTAATGATATTTTTACGGGACCTTGAGCTTGTTCGGATAATTCAAAATTTGGCTAATTGATGTTTGGATAATCGAGGTTGTACTGTACACATAGACAAAGATACAGTGGAAACACTTAGACCCCTATGAAACTTAATTAATTAATTTAGTACTTAAGTAAGTGATACATGCCTTTAACTATGAGAGATATCTCAACTACTGTCCTTTACCACCCTGGATTCTATAACCAACTCCAAATGTTACTACCAAGGAGAGTTAGCAGCTGGCCAGGCTGGAATTCTTCTCAATGGTTTCACAGTGCTTCCTGATGTAAGGTGTCTCTTCACAGCTATTAGTCTCAGAGTTACTGTCAAATCTGGGGGTTTCCTGAGTTGCTTTTTATATACAATGTGGAGGTGCCAGTGTTGGATTGGGATGGACACTATCAATAGTTCTAGAGTAAAAACAAAATGTAATGACCTCCTCAGATGACAGACGCAGGATACAACCAACAGAGTAACCTGTGTCATCCAGTACTTCCCAGGAGCGGAGAAATAATGCCATGTTCTTTGCAGCCTTCAACATGTCATTGATGACAATGAGCATCTCACCAAGGTCATCCCTATGCCTCCAATTCTCTTCTTCAAACAACGAGATTCACTTGCTATTCAGCTGTTGACACTTTACTCACACCATCTGATACTCTTGATCACCTGCAGAGCCCTATTATTCAGCCTGTCCTCATTCCACTCACACCATTTGAATGATCTTTTAATCGCTCCACCTATAAATTCTGTGCCTGTGATCTTCTCTTTCACTTCATTCGGCAAAGGGACAATGCTTCATAAGCTTGTGATTTCAAATAAACCTATTGGATCATAACCTGGTGTTGTCTGACATAGCTTTTTATATAGTTCAAGACCTGCCAAATTGTCATTCCAATTTCCTTATTTAGGATTGTTTGTGAAACTTGTCCAATTACAAACGGTTTCACCATACATACCAAGCAATTGTCAAATTCCTTTGTTTTCTACGAATCATTTGTGGTCACTACTGTAACTCACCCCTGATTGTTCTTCACTGTAGCTGTAATGTCATTCTGCAGCTGGAACTTGGGTGTGGTAACCTATTAACTGTAGAGGACCACTTTCAACAATGTCTTCTGTCTGGCATACAGTTAACTTGTTCCAGTTCACTGTAAAATATCAATACCTTGTATTGATTCCCATATCTTTTATACGTGTTGTAGTGTGGTGACTTATAAACTTTTCACTGTATTTTTCATGTAAAAGTACATGTGACCATAAATTTCTATTCTATTTTATTCTATCTTTAGCTGTATTCAACATAGCCTCTGGAGACTTGGGTTAAATACAATCACAGCTCATTGTCATCAATGACAAATAAAAATAACTTAATGAATACATTTTGCAAGCTTAAAGAAAGGAACTGAAAGCAACTGTTAATAGTGGTGCGATGAAACTAACACAAATTGTCATAGTGACCCATCTACTTCACTAGTGTCCTTTTGGGAAGGAAACCTGAAGGGTTGAATAGTCTACTTTTTTGTTATTCTTCTAATCTGGTCTTAATTCAAAGGAATGATAATAGTTGGAGCACGAAGAAACAAAGGGCTGGATTTTCGAAAGGATGGTAATCTCGCACAGATTGCCTTTTCTTTAGTGAAAGAAGGGAGCTCAGCGTTTTTGACAGGACGTTCGACTCAGGGATCCCTCAGAAATGAGGTTGCATGCTTTCATTTTGACAGCTTGACAGCTCTTTAGGAATGCAGAACTATCAGAGGGAGGCAAACTATACCCCATTTTCACATCAGTGAGTTGGGCAGGTGGGTGTGAGGTTTGCAGAGAGGGGGAGAGTAGGTGTCCGATCAGGAAGGTTAAGATCCAGCACTGGGAGGATGAGGACTGGGTGAGGGATAGGTGATGCGTGATGGTGTTGGGTCAGATCTGGCAGAGGGGGAGTTGAGTAAGTTTATTAAACAGGGGGTTTGGGTTGGATCCACTGGACGTGTGTATCGTGCCATGTCTGGTACATGTATTAGTTAGGTCAATCCAGGGGATGAAAGGAGGTTGGGGGAGGTATCATTGGAGAGGGTGTGATGTCAGCAAGAGATCCTTTCTTGTGTGGAAACAGGCTAGTTGGCCCAATAAGTCCACACCTACCTCCGAAGGGTAACCCACCCAGACCAATTTCCCTACCGTATTACTCTACATTTACCCCCTGACTAATGCACCTAAACTACACATCCCTGAACACTATAGGCAATTTAGCATGGCTAATCCGCCTAATCTGCACATTTTTGGATTGTGGGAGGAAACCAGAGCACCCAGAAGAAACCCACGCATCCATGGGGAGAATGTGTAAACTCCACACAGACAGTTGCTGGTGGCTGGAATCGAACCTGGGTTTCTGGCGCTGTGAGGCAGCAGTACTAACCAATGAGCCACCATGTCGATCCTTTGAGCAGTTACTCAGTATTTAATAGTCTAACCGCGCCTGAGTAAATATTCTAGTTAATTTTATTGAAATCCTGCAAAATGTCAGATGTAAATAGATATGTTCAGGTGTAAAGGAATTCACCAGCTGCAAATTCAATTTCCTGGACAATAATTTAGCTGTATTCTACGATGGGGAATCCTTAGAGTCCCTGTGTACACCTTCCATCCACACTAGAATAACAATAGTCAGGCCATTGGAAAATTCAATCGTATGCATTTGTCTGGAGTGAATGTGAATTTCAGAATAGTGAACAGCTCTGTTTGAGAGCAAAATTATGACAAACAAGATTAAACCTGGTTTTTTAATATGCTTTTTAAAATCCAATGTTATCTGTGCCCTCACTATGTTGGAATTGAAACCAGTTTATCCAATTCCTTATGATACTGAAAGAAATACAAAAAATACTTCAGATACTCAGCAGAAATGTTAGCGTGTGTGGAGAAATAAAAAATGGTGTTAACATTCCAGATATATCTCCTTGAACATGTTTTTTTGATCAGAACTGGGTGATAAGGTCATTGAACATTAATTATATTACTCTCTCCCTGCAAATGCTGCCAGTCTTGCTGAGTACTTTTTAGCATTTTCTTTAAATTTCTTAATTCCAGCATTCTCAGCACTTTGTTGTCCACTTACCTTACTAATGAGAAGAACAGATAGAAACTGGTTGCTATAGTTGTGGGTATGTTCAACGAACTAGAACTCAGCAAACATACCCACAACTATGACAATCGGCACCTGAGCTACAAACCTTTACACTAACCTTGGACACCTACGGGCAAACACGCTGAAACAAACAAGAAAATAGGAATCCTGCGTCACCCATTTTTGCGCTATCTACAAATAAATTCAATTCCTGCAAGGATGCCGAAGGCATCAAATACCACTACCCTGTGTCAGGTACAGACCACCAATTAACAACCCACAAACCAGAGAAATAGACAAAATGGTCTCTTCTTCCCAGCTTGGTGAACATACCCCCTGCTATGGCAAACTTATCATCTGCTTTGTTTTTCTTTTTCCTCAAGGTGTTTAATGATTAACAAAAATAAGTTTAAAAATAAAAGAGCGGAGGTTTTGTTCTTGCTTCTGTTTTTGTTTCTCCTCAAGACATTTAATGATTAACAAAAGTAAGTTTGAAACTAAAAGAATTGGAGATTTTTCTTCTTGCTTGCGATCTATTCATATCGGCCCTGATGGATTAAACTAATCAGCTTATTTCTCTTGAAGCCATCACTAGAATGTTTTTAGAAAAAGCTAAATTTGATGGGTTGACTGTTCTGGGAACTGTTGAAATATCTGATGTACATTGTACAGAAAAATGACCCAATTAAACTAGAATTGTTCAACGAATATCATGGGGAATCACAGTAGCTTTATGAATGCATAGAAAAACTCATAGAATAATCCAGTAATGCACAGATAGCTTTCCAGCAGCTCAGCTCAACCATCTGGTGGAAGTCTTGACTAATTAAAACTGCTTGAAGAGCAAATCACCAGGGTCTTGGTTAGAAAATGCTTCTAATTGATACACTCTCTGTTAAGTGGAGTTCGAGCCATCCCTTGCGTCAACAGTGTATCAATTACATTGATTTATCACAACGGCTTTTAGTTAAAAAATTCTCACAGCTATTTTTCATATTCACACTCCGTGAATTTATTTTTAATTTAAGTGCAACGTTTTTTTTTGTTTTTATTGCATCATATGCCTCAGGAAGAAGAGGTTATTTCAGGAAAATAATGTATAAGAAAATGTGTGGGATTGTACCTTCTTGTTGTAACACAGTTGATTCCAGTAGAATGAAATAAATCTCAGTTTGGAATCAAATTGGTCAGATAATGGTTAGGGCACATGGGCACCATTATTTACTTGTTTTTCTCAAATTGTTGTATTGCGAAGCAGAATTAAAGCATAATATTAAGGTGAAGAATTTTAAGCTCAATTATTCTTACCGGTAATGGGACATTAGGGCAGAAGCAGACCACTGAGTCCCTTGAGCCTGTTTCACCATTTAGTCATGGATGACCTGTCATTATCATCCTCATTCTATATTTCTTGATAGCCTCATGAACAAAACTCTGCTTTTTTCAGATTTTCAAAGATCTTTTACATTTTCTTTGTCATCTTCATTGTGTGTTTCAATGGACAGGGAAGTCCTGAAATAAGGCAAACAAAGCTGACTGGAACAATTCAACATTATTTTGAGAAAAAAAATGACTGTTTTCTTTAAAAATGAGAAGATATATGTTAGAAAAGATTTGAATTATTTTGCCTATTGGGAGGTACATTTTTATTTTTGACTGTATTCCACCTTCATCCATACCACAAGTTGTGAACAGACTAGATAGGAACAAGAGTACCTCATTCAGGCCATCAAGCTCATGGAATTACACCAAGCCAACCCTCTATAACAATAAGGGTGGCATGGTGGCTCAGTGGTTAGCACTGTTCCCTCACAGCACCAGGGTCCCAAGTTCAATTCCAGCCTCGGGCAGCTGCCTGTGTGGAGCTTGCACATTCTCCCCTTGTCTGTGTGGGTTTCCTCCTATAGTCCAAAGATGTGCAGAGGATTGGCCATATTAAATTGCCCATAGTTTTAGGTGCATTGGTCAGAGGGGGGTGGATTGCTCTTCGGAGTGTTGGTGTGGACTTGTTGGGTCGAAGAGCCTGTTTTCACACTGTAGGTAATCTAATTCCATTCTCTTGCGTTATCTTCAATTTCCTTAATAATTTTAAAACTCTCCATCCTTTTCTTGGTGACAATTAACAGCTGGATAGCTAAAATCTTCCTCAGTGGAGACTTCCAAAGATTCACTTGAGGAAAATAATTTGTCCTCATCTCACTTTTAATGGTTGGATCTTTTAATCTAAGACTATGATCGCTACTTCAAGATTCCTCAATTATGGCAAACACCCACTCTCTCAAGCCTCTTAAGAGACTGATGAGGTTCAATTAATTCACCTCCCATTCTTCAGAACCATCGGGAATATAAGTGCAAACTACCCACTTCTCCTGAGAGGACTGTCACGTTATGCATTAGTCAGTCCAGTGAATCCCCTTTGCAATCCTTCTCAGGCAAGATGACCAAAATGACACACAGGCCTCTCAGCCTGGTATTACAAATGCCTTATATAATTGCAGTAAGACTTACATTCTTACACTGAAAGCCATTTAGAGTCATAGAGATGTATAGAGACCCATCGTTCCAATTTGTCCACGCTGAACAGATATCCTAACCTAATCTACTCCCATTTGCCAGCTCTTGGCCCTAATCCCTCTAAACCCTTCCTATTCATATACCCATCCAGATGCTTTTTAAATGTTGTAATTGTACCATCCTCCACCACTTCCTCTGGCATTACTATTCTTCTCCTGTATCTGACTGTGGACCCGCAGCAATGTGACTGATTCGTAATTATCCTGAAAGGACAATTCGAAATAACCAAAAATTGCTGGTGTGCTAAACATGCCCCCTGAAAAATTAGGATTATTTTTAATATCTCAGGACATCCAGATGTCACCAAACTATTCCAGACTCTGTAGAAAATAAGGTCAATCATATGGAACCCAGGGGGAGCAAGCCAATTGGTTTGAAGAGAAGAGACAGAGGGTGGTGGGGGCGCGAAGGATTGTATTTTGGACTATAGCCCTGTAAAAAGCGGCATCCCACAAGGATCGGTGCTGGGTCCATTGCTTTTCATTATTTCTGTCAATGATTTGGATATTATTATAGGACGTATAGTTCGTAAGATTGCAGATGACATCAAAATTGGAGGTGTAGTGAATAGTGAAGAAGGTTATCTCGGAGTACAGTGGGAGCTTGATCAGATGGGTCATTAGGCTTAGGAGTGACAGATGGAGTTTAATTTTGATAAGTGTGAGGTGTTGCATTTTGGTAAGACAAACCAGGGCAGGACATATACAATTAATGGCAGTGCCCTGGGAAGTGTTGCTAAACAAAAAGATCTAGGGGTGGAGGTGCATAGTTCCTTGAGAGTGGAGTACAGGTAGACAGAGTGGTGAAGAAGGTATTTGGCACATTTGTCTTCATTGATCAGTGCATTGAGTATAGGAGTTGGGACATCATGCTGCAGCTGTACAAAACAATGGTGAGGCCACTTTTAGAATACTGCATTCAATTCTGTCTCCCTGCTATAGGAAAGACTGTTGTTAAACTTGAAAGGGTTCAGAGAAGATTTACAAGAATGTTTCAGGAATTTGTGGGTTTTAGTTATAGGGAGAAGCTGAATAGGCTGGGGCTGTTGTCCCTTGAAAGTTGGAGGTTGAGGGGTGACCTCATGGACATTTTTAAAATCATGAGGGACATGGATAAGGTAAATAACCAACTCTTTTTTTCCTCGGGTAAGGGAGTTCAAAACTAGCAGGCATAGGTTTTAGGTGAGAGGGGAAAGGTTTAAGAAGGACTTGGGCGGCAACTTTTTCATGCAGAGAGTGGTGCATGTACGGAACAAGTTGCCAGAGAAGGTGGTAGGGGCTGGTTCAATTACAACACTTAAAAGGCATCTGGATGGATATATGAATAGGAAGGGTTTAGAGGGATATGAGCCAAATGCTGGCAAATGGAACTAGATCAGTTTATGATACCTGGTTGGCGTGGACGAGTTGGACCAAAGGGTCTGTTTTTCATCCTGTATGACTCCATGGCTCTATGAAGAATATGCTATTAGGTCCCTTTAACCTGCTCCCCCATTCAATAGAATCATGGTTGATTTGATTGTGACTTTTGCTTTTGTGCCTGCCATGACATCTCTCTCTCTCTCTCTCTCCCCCCACTCCCCCTCCCTCTCTCCCTCTCTCACTCACACACACACAATCTCTCTTTCTCTCTCTATCTCTGTCACACACACACACTCTCTCTCTCCTCTTGACTTCACACTCTCTCTCTCTCTCTCTCCTCCTGACTTGTATAAATGAGGGCCTGAATTGCACAATTCCAAAATTTATCAGCCCTCTGAAAAAAGATATTCATCCTAATTTTTCTTTGACACGGGGAATCCTGTAATTAGAAACTGTGCCCTTGCGTTTGAGAGTACGCCAACCCGGGGGAACAAAAGATCTGCTTTTCTGTTATTGCTGCCAAAACCTGTAACTTCACGTTTCTCCATATCGTGTTCCTTATGCCAAGATTTTCCCAAGTTACTAGAAGCATGTCAATTCATATATATATAAAATTATGCAGATGCCCAGTTGTGTGGCTAATTAAATTATTGTGGTCCATTTTAATAGATACTGTACACCATACACTGCACACTACAGTGCTGACAACCAACTTTTAAATGGATTAGTTCTACATTCCTGTGTTAACACTAGCAGTTGTAAATATGTGAATGATGTTACAGAAATTCACAAGGCTATAATGATGTTCATGGTTATACAACTTCATAATTTATTCAATCAACATTCTATATGTTGTTTCTTCCTTAGAAGAAGTATCTGAGAGCTTAACAGAGATTTTATTGGTCAAAATTCTGTTCTCTTGAAGTTTTAGGATTATCAATTTAGTAATCTCTCATAATTCTATGCTTATCCTTCATCTGGCTACTTCTCATTTAAGGAGAAAGTGAGGTCTGCAGATGCTGGAGATCAGAGCTGGAAATGTGTTGCTGGAAGAGCGCAGCAGGTCAGGCAGCATCCAGGGAACAGGAGAATCGACGTTTCGGGCATAAGCCCTTCTTCAGGGCTTATGCCCGAAACATCGATTCTCCTGTTCCCTGGATGCTGCCTGACCTGCTGTGCTTTTCCAGCAACACATTTCCAGCTACTTCTCATTTAAGTTAGTTTGTTGTGAGCACATTAATTGTAAAATCCTTTGGGCATTTTTCATTCACCTGTCTTTTGAAATATTGCTTCCAAGATTCTTACTACTTGAGAAAATGAATAAAAATATTTTGGGGGGGGGGGGGGGTGGTATTCTGTTCAGAACCGAGAGCACAAAACACTTTTTTTTGCATTAGTTTATGGAATGTGGACTTTGATGTTTAAATCAGCAATTTTGCTACTCCAGTGGGCAGTTAAGAGTCAACCTCATTGCCGTGGGTTTGGAGTCTCATGGAGGCAAGACCAATAAGGATGGCAGATTTCTTACTCTGAAGGACATTTGTAAATAACTCTTTTTCTTTAATGATAATTGATAGTAGTCATGTGATTGCTATTAAGATAGCTTTTAATTCAGGATTTTAATTTCATCATCTGCCATTGCAGGATTCAAACCTGCATCTCTAGAATATTAGTGTGAGCATCTGAATTATGAATACAGTGACATTTGCACTAGGCTACAGCCTCCCTGCCCTGTGTTTTTTTTCCACTGCAGATGACTGTCTCATGCTTTTGCCTAATATCATCAGTTTGTAGACATCATTATTGACACCATCATTGCTTTGCCAAATTAGAAATGTTTTGATTATCTAGATGAGCTTCATAAATGCACGTGTTGTATCTTGGTCAATTTAATCAAAGTATGCTTTTGAGTGAACCTGCTTTCCAATTTTCTTTTGAAGGTTAATTTGGAGTAGTTAATCCAAATGAACTATCTTATATGGAATACCTAAACTTGGAAACAATTAAAACTGGTCTTCTAACTAAATAGTCCTTTTCCTCGTCTAGAACTCAGCAGTCAGGTGTAGGAACTCATAACTGGAACCAAAATTAGTTGCTCATCTTCTAACAAATGTTATTGAAATAGTTGTTCAAAAAAAGTTTAGAATTGTATTGAATAATTAGTACATTTATGATAAAAGTACAATATTTCCCTCCTCTTCACTTGATGTCTGTTCATCACAATGCTGCATTGGGTGCAAATCAAGAAATGCAAAATGCTTTATAGGTCTTTGTCACTCTGTAAACTGAAAGATAACATGGTCTACAGGATTGACATATGCAAAGATCAGCGTATTGTGACTGCTGAATATGAACCTTTTATGTAAATAGTATATAGGACATGCTCTGAATGGATGTTCACAGAAGGGAGCAAGAATCTTACTGAGGTAAAGTAGAGGCAGATTAGTTGTCACTATATGGTGACTCATTAACCGAAATCATACCATATCTCCTGACTTAGTGATGCTATGCTGGCATATAATATGTATTTATTCTTTTTTACGTGATCCAAGATAGTACAATGTTTAAAGTTTCTAGCTGTTTCTATTTAACTAATTATATTCCTGATGAAGGGCTTATGCTGGAAATGTCGATTCTCCTGCTCCTTGGGTGCTGCCTGACCTGCTGTGCTTTTCCATTATCACACTCTCAACTCTTCAAAAATTGAGTATTTTTCACTGCTTAATCATCTACTGGTTTACATACAAATAATTACTCATCATAATTTATCCTGTATAGGCCACATATACATTGAGATTACGGTTGGTGCCGATGGGGAGGTATCCTGAACAAGTGAGTAGGCAGTGCTGAGGGTGATTGGAAAGATGTTACGGGTAATTCTGAGAGTGATAGAGCCTCGGTGGGAGGTGTGTACAGGAGATAGAGTGACTGTGAGGTATCAGAGAGAAGATGGTGACACCTACATTGATGGAGTGGAGAAGGATGTTGACCTTCTTCATACAGTGCTGGACATTTCTCCAAACTGCTCAGATTGCTTTTACATAGATGACATCCTCAGACCAGGCTGGAATGATCTGATGTTATGTTTTCACTGCTCAACCGGAGGAAAGACAAAGTTTTGTCAGTACACTACCCTGATCAGCTGGTTTACCAGGTCCCTGCCCACAAAGCAGTGTGTTGATTTCCCTTTGTCTGCCATGCCTGGAACAAATGACAGCCACTGTAGATGGTAGGTCTAGACTGGCAGTGCTTGTCTAGGTGCACAACAGGCTGTTGAAGATGGTGCTAGACATGAGAATCTGTTGAATTCTGGGTTATCTGCAAATTGTTCTAGGACGATTGCACTGTAAGATGGGATGGAAATCAGATGTGAGAAATGCCATAGGTGTGGGAGAGGTAATTAACGAGGTGAGTTCGTAAAGGACTTGTGAAGTTCGCAAAAGAAATGTAAGTTTCAGCTCCAAGTATTCTCCAAGTATTTAGGCAGCATAGTGGCTCTGTAATTAATATTATTACCTCGTAGCACCAGGCACCTGGGTTTAATTCTACCCTCAGGTGACTGTGTGGAGTTTGCATGTTCTCCCCATGTCTGCGTTGGTTTCCTCCAGGTGCTCTTGTTTCCTCCCACAGTGCAAAGATATGCAGGTCAGGTGGATTGACCATGCTAAATTGCCCATAGTATCCATGGATGTGCAGGCTAGATGGGAAATGCAAAATTACAGGGTTGGGGGTTGGATCTGATTGAGATACTCTTTGGAGAGTTGGTGTGGACTCAATAGGCTGAATAGCCTGCTCCCACACTGAAGAGATTCCATGAAAACAGCAAAGAAGGAAGCTAAATGCATTGAATCACTGAACTCAAGAGGGAAACAACAGCAGTAAAAAACAACAAAAGATATTTGGAAATGAACGTGCTGGTTGTGTTGGGGCTCCATGTTTAAGTTTATAACTTGAACCAATGTATTCCATTCACCCATTTCTTTCACCTAAATATTTTGAACTGCAAATGTAGGTAGACACAAGGTTAATCCAGACAGTTCTATTATTGAATTATTTGAGCAGAGTGCACCATCTGGAGGAAGGGGACAGCACATTTTGAATGTTTCCATTGCTCTGCGAATGTGTGGTCTCCAAAGCTGCTGTCGGTTTCAATTAAAAATCACACAACACTAGGTTATGTTCCAACAGGTTTATTTGGAAACACTAGCTTTCGGAGTGCTGCTCCCTTATTAGGTGGTTGTGGAATATAAGGTTTCAGTGTGTTCATTTATCATTGCCACAAAAACTATGCCATTTGTTATGGTGAGGTACTAAGTACTTTGGGTCCAAACCAATACATTGGTGATTTAACCTCAAGACTTCCTAATTATTTTAGCTTGAAAACTTTTATCTTCCACCAACTACAGTTAGGTTTTGAAGTAAGTGCAGAATAGACTCAGAACCTAAAACTATAACTGGACACTTTAACAACTGCAATGGATTTTGCATCAGGACTAATTACATAAAGATCTGAATTGAACTTGATTTATCTGAATGATAGCTACTCATCAATCTGCTTCCATCATAGCAAAAATTGTGTTCTAATTTCATTATCAAAACATTCCATGCTGCAGTACACACCTGAATAATTGAACAATAGGAATCTTTAGGGGTTTATCTGGTGTCAACATTCAGCTGATATGCAGCTCATCTTGAATTATTCACAGGAGATTGCTAAAGCGGGAGCAGGCTGAGATGTTTACAAAAATTTAAAGTGTGAACTATCATTTTCAGGATAAATCAACAAATATGAATAATGCCAAACCAAGATAAATGCATTTGCAGCTGAACCATGCCAATATAATGTAACACAGATTCTTCAAAGATTTGCTGGCGTTTGTGATGTCCTAGGCAACTATTGTCCAGTTAAATATTCTGAAATGCAATCACTTACTTTGCAGCAAATTCTAAGAAATACAACTGTGGACTGCAGAAAGATAAAAATGGACTGGTGAAGTTGGCAGAGAAGTGGCAAATGCAATTGCCTGTATTTGAGGAGAGTAAGCAAGACAAAGGAATGCATGAGAGAACAGGAATTGGGAGCATGAAGAAGCCCCTCCATCCTATTGTCCCATTTCCACCATTCATGAAAATCATGGCTGATTTGATTGTAGGCCCAACTCTAATTTTCCTGTCTGCGTCCCAGAACTCCCAAAACAGAAGGCCATTGGATTCACGTCTAGATGAAAACTCTTAGTAGTTTAACATTGAATATACACAGTGAATAGTCAGATTCTGAAATATTAAGGTACATCTAGGAATCTTAGTGCATATGTCTTCAGATTACTGAACGTAGATCAAGAGCTGTGTAAGTTTGTCAAGAAGTTATGCAATATACATTACTTTATTGGTTTATGCCTGAAGTAGAGGGTCAGTATAGTAACATTTATATCACAGTAACTAGAATGCAGGCAGAGAACTGGGGCAACCAGGTTCGATTCCATCCTTGGGTGACTGTCTGTGTGGAGTTTGCACATTGCTTCTGCGTCTGTGTGGATTTCCTCCAGATGCTCTGGTTTTCTCCCACAGCCCAAAGCTGTGCAGGTTGACGTGAATTGGCTTTGCTAGATTACCCATAGTGTACAGGCTATGTGGATTAATTTTGGGAAGTGCACGGTTGTAGGGATAAGATTGTGGGGATGGGTCCGGGTGGGATGCTCTTCAGAAGGTTGGTGTAGACTCGATCAGCCAAATAACCCGCTTCCACACTGTAGGGATTCTATGGTATATTGTTGTGGTCATTTCAGTACAGGATAAATATAACTGAACCAAACAGAGTATGAATAGACATTGCCAAGAATGAAAACTTTTGCTGGTTGTAAGATTGAAAATCCGAGGTTTGAATTCTTTGGACAGAGGAGGCTAAGAGGAGTTTTAATTGAGGTGTATGTAATTCTGAGTACAGGTAGAGTTAGTAAAAAAGACTAATTTCCAATGGTGGAGAGCAATCAATAATCATGAACCATAGAATTAAAATATTTTGTGGCAGGAGTTGAGAGGGGTTGGAGTGTACCTATTTTCACTCAGTAGGGAGGGTCAGGAATCTACTGGCTGAAAAATTGACAGAGGCAAAAACTCGTAGCATGTGCAAAATAAAACATGCTGTCCAAAGGGTATGGGCCCCCTTTTCTCAGGGTTACAACAACAGGCAACCCGTTCATCCCAGGAACCTATAGAGTAAACACTCAATGTACAGCCTCCAGGATAAGTCACTGAGTTATCTTTCAGCAAAGATGAATCTGGGGCCAGATGGAAGTGCCTTTGCTTTGCTGATTACTGCAAAATCCACCCTGATGTCTTATTTTAAGTTGTGTTTGAATCATCCCAATTGACTCAATCCAAATTGAGTTTTTATCTCGCAGCTTTGAAGGTTAAATTCTATGGGCAAATCCCTTGGGGAAAGGGTGGACATTTATAAAGAGTAATGGACCAGATGTCCAAATCTTGGCCGGATTCCCTCAAATCCAATTTTTGCAGATCGTGGAAGCGGCTGTTATATTGCTGTGTTGTGTTGTGTTCCTGAAGAAAAAAATTTCCACTCTCATACTCATTCGGTACATCGCCTAGATCGAATTTATTTGAAAGTCTCAATAAGGTTTGCATAACAGGCAAAGTGATAACTGGCAGTTACACAGCAAGTTATGCAGACACCTTTAATCAGGTGTGCAGCTGTGTGGACTCCTCAGGGTTGCAGGTCATGTGGAGTCATCCTGGTCCTTGACTTGTTAACATTCATAGCTCCTAAAGCAGCAATATACCCTTTGATTTCGTACCATGTCCCACTGTTGTGGCGCATTAGAAATCAAGCCCCACTATTGCGAGAACCATGAATAAAATGCAAAGTTACCTGTTGGATAGATTTTGCCAAGCAGAAAACATGGTCCAGGTTTCTGTATTGAACAAAAGTGACTATTTGTAATAAATTAATGGAATCTAACCACAGGTAAATCGATCAGGAATTGTAAACATATAATTCTACAAGTTAAAACTCTAACTATGTCCTAAAGCCTCCCTTGCACACACAAAGATATTTTCCATTTCATACTAACATTTTCTGCCATCATTTAGCAATGTGTTGAGGTCAGACATTTTTGCTCCAGGTGGTTTTTTTTGGAAATGGCAGGGAAACTATAGTGAAATATTCCCATCATTACTCTTAGAATCTACTAACAAACAGACCAACGCTTTTTATCACTGTCACCTGCAAGACATCAGCTCTTGGTAGTGAATTCTAAAGTTCACTATTATAAAAAACTGATCCTCCCACTTTCCCATGCCTTAGCAGGATCACCCTGTCCCTCTTCAGACAGGCCTGAAATGTTAACTCTGCACAACCCGTCTTTCCAATGGCTATCTTTATTTGCACTGCTTGTTTATCTTGTTCTGTCATGGCTAAATTTCAAAAACATAGCTCTGCATTTTGTTTTAAAAAAAAACTAAAATCAAATTGAACATCTGTGGCCATCTAATTCACACTTGGAAATTTGGTAAACATCTTCCTGATGCTCCCTTTGTTTTGCAACTGTGACTGATGTATTAGAGATTTATAATTACCAAAGTGTAAGTTTAGAACATAGAACAATACAGTGCAGAACAGGGCCTTTGGCCCTCGATGTTGCGCAGACCTGTGAACTAGCCTAGGCCCATCCACCTACCCTATCCCACCATCATCCATGTTGTTATCCAAGGATTGTTTAAGTTTCCCTAATGTAGCTGAGTTAATTACATTGGCAGGCAGGGCATTCCACGCCCTTATCACTCTCTGAATAAAGAAGGTGCCTCTGACATCTGTCTTAAATCTATCACCCCTCAATTTGTTGTTATGCCCCCTTGTACAAGCTGGCATCATCATCCAAGGAAAAAGACTTTCACTGTCTACCCTATCTAATCCTCTGATCATCTTGTATGTCTCTATCAATTCCCCTCTTAGCCTTCTTCTTTCCAATGAGAACAGACCCAAATCTCCCAGCCTTTCCTCATAAGACCTTCCCTCCAGACCAGCCAACATCCTGGGTAAATCTTCTCTGCACCTTTTCCAATGCTCCCACATCCTTCCTGTAATGAGGCGATCAAAACTGCACACAATATTCCAAGTGCAGCCGCACCAGCATTTTGTATCGTTGCAGCATGACGTTATGGCTCCGGAATGCAATCCTTCTGCCAATAAACCTAACACGCCATATGCCTTCTTAACAACACTATCAACCTGGCTGGCAACTTTCAGGGATCTATGTACATGGACTCCAAGGTCCCTCTGCACATCCACACTACCAAGAGTCTTTCCATTGACTCAGTATTCTGTCTTCCCGTTATTCTTCCCAAAGTGAATCACCTCACATTTATCTGCATTGAACTCCATTTTCCACCTCTCAGCCCAATTCTGCAGTTTATCTAAGTCCCCCTGCAACCTGTAACATTCTTCCACACTTTGCACTACTGCACCAACTTTAGTGTCATCTGCAATCTTACTAACCCATCCACCTATGCCTGCATCCAAGTCATTTATAAAAATGACAAACAGCAGTGGTCCCAAAACAGATCCTGTGGCACACCACTAGTAAGCCAGTTTCTAACCCAAACTGCTAAAATCACCCTCAATCCCATGCTTCTGCATTTTCTCCAACAGTCTACCATGTGGAACCTTATCAAAGGCTTTACTGAAGTCCATGTATACTACACTCGTCCACATGCTTGGTCACTTTCTCAAAAATCTCAATGAGGTTTGTGAGACATGATCTGCTCTTGATGAAACCATGTTGACTATCTGAAATCAAATTATTGCTTACTAGATGATTATAAATCCTATCTTTCATAATCCTTTCCAAAACTTTTCCTACAACAGACATAAGGCTCACTGGTCTATAATTACCTGGGTCATCTCTACTGCCCTTCTTGAACAAGGGCACAACATTTGCAATCCTCCAGTCCTCTGGTACTAAACTGTAGCAAAGCCAAAGGCTCCAACGCCTCCTCCCTAGCTTCCCAGAGAATCCTTGTATAAATCCCATCAGACCCAGGGGACTTGTCTATTTTCACTCCTTCTAGAATTGATAACACCTCTTCCTTACTAACCTCGATCCTTTCTCATCTAATATCTCATATCTCATTCTTCTCCTCTACAATATTCTCCTTATCCTGAGTGAAAACAGATGAGAAATATTCATTTAGCACCTCTCTGATCTCCACAGGGTCCACACACAACTTCCCACTTCTGTCTTTGACTGGCCCTATTCCTATATACTAACTATATGGGAAGTTTCAGTAAGACAGCAGCTGACTTTTTGTTTGTTTTAGAAATTCTCTGTGCTGCTTTTGGCTGGGGCTCAAGTTGGATTGTTTGGTGCACTCAGGGATATCTTGACAGCCCTGCAGCTTCTACAGCCCAACATCAAATTAACTTGCATCCTACATGGATCACTGTTCTGGCCAGCTCTCAAATCAGCAACTCACTGTTTAGCCAGCATTACTTATGTAGTCATTTTCTCCCACCCAGGATCCCAGTGCATCTTATCTGATGCTTTCTTTGAGTTACAGTTTCAAGTCTACACTGCTGCCTTCATGTTTTAGAAAAAAATCACTGCTGATCACATTTTTTAATGTTGGCTTTCTTAACACAGAAATAGCTTGCATATTGCATTGGCAAGTGACATAGTTTCAGTTTTCTTGAAAATTGATGTGGTTTCTTGGGTCAAAGACAACTGCCCATACGATGTGGCCTATTAAAAGTGGAGACCTAAAGAACTAATGATGCTGTAAATCAGAAGCAAAAACAGAAGCTGCTGGAAAAACTCAGCAGGTTTGGCAGCATCTCTGAAGAAAAATGAAAGTTCACATTTTGGGTCCAGTGATCCTTCCTCAGAACTTCAGGGTTCTGGGGAAGGCTTACCAGACCCGAAACATTAACTCTGGTTTCTCTTCACGGATACTGCCAGACCTGCTGAGCTCTTTCAGCCAGTTCTGTTTTGTATTAAACGTCGGGCCTTGAGTAATGTTGGAACACAGAGAGACCTATGGGTTCAGGTACATAATTCTTTGAAGTTTGTGTCACATACAGAAGGGTACCCAAGAAAATGTTTAGCATACTTGCCTTTAATGCTCAGGCCTTTGAGTGTAGGAGTTGGGATGTTACATTGAGGTTGTGCAGGACATTGGTGAGGCCTCTTCTGCAGTACTGTGTCCAGTCCTGTTCTCCCTGTTATGGAAGGATATTATTAAGCTGGAGAGGATTCAGAAGAGATTTACCAGGATGTTGCCGGGAACAGAAGATTTGATTATAAGGAGAGGCTGGATATCCTGGGACTCTTTTCACTGGAGCGTAGGAGGTTGAGAGGTGACCTTATACAGATTTATAAAATCATAAGGAGTATAGATAATTTGAATGGCAGGTGTCTTTTCACTGGTCTGGGAATTTTCAATTTAAGGTGAGAGAAGAAAGATTTTAAAAAGATATGAGAGGCAATTTTTTTTACACAGAGTGGTTCATGTATGAAAAGAACTTCCAGAGGACGTGGTGGATGTGGGTACAGTTGCAACAGTTAAAAGACATTTGGATAAGTACATGAATAGGAAATATATTGAGGGATATGGGCCAAGCGCAAGCAAGAGGGTCTAGGTTAGTTTGGGATTATGGTTTGACATGGACTAGTTGGACTGAAGGGTTGGTACTGTATGACTTTATGAGCTTCACTATATATTGGTCCATGAAGATTGAGTTCTTGTTGAGAACGATGTCTTCAAGTTTATTAATGAGACTATTTGTACTGTTATAAGACTTCAGACTTTGACATAATCTGTGTTCTCTGCCGACTGATGTCACAGCTGTATTACATGAGTGTAACTCTCCACATGGCTGACTGAAATGACTGCACATTGCATTGACACCATTACATTGGCTCCATTACACTGTGATTGCTGAAGGTGAGGACATTGTATATTGAATTATCATGTATCATGATGTCAACCAACTGTCATGGGAGTGCAATTTTGTTTTTTTTCTCAGATCTGCGCAATAATACAGCAAAAATCTCAAATAGATTTATTGAACAGACAAATTGTTACCTAGTTATTTCAGACAAATTGGCATACACATGCTCATTCAAACATGCTGCTGCTTGGACTCCTACAATGGTTGTTGGTGGTATAGTCTTATCGTGGTTCTTTGTTTCATTAGTGTACAAAGCTCTTAAAGTTATAACACAACAGGAGTTGTTCAGGAAAAACACAAGTGGGAAACGAAATTCATTAGGGCCATTTGAGTTTAATGCTGATTTCAACAAGTTCCCATTTTGGGTGTTGCAAGAGTTGTAACCTACTGTCTGTAAGTGAAATATAAGTGAAAGCATAAACATTCTTGAAGGACAAGTATGGTTTGTACAAATATCATGATCTGACACCTTTAAATCCCACGTTCTCTAAAAAGACACCAAAGATGTCAACAAGTTGATTTAGCTGACTACTCAGATTAATAGGTTGTTGGCTGCAGTTTAGAAGAAAAAAAGATAGCTTCTGATCATGCAGCTTCAATAACTTGTTGTCAATATTTTTCCAAGAGCTACGGCAAGGTTACTTTAAATGCTTGCTGAAATACAAAAACTTCTTAATTTCAATGGGATTGAGTTCACCACGTAGTTGAAAATCTAAAGAGGTTATTAAAGGATTAATATTATGGATGTGTGGTCTGAATTGAAGTTTGTTTATTTTTATAAGAGATTAATCAATTAAACTTTAAAAGCTTTAAATGGGTTTACGTGTAGCAATTTTTTTCATGAACATGCGTGTGCGTAAGAGATGTGTTAGATTGTAAGAAGATTTAGTCTGATCTCGTTATGTCTCTTGAGGTCTGCCAATGATTGGAAAAGTTGTTATGTAGCTGGCATGGAAGGTATCTGGAGCCATGGAGTCGGGGATAGACTTGGCATTGGGGTTTTGTGAAGGCAGGTGTGGCAGGGTGGTGATGAGGGGAGGTGAGAGTTGATGGTTAAACACCTTAACAACTTCTGAAATGAAAGGGCTGAAATCAAAGAGAACAGATGCAAACTGTAAATTTTTAACAGGCCAGACCTAGCACTTACTTAACCCCACTATTGCCAAATTGCTGATTCTGTGATTGGTAGCCTGCTGCCATCTTCCTCATTGAAAGTTAAGGGTGGCACGGTGGCTCAGTGGTTAGCACTGCTGCCTCACAGTGCCAGGGACCCTCATTCAACTCTACCCTTGGGTGACTGTCTGTGTGGAGTTTGCACATTCTCCCCGTGTCTGTGTGGGTTTCCTCCTAGTGGTCCGGTTTCCTCCCACAGTCCAAAGGTGTGCAGGTCAGGTGAACTGGCTATGCTAAATTGTCCATTGTGTTCAGGGATGTGTAGGTTAGGTGCATTAGTCAGGGGTAAATGTAAGATAAAAGGGTAGGGGAATGCATCTGGGTGGGTTACTGTTCGGAGGGTCAGTATGGACCTGTTGGGCTGAAGGACCTGTTTCCACACTGTAGGGATTCTATTCTATGAAATTAAAATTACATAATTTGGCATCTTTTTATCGAGACTCATTCAACAATTTGGGAAATTTCCTGACTCTTTGGGAGTAAAACTTCAAAATGTCAATCTTGGATTTCCAATCAGAAACATCCAGCATTATAAATTTTTTTTTGCAACTGTAGTGAGACAGAAATCTGGAGTATAACAGTTGGAGTAACAGTTACATAGGCAATACACAACTATCGAGCTGCGAGGGTTTTTTTTGACATGATCATGTCATTGTTTCTTTCCTTAATTTTGTGTTCTTAACTCTTCTGACTGACTCAAATAAAAGAGACAGTCATCAAATTGTATTCCTCTGGGTGTAATGAATAATGCCAGATGCAAAAGTTTCACTGGGTAGTATTTTTCATTACTAATAACAATGAGGTCGTCAATGTTCACTATTATTACTGAGCTAAACTGGCAGCACCTTTTACAATCTGCAGATGTGCAGTTAACTGTGTGCATCTGGACATTATTGTCAGAAGGATAGTGCAGATTTTGTGACCAAAGGATAATGGAAATCTGATTTTCCTTTTCCATGGATGGGGAGTACTAACTTCACAAATCTGACGTGGAAGACAATGCCCCAGAATGTTGTTTCTTTCTTGTAGGGCCTCAGGAAATGTGTGAGCTGTGATAGCTAACCCCCAAAACAAATGCAGACCTTACTGAGTGTGCAAGCATGCTAAGAAGAAGGTATATTGATGCATTGGCAAATTGTGGAAGCTTGAAAAAAGATAAAATAGCCCTCGAACTGCTACCTCTCACCACTCATTGAATAACACTTCTAAAAGCTAGATGCAGAAGAATGCATTAGACTCAACCCAATCTAATGATATCATAAGGACTTGACTATCTTCTCAAAGTGGACAAATCTGTTACATTCATGCTCACAGAAGTCTTAATAATCAACATCTGTGTTATTTAATACACATATATTATATTTATTTTGTCTGATTGCTACAATCCAAAAAAAACATTCTTTATTCAGCCAAGAGCTACCTTCTCATTGGACCATAGAGTGATTTTCCTCTACTAATTTAGATCAAGTAGACTTAGCATACACAGTCATAAACGGACAACATCGGCAGCTGTCTGCACAAGTTCATATTAACAGTGGTTGGCAACGCATTCTCAAATGATACACTCTCCATAGCACATCATTGGCTGTATCCTCCTGCTATACCTCCATGCTTCCTTATGCACCTTTACACATGGCTGTGTATAGTCCTATATTAGCCTGTTTCCATGTGTCTTTCCCTCTCTTTGTTGTCCTTTTTAGCTCCTGGTCCCACTTAATGCTAACCCATTGCCTTCCCATCTACCATCCCTTGTCCTTTCAGCTATTATGTTCAATCATCCATGAGGGGGGCTGACCTCAGGATTCAGATAAAACAGCAGCTGAGATGAAATAAATAACAGAAAGTTCTTACCTGGCTAAACAAGAATGCCCATGTTTTATTGATTTTGTTCATTGATATAAATAGTGGATCAACTTCCTTTATTCCTGATTCAAAAAAGTTTGGAATTCATGATAATTAGAAGACCCACTTTCACCTCATTCAGCACGGTGTAGTTTTTCAAGATGTTGTGCAATATGATACAAGCAAGACTGGAAAGTCATATTAATTCAAGTGATTTCCAAAGATTTCCATTGGTGGGGAGTTCAACAGCATTGCCTGTGGAAGTGTTGGGAATCATTAACCATTTATGGATTTCCACAGTTAATCGTACATCTACAAGTGCTAAATGTCACTGTCAATTTCACACTTACTATAACAGCGAACATGAATAGTTTTGCCTTTATATGAAGTACAAAATCTGCATCATTATTAATACCACTTGGCATTAAGTTGTATTTCCATTTCAGCTAACCTATCTAGATCATTCTGAAGCATTTAGAAATCTTTTCTCTTGTATTTCATTAGTAGGTTTCATACCATACACTACATACCTAAGACCAAATGAGCTCCATAAGATTTTGACCAAAACAAGACATGGCAATGACACTCGGGGCATAAGATGATCATCTGTTTTCTAATCCATGTAATGTCCATTATTTACAACTTTTTGTTTCATTCCCATCAACTATCTCTCTGTCAATTCCCTTTATTATCTTTAATATAGAGTCATACCTTGCACGTAGGAAGATGATTGTGGTGATTGGAGGTCAGTCATCTTAGCTCCAGGTCATCTCTGCATGAGTTACTCATGAGAGTGTCCTAAGCCCAATCATCTTTAGCTGCTTCCTCAATCACATTCCCTCTGTCATAAGGTTAGAGGTGGGGATGTTTGCCAACGATTGTGCAACATTCAGCACCATTCACGACACCTCAGATACTGAATCAGTCCATGTTCAAATGCAACAAGTTCTGGACAATATCAGGCTTGCACTGACAAGAGGCAAGCAACATTCATGCCACACAAATGGCAAGCTATGACCATCTTCAATAAGAAACAATCTAACCACCGGGCCTTGACCTTCAAAGGTGCTCCATTCACTGAATGCCCCAGTAACAACAACCCTGAGATTACCATTGACCAGAAACTCAACTGGACCTGCCACAAAAACACAGTGGCTATTAAAGCAGGCTAGAGACTAGGAATACTGGAGTGAGTAACACACCTTATGATTCCCCCCCACCCAACCCAAAGAATGTCTACCATCTACAAATCACAAGTCCGGAGTATGAAGAAATACTCTCCACATGCCTGGATGGATGTAGCTCCAACAACACTCGAGACCCCATCCAGGATAAAGCAGCCAGCTTGATTGGCACTCTATGCACAGACATCCACTCCTCCATCGGGGAATGAGTCTGGGTGGGTTACTCTTTGGAGGGTCGGTATAGACTTGTTGGGCCGAAGGGCCTATTTCCACACAGGGATTCTATATATGATTCTAACTATCTAAGATGCTAACTAGTAGTAGTCAGAACTACCTACAAGATGCACTGTACACCAAAAATTCTTAGACAGCACCTTCCAAATCCGTGACCACTTCCACCTAGAAGGGAAAGGGCAACAAATATATTGGAACATCACCACCTGCAAGTTCCCTTCCAATCCACTCACCATCTTGATTTGGAAATATATTGCCATTCCTTCAGTGTTGCTGGGTCAAAATCCTGCATTGTGGGTATACCTATATCATGTGTACTGCAGCGATTCAAGAAGCCAGCTCACCACCACCTTCTCAATTGCATCCAGGAATAGGCAATGAATGCTGGCCAGCCAATGACTCCCACATCCCACGAGTGAATCAAAGTAAAATAAGCCTGCGTTTTGTACCATATCCACTATTTAATGCATCCTCTTAAGAAGATTTAAATCAGTTTTCCAGACACATATTTTGAAATAAAAGGCACTCTTGCTAGCAGTTTGAAATATGAATGTGTCTTTTTTCCTCCATTTAATTGAGTTTGGCAATGGTAATTAACAATGGAAGTACAGTTTATTCAACCCATTTTCTCTAAATATGCAAATATGATCAACAATAGTTTGCTTAATGTAATTTTTAACTGAGATAATTGTTCATTTGAAAAAGTGAACATTTCCGTGCCTCACTCAGTTATTTGTGAAGACAATCTTGATGCATTACTGCATGTCAAATTGATTCCATATAGGATGGTTAAAAATGTCATCCTACATCTTGGAATCCTTGAATAATGTTATAAATAATCCTTGAATAAGTCCATGCTGCTGCTAAAGTGTACGGCCCACAACTGGACAAGGTACACCAGCAGCGCCAAACTCATGTTTTACACAGATTGAGCAGACCTGCCTGGCTTTTATACTCTTTATTTACAAAATCCTTGGCCCCAAATGCTTTGTGAATTGCTTATCTATCATTTTTACCAACATTGAAGATTTCTCCTCATCATTCCAGTCTCTCATGTGGTGCATTTACATAGCTCCACTGTTTTCATTCCCTTTCCTCAAATTTTTCTACCATATACTTATTCTTTGAATATCTCTCAACACAATACGACTATCTCACTGCTGCAATGATTCATAAATATTATCTATTCTGCTGTCATCTCATGGTCATAACTGCTCATTGAAAAGAAATGCATGAAGATGTGACACATGTGTATTATCCATGTCTGTGTACAATATATCGACATGAGAGGGTATGGTTTTCCTTTTCAATTAAATCAGCTCTGTTACCATTGCTTCTATTATGCTGCCGATCTTTGTGAATGGTTTCTTCTCCGTAAGCCTGCTCCTCTGCTGATGTTTTTGTTCGGGAGGAATGGGTGCAGTGAAATAATTGATCTTAAAAAGCCACTCGTCAAAATTCTTGAATTTAAAATTATTTTTTGATTTCCCTCTAAGGTGTGTACGTGAACAACAGTGCAGCAATTGGAAATGTACTATGCATGGAAATAAATAGGCTTTCTCAAGTGTAATTCGATAAAACTTTAATAAGAATCAAAGAAATAGGAACAGGAGTAGGCCATTTAGTCCCTCAAGCCTGTTCCACCATTCAATAAGATTTTAGCTGATCCAACATTCTTCACACCCACTTGCCTGCTTTTTCCAACCCTTGATAATCTCCAAACTATCTATCTCAGTCTTAAATATACAGAAGGATGCTGCATCCATAGCTCTGTGTGTCAAGGAGTTCCAAAGACACTCAACCCTCTGAGAGAAGAAATTCCTCCTCGTCTCAGTCTTAATTTGGCGCTCTTTATTCTAATATAATGCCCTCTCATCTTCGACTCTCATGTGAGGGTGAAATATCTTCTCAGCATTTACCCTGTCAAGCCCCCAGAATCCATATGTATATATAATATATATTTGAATGAGATCACCTCTCATCCTTTTAAATCCTAATTAGAAGAGTCCCTGTCCATTTAATCTTTGCTTCTAAGACAATCCCTCCATATCATGGATCGTCCCACTGAGCCTTCTCTGAATGGCTTCCAAAGAAATAACATCTTTCCATCAGTAGGGGGACCAAAACTGCTCACAGTACTCTAGACATAGAGTAGACTTCCCTACTCTTATTCTCCAACCTCCTGGAAATAAGGGCCAATATTTTGTTTGTCTTCCTGATTTCCACTAATATTTCCTGAATGGCCACTCACAAATTTATCAGTTCCTCTTATTATTCCCAGAAATATTATGCATCCACATGCAATACATTACGTTCTATTAATCCCCACCCCCTGAATTTTCAATGGTGTTACCATCACTGACTCCCCACAATCAACATCATTGACCAGAAACTCAACTAGACTCACTGCATAAACACAGTGGCTACAAGAGCAGGTCAGAGGCTAGGAGGACTGGGGCGAATAACTCACCTCCTAACTCCTGAAAGCCTGTCCACCATCTACAAGGCACAAAGTCAGAAGAGGTGGGGAATACTCCCCACTTGCCTGGATAGGTGCAGCTCCAATGACATTCAAGAAGCTTGACATAATCAAAGCCAAAGCAGCTCACTTTATTGGCACCACATCTACAAACATCTACTCTTTCCATCACCAATGCTCAGTAACAGCAGTATGTACTTTCTGCAAGATGCACTGCAGAAATTCACCAAAGTTCCTCAGACAGCATCATCCAAACCCACGACCATTTCCATCTAGAAGCATGAGGGCAGATGATACATGGGAATACCACCACCCGCAAGTTCCCCTCCAAGCCATTCACTATCCTGACTTGGAAATATCGTTTACTGTTGCTGGGTCAGAATCCTGGAATTCCCTTCCTAATGGCATTTTGGATCAACCCACCTCAGGTGGACTCAAGAGTTCAAGATGGCAGCTCACTACCATCTTCTCAAGGGCAACTAGGGACATGCAATAAATGTTGGTTCAGCCAGCAACACCCACAATGAACAAAAGTGACTTGTTAAATAGAAAATAACATTTGAATAGTTTCTTTCATGGGGTAGAGGCTTGGGAGAGAGGAAGAGCAATCATTTATGTTTACATTTGTCATAAATAATCAGTGTAATATTTACATGTCCTGTACTTGCAAATGTTAAATAATATTGCGCAGGTACCAGAATTTATCCAATTTAATATGTTTGAGTCGAATACCCTTTTTCATTTCCTATTCCTCACAAGCACTCAATCTGAATTATTAGTTGATTAAACAGGTACATTAACATTACTCCAGTCAGACCAAAATAATTTTCTTAGCCAACATGATTGATTTATCTTCAAAGCTATGTATTAAACACTATTCAATGATCTATCTGACTGTTCAGTGGCATAACATGGATGGAGAGATAAAGTTTTGTGCAAAATGTTACATTTTAATGTTGCTATTGAAATTAGCTTTTCGGAAAAAAAACGATTTCTGCAGTTATTAGTCCTCTTCCAAGTCACTTTCTATCAGTGAGCTGTTAGGGCTGTTGAGATGGAAAAGTTCAGCATTGTGTGGTGAGAATGTCCATTAGAACTGCTGATTTTCTGTGTGGTTGGTTTGTGGACAGCATTTAACTTTGAATTGCTTTAGCAGAGGACCTATTAACTAAAGTGTACCATTGAACTTCTTCAATATTTACTCTGTGTCTTCAATCAGTTCACTTCGTGACAACAAGCGGCTTTCACACTTGCAAATCTGGCAAACAGAGTGTAACATGTCCTCAGTTCATTTTGGAGCTTTCCCTTTGTGCTAGCAAGTTTATCGCAGCCTAACTAAAGATGAGGAAAGAAAACTATCATACAAAATACTGATGACTGACAGGTTTATTGAAAAACTGCTCTGTTTGTTTGGACAAACTGTCAGATACAGATAGTGCTTCTACCTCAGTCCTCAGGCTGAAAAGAATTTCCGAGAAAACTGTTTTATTGTTGCTGATCTCGGGTGTTGAAGCTAATTGTCCTATCAATGGATAACATCTGTTACTGCCTGTGCATGGCAACAATGTGCAGTTCAGATTTCATGGAAGATTTCATAAAGAACTCTGAATAGAAATGTGAACGTGCACAGCATGCTAAATCATGGATCAAAACTTTACTGTGGAGAATGAAACCAAACCTCAGCAAATTTTTTCTTATTATTAAACAGATACTGGAATAGCTTGAGGCTGAGCAATGCAGAGGGTGGGTATCATGAACGGAATGTTTCGTTTAACATTTGACCATTTTTTATTTTTATCTTCCCTTTAGTTTTCTTTCATGCGTTTGTAAGTAATTGTTTGAAACATCAATTTACTGTTATGGACCTGATCAAACCCCCTTCAAATGTATCAAGGAGATAGCCTGGACCGGAGTGTTTTCTTATTTAAAGGTAACTGTCAGGTACTATGTCCCGATGTATTTTGATTGGTCACACTGCCTGGGTTTAAGCAAAACACACTTTATTCTTACGCTATAGTTAAAAAACAAGCGAAAGATAGGAAAATTCATTTTAATTGTTTCGGAAAACTTAATAGATTATTTATCTACTAAACAGCAACTGTTCCAATATAGTAACATCCCATAAATCCACCCCTAGCAAAGGCAAATTCAGTAAAATAGATTTGTCTCACATGTAATTCTAGCAGCAGAGATAAACTAAGTTTTTAGCTGTAGCAAAGAGAGAGAGATGTATCAGCTTGCACAACTTGCTTTCAAAAAAAGCCCAACGAATACTGAAAGTTAAATGAAAGCTCTGGTTCTAAGGGAGCCTGACTCCACCTATTCAGACTGCTTCTTTTAATCCAATTTGAAACAAAACACAAGGCCTCACAAGCTGTTTACTTTATTGGCTTGTAACAGACCAGTAGTACTGTTTCAACCTCACTTCATAAAAGACAGCAAGAAAAAATACACTTCTTAAACCTATAATATCATCACATCTCCTTTTTTTAAAAATGAGCCAACAATGTACAAAGATGCTTCCTTTTTAAAAACCGTTAGTCTTACGCTATTAGGACATTACAATACTGATGCATTACATTGACTCTAAGCAAGCAAACATTCAACAATATAGTCTATTTCAGTCCATTTCTTCCGCTACCAAATACCTTCATTTTTCTTTATCAAAGTCATCATGACATGTTGGCAATTGTGTTCCCTCATCCTGTCACAAGTGTACAGATTGTTCTGCTAAAACGCAATAGCTGTGTTCCTCTGCACCCTTGCACTAAAAATCATGCTATGGAAAACTACTAGAGAAAATTGCACCTTAGAAGATCACTGAAGGAAATTGTTATACTCATTCAGTTGAAAGTTTGCATTATCCAAACAATATCCACAAATCTTCAATTACGTTTTAGCCAATTTGCACTGTTGAAACACACGTTATAAAGGAACAACCTATAATTTCAAAATTAAATGGCTGTAACAATAAACTCCATCTAAGTAGTCTGGTAGTTAGATCTTTTTTTTCCAAAGGGGTTATGATCAGAATATATAATTGTCTCAGACACATTACCGGCAACATATATTTAAAGTGTCGCAATGCCAATACCAAACTCAAGGTCTCCTTCTCAATTGTGGAATATTTTTGTTGATGAATATTCAACTTTCTGGAAAAATACCCAATAGGTCTTTCTATTTTCTTCTCTGCTTGTAAGAGTACAGCACTAAAACTCCTGATGAAGGCCTTATACCCGAAACATCGATTGTCTTGTTCCTCGGATGCTGCCTGACCTGTGCTTTTCCAGCACCACACTCTCGACTCTGATCTCCAGCATCTTACTCCTAGCACCAAAACGCACATCACTTGCATTGATAGCCAATTTGAATGGCTTTGTGTCATTAGGCATGGTTAACACTGGGGCAGTGGTTAACACAGCTTTCAGGCTGTCAAATGTTTTCTGACATGCCTCCATCTACTGAAATTTTCTTCACTTCTTCAACCATGCTGTTAACATTTGGTACGAGTTTTGGATAAAGATCAATTAGTCCCAGGAATCGTAATGCTTCCCTCTTCATCGGTAGTATGGGAAACTCACCAATAACTTTTGTTTAAACATCCCTTGAGGCCATTTGTCCATGTCCAACGACATGGCCCAGGAATGTGATTTGGGTTTTTGTGAACACCCTCTTAGCCAGGTTTTTCACCAAGCCCACCTGCTGAAGTTGATTGAACAATTCCAATAGATGTTCCAAATATTCCTTCCATGTGTGATTAAAAATCACCAGATCATTTGTGAACACAACTGAATAATCATGAAATGACTTTAATTGGTTAGCCTTTGAAATGCAGCTTGTGTGTTTTCATACCAAATGACAATAAAGGATAATCTATTCTATATTCTTTTCTAAGTTACAAAATTTTAAACTAGTAAAGTCAATTTGGTGTCATCAAAGCTGAAATTTCCTTTGGTCGCTTAGATAAATGTACCTGCCAGTATCCTTTGAGTAAGTCCAGCTTTGAAATATATATTGCTTGACCGACCTCCTCAATGCAGTCTTCCAGCTGTGGAATAGGATCCAAATCAAATTTTGTAGAGGCTGTAATTTTGTGGCAATTCAAAGTTTGTGTGAAGATTTGTAGCTCGGGTGCTCGTTGTTGTGGTTGTGTTCGCTGAGCTGGGAATTTGTGTTGCAGACGTTTTGTCCCCTGTATAGGTGACATCCTCAGTGCTTGGGAACCTCCTGTGAAGCACTTCTGTGTTGTTTTCTCCGGCATTTATAGTGGTTTGTCCCTGCTGCTTCTGGTTGTCCGTTCCAGCTGTCCGCTGCAGTAGCCGGTATATTGGGTCCAGGTCAATGTGTTTGTTGATAGAATCTGTGGATGAGTGCCATGCCTCTAGGAATTCCCTGGCTGTTCTCTGTTTGGCTTGTCCTATGATAGTAGTGTTGTCCCAGTCGAACTCATGTTGCTTGTCACCTGTGTCTGTGGCTACTAAGGATAGCTGGTTGTGTCGTTTCGTGGCTAGTTGGTGTTCATGGATACGAATTGTTAGCTGTCTTCCTGTTTGTCCTATGTAGTGTTTTTTACAGTCCTTGCATGGGATTTTGTACACTACGTTGATTTGTGGCAATTGACGTACAAATGTTGGGGACCACCCTGGTTTTCGTACCACCACAACAGGTGATCTCCATTCTCTGCAACTCACTTCAATTATAATGCTGTTGTACATGGTTTCAATCTCTTTTTGAATCTGTGCCACTTTTAGAGGGTTAAGTCTATAAGGATGTTGCTTAACTTAATGGTAAGGTCCTAGGGAGTGTTGCTGAACAAAGAGACCTTAGAGTGCAGCTTCATAGCTCCTTGAAAGTGGAGTCGCAGGTAGATAGGATAATGAAGAAGGTGTTTGGTATGCTTTTCTTTATTGGTCAGAGTACTGAGTACAGGAGTTGGAAGGTCATGTTGCGGCCATACAGGACATTGGTTAGGCCACTATTGGAATATTGCGTGCGATTCTGGTCTCCTTCCTATCGGAAAGATATTGTGAAACTTGAAAGGGTTCAGAAAAGATTTACAAGGATGTTGCCAGAGTTGGAGGATCTGAGCTACAGGGAGAGGCTGAACAGGTTGGGGCTGTTTTCTCTGGAGCGTCGGAGGCTGAGGGATGACCTTATAGAGGTTTACAAAATGATGAGGGGCATGGATAGCGTAAATAGGCAAAGTCTTCTCCCTGGGGGTTGGGGAGTCTAGAACTAGAGGGCGTAGGTTTAGGGTGAGAGGGGAAAGATATAAAAGAGATCTCAGGGGCAGCTTTTTCACTCAGAGGGCGGTACATGTATGGAATGAGCTGCCAGAGGAAGTGGTGGAGGCTGATACAATTGCAACATTTAAGAGGCATTTGGATGGGTATATGAATAGGAAGGGTTTGGAGGGATATGGGCTGGGTGCTGGCAGGTGAGATTAGATTGGTTGGGATATCTGTTTGGCATGGATGGGTTGGACTGAAGGGTCTGTTTCCGTGCTGTGCATCTCTCTGACTCTATGACTCTTATAGCTGGAACAACATTTCCTGTATCTATATCATGCACAATCATGTCAGTATTTGCCAGCTTATTCCCACGTATCTCTTTCATGTGATTGGAATAACTCCTTCAGGTCATTTTGATTTTTCTCTGGAAGTTAACTCAATAATTTATCCCAATCTTATTGTTATTATTCAGTTTAATTTGAGGAATATCCAATTCAAATAATCTGGATATGGTTCTTCTCTCTAAACTGTAATAAGTACCACATTCTCCTTTTACTTTGCTTCCCTACCAACACACCGTTTGTGCACATTCATAGGACACACTCTGTGATTTTTTCTTTTATTTGGCACTCTTATCAAATAATTAATCTCACTCAATTTCCTTTCAATTTGGTGAGGCCCATGAACTCTTGCTTTTCAAGATTGACCGCCCATTGACAGTAATATTTGAACTTTGTCTCCTCCAGCAAAACTACCAATTTTTGATTTCTTATCTAATTCATGTCCATCAGATGCTGAGCTATTTCCAAATGCCATCTAAACAACTCACTTCACTTGATCTTCCCCTAAAATTTGACACATAGTCCAAAAATGTGGTCTCTGATTCTGACTTAACCTTACTATTTTTTCCTTCATTAAATTCAGTTGTCTTAGACAATAGACAATAGGTGCAGGAGTAGGCCATTCTGCCCTTTGAGCCTGCACCACCATTCAATATGATCATGGCTGATCATCCTTAATCAGCATCCTGTTCCTGCCTTATCTCCATAATCCTTGATTCCACTATTATTGAGTGCTCTATCCAACTCTTTCTTAAATAAATCCAGAGACTGGGCCTCCACTGCCCTCTGGGGCAGAGCATTCCACACAGCCACCACACTCTCTGGGTGAAGACGTTTCTCCTCATCTCTATCCTAAGTGGTCTACCCCATATTTTTAAGCTGTGTCCTCTGGTTCGGCACTCACCCATCAGCGGAAACATGTTTCCTGCCTCCAGAGTGTCCAATCCTTTAATAATCTTATATGTCTCAATCAGATCCCCTCTCAGTCTTCTAAACTCAAGGGTATACAAGCCCAGTCACTCCAGTCTTTCAGCGTAAGGTAGTCCCGCCATTCCAGGAATTGACCTTGTGAACCTACGCTGCATTCCTTCAATAGCCACTTCATGTCCAAAAAGTAATTCAAATGGACTGAATTTATTTGATTCATTAGGTGCATCCCTAATTGCAAAACATACAAATGGAATTTGTTTATCCCAATCCTTTGGATGTCATGACTATGAGCCCTCAACATGGTCTTTAAAATTTGATGCCACCATTCTGATGTTCCTTGCATTTCTGGATGGTACATATTTGATTTAAATTGTTTTACTCATAGGCTATCCATAGCTTCCTTGGTTAATTTTGATGTAAAATTGGCCCTTGATTTGATTGTATGTCTGTGGGTAGTCCGTATGTGGTAAAAATTTGAGTAACTCTCTGCAGTCCTTCAAACCGTGGTTTTGGGTCATGGAATGGCCTCTGGAAATCTAATAGATATATCCATTATCGTCAATAAATTTAGCTTCCCACTTTTTGTTTTAGAGAGGGGTACTCTGTGATCAATCATTTACTCCTGTCAATGGTTTCTCAAATGTTGGAATAGATATTAACGGTGTTGGTTTAATCATGGCCTTAGGTTTTCCTATTACTTGACATTTATGACATGTCCAGTAAAATTCAACCTCATCTCTGTGTAGTCAAGGGTAACAAAAGTGTTTTTTATGTTTTGGTTGGCGTTTTCCTTATTCCCAAATGGCCTCCAACTTGTACCTCATCTACTGCCTGCAACACCTTCTTTCTGTAACCCACAGATGATCACATGATGATCCTCTACCCATTTCTCTTCCACCTGAATATGTATTGGTCTCCATTTCCTCATCAATACTTCATTTTAAAGATAATAATGTTCTGGGATACACTCAGGCCCTTCTATATGTGTTTTTTTAATGCAATTACTTTATTTTTTCATCTTTCTGTTGTAATTCAGCTACTATCCACCTGGTCCTCCACCTGCTCTTGTTTTTTCTCAACCATTTGATCAAACATTTAGCTCCTGATAATTGAAATTCAGCTTGCTCATCTTTAATCTATGATTTCTTTGTGACCTTGTTACAACATGGTCAGGAAAAGTTCCAGGATGTACTTCCTGTAAAATATCAGTTGCCTGATTTTCTACCGGCTTTTTAACCACAGTATGCGTCATTCTACCTGAGATCCAGCTATTTCATTCCTGAGGATAAACTGTATTTCTGGAACAGTGAATTTCTCTATAACTTCTATCCCAACACTTCATCACTCTTCTCTGGACTCTCCAACCTCACCTTATACAATGGGACACTATGATTCTCCCCATGATTTCTACATTATACCAACTTTTCTGAAAATACTGCTTCCACAGCACACACCTACTTGCCTCTCACTATCAAAGATTGACTTGCTCCTGTACCTCTTAGTATTTTGATTTCTTTACCTGGTCCTCTTGGTACACATGAGTAAACCTTATCCACACAGGTAAATTGTTTATAGAGATCTGGTTATTCTTAACCAATTCCTGAACAAGCTTTACATTCTTTTGCAGCTCATTAACTTTCACTGGGATCTCCTTTACCACTTTAATAAACCCCTGTATGGCTTATCTTGTTTTCTAGTGCTTTTCTTAAACCACCAATACTGCAACTTCATGTGTCCTACTTTATTGCAGTGTAAATATCTGAGTTTTTTTTATTTTACTTTTGTTCGCCCCTCATGGATTTCTTTTTTAACCTGAGATAAACTTTCTTCAATGAGATCTCCTTTTCCTTTACTAGCTGAGGATTTCTCTTTTCCCTAATTTCTATCCCTCACAGGTTAAATTGAATGTCGGAAACCAAACTTTGATTTATCAACTAACTCATAATCATCTGCCAGTTCTGCCTTGTTATCTTGCTGTTTTCACTCTCTGCTCTTCTACATGAGTGTTCATTGCTTCAGGAAATGAATTTTTGAACTCTTCCAATATAATTGTCTCTCTCAGAGTGTCATATGTCTGCTCTATTTTCAACACCCTTCTTCACTTATCAAAATTAATTTGTTTGATCCTTTCATACTTTATGTACTTTTGACCAGATTCCCTTCTTAGATTCCTGAAGTGTCTATAGATTTTTAGCACTAGTTCATATGCACATAAGATGGTTTTTTTTCCACCTCACCATTTTCACCAGATACCTCCCCTGATAGTGGTGCAAAAAGCTCACCAGCTTTACCTACAAATTTTGTTTGAATCAACGATAAGCTCATGGTCACAGGCCATTTCATTTGTTCAGCCACTTTCCCAAATGAAATGAAAAAGGTTTTGACAACCTTCCCATCAAACTTTGGTAATGCTTGGGCATATTTAAACAGGTCGCCACAGGCCTTTGGCTGTGATGGGTTTGCTCTTCATCACTGTCCCCATCATTACTCTTATTTTCTACCTTCACCATTTTAAGTCGAGAGTGTGGTGCTGGAAAAGCACAGCAGGTCAGGCAGCATCTGAATAGCAGGGGAGTTGACATTTCGGGCAAAAGCCCTTCATCAGGAAGGCCTTCCTGATGAAGGGCTTTTGCCCGAAATGTCAACTGTTCCTGCTCTTCAGATGTTGCCTGACCTGCTGTGCTTTTCCAGCACCACACTCTCGACCAGCATCTGCAGTCCTCATTTTTGCCTAGTTGATCTTCACCATTTTAAGTCAACTTTCCTCTTTCATTGCCAATTTCTGAAATTCAAGACCTCTTTCTTACTCCCTCTACTAGGGCCTTCATTTGTTCTTCTTTCTCCTCTGCTTTTAATCATGATTCAAACTGTTTAATTGTCTTTTCACATTCAAGCTGCTTCATTTGCAATTGAAGTTTAGCCAATCGCAATGATTCTGTTGTGTTCCTGACAATTGTAATTGCAGAGTTCTTGCTGCCACTATTTCACTTTTTCCCACAGACACAGGCAACTTCAACTTCAACTTGTTTGTCAGTCCAAAAAGCTTTGCCTAGCTTACTTGCTGTAAAACACCTGGTGTGACTTCTTCCACCCCCAGGAAACTCTTAGTGACTCAAAGAGCCATTGCTACACAAGGCACACCCTGCTTAAACCAATTGAGTACAATACCTAAAGAATAAAAACATATACCTAACACATACCACTCACTGTCTTTGAGTCTAATAATCCTAAACCCAGCCTGGAATTATAGGTTTGATTCTGACAAGAGCTCCCAATTTGTTATGGACCAGAACAAATCCCCTTCAAGTATATCTCAGATATAACTGGACCCAAACTTTTTCTTATTTAAAGGCAAGTGTAAGGTGCTGTGTTCTAGATGCAATTCAATTGGTTATACTCCTTAACTTTAAGTAAAACATGCTTTATCCTAACTCTACAGTTAAAATACAAACATAAGAAAGAAGAATTGGTCTAACTTTAACTGCATTGGAAAACTTAACAGAATAATAGATGATATAACTACTGAACAGCAGCTGTTCCAATATAGCCGGCACATCCCATAAAATGCAGCTCTGGCAAAGGCAGACTCGGTAAAATAGATTTGTCTCACATGCAGTTCTAGCAGCAGAGAGAAGCTAAGCTGTTAGCTGTAGCAAAGAGAGGGAGATGTGGCAGCTTTCACAAACAGCTTCCAAAAAAACCCAACAACTACTGAAAACTAAGCTGAAGCCATGGTTCTGTGGGTGTCTGATTCCACCCATTTATGCTACTTATATTGTTCCAACTTTCAAAAAAAAAAGGCCTTACAAGCGATTTACTTTATTGGCTTGAAACAGACTGCTCCTTACCTCTATCTCAACCTCTCCTCACTAAAAACAAAAGACAAAATACATCTCTTAAAGCCATAGTATCATCACATTACCCTCCTGATGTTTTTTTTTCTTTCTATCTATAATGTACTATTGTGAAAAAGAGACTGACTTTCTTTTTAGTTTATTCTTAGGATATCGCCATTGCTGTCAAAATTTACATTTATTGTCGACTTCTAGTTGCCCTTGAGATAGTGGTCAGGAATTAGCAACTTGTACCATTGTTGTGTTTTTGTGGTGATGGCACTCTGGAAATACACATTAGATGGGGGAGTTCCAAGGTTTAACCCAACGATACTGAAGGAATTAGTGACATATGTCCAGGTTTAGATTGTGTGTGAGCGTGTGTGAGAGACCAAGAAGTGATGATGTTCCCTTAAAGCTGCTGCCTTTTCCCTTCCAGGCAATAGAGTTTGTAGATTTTAAATGAGTTGCTGAAATTGCCTTGGTACTGATGCAGTGCAGCTTGTAAATAGTACACAATGAAACTATGGGATGGCAATGGAAAATGAAATGGATATATAAACTGGCATATGGAGTGACAAAGCAGTGAATTGCTTGTCCTAGGATCTGTTGAATTTCGTGCCTTGATGGGTCTAGCTACAAGAAAATTCAAGTGAAGAGTTTTCGGTTACATTCAGTTTGACTATAGATGCTTGTGAAATAGGGCATGAGTCCATTGAATTGCTTTCCAAAGTACTTTCTTTTTTTAATGTACTTTTCTATGCTTGCATTTCTAGAATTTCATGATGGTGGCTATGTTCAGACAAAGAACTAGTTCATAAATGGAAGGAGAAAATTAATTATGTAAAAAGAGGAGAAAAATCAACACTTATAAGTTCATTGTAAACATTTAAAATTTTGCTGATTACATTAGTGGAGACTCAGAGTCAAAGATTCATAGAGCTGTACAGCATGGAAACAGACCCTTCCATGCCAACCAGATATCCTAAACTAATCTAGTCCCATGTGCCATCATTTGGCTCATCTCCCTCTAAACCCTTCCTATTCATTTACCCATCCAGATGCCTTTTAAATGCTGTAATTGTACCAGCCTCCACTACTTCCTCTGACAGATCATTCCATGCACACCCCACCCTCTGCTTGAAAAAGTTGCCCTAGGTCCCTTTTAGATCTTTCCCCTCTCACCTTTAACCTAGTTTTCGAGTCTGCTACCCTGGGTAAAGATCTTGGCTATTCACCCTATCCATGCCGCTCATGACTTTATAAACCTCTATAAGGTCACCCCTCAGCCTCTGTCTATTTAGCCTCTCCCTATAGCTCAAACCCTCCTACTCTGGCAACATCCTTGGAAATCTTTTCTGAACCCTCTCAAGTTTCACAACATCCTTCTTAAAGCAGGGAAATCAAAATTGAATGCAGTATTCCAAAAGTGGCCTAACCCATGTACTGAACAGCCACAATATGACTCATATATTCAATACACTGGCTCATATATTCAATAAAGGCAAGCATACCAAACATCATCTTCACTATCCTTATGGGCAGCATGGTGGCACAGTGGTTAGCACTGCTGCCTCACAGCGCCAGAGACCCGGGTTCAATTCCTGCCTCAGGCCACTCTCTGTGTGGAGTTTGCACATTCTCCCTGTGTCTGGGTTTCCTCCAGGTGCTCCGGTTTCCTCCCACAGTCCAAAAATGTGCAGGTTAGGTGAATTGGCCACGCTAAATTGCCCGTAGTGTTAGGTGAAGGGGTAAATGTTGGGGAATGGGTCTGGGTGGCTTGCGCTTCAGCGGGACGGTGTGCATTTGTTGGGCTGAAGGGACTGTTTTCACACTGTAAGTAATCTAATCTAATCTAATCTAATCTATCTACCTGTGGCTCCACTTTCAATGAACTATGGACCTGCACTCCATGGTCTCCAATGCATCCCAGGACTTACCATTAAGTGTATAGGTCCTGCTCTGATTTGCCTTACCATATGAGTTGTTGTTTAGCTGTTCCATTTGGAATCAGAATTGATTTGTTAATATTTATTCCTATGGTATAAATTATTAAGATTATTTGAAATTCAGTATTGAAGTATTTGTTCTGATCAATGCAAGTTAATAATTCTGGAACTGAAAGTTAGTCCCGTTGATGGTGGTCATAAAACTAATGTTGATTGTCTTAAAAACCTATTTGGTTCAGTAAATTCATTTCAATGTTCTGGCCTCGCCAGTCTAGAACATGTGTGACACTTAGCCAAAAGCAATGTGGTCTCCTATTAATTGACTCCTGCAATGTCTTTAGAAGCTTCTCAGTTTAGCAACAAATAATGATAAGTAGACAGACATGGAATAGAGGAATACAGACCATGTGTAGGGAGATGGGATTAGTTTAGAATGGCATCATGGTTGGCACAGACATGGTGGGCTGAAGGGCCTGTTACTGTGCTGTACTGTTCTGTGTTCTGTGGGCAACAAACATTTGCTTTGCCAGCAATGCTCTGGTCAAGTCAAGAATAAAGAGAAAACAAATAAGAATTTCAACAGCATGTCTCTTCTTTAAGAAATGGTCAACTTCTGTAGTCAAGCAACAAAACAAGTTGCTGGCTGAATGAAACTCTTATATTTTAAAATTGATTGACAAGCCAAAAATTATGTCATTATCAGAATAATATTTTAAATGGTCTCAATCAACGTGACAGATTGTCTGTTAGCAAATATAAAGAAAATACAAGAGGTTAGATTTAATTAGGTGTTATCCTTCACAAAGTGACAATTTTCTGCAGCTTTGGCTGCAGCAGTATTTAGCTCCATTGATATTTTGATAACCTTTCAGACCAGCTTAATTGTTGATGTTAAACATTACTGTTTAGCTGCTTGGAGGCTTGAGATTAAATGATGGACCAAAAGATGACTTGTATAATTACAGAGCAAATCGACAGGACATTCTCCTTAGCTTCTGAAACCAAACTGATGAGAGTGAAGAATATTCACCAACTCACAGCCCGGGAGAGTGACACACTGCCACTTGCACCTGTCTTTTCCAAGTACATTATGCAACAGATTTGTGTGGAATCCTAGCACATTATGGTTTCCTTCATTTTTACAAGTAGAAGGATTTTTTAAATCATTTGTGTTGTTAGTGGGTCTCTGACAAACAACATATTTGATCTTTGTTAGGATCTCTTTGTTCTTGAAAACCACAGGGAAATATAAGCCATGAAAGAGTCAAATACCTTGGTTAAGACAAAGTCCTAAAACAACTACTGCAATTGTTTGTGCATCGACCTGCAATTTAAATTTAGCACCAAGTCGGCATGAAATTTGTAATTTTCAGTCACGGTTCTAAATGCCATGAAAAGCACACGAGTGGGCGTAAGAGTGTGAGAGTGAGTTGAAACGCTTAGACTTATTGCTTTAGCCTGAGCCCTGACAAACCTGCTTTTGGCATATTGCAGATGAGTCAAAGCACAGTGTTACTATGGTGAGGATGTGACTAAATTAGTGCTTATTTTCTGTATTGTTTTCCCACTAAGTCCTTCTCTCCCATATTTTTTCAAAGTCCGCACTTGGGGACAATGAAAAAAATGTCCTGCTAGGTTGATGGGGAGGGTTGCTTTATATTAATTTAGGTGTGAGGAAAATTGTGATCACATGATCAAACATGTTGCCTCTCTGTCCTCATGGGAGCCGTGCTAGTGAGTTATTAGACTACACGTGACACTTGAGTCTGATATTACCTTACCCCGTCCAGCCTGTGCTGTTTTATCATGTTATATCTTTTCCATATCATTGCCTCAATCCACTATCCAACCCCTCCCAATTACCATGAAGTTCTGCAAAAGGTGAAAGATCAGAGAAAAGAAATTAGTGACAAATTGCTCTCCGGACTCTAATAACAAGCAGACAGCTCCCAGGAGTGGTTTGAAGACAGGTCCTGCTAGACCCAGTTACCTTGAAAGGTCATTACATCAGCAATCTCCAGAACTTGAGCTTGCAGTAAAGAAGGCTTTCAGTGCTTGCAGAGCATGTCCATTCATTACACATTCTGGTGACATGTACTAGAGGTGAGTGACTCTCCATGAGAAGGTTAAAAATCACACAACGCCAGGTTATAGTCCAACAGGTTTAATTGGAAGCACACTAGCTTTCGGAGCGACGCTCCTTCATCAGGTGATTGTCATGAGATCCATGACATCCAAGCGATCCATGAGAAGATGTACCTTGAGACATCTGATAGTTCTCGACTTGAATGGATTATAGAGTCAAAGAGTTATAGAGCTGTACATATGGAGACAGACTCTTTGAGCCAACTTGTCCATACCAACCAGATATCCTAAATTAATCTAGCCCCATTTGCCAGCATTTGATTCTCATCCCTCTAAACACTTCCTATTTATGTACCCATGCAGATGCCTTTTAAATGTTGTACTTGTACCAGCCTACAAGACTTCCTCTGGCAGCTCATTCCATACATGCACCACGCTCTGCATGAAAATGTTGCCGCTTAGGTCCCTTTTAAATCTTTGTCCTTTCACCGTAAACCAATGCCCTCTAGGTTTGAACTCCCCCACCCCAGGAAAAATACCTGGACTATTCACCCTCACCGTGCCTCTCATGATTTTATAAACATCTATGTGGTCACCCCTCAGCCTCTGATGCTAAGGGAAAACCAGTGCCAGCCTATTCAGCCTCTCTCTCCAGCTCAAATTCTCCAACCCTGGCAACCTTGTTGTAAGTCTTTTCTGAAGACTTTCAAGTTTCACAACATCCAAGGATGTGAAAGTCAGGCGGATTGGCCATGTGAAATTACCCATGGTGTTCAGGGATATGTGGGTTAGGTGCATTAGCCATGGGAAATGCAGGGTGACAGGGATAGGGTAGGGGTTGAGTTTGGGTGGGATAGTCTTCGACGAGGTCAGTGTGAACTCGTTGGGCTGAATTGCTTGTTTCCAAATTGTCTGGATCTTATTCTATTTTAATATCCTTCTACGGCGGGGAGACTGGCCTAACCCATGACCTGTATAGCTGCAACATGACCTCCCAACTCCTATACTCAATGCACTGACCAATAAAGTTAAAAATCACACAACACAAGGTTATAGTCCAACAGATTTATTTGGAAGTACAAGCTTTTGGAGCGCTGTTCCTTCGTAAAGTATTGAGTGGAGCAGGATCGTAGGACACAGAATTTATAGCAAAAGATCATAGTGTCATACAACTGATACGATATATTGAATACACCGAGATTGCTGTTAAGTCTTTCATCTTTTAGAGTGGACTATAACCTTGTGTTCTGTGATTTTTTAACTTTGTCCACCCGAGTCCAATGCCGGCACCTCCACATCCTGACCAGTAAAGGCAAGCATACTAAATGCCTTGTTCACTATCCTATGTACCTGCGACTCCACTTTCAAGGAACTATGAACCTGCACTCCAAGGTCTTTTTATTCAGCAACACACCCCAGGATCTTACCATTAAGTGTATAAGTCCTGGCCTGATTTGCCTTTCCAAAATGCAGCACATCATATTTATCTAAATTAAACTCCATCTGCCACCCCTTGGCCTATCGGCCCATCTGATCAAGATCCCTTTGTACTCTGAGGCGACACCCTCGCTGTCCACTATATCTCCAATTTTGGTGTCATCTGCAAACTTACTAAATATACCTCCTATGTCCACACCCAAATCGTTTATATAAAAGCAATGAACCCAGCACCAATCCTTGTCACATACCACTGGTCACAGGCCTCCAGTCAGAAAATTACCCCTCCACCACCACCCTTTGTCTTCTACCTTTGAGCAGTACTGTATCCACATGGCTAGTTCTCCCTTTATTCTATGTGATTTTACCTTACTAAAGTCTATCGAGATCACGTCCACCGCTCTGCCCTCTTCAATCTTCTTCATTACTTCTTCAAGAGAACTCAATCCAGGTAGTGAGACACGATTTCCCACAAACAAAGCCAAGTTGACTATCCATAATCAGCCCTTGACTTTCCAATTACATGGAAGTCCTGTCTCTCAGAATGTCCTCCAACAACTTCCCCACCACTGATCATCAGGTTCACCAGTTTATAGTTTCCTGACGTTTCCTTACCACCTTTGTTAAATAGTGGCACCATGTTTACTAGCCTCTAGTCTTCTGGCATCACATCTGTGGCCATCAATGATTCAAATACCTCAGCAAGGGGCCTAGCAATCATTTCCTAGCTTCCCACTGAGTTCTAGCGTACACCTATCAGGTTCTGGGAATGTATCCACCTTTATGTTTTAAGATGTCCAGCACCTCCTCCCCTGTAATATGGATATTTTTCAAGATGTTGCTATTTATTTCCCCACGTTCTGTCTTCCATATCCACAATTAGATTCAGATCATCAGGTTCTCCCTCACTTATTTAGTTAAAATAGCTTATCATATTGACCAAATCAGTTCTTCTCATTATCTCAGCAGAATCATATGAGTCTCTTTACAATTCAAGGTTGTCTAAAATTCCCAAGCCTTTAAAACCCACTGTGACAACTGAACCTTAAAAGGGCTTCACTTCAGCAATTCTCTGAAACATTTGCTAATGCCATCGTGTTTGATAATTAAAATTAAGCTCAGTGTTTTAAATGAGATGTAACAAAGACCTTGCCCAAAGTAACACAGTATATTTCTTTCCTTGCATTTAATTTCATTGCCTTCCTACAATGATTGAATACCCTTAAAGATTCAAACATTAATCCAAGTCTCGGCTATTCTCCCTGTCAGTAGTTTCTGAACACAGAATGCAGCATAGTGTATACCTGTTTGTTGTTTCCCCAACCCATATGACTTACACATTTATCTATATTAAAGTTTATCTGTCAGATGCAAGATGTTTCTCTTTTGATTCAAGATTTCCCTGTAAACTATTCTACTTCTGCAACACAGACATCTTTGCATTCACAGATGTCAAAAATTTGCTTGCTGGCTTTTTTGTTACAATGTTAAACATGTTGCATTAAATATGAGCTGCTATTGATGTTTTCTTCCTGCTTTGCCTCTGAGAAAACCCTCATTACATTCGTGTATCAATGCTTCCCTGCCCATATTATAACCTGTGCTTTATTCTGATGGTGTTCACAATCGGGAAAGGGGTTCCCCTTGCAGTGGGAATGAATTGTTCATTAACTATTAAGACAAGCTAATGAATTGTATAAATTAAAGGGAAGATATTACAGACACAGGAAATCTAAAACCACAAACAGGAAGTACTGGAAATATTCAGGTCAAGCAGTGCCTTTGGATTAACAAATATTACTCAGTCCGTTCTCTCAAGTTTATTATGTTTATTATTTGTATTTTTCAAGGAAATAACAAAACTAATTTGTTAACACTATAACTATTGTCTCAGACCTCTTTTCAATCATGAGTAGAAATAGACCATTTTAAGACATAATATTTAATGTATACCTTTTGTCAAATCAAAAACATGAATTCCTTTAGCTGCATTTTTCAAAAATTGAACTCCAACCTCCATTCGAATAGTTCAAAAAATAAACTCATGTGGGTTATATAATGCACTTTTTTGTTAATATGATCAGCAGTAATTTAAAAAATCTTATTGAAGTAACTCCACAAAGGCTGGTATCACCATTTCACCCTTTATTTACTTGCGCATACTACATGACACTGACCCAGCTAACACAGATCCAGCTCCTAGAGTGAGCAAAACCATTGACATTCCTGTTTATTTTTTTTTGTGCACGAATCTTTATTCAATTTCCACCACCAGGAAGAAAGGAAACACCCGAGTGGCCAGTGACAAACAGTGCCCTTCACAACAAAGGCAATGGTGCGTGATCAAACAGTGAAGGGCAGACATTCCTGTTTATATCTGTCAGCCAGGGCTCCATGATTGGACCAAGCTAACAGCCCCAGTTAGGAAGTTCATATTCTATGAGATTCACCCTCCTGACCTCATTCCAATCACTACACTTGCCACTGTGGAATTTTTAAATTTATTTTTGCAAATGTGTGCTTCCTAAGCACAGTGACCAGGTCCATTCTATTAAGGGGTATATAACACACACACACATACATACAAGGAATCCAAGAGTAACAGTCCATGCACAGAGCCTGATGTTAAAAAAAAACAATGTTTGGCATTTGATTCTGGCTTCATTTTCGATGTACATAGAAAGTTAAATTATGAGGTGAGAAGGAGTAGTACAGGTTTATTTTAAAAGAAAACTTACAAAATGCTGTCCAAAATCAACAGTGCATTTTAATTAAAAAACAAACTGTCCACTCACAAGCTAAGTGTATTGGCAACAAAGTTTAATCCTGTCAATTTACTTATGAAACACAACTAATAATAACACTTATTTACTGAGTAATTTGCTGTCTTTACATGGTTCACTCCCCAGTTCAACTGCTGGACAAGTCAAAACACATCTAGTGTAGATTCCCAACTCCGCTTCTGATTGGCCTAGCAGGTCATCTCAATCCTCCTTTCGACATTGTCTCTTAAAAGGGCCAACTCCGACACTGAAGTTACATACTTGAGGTTGAATGTCGTGAATTAGATCTTGCAACTTGATTGGAGAACTGTTGGGCGACTTGCATTTCTTCCATGGGGCAGGCCCAATGGAAAACCAATATTGTGCCTTTCCCAAGATTTAGTAACCTGCAGTGGAATTCCCATGTCCCCTGAGGGTTTACATCCGATCAGAGGCTGGAAACTCACATTGGTAGCCTTGCCATTGGGAGATGTTACAGCTGCCAATAATTCTCCAGGTACTTTCCCTAGGATTGTCCTTGGATCTTTAGACACCGATAAGTAAAGATGGTTTGAGCATTTGAGGGTGACAAGAAAACGGGCAGGGAATATCACAGGGCAAAATTCCAGCACTTCTCCCTTTCCTGATTCCGGCCCTTTAAGGGTACCAGAGAATATCTACAATGAGTATGGTTAGTGTGACATGAACTCAGACAAGTTTCTTGCCACAGCAGGTTGAATTAAAAAAGTTATCGTTGGCCTTTGACTGTTGTTAAAAAATGTGACGTAGGAAAATAATCGGAAAATAATGGTATCACTACTTAATGCACAAGTTTCCTTACCTTTTCTGAACAAAATAAAGGCACTTTAACTCAGTTTAACAGGGTTTCAGGAAAAGCCATTATTCTATGATAAGTGGTTTCTGCTCGCTTTATATTTGCGTAGGAGCATTACCTTTCAAATGACCTTTCGGAAACTGGAGCAGAATATGAATTGCGTGCATGATGCTTGAAGAAAACAGTTTTGGCAAAAAGCAAACTGAAGTGACCAACTAGCTCTCATAAATCAATGCAAAACTGTTTAGACATTCATACAATCTAAATTGTGACCTTTGCTAAGATTTTCTAATTAACATACTTCCAGCCATTTCCTTTTGATTGCTCTACATCAGTGCATCTCAAGACAATGTGACAACAACAACATGTACTTTTATAGTATCTTTAACACTGGAATATATCAGAAGCAGCTTAGTGCAGTTATATAAAAAAAACAGATTTGAAGATTTGTAGAAATTCAAATAAAATTATGCACTAACCTATATTTTACATTGTGAAAAACTAAGATTTTGAGAAAGCTGTCATGTAACAGCAGCATCAATCATCAGGAATCTACTTCATTCGTCTTCCCAATTGGTATTTTTTTTTATTGTTTAAAATGTGCAGGCTTCATCTGATGAAAGGTGAAACTGTTTGCTCTGAGTGCTGTCAAGATCCTTTGTTCATTGTAAGAAGAGACAGGTTCCCGTGTGAAAAGGTTCTTCACAAGAACCTTATGATTCTGCCCAAATTAAGATACCATCCACAAAATTGAACACATTTAAAAAGCTGCAGCTTGTATCTTGAGTCACACTAAATCATTTACCATTCAGCCCCTGCCTTGCTGACCTATATTGGCTCTCCAATTAACAACCAAGAATTTTAAACCCTTCATTTCTCCTCTACTGCTATTACTGTCTCTGAGTTATTGATATGGCACAGAAGAAGACCATTTGGCCCACCACGCTAACAACAGCTCTTCAAACATGCATCATTACCTGGTGCCACCTCCTGCCTTTTCTCCATATCCTTGTGAGCAACTTTGATCCAACTTGATAGCTCTCAGTATAACCACAGAAGGTTAATGCAGACATTGCCCCTTTAAGAATACCCAGACAACCAGTTAGCAACAGGAAGGACTGAGGCAGACAATTAATCAGCAGCACTGAAAGAAGCAACCACAGACCCAAATTAGCACCCGGGATAAAAAAACATCACCTCAGCACGTTGGTAACGAGCAGTTTGAGCAATTCAATATGGGCAGATATTCAAGCTAACCAAACAGCAGAAGACAAAGGGACAGTGGCACGGTGGTTAGCACGGCTGCCTCACAGCACCAGAGACCTGGGTTCAATTCCCACCTCGACAACTGTCTGTGTGGAGTTTGCACATTCTCCCGTGTCTGCGTGGGTTTCCTCCGGTTTCCTCCCACAGTCCAAAGATGTGCAGGTCAGGTGAATTGGTCATGCTAAATTGCCCATAGTGTTAGGAGAAGGGGTAAATGTAGGGGAATTGTTCTGGGATGGTTGCTCTTCAGAGGGTTGGTGTGGACTTGTGGACCAAAGGGCCTGTTTTCAAACTGTAAGTAATCTAATCTAATTGCAGTGAAGAATTAGGTTATATAACAGGAGCAATACATTGAGTTCTGAAATAGATTAGTAACATGTTTAGTGAGTATTAACTTAATGTATGGAGTTTTCAGAATGAAACTGGTCTTGCCTTGAGATAGTAAACTTCAAACATCACTTTCTCTTTACATCTGGCATTGAATGTTGAATTCTTTAATTGTACTTGGTTTCTATAGTGAGCTGAGTGCATGTAGGTGTGGGAACATAGTATTGTGTCACTATATTGAATTTGCTTCAAAAGGAAGATTCTGTTCAATGACAGATTTGTGTACTCCTATTTTCAGGAATGTATAATGTCAATGATTATTTGGAGAAATGTTTGTTACAATATAAAATTCATCCACCCCCTTGCAAAATCTCCAGGGACAAATTACAGCTACGTAAAAAATATCCAGAAACAATTGAAAACAGAAATAGCTAAAACCACTCGGAAAGTAAGCCAGTATCAATAGAAATTTTTTAAAAATTCTGATATCAATGTTTTTCAGTATCAGTTTATTCCTTGGGTTATGTTTTAACACAATGCATATGCTTACCTAACGGAACTATGTCAGAGCCAAATTAGACCATGGTTAACATCATGGATGTGTTTAGTATTATTCCATACTAAATAGTTTTACTTTGAAGTCTGAAGCCTGAATATAGTTCTTTGTCTGTTCCTGAACTCGTTTGTGAAGAACTGAGGCTTTCAATATGGCTTCAAACCACATGATAAAAGAGGGCAGGTGGGGTTAAATGGATAAAAACTTGCATGAAAGTCAGAACTGGTTCCAATACCTTAATGTTCATACTTACTGAAATGGAACAGGATGAGACATACATCCCTCTACTCCCTGGGGTTGGAGATTGGGCTCCCATAAGACCATAAAAAATAAGAACATGAACAGGCCATTGAGCTCCTCTAGCCTGCTCCAGCATTCAATAGAACCATAGCTGATCCAATATTCCTGATGTTCGCATAATTCTTGATGCCTCAAGTGATCAAGAATCTATCTATCTCAGCCTTTGATATACACGAGGACTCTGCCCCACAGCTCTCTGTGGCAAGGAGATCAAAAGACTCTGAACTCCATGAGAGAAGAAATTCCTCCTCATCTCAGTCTTAAGTCGGTACCCCTCTATGTCTTCTGCTCCGAGACTCTCCCATGATGGGAAGCATTCTCTGAGCATTTACCCTGTCAGGCCCCTTAAAAATCCAAAATGTTTCAATGTGATCACCTGACATTCTTCTAAACCCCAGCGTGTTGTGTCGCAAGCAGTTTAACTTTTACTCATAAGGCAATCTCTCCATTCTGGGGATCATCCTGGTGAACCTTTCCTAAAGTGCATCTGATGAAATGATACCTTTTCTTAAAAAGGGGGACAAGAACTGTTTGCAGTATTCCAGATATGATCTCACCAGCATCTTGTACAGTTGTAATAAGCCGTCCCTACTCTGATACCCCAACACACATTCCATTTGTCTTCCTGATTACCTGCTGCAGTTCTTTGCTAGCTCTCCATTACATGCACAAGTACTTCCAAGTCCATTTGTATTGCACGATTTAGAGATACCACTGTTGGACTGGGTGTTCAAAGTTAAGAATCACACCACACCAGGTTATAGTCCAACAGGTTTATTTGGAAGCACTAGCTTTCAGAGGTTACTCCTTCAGGTGGTTGTGGAGTATAAGATCTTCAGACATAATCAGGACCTCGGGTTCATGTCACACTACAGGTGACCCCATTGCACTATACACACACACAGACAGATGCACAGACACTCCAACACACACAAACACACACACAGACACATACACACATACACGCACTCCTACAGACACTCACACTCTCTCGCAGACCAACACACTTGCACAGACCCTCTTATAGGCTCACTCATACACTCCCACACTCTCACATGCACCCTCTCACAGACTTAATCCCTTTACACTCTCACTCTTACACATACACACACTTTCTCACAGATACTCATAACTGCGCCCCACACCCACACCCACATGCACACATACACACATAAGTTTGTGGGATGAATTTGTACTTGCAGAATTACATTTTACTTTGCTCAAAAACTGCATGAATCCATATAAGATTCTGTAAATCCATTTTTTAGATTAGAATTTGTCTGACCATTATACTCCACAACCACCTGATGAAGGAGCAGCGCTCCAAAAGCTAATGCTTCAAATAAACCTGTTGGACAATAACCTGGTGTTGTGTGATTTTATTTTGTACACACCAGTCCAACACCGGCATCTCCAAATTATGACAACCATCCACACCACTAACTGCTGGCTTAAAGTGGAGAGGATCTCCAAGAAGATCGCACATATCGACACGGACATCAAGTTTCTACAGGAATACAGAAAAGCAGACAAGATCCCAAAGGATTACGGATCATGAACCCCCTCAAGTCGACCTACAACACAGGATACACAGAAAGACTTTGCCACCGCACCTCTCTCCAACTCCTCAATCATCTCGTGCACTAACTCTGCAGCAGGAGCCACAACCTTGAAATTAAGATGGAGTCCACACTCTCAGCCTGCACTCGGGATACAGCAGTACAGTTACGGGACATTGCCAAACAGGCAAGGTGACAAAACTACACCACGTACATGCACACCAAGAACAAAAAACTGGAGAAACTTGGCATCACCACCAGCAGTAGCCAAGCCCACTCTGGCACCACTGTGGAAAACATTATCACCGTGGGGAAGTGGATTGTCAACTTATCAGACCACACCTTTCAACCAGAAGAGATTGAACTCCTGAGCAGGGGTCTCAATTTCTGCCCCACCACCAAAATGATTCTTGCAACAGACACAGAGGAATTCATCAGATGAATGAGACTCCGGGAATTCTTTCAAGATGCCAGCAGTGATCCCAGTGAGCCCACCAAGGAACCAGAACAGTTCTCACAGTAATCTGGAGAGGAGCAACCAAAGAAGGACTCAACTTGAATTCCACCGGAGGGCTGCTGCCCTGGGCTTGACATGTATGCTCAAACCATCAGTAAATATATAAATGCCAGATTCATCAGCCGTACCCACAAGATAGAGCCGAACATCACCTGATCACAACACAATGCCACCAATGCTCTCAAAACCAATCACAACATTGTCATCAAACCAGCAGGTAAAGGAGGAGCCATCGTCATTCAGAATAGAACAGATTACTGCAAGGAAGTGTATCGACAACTGAATAACCAGGAACACTACAGGCAACTACCGGCCGATTGGACCAAAGAGCACACCCGTGAAGTAAACACATTGATCAGGACTTTGGATCCAGTCCTTCAGAGTCCCCTACGCAGCCTCATCCCACGTACTTCTCGCAGAGGTGACTTCTACTTCCTTCTGAAGATACACAAAGCCAACACACCAGGACACCCCATCGTATCAGGCAATGGGACCCTGTGTGAGAATCTCTCTGGCTATGTCGAAGGCATCTTGAACCCATTGTTCAGGGGACCCCCAGCTTCTGTCGCACGTAACAAATTTCTTACACAAACTCAGCACCTATGGACCAATCAAGCTGGGAACATTCCTCATTACAATTGATGTTTCAGCACTCTACACCAGCATCCCCCACAATGACTGCATTGCAGCAACAGCCTCAGTACTCAACACTAACAAATGCCAAACTCCAAGCACCGTCCTATAACTCATCCTCTTTATCCTCGATCACAATGTCTTCACCTTTCACAACTAGTTCTTCATCCAGACACAGCCATAGGAACCAAATTTGCACCCAACTATGTCAACATTTTCATGTACAGATTCGAACAAGACTTTTTTTTCTATGCAGGACCTCCAACCAACATTATACACTAAGTACATTGATGAAATTTTCTTCCTCTGGGCACATAGCGAGGAGTCACTGAAACAACTACACAGATGTCAACGAGTTTCATCCCACCATCAAACTCATCATGGACTACTCTTTACTATCTGTCTCATTTTTGGACACATGCATCTCCATCAAGGATGGGCACCTCAGTGCCTCACTCTACTGCAAACCCACAGATAACCTCACAATGCTACACTTCTCCAACTTCCATTCGAAACATATTAAAACAACCATCCCCATGGACAAACCCTACACATACACAGGATCTGTTCAGATGAGAAGGAACGTGACAGGCACCTGGAAGTACTCGAGCATGCTCTCATAAGAACGGGATAGATGCTCAACTCATCAACTGCCAGTTCCGACGTGCCGCAGCGAGAAACCACAATGACCTCCTCAGGAGACAGACATGAGCTGCAACCGACAGGATACCCTTCGTTGTCTAGTACTTCCCAGGAGCCAAAAAACTACTCCATGTTCTTCGCAGCCTGCAACACATTATCAATGAGGATGAGCACCTCACCAAGACCTTCCCCACTTCTCAACTCCACTTCTCACCTTTAAACAACCACCAAACCTTAAACAGATCGTTGTTTGTAGCAAACTGCCGGCTCTCAGGACAACACCAGTAGACACTGCGAGATGTGTCAGAGTGTCGATAGGGATACCACCATTATGCATGGGAACACCTCCCACCATATACGTGGCAGGTACTCATGTGACTCAGCCTACATTGTCTATCTTATACACTGCAGGTAAGGGTACCCTGAGGCATGGTACGTTGGCGAGACCAAGCAGAGGCTATGGCAATGGATAAATGGACGCCGCATAACAATCAACAAACAGGAGTGTTCCCTCCCAGTCGAAGAACACTTCAGCAGTCCGAGACACTTGATCTCGGATCTTTGGGTGACCATCCTCCAAGGCAGACTTCAGGACAGGCAACAACGAAAGGTGACTGAGCAGAGACTGATAGCCAAGTTCGGTATCCATGGGGATGGCCTCAATCGGGACCTTGGGTACATGTTACACTACAGGTGACCTCATTGTACTATACACACACACAGACAGATGTAAACAGACAGACATACACATACATGTTCACTCACGCAGACCCCTTCTCAGATGTGCACACATAAACTTCCACACGCACCCTCTCACAGACTTGTACCCCTTTACACTCACGCACTGACACATATACACACACTCTCTCACAGACACTCAGAACTCCACCCCCCCCCCCCCCCCCCCCCCCACACACACACACACACACACACACACATATAAGTTTGTGGGGTGAATTTGTACTTGCAGATTTACTTTGTAAATCCGGATTTTTTAGATGAGAATCAGTCTGACCATTGTGGCACAGACAGTTTCACACAGGGCAGCTCACACCTTCAATATATTATCTGAGCCGACATGACACCAATTGTTAAAGTTCACTTGAGAATTTAATTTTTAAATGTTCTGCGATTTAGATGTGAAAGAACTGAAACCAACACAGCCATTCTAAAAGATGAGAGACTTAACAAACAATCCAGGTCTTTTTCAATATATAATTTCAGTTACATCAAACTGTAAACTTTTGCTATAAATTCTGTGTCTTACGATCTTATACTCCACAACCAATTGATGAAGGAGCAGCACTCTGAAAGCTAGTGCTTCCAAATAAACCTGTTGGACTATAACCTGGTGTTGTGTGATTTTTAACAATTGTTTTCTGCAGTTTTTCTCCTTTTAAGTAATGTTCTGTTCTTTTGTTCTTCCTTCCAAAATGAACAACCTTTGATCTTTCTCTCATTCTGCTCCATTTGCCAACATTTTACCCATTTATTTAACCTATAAATATCTCTCTATAAACTTTGTATCACTCTCTGCCTTTCTATTTATTTTTGTGTTGTCTGTAAGCTTGGCAACGGTACTTCCACCAAATTGTCAATACATTTTGTATGCAATTGTGGTCCCAGCACTGAGCCCATGGAATCTCATCAGTTACTGGTCACCAACCTGTAAAAGAACCCCCTATCTCCTCTTGCTGTGTCCTGCCTATGAGCTAATTCTCTATTCACGCCAATGTAATATATCTAACACTGTGGGCTGTTATGACTTGACATTTTGTGAGGTACCTTGTTGAATTCTTACTGCAAGTACAATACAGCTACTGGTTTCCCTCTATCCATTCTAGTTGGGACTTCTTTGAAAAATTCTAATGAATTAGTCATATGATGCATTCTGGTATAAGGCAACAGTTGTTTTCCTCTGTAACCTCACACTATAGAAAATCGAACTATGGAAAAACACTATAGAAAATTACACTATGGAAAACCAGTATAGAAAATCGCATTGTAGAAGATTGCCATGGAAAGTTGCTATACTTGTTCAGTAGAAAGTTTGCATTATCCAAACTGCATCCAGAATTCATCAATTGTGTTATAGCCAATTTGCATTGATGAAACACGTATTATGCCAGAACAACCTGTACATAATTTCCTTTTCATAAAGCCATGCTGATGCTGCTTGATTAGATTATGAGTTTCTAAATGTTCTGCTATTACTTTTTAAATAATTGATTCTAATATTTTTTCAACAATCCGTGTTAGGCTAATAGGCTTATAGTTACCCATTCTTATTTTCTTCACTCTCTTTTTGAATAGAGCTGTCACAGTTCCAATCCTTTGGTACTACTTCAGAATCTAAAGATTTTTGGAAACTTTAAACCAATGCAAGCACGATCTCTGTAGCTACCTCTTTTGAGGATTCTCGGATGCAAGCCATCAAGGTCCGGGGTCTTATCTGCCTTTAGCCCCATTTGTTTGTCTAAAACCGTGTTTTTAGTGACAGTTTTAGTACTTAACTCCTCCTTCCTATTCTTTAAAATGAATGAAACATTCGAAGTATCTTCCCCTGGAAAGACTGGTGCAAAATATCTGTCTAACTCCTTTGCCATTTCTTTGTTCCCCAAAAGCATCTCCCCAGATTCAGTTTCTCAGGGGCCTATGTTTACTTTGACCTCTCTTTTCCTTTTTGTATATTTAAAGAAGCTTTTATTCTCCGTATTTATATTCCTTGCAATTTCACTCTTGTTTATTTTTCTCTGACTTTATAATCATCTTAACCTTCCTGTACTGGTTCTGATTTTATCTTTGGAATTACCAATGATTTTTGTCTCCTTAGTGCTGTTTCTCTCAACTTAATACTCTCTCTTTTTTTTAATTTAAAGCATCTCTTACTGTCAGTTTTTATATTCCTCAATAGTTCACCCTTGTGTATTTCTCAGCCTCCATGAACTTTTGTTTCTCCCCTAGTGTTGGAACCTCCCTGTTCCTCCAAAATCAGGAACTGGATGTTCCCTGCAGTTGGACCCTTCTTTTGGAATCAGAATAAATCCCTTTCCCTGCCTCCATCTTCCGATGGAGGATCATGCATTGAACCTACATGGTCATTTTGCCCTGTCAGGGTTCTTCCCACTTGACTGAAGAACAGGCCAATCCTTCAGGCTGGCTTTTGATTGGGAACCTGTCAGGAATCATATGCAACTGGGCCCCACGCCAATGCGTCAACAAAAAAAGAAAAATCTCCCTCTGCATTGATTCAGGTCAGGCTGCAATCTCTGGATTTCCGAAATAAAACCAACTGAAAGTTTTCAGCACAACTTTTCAAGAATTCTCTGGGAGTACTTATTCTCACACCACCTCACTGGCAAAATGATTGCTCATTATCCTCCATGCATTGCAACAATTTAGTGGTAACCACAACAGAAAGCAAATCTCATTATAATTCAACACTTAATCAGCAGCTTATTAATTAAAGTCATGTTTAACTAAACTAGGTGGCTGCATTGACATGAATAGAGCACATGCAGTTTCTTTCCTGCTGTCAATCTTAGGTTCCTGCTGAGCTTTTATATTTCAAAGGTAATTTGGTATTTAATTTTCAAAGATACATCCATAGAGAACATTGATGATTTGCACTCTGAAAGCCTCATAAAAATCAGAAAGGTAGTTGGTTGAATCCTAACACATTGAGAAAGACATTGTGCTCAAAAGGTGTTTCTTCTACAAACACCAACTTCCCAATCAATCCATTTTCCAAAAGATATTCTTCAGTTCAGAAAGTATTGGAATTTCTATGCAACCTTGTATTATATATATTCATGGAGTTCCTGTGGGGAGTAAAGATGCCATTCAGCCCATCAGGTCTCAGCTATATGCAGCCCTCCAACCTATCCCCCAAACTTACAATGGCTCATCCAGCTAGCCTGCACATCCCTGGATACTAGAGTCAGGACTCTATGAGGTAATTTAGCATGGCCAAGCTGTCTAACCTGCACATTCTTCAAACTGTGGGAGGAAGCTAGACCGCCCAGAGAAAACCCATACAAACACAGGGAGAATGTGCAAACTCTACACTGACAGTCCCCCAAGGCTGGAATTGAACCCCGGTTCCTAACACTGTGAAGCAGCAGTGCTGACCACTGAGTCACCATGCCACCCTAATGGCTCTGTTTGTGTCCTTAAATCTATTCCTAATTTCAAATAATACTAAGTTTGCAGCAGGAAGAAAAGAAAGAAACATAATCTGACATAAATCTGAGATAGACACTCATAATATTTGTTTCTTAAAGTGGAACATGATTCACTAAAATGAATACACTGTTGAGATTTTCAGATTCTTTTGTTGTTCTACAAAGCAGGTTCAATGCTTTTGCAGCTAAAAGTGTAAATCATAAAGAAAAATGACAATAACTTTCATTCCATGTTGCACATGTAGGGAAACATCTGATTTGCCTTCTGGGGTAGTGAGCCCCAAGCAGAGGAAGGGAAAGGATAACAAAAGGTAGCAAGCTTGGGTGAAGGCAAGATCTTTGTTAGGCTTTTTACTGTAAGATTACTCAGGAGAAAGATACCAAAGGCAACATCTGGAGGCTGAGCTAGTGTAATATTTCTTATAGTGCTGCAGATAGAGCTGGTCTAATGGTGTCATACATAACCATGCTACAGAGTACAAGAGGCACATATTTCTCAGTAAGGAGTTGATCTAACTGTTTAATTGGAGCTGGAAGTTAAATAATTATCTATGTCTACTCAACTGTATGAGTAAAGGATGCAATTTGCAATGTGAAATATCCCAATTTTTTGATGTAAAGCTGCTGCAAAATAATAGCTATGCCAATTATTACAATAAGACACATTGAACTGCAATGATGAATTGAACCTTAGAGTCTTCTTAACTTGTCAAAAGAGTTGTAAAGTGAGCAAAAATAATGCCTTTAATGGGAATCGTATTTGTTTACTGGAAGAAGAAAAGTTATCTGACAGATATAATTTGAAATAAGTTTATTTGAGGTGAAATTAGGGATGATTACACGTAGACTTTTCCAGATGAATGTGCAAAACACAAGTCGAGCATTGTTCACGCCTTAGAAAGTCTCTGGCCATCTGGTTAAGACCCACAGCATAAGAAACTGCTAAGGGAAAAATAAATTGGATTTCTTCAGGCTTAAGGCGACTTTTACAGCAGAACAAAAACAATTCATTTCTTCCCAGAAGCCTGATGGTTTCTGCATAAACATTTATACCCCCCAAGCTACTCAGCTTCCTGAGAGCCAATCACATTGCTATACGCAGGCAGGAAACCTTTGTCATTGGTAACTGATCACTAGTTCACAAACCAATCATCTCCCTGTTGTCAGCCAAGTCCCTAGTTGTACACAATGCTCCACTTTCAGCTTGTCTGGAACTTGACTGCTACTACTACTTAAACAACTGTGTAAACAATACTTATAATAAGTGTCAGATTAGATTCCCCTACAGTGTGGAAACAGGCTCTTCGGCCCAAGCCCACACCGAGTGGTCACTTCTAAATAGTGCAGCGATCTCAACAATTCTTATCTTTTAAAACTGTTCTTTTCCTATTTCAGTATACAAGCAAAACCAATAGGTAAAATCACCATAGCCACAGGTGACCATACTCTCTGGAGAGAGAGAAAGAGAGAAAAAGACAACTGCTGGTGAATTTAACCTGAAGGTCACCACACCTCAAGAAAAGGGAAAAGTTAAGAAGTCAGGACTCTGTTTGTGATCTCGCCCAGTATAGGAATTGAACCCGTGCTGTTGGCATCACTTTGTATCTCATATTGTCCAAGTAACTGAGTTAAACAATCCCCACAAGCAAAAAAAATAAAAATAAAAATAAACACAGTTATCATATTTCGCCTACATTGCAACATTTACAAGTACTGCTTTTCATAGAAAATGTTTGTTAAGGGCATTTACTTTTAGCTTTGGGTCACTGAGCAATTAGCTATTTATTTTATTTCCTTGAAAATATTAATCATTCAGGTTACATTTTTCACACTGTTCGTGACTGTCATGTTTGAAAAGAGTGGACTAGATTTAATGTAACATGAAGGTGAATGTATTAAGAATAAGCACATTAGAAATAGAAGGATGATTCAGCCATTTGGCTCCTCAAGACTACCACACATTATAAGTAAGATCCTGGCCCCAGGCCTTAGCCACACTTCTGTGTCAGCTTGTGTCAGGCTTACCTTCAGTTTCCATGTCAATTGGTATTCCATTTGGAATTGATGATAGCAATGGTTCTCCAGGAGAGTGCAGGCAGAGCCAAGCCCATGGCACCATGAGCCACACAACTATACAGGGGAAGAGGAAAAAGAATGGAAGAACAATAATTTTAGTGAATTGCAAAGTCAGGAGATCAGACAGATATTTCTGAGGAATTAAACAAAACTCCGGGTTGGTGTGTTGCCTCCCTGGTAATAGAATAAAGGATGTTGTGAAACAGCTGCAGGACACATCTCCGGGAATGGGGGGGAGGGGAATCATCCTGAAGATGTGGTCTTCACTGGTACTATCCAAATGTGTAAGGAAAGGGATAAGGTTCTGAAAGCAAATTTCAGGCCATTAGGAAGGACATCAACAATAGTATGCCAATAAATATATTCTCAGAATTACATCCAGTACCAAATGTTAGTAAACATAAAAAATGATCAATTGATGATGTGGAGGGAGAACAGCTGTATGAGGGAGTCCATTAGACTTCTAAGGGATTGGGACCAGTTCTGGGGCAGCTGACACCTGTACAATCTGGATAGATTACACCTTAACTGGCGAGGCATGGTATCCCCTCAGGGAGATTTGCCAGTATGATTGCGTGGTTGAAGCTAGCTTATTAGGGAATTGGAATCTGAAGGGTAACCAAAATTAGAAAGAAGTGACAGTACTAACAAGAGGTTGAAAAGGTGCTCAGAGAACTAGAAAATTAGAGAAATAAAGCTGAGCATCGAATATGCTTTTAATGTGGAATAGCGTTTGGAAGACAAAGTTAAGGGTACTCTGTCTGAATGTTTGCAGCAATCTCAACAAGATAGATGATCAGAAGATACAAATAGAGATAAATGGGTATGCTTTATAGAAACATGTCTGCATGGAGATCAGGACCATTAAGGATATTTAACATTCAGGAAGAACAGACAAAAAGGAAAAGGTAAAGGAGATGTGTTGATAATAAGGGATGAAATCAGTACATCAGTAAGGAAGGAGCTCAGATCAAAAGAACAATGTGTAGAATCTGTTTGGCTGGTGCGAAGAAACAGCAAAATGTAGCAGACATTACTTGAAGTTATTTATTGGCCACTAAATAGTAGTGATAGTGTAGGACATGGTATTAAGAACAGTACAGCATAGGAACAGGCTATTCTGCCCACCCACGCTGTGCTAATAAATGACACCTTCCTAAGCTCAAAACCTTTTTGCTTCTTCACAGTGCATTTCCTTCTCTTCCCTTCCTTTTCATGTACTTGTCAAGATGCCTCTTGTACTTGTATCCGCCTCCACGACCTCTGATAGAGTATTCCAGGCACTTACCACCCACTGTGTAGGAAACAAAACTTACCTCCCACATCTCCTTTAAACTTTTTCCACTTTAATTTAAACCTATACTCCCTAGTGACTGACATTTCTGCCCTGAAAAATGACTCTGACTATCCATTCCATTCATGCTGCTCATAATTTTGTAAACTTCTGTCAGGTTGCCCCTCAGCTTCCAATCTTGAATGAAAATAACTAAGTCCTAATGTCTCCCCATAGCTATACCCTCCAAACCAGGTAACATCCTGGTAAACCTTTTCCGTTTCTTCTGCAAAGCCTCCACATTGTTCTGTGTGTGTGATGACCAGAACAGTATGCAATACTCCAAATGTGGCCAAACTAAAATTCTATTCCACTGCAAAATGATTTGCTGATTTTTAAACTCCGTGTCCTGCCTGTTGAAGGCAAGCATGCCATAAACTTTCTTGACCACTTTATCCTCCTTATTAGTTCAGAGTTGAGAGAAACATGTAGCATGGGCTAAACGATAATCATGGGTGACTTCAGTCTGCATCAAGACTGCCTAAAATATCAAACACTAATCCTGTGGCAGTCAAGTTTCTAGAGTGTATAAAGAGTGTTGCTCTAGAGCGGTATGATGAGGGGAACCTTTAGGGATGAGTGACCACAATATGACAGAAGGTTACACACTGTAAATATAGGGGAGGTGGTAGTGGCGTGATGGTATTATCACTAGACTATTACTCTAAAGACCGAGGTAATGTTATGGAGAAATGGATTTGAATCCTGCCATGACAGATGGTGGAATTTCAATTTTTAAAAATCTGGAATTAAAAGACTAATGATGGCCACAAAACCATTGTTGATTCACTGGGAAAAATCCACTCTGGTTTACTAATACCCTTGAGGAAAGGAAACTGTTGTCCTTACCTTGTCTGGTCTACCTGTGAATCCAAACCCACAATAATGTTGTTAACCCATAACTGCCCTCTATAGGGATGGGCAGTAAGTGCTGGCTTGGCCAGTGATGCCCATATCTCAAGAATGAATCGCAAAAAAAAAGTTTGGAAGTGCAGTAAATCATTCTGAAGCAAAGATGTATAAAGGAAACTATGTGAAGCATGAGGCACACATCAGCTGAGCTGAACTGGGAAAATGCATTAAAAGGCATGGATGTGCACAGGTGCATAGTCTTTAAAGAATATTGGATGACTTACAACAGCTATACATTCCTTGAATGTGCACAAACTCAATAAAGATCAGTCAGTCATGGCTAACAAAGGATATTGAGAATTGTATAAGATCAAAAGGCCTATAAGGTTACCAGAAGTAACAGTAAATCTAAAGATTGAGTGGTATTTAGATTGTAGCCAAGAAACTAATAAAGGAGATTAGAATGCAAATGCAATCTAGCCAAACACATAAAAACACACTGTAAAAGCTTCTGAAGATACTTAAAAAGGAAACTTTCAGCAAAAATGAATATGTGTCCATTACAGACAGGGTAAGGAAAATTGAGAAAGGGGAATAGAGTAATGGCAGAGATACAAAATGATTGCTATGTGCCAGTGTTCACTGAGAATGATATCGGAAATCTCCCAGAACTGGAGAATGCAAGTGGCTAAATCCAAAGGTGTGCAGGTCAGGTGAACTGGCCATGCTAAATTGCCCGTAGTGTTAGGTGCATTAGTCAGGGGTGAATGTATGGGAATGGGTCTGGATGGGTTGCTCTTCGGGGGTCAGTGTGGACTTGTTGGGTAGAAGGACCTGTTTCCACACCGTAGATAATCCAATCAAAAACTCATTGGGGAGTAGTATAGCCTGCCAGAGCTAGGTGAATTCCTGTGCAGGTAGTGGCTTGGAAAATCAAAAACTATCAGTAGCCCACTAATTCAGGTACGTTAATTAGCTTGCAGGACATCTTGTGGGACAGGAGGGTCTGGTATTTGTGTAATAACTCTTAGTTCTGTCACTAACTTTAAGTACACGAGTATCCTATATTTTCTGGGACTTGACAGTCTCAACAAGGTGAGAGAACAGCAGGGATTAACCAGACTCAGAAATTTATGGCAAGAAATACTGACAGCTGTTTTTTTTTTGTTCAAGTTAAAGGCTTTTGCTCCCAGAACCGTTCAGGGAGGTGTTATTACTGCTTTGGAGGTGGTTTTAAAAACTCTGACAGTCATTTCTGCTGCCTTGGGGTTTACCTTTGCCTTTGACCTGCACTTCAAGCTGTCAGCTTGCTGATCAGCATGGCAGGAATTTATACAGCTCTGCTTTGGAGTTCAGATGTGTCTCAGATGGCAGATGCCACACTTAGCAGTACTTCACTCCCGACGAAGCCAGTCATGAAGCGATGGATCTTGTATTTCTTGATCTGGCTGGATTCTGGCAGGCATTCACATCTCGCTGTCTTTCTCCTGCATACCACTTCTTTCTCGCTCCTCGCTCACCACCTTTCTTCTGGTCACCCTCTCTCTTCCTGCTTGTCACTGCAATCCCCCCCCCCCCCCACCGTTGCCATCCCTCTCCTATTTACAACTTTGATCTCTAACTAACCCACTCTCCACCTCTCCCACTTACTGAATCTTGATCCATTAATACCAGGCACAGCGTGGAGTGGTGCAACCCCTGTGGTTTTAGCAGAAGTAGACAAGGTTGTTCATTTCCTTGTGCACAGATAATTGTGATATCCTTGCTCATTTTCCTTCGGAAAGAAGAGAGGACTCCAGATGCTGGAGACCAGAGTCAAAAGGTGCGATGTTAGAAAAGCACTGTGAGCATTCCACAGAGGCCACCCCCCAACCCTACGACTCTCTTCCTAGGTCCACTAACCCACCCTCCACTCCCGGCACCTTCCCTTGCCACCACAAGAGGTGTAAAACCTGCACCCACACCTTCTCCCTCATCTACATCCAAGGCCCCAAAGGACCCTTCCACATTTGCAGAGATTTTTTTCTGCACATTCAAACACCTCAACTACTGTGTCCATTGCTGCTGATGTGGTCTGTTCTACATTGGGGAGACAGGACACCAACTTGCAGAACATTTCAGAGAATATCTGTGGGACACGCTTACTAAACAACCACCCCATGGCTAAACACTTCTGTTCCCCCTCCCACTCTGCCAAGAACATGCAAGTCCTGGGCCGCCTCCATCGCCAAACCCTTACCACCCAACACCTCATCTTTCGCCTTGGGACCCATCAACCACAGGCGATCAATATCAATTTCACCAGTTTCCTCATCTCCCCTCCCCCCACTTTATCCCAGATCCAACCCTCCAACTCAGCACCGCCGTCTTGAACTATCCTACCTGTCCATCTTCATTCCTACTTATCTGCTCCACCCTCCATTCCGACCTATCACCATCACACCCCCACCTTCATCTACCTATGACCTTGCCACCAACTTCCCCCCAGTCTCACCTCCCCTCCCATTTATCTCTCAGCCCCTTTGGGTGCCCCCCCACCCCCACCCCCCACATTCCTGATGAAGGGCTAATGGTCAAAGCATCAACTCTCCTGCTCCTCGGATGCTGCCTGACTGGTTGTGCTTTTCCAACACAAGAAGGCTCTAAGAAGCCTCTGCCAGAAACTTGCCCCATCTACAGCTGTGCAGTGACAGATTTGGTTATCAATACTGCAAGATTTTGACCTAGGGTGTGTGCGCGCATGTGGAGGAAAAATGATAAGGGATGGAGGTGTTTTGAAAGCTCTTTCTCCATCTTTCCTTCACTGCCACAATTTCAATTCCCTCTGCCAAAAACTGGAGAGCACTTGGCGACACATCAACAATATGCTAAGTGACCAAGGTGTGGCTTTGTCCTGTACTTGCCCAAAAGTTAATATTGGTTAGCATTGTGTAAAATAGCAATAAAGAGTAATGCTTTCATGGAGAAAAAGGTGTCAACCAAACTATTTTATTTAGGTTAAGAGTTTGAAACATAGCAGATGTATTTGCTCTGTTTATGAGTTCAGATTATAGAGATCTGTTACTACAAGGAGACGTAACTTTGTGAGTAAAGTACATAATTTGTGTTGTGTCATTGTAGAGTCTCCACTTGTTACAGAACTAACATAGAGTATTTAATCTGTGATGAAAAGTTCAGTGTTTCTTTGGGCAAAACATTGCTGCAACATACATACAGCATTTTAAAAGTTTAAAAGCTTGATACCTTTGGTTGATTGCTTTTTGTCTCTGAATAATTGCAGACATCAATTCCAACAGCAACAGGGAATATGCATTGCAGTATTTGACAGTTTCATCTTTCCTCTGCCTTCTACAAATTGTTCCTGTATCTTTCCTCTTCACTGTGTTATTCATAGAATACACTCACAATGAGAATCAAATCAAAATGATTTGTTAAAACTCTTTAATAAAAGGCTCTTCAATACTAAACTGTTCAGAAGTTATTGGGCTAAAATCTGTCTGGAAAGGCTGCAGTTTATCATTGTTATTTGATGAATTTTGTGGATGAAAACAATTATTCCTTACTTAAAACTTAGCTTCAAAACATAATGAATAGATCATACCAAAGGTACAAATGGGATATATTTCTCATATAGAGATGATCCCTTGTCAACTCAGTGTGTTGTTTGGAATGAGGCTGATTCAAGTCATGAAACAGAATGACAATTGTGTAGACTACTTCAAATGATATTTTATTCCTTTAGCATCAATATAACTGTTTTCACAATATCTATGTTATGGGAAGGTGATGGTCTCATAATGTTATCACTGGACGAGGTAATATGCTGGGGATATGACTTTGAATACGGCAGATGGTGGAATTTGAATTCAATAGAAGTCTGCAATTAAAAGGTTTAATAATGAACATGAAACCAATGTCAATTTTCAGGAAAACCCCTTTCACTAATGTCCAAAATTACTAACGTGATCTTCCAAGTTGGCGGTAGTGTGGCGCGGGTCTCGGTCGGGGGTTCTGCTGCATCCACGTAGCTTTGTCATTGTATTTACAGCTTAGTAACTTTTTGTTTTGTTTTGGTTGCCCTGGGGCCTCTTCTTCATTTCCTCTTGTGGGAGGCCAGGGCCGTGTGTTTCTTCATCCCCGCTCCATATTTGGGGGTGGGGGGTGGTGGTGAGGAGGGTGTGCACATCAAAAGACGAGCCAGAACTTGTTTGCCGACTTGGAGACGGAGCCTGTCAGTCAATCTCCAGCATCAGGGGAGGTGAGTGACTTGCGCAGCGTGAACATCTTTAACTCGGAGACAGCGGATGTGGAAGCGAGGACTCTGAGGCAGTGGGAACTGGAGAAGCAGAGAACATAGAACATAGAAGAATACAGCTCAGTACAGGCCCTTCGGCCCTCGATGTTGCGCCGATCCAAGCCCACCTAACCTACACTAGCCCATTATCCTCCATATGCCTATCCAATGCCCGCTTAAATGCCCATAAAGAGGGAGAGTCCACCACTGCTACTGGCAGGGCATTCCATGAACTCACGACTCGCTGAGTAAAGAACCCACCCCTAACATCTGTCCTATACCTACCCCCCCCTTAATTTAAAGCTAAGCCCCCTTGTAATAGCTGACTCCATACGTGGAAAAAGATTCTCACTGTCGACCCTATCTAAACCCCTAATCATCTTGTACACCTCTATTAAGTCACCCCTAAACCTTCTTTTCTCAAATGAAAACAACCCCAAGTGCCTCAACCTTTCCTCATACGATCTTCCTACCATACCAGGCAACATCCTGGTAAACCTCCTCTGCACCCATTCCAGTGCTTCCACATCCTTCCTATAGTATGGCGACCAAAACTGCACACAATACTCCAGATGTGGCCGCACCAGAGACCTATTCAACTGCAACATGACCTCAGGTCTCCGGAACTCAATTCCTCTACCAATAAAAGCCAGTACGCCATATGCCTTCTTCACCGCACTATTTACCTGGGTGGCAACTTTCAAAAATCTGTGTACATGGACACCAAGATCCCTCTGCTCATCCACACGACCAAGTATCCGACCATTAGCCCAGTACCCCATCTTTTTGTTACTCTTACCAAAGTGAATCACCTCACACTTAGCTACATTGAACTCCATTTGCCACCTTTCCGCCCAGTTCTGCAGCTTATCTATATCTCGCTGTAACCTGCCACATCCTTCCTCACTGTCTACAACTCCTCCGACTTTCGTATCATCCGCAAACTTGCTCACCCAATCTTCTAACCCCTCCTCCAGGTCATTTATAAAAATGACAAACAGCAATGGTCCCAAAACAGATCCTTGCGGAACACCGCTAGTGACGGCACTCCAAGATGAACCTTTGCCATCAACTACTACCCTCTGTCTTCTTCCAGCCAGCCAATTCCTAATCCAAACCTCCAACTCACCCTTAATGCTATACCTCCGTATTTTTTGCAGTAGCCTATCATGGGGAACCTTATCAAATGCCTTACTAAAATCCATATACACCACATCTACCGCTTTAGCCTCATCTACCTCCTTAGTCACCTTCTCAAAGAATTCAATAAGGTTGGTGAGGCACGACCTGCCCTTCACAAAACCATGCTGACTATCCTTGATCACATTATTCCTATCCAGATGTTCATAAATCCTATCCCTTACAATTCTCTCTAAGACTTTGCCCACAACAGAAGTGAGACTCACCGGCCTACAGTTACTAGGGTTATCCCTACTCCCCTTCTTGAACAAGGGAACCACATTTGCGAGCCTCCAATCTTCTGGCACCAATCCTGTAGACAACGAGGACATAAAAATCAAGGCCAATGGCTCTGCAATCTCCTCCCTTGCTTCCCAGAGAATCCTAGGATAAATGCCATCAGGCCAAGGGGACTTATCTATTTTCACCCTTTCTAGAATTTCCAACACGTCTTCTCTACATACCTCAAAGCCATCCATTCTACTTAATTGTGACTCCGTATTCACATCAACAACAATGTCCTGTTCCTGAGTGAATACTGACGAAAAGTATTCATTCAGTGTCTCCCCAATCTCTTCAGCCTCCACATGCAACTTCCCACTACTATCCTTGACTGGACCTATTCCTACCCTAGTCATTCTTTTATTCCTGACATACCTATAGAAAGCCTTAGGGTTTTCCCTAATCCTACCAACTAAGGACCTTTCATGTCCCCTCCTTGCTGCTCTTAGCTCTCTCTTCAGGTCCTTCCTGGCTACCTTATAACTCTCAATCGCCCCAATTGAACCTTCACGTCTCATCTTTACATAGGCCGCCCTCTTCCATTTAACAAGGGATTCCAATTCCTTATTAAACCACGGCTCCCTCACACGACCCTTTCCTCCCTGCCTGACAGGTACATACTTATCAAGGACACTCAATAGTTGCTCCTTGAACAAGCTCCACATATCAATTATGCCCTTGCCTTGAAGCTTACTTTTCCAAGCCACACATCCTAAGTCATGCCTCACCGCATCATACTTTCTCTGCCCCCAGCTATAACTCTTGCCCTGTAGTGCACACTTATCCCTCTCCATCACTAGAGTAAAAGTCACCGAATTGTGGTCACTGTCCCCAAAGTGCTCACCTACCTCCAATTCTAACACCTGGCCTGGTTCGTTACCCAGAACCAAATCCAGTATGGCCTCACCTCTTGTTGGCCTATCTACATATTGTGTCAGGAAACCCTCCTGCACACATTGGACAAACACTGACCCATCTAACGAACTTGAGCTATAGCTTTCCCAATCAATATCAGGAAAGTTAAAGTCCCCCATAACAACCACCTTATTACTTTCACTCTTCTCTTGAATCATCCTCGCAATCCTTTCTTCTACGTTTCTAGGACTATTAGGAGGCCTGTAAAAAACTCCTAACAAGGTGAGCTCACCTTTCCTATTCCTAACCTCAGCCCAAACTACCTCAGATGGCGAGTCTTCATCCATCGTCCTTTCCACAGCTGTAATACTATCTTTGACAAACAATGCCACACTTCCCCCTCTTTTACCCCCACCTCTGACCCTACTAAAACATTTAAACCCTGGGACCTGCAACAGCCAATCCTGTCCCTGTTCTACCCATGTCTCCGTAATAGCCACAACATTGAAGTCCCAGGTACTAATCCAAGCTGCAAGTTCACCTACCTTATTTCGTATACTTCTTGCATTGAAGTATACACACTTCAAGCCACTTTCCTGTTTACAGGCACCCTCCTTTGAAATTGATGCCATGTTCCTAACCTCCCTACACTCCAGGTCCTGCACCCTAAAGCTACAGTCTGGGTTCCCATGCCCCTGCAGAGTTAGTTTAAACCCCCCCCAAGAGCACTAGGAAACCTCCCACCAGGATACTGGTGCCCCTCAGGTTCAGGTGCAGACCATCCTGTTTATAGAGGTCCCACCTTCCCCAGAAAGAACCCCAGTTATTCAAATACCGGAATCCCTCCCTCCTGCACCATCCCTGTAGCCACGCATTTAACTGTTCTCTCTCCCTATTCCTCAACTCTCTATCACGTGGCACGAGTAACAAACCAGAGACAACAACTCTGTTCGTTCTAACTTTGGGCTTCCAACCTCGCTCCCTGAAAGCCTGCCTAACATCCTCATCCGTCTTCCTACCTATGTTGTTGGTGCCAATGTGGACCACGACTTCGGGCTGCTCCCCCTCCCCCTTAAGGACCCAGAAAACACGATCAGAGACATCACGTACCCTTGCACCTGGGAGGCAACATACCAAACATGAGTCTCTCTCGTTCCCACAAAACCGCCTATCTGTGCCCCGAACAATCGAGTCCCCAATTACTATTGCTCTGCTCTTCTCCACCCTTCCCTTCTGAGTAACGGGGACAGGCTCCGTGCCAGAGGCCTGAGCCCCGTTACTTACCCCTGGTAAGTCCCCCCCCCCACAAGTATCCAAAACGGTATACTTGTTCTTGAGGGGAACGGCCGCAGGGGGTCCCTGCACTGGCTGCTTCCTCCCAGTCCCCCTCACTGTCACCCATCTATCTGCCATCTTTGGAGTTACTACTTCCCTAAAGCTCCGATCTATGACCCCCTCTGCCTCCCGAATGATCCTAAGTTCATCCAACTCCAGCTCCAGTTCCCTAACACAGTCTTGGAGGAGCTGGAGATGGGTGCACTTCCTGCAAGTGTAATCAGCAGGGACGTCCATGGCATCCCTCACCTCAAACAAGAAGGTGAAGTCTTTGGAGGTGAAAGATGAACTTTTGAAGCTGTTTCAGTTTTAGTAGTATCAATTTGATATTAGTTTATTCAGTATTTTAGCATTTACACAATTTATTCAATAATTTATTGTTTAATCCAGGATGGTGCCGGAACATGGCGACAATATCGACTTTTCACTGTATTTCAGTTCAAGTAACAATATTAAACAAATCTAAATAATTCTCAATCTAAATCTTTCAGGGAAGGAAATTGCCAGCCTTATCTAGTCTAGTCAACATGTGACTCTAGACTCTCAGCAACATGGTTCACTCCCAATTGCCCTTTGGGCGATTATGAAAGGGCAATGAATGCTAGTTAAACCAGTGATGCTCATTATCCTGCGAATGAATAAAATGAAACAATTAAATATTAAAATGTGCACATAAATAGTGACCATAACAACTTTACTTCTAAGTTTTCTTGTGAATAACATTTTGGCCATTAATTTGTTTTCCAACATTTAAAAAAATTGTTTACAGTTAACCATTTCTCACAAGTGTGTTCATTTATGACTAACCAATTATTTAAGTTTCAGGTGAGAGTAACATGTCTTTCCTAAAAAGGTTATGACTCTTTGAAACCCTTTGAATGCCAGAGGGTAGTCAATATTAAAATTATAAGACTGGAATGGGCAGATCTTTGGTCATTCCATAAGAAATTGGAACAGGACTAGGCCATTTGGCCCCTTGAATCTTTTGCTACCAGGAACTAAAGGATATGGAGAGCAGGCAGAAAAGTGAAGTTGAAGCCTGAGATCAGCAAAGATCATCCCAAATGGTGGAGCAGGCTCGATGGGCCATACAGTATATTCATGTTACTATTTCTAAAGTCCTTTTGTGGATATTTAATTGTCCTCTCCAAACTTTCAATATTATTAAGTTACTTAGGTTTTTGGAATTGGAGCCTTTTCCAAACTCATTCCCACTAAGGCTGAAAAATATAAACTTATTTTGCTTTACTCCATTATCAATAATCATTAATGCAATGGTTACCAACTAATGATGAGTTTCTTTAAGATATGCTGTCACTTATTATCTTTCTCTCAACAACCTACTTATTAAAAATCTGTTAGAAATAAAACATTTTGACAATGTTTCCTCATGCTGTAAGAAAGAGTTTGCATTTTGTTAATGCTTTTGGCATTGCCCAAATGACTAGTTAAATAACTTGTTGAAGCCATTGAAGATTCAACGTAGGCGAGGGAGTTGGTTACTTGAATCGTTTGGACAGTAGTTTGCGCTGCAGCATAATGCCAAACTATTATTACATAAGGATTCACCATAAAGGTATTGTCTCCTTTAACTTGTCCCACACCTGAGGTGGTGTCCTCAGATTAAATTCACCACCAAAAACTCCTTCAAGCACTAATTAGAAGAACAGCATCTCATTTTCCAGTTGGGGTCCCTATAGCCTTCAAGATTGAATATCAAGTTCAAAACTCTTAGGACCTGAGCGCCTTCACCCATGTCCTTATCTCAACACCACACTAGGCCTAATCATCACAGGAGCTGCTAGCACAACCATCACATTGTCAGTTATTAATGGTCTTAGCAGCGATCAATTATCTCAAGCTGACCTTTACCTATTCCTTTTTTGCCCAATTGTTGCTCTGTCAATCTCCGAGCTCCATCTCCATCCATTGTTTACTCCTACCCCTTGCTCTCACACTATCTTCAGCATAAATTTGCATGTATGTTGATTTCAATAAAAAAAAGTCTGGAGTTAAGAATCTAATGATAACCATGAAACCATCAGGCAATAGGGTGACTCAGTGGTTAACACTGCCATCTCATGGTGCCAGGGACCTGGGTTTGATTCCACCTTGGAACTTGTCTATGTGGAGTTTGCACATTCTCCTTGTGTTTGCATGGGCTTCCCCGGGTGCTCTGGTGTTACTACAGTCCAAAGAATATCTAGGTTCAGTGGATTGGCCGTGCTGTGATGATGCTGCCCCTTTCACAAGGTTATTTTGTCCTTGGTTTTTTTTCAAGAGGGTTTATAAAATGGTGTTAAAATAGCTAACAGTCACTGCCTAAGTCAACAATTAGAGGAGTCCTTTAGGTGTTGTTTAAAACAGTTGTACAATGAAAGAAGACTGGCCATTTCTCCCAGCTGATGTTTTTTCTTCTATGATGTGGAAGTGATGGTGTTGGACTGGGGTGGACAATGTTTAAAATCACACAAAACCAGGTTATAGTCCAACAGATTTATTTGGAAGTACTATCTTTCAGAGTGCTGCTCCTTCAGGTAATGCGTAGGGCAGGATCATAAGACACAGAATTCATAGCAAAATATCAGAGTGTTCAATATATCGTTTAATTGCATGACACCATCATCTTTTGCTATAAATTGTATGTCTTATGATCCTATCCCACTAGTTACCTGATGAAGGAGCAGCATTATTCCAAAGTATTTCCAAATAAACCTATTGGACTATAACCTGCTATTGTGTGATTTTAGCTATTTTTCTCAGTTTTATTTAGTTTGAGCAAGCAGTCAAAAACTGCTGAGGACCTAGAGACGTAGCTACAGTGAAAAGAGGTTCCATGCTTCAACAATCCATGCCTGATCTTTCTCTCTGAAACTTCTTCTGCCTATACGAACCTGTTTTTGAATTTACCTTTTGCCAAGGGGTGTGTTTATGGGATACTGCAGGAATTGGAACAGCTCCTTCATTAAGTTGTGATAGAGTCAGTTGGGTTATCAAATAAGTAAAGATATTCTAAACTCTTTTTTTCTTCATGTTTCATCTACAGTGTTTAAAGAAATTTCTTTTTGTTTAAAGCTGAGTGGTTTGACCAGCTGCATCGCTCCTGGAATATTCACCATACATCTACCTTTTAAAAAAATACAAGTTGTTATGAGCTACCTTCTTAAAGTATTTTGAGGGAGTCTAGCTTGGTCCATAACAATGTTAAATTGCCCATGGTGTCCAGTTGTGTGTAGGTTAGCTGGATTAGCTGTGGGAAATGCAGAGTTACAGGGTGGTCGGGGTGGAATGCTCTTCGAAGGGTTGATATGGACTCAATGGCTGAATGGCTGCTTCCACACTATAGGGATTCTATGATTCATTGTCAATTGTCTGGAAAAAAGATCTGCTTCATTACTGTCCTTCAGGGAAGGAAACCTCCATTTGTCCCTGGTGTGGCCTACATTTGACTCCAGAACTGCAGCAATGTAGTTGACTCTCAACTGCCTTCTGGGCAATTAGGGATGGGCAATGGATGTTAGTCTCACCCTTATCTAGTGAAGCATATTACTGCTATAATATATAATATACACACATCAACCTTCTCCTAGCTACATTCAGCTCTGAAGAAAGGTCACTGGATTGGAAACATTAAGTCTACTTTCTCTCCATAGAGAAAAATTTAACTCTGCTTTCTCTTCACTCCTGAGTTTTTCCAGCAATGTCAGCTTTTGTTTCACATTCACTGCCAGCTGTCCCTAATTAGTATGCAGCTCTATTGAACTTTTGTGACTACTAATTGTAGACTAGGACATCAGGAAAATTCTCCCATTCTGAAATAATTCAATTTTTTAATGCCCAGTTGAAAACCAGTAGGTGCCTTAAATTCGTGCCTCATCAGAAAGGTGGTACCTTTGAGTGTGCAATAGTTACTCAGTATTTTGTCAAAATTCCCTGCTACCCTCTCAGTTATACTCAAAAGTGTCTGGAGGATGGGGTTTGAAAATATAGCCATCTGAGCAAGAGCTGATGCTGATCAGTTTGTAAAATGAAAATACGGGAAATCATGTCAAAGCTGCTTTTGAGGACAATTTCAGTTTTTAAAAGGGTGAAATTTTTGCCAGCATTGGTATCAACCAGAATGCTGGATTTAGGTTTGCTCGCTGAGCTGGAGGGTTCATTTTCAGACATTTCATCACCATACTAGGTAATATCTTCCGTGAGCCTATGGACAAGTCTGAACGAAACATTTTCTCAAAGCTTGCTAACCAGAATGCTACCTGCAAGCAGAAAGGGTTTGTTATTTTCAGTGTGACTAATGAACAAACTTGTTTTTGTGCCTGTTCTTTTTTAATCAAACCAAATAATCAGTTATACAATCCAAGCAATAATACAATGCACACAGCATGACTCTTCCGACTTGTTGTTGATCCTATAGGAAATATTCTCAGTGGCTAATCCAATAAATTAACTACAAATATATCTTTCTCATTGTCTTCTTCAAATCTTTCAAAGTCATACCCAATCCAAAAAAATCGAGAGGATATCAAAATTCTCAAAATTTGCTAACGGGCTTTAGTTGAAAATATGATGAAAAAAATCTGTTTTGAAATATCCATGCAGAATGTTAATGTGCAAAGGGACCTGGGTGTCCTTAGGTATTAATTGTTGAAAGCTCACATATAGCTGCAGCAAGCAGTTAAAGAAGCAAATGCTATGTTTATCCCTTTATTACAAGAAGATTTGAGTCAGATGTCTTGCTTAAATTGTATAGAATCTTTCTGTCGACTGGACCTGGAGAATTGTGTGCAGTGTACAGAGACTAGCTCTGTATTTCAGAGTTCAGAAGAATGACAGGTAATCTCAATGCAACTTGCAGAATATTAAAGAGCGAGATAGAGTAAATCCCGTTATTTCTCCTGTGTTGGGGTTCTAAGACCAGGAGACTTAGTCTCAGACGAAGAGGTAAGCCATTTCGGACTGATACAAGAAATGTTTTTCACTCAGAGGGTTGTGAATGTTTGGAATTCTCGACACTGGAAAGAAAGGAAAGCTCAGATTTAAGCCATTTTGGTTATCTTTTTATGAAGGATAAAGCTGCAAAGTGTAAAATTTGTAGCATTGTGGGAACTTGGTGTTCCACAATTTGATTCATGGTAGGGGTTCTGTTTGGAAGGTTTCCAGTAGAACACTGAGATCAGTTCAAGGGTCAGTAAACAGCAGTTTGGAATTCAGCATCATCTTAAAAGAGAGAGAGATGGCAGTATTTAAAAGTGGGAATGCAAACAAGGAAACATTTTGGTTTGCAAACAGGCATTGAATAAGCCTACCCTGCAGCCATACTGCACTGTGAGTGAACTAACGTAAATGAAAATGGGACTTCCACCCCTCCCAGACAGGACTTCTCACTGACTATATGATTGGCTGAAAGACTCAACCGTCCTAGTAGTGCCAGAAAAAAATTGCAAAAAGAAGGCTCTCCTATTCTCAACCACCTACGCACAGCAATCCCTTTTTGACCTTCATTGAAATAAAACAAAGAACTGTAGACACTGGAGATCTGAAAAGAAAACAGAAATTGCTGGAGAAACCCAGTAGGTCTGGCAGCATCTGTGGGAAGAAAGCAGAACAAATGTTTTGACATTTCTGTCTCGGGCTTGCTGCTGTGCTCCAGAAGCCTTGGTGCAAGCCTGAATGACAGCATCTCATTTTCCGCTTGGGGACCCTGTAGCTTTAGGGATTCAACATTGTGTTCAATAACTTCTGGAACGTGATTCCATCCTTCGACGTTTTATACCCATTCCATAAACAGTCCTGTTATGGCATCATACCAGTTTTTTCCAGGTGCTACTAGTTCTGATGAAGAGTCTCCAACACAATTTTTGCATATTTCAGGGTTGTTAAAAGCTATAATTGCTATTATGTTATTGCAAAAGATGAAATAAATTAAACAAGACTTGAGCAATGGTGGGATGTGTGGGGAGAGTGTGGAAGGAGTGTGGTGGTGTTGGTGTCGGTGTCAGGCTGAGAAACTATCATTCAGAATTTATGGGGATTTTGATAATAACTCAATGTTTGCTGTTGACGCTTCTTTAATTCTGACCACAAATTTGGAATTAATGCAGGTATTGAATAATCTGGAAATTTTGAATGCGTACTTTGTCAATGATTGGTCCATCACAGACTGAGCTGTGCATTTTCCTGAGACCTAGGAATTCTTGAAATAAGTTTATTTGGTCAGAACTTCTTCTTTTCTCACATTTTGCTGAAAGAAGCCCCATAATTTGTTAAGCATTAATAATTGAAATGGAACTGGATTTTTCAGGGTGGGTTTTTTCTTCATTTTCTGATCAATCTGTTCAGAGACATTATTATACTCCTCTGGAGTAAGTAGGACTTGAATATGAGGCTTCCAGTCTAGGTAGGGAGGTAGGGAGACTATGACTGCACAACAAGAGCTCTGTTTATTCACCGTGAGTAATAATGATTGATAAGCACCTGGTCCTGAAAACAGTTGAAGAGTACTGTCTCCTTTAAGATTATTTGCTAGATTTTTAAACCAGGATTGTGTATTAATAATTATTTTTAAGTTTGTTCTAACCGAACCCACATTTATAGTATCATACAATCCTGACAGTGTGGAAACAGGTCATTCAGCCTATCAACTTCACACTGACCCTCCAAAGAGCATCCCACTCTACCCTACCGCCGTAATCCTGCATTTCGCATGGCTAACCCACCTAACCTACACATCCCTGGATACTATGGGAAATTTAGTATGGCCAATCCGGCTAACTTGCACATCTTTGGACCCAAACCTTTGTTTATGACCCAAACTTTATTGCACCTTCTGAAAAATGTTTACAAATGATTTGACTGTTTATGCTTTTCATTACTTGATTAGTTGTTTGAGGGAATGTTTTAATGAGATTGGCTTCTTGGATAGCTTTATAATTTTATTGCAACTTGATGCTGAGGATCCCTATTAAACTATACTGCAATCAATTACATGCTGAAAGAAGTAAGATTCTCACCACAGAGGTAGCCAAATCTCTCAGCACAGCTTTGTTAGAGGTCATCAGCAAGTGCTCCAGCTTTGCTGTTGACTGTAAAATCTGGGTTAGTTTATTTATTTGTTTTTGTTCAAAAGTGCAATAAAACAGATCCCTCCTTGTTGTGAAGTTATGGCATTCTTCCCTCAGTAGTGGAGGTGTGGACTGCAGAGGTGCTTTGCGGAGTGTACTTACAAGGGGCACTGGGGAGATTTGCTAAAAGTTCCTTGTATAATACCACCAAACTCATAACCACTTCCATCTAGGAGTACAAGGACAGTAGATACATGGGAAATTTACTACCTGCAAGTTCCCCTCCAAGCCACTTGCCACCCTGACTTGGAAATATATTACCATTCTTTCTCTGTCACTTGGTCAAAATTCTCAAATGTCCTCTCAAATCAAATTGTGGGTCTACCTATACTCTGAGGTAAACTTCTTCGCTGCCTACTACACCAACAATTTTGGTGTCATTTGCTTTTGGATATAATGTGCATAAATTTCTAGATAATTAGTAACATTGGGAGGTTCCTAATTTGGTGAAGGGTTTATTACCTTTTTCACATTCATTTCATAGAAGATGTACAAGAACAGCTTTTACCCTGCTGTTATCTGACATTTGAATGGACCTCTCATATATTAAAGTTGATCTTTCTCTGCATCGTCTCTGTAGCTATGACACTGTATTCTGAATTCTGCTCTATTACCCTGATGTAATTGTGTGTGGTATGATTTGTCTGGTTAGCATGCAAAACAATACTTCCTATATCTCAGAGATTGTGACAATAATCAAATCAAATCAAATTACAGATTGTACATTTCTCTAGCTAATTGCTATGAGGATTTCAGTACTTCAACTGACCCCTGCTGCAGAATCCTTCAGGGCATAGAATTTTGCCAAGGTCTGCAATCTCCTACAGTTCTTCATCATACTGAGATATTACAATTGGCTTAGGCTGGTCATAGAACACCTGCCACTTATCAAAGCAAATCTTCTATGGAAAGCTTGAGACTGAGGTCACACTAAAGGTTAGGAATTATATTTTGACTTTCAGTCCTGCAAAAAGCTTAGTCATGAGTGTGGTGCTGAAAAAGCAGAGCAGGTCAGGCAGCTTCTGAGGAGCAGGAGAATCGATGTTTCGGGCATAAGCCCTATCAGTTTCCTGTTAAAGGGTTTATGCCTGAAACATCGATTCTCCTGCTGCTTGGATGCTGCCTGACCTGCTCTGCTTTTCCAGAACTATCCCCTCGACTCTGATCTCCAGCATCTGCAATCCTCACTCTCTTCTGCAAAAAGCTTACTTGGGATCACTGTTCCTGGTTCAAACAGATAACAAAATCTTGTGGTCACTTTTGAAAGCAAGCAAGAAGATAAAGAAAGTACAATGAAAGGAAATGCTGAACCAGCAACTTGGAAGCAGGTACAGTGTCCCAGCATTTTTACCAAAGAACACTTGTGGCACAGTCACCATAGCCACCAGAAAACTACCAAACATCCCAGATGACAAAAGGTCATCTTTACTTTGAACAAAGAACAAGTCAGTAACAGTATATCCTTAGAGGGGAGGGGAAAGAATTATTTGTTCAAATGTTTTTTTTTCATCAGTATTGGCAAACGTGTGATAATAAAAAAAACACAAAATGCTATGAATATTCAACAGGTCTAGCATCTTTTGTAAAAAGAAAAAAAACAGTTGATATTTCAGGTTCGTGTGGATAAGAAAGCATCATCTATCTGAATGATTAATTCTGCTTTCTCTCTCCAAATCTCGAGCACAGTTGAAGTGCTAATTGAATCCTTGCTTTGTGCAGGCATTCTGCAAGAAGCTCAGGAATCTATCTTTCATTGTTTGAAACTTCTGATTGGTTTATCTGATCAGAAATGTGGTTCTCGATCTTTTTCACCTTTTTAATCAGTCATATATTCTAGTTACCAACTATTATTAGCTTGTTCTAGTTCTCTGTGTCTAATCCTCCTTTCTGCTGAGTCTAAGGGTTCACGTTGTCCACTGGAGAGTCCTAAAAAGAAAGGGCACTAATAAAACATAGAACAGTTCAGCACAGGAATAGGCCCTTCGGCCCATCATGTCTGTGCCAGTCATGATTCTGTTCTAAACTATTCCCACCTGTCTGCACATGGTCCATATCCCTCTATTCTCTGCCATTCACGTGCCTATCTAAATGCTGTAAATCCCTGTTAAATGTTGCTATTATGTCTGCTTCTACCACCTTCCCTGACAGTGAGTTCTAAGTACCAACAATCTTCTGTGTAAATAACTTTCCTTACACATCTCCTTTCGACTTTTCCCTCTTACTTTAAACCTAGCCATCCTAATATTTGACATTTCAACACTGGGAAACAGACTAAAACCAGCCACCCTCTCCATGACCCTAAAGATTTTCTATCAGGTTGCCCCTTAGTCTCCGATGCGAGAACAATCCAAATTTGTCAAACCTTTCCTTATAGCTAATACTGTCCAATCCAGGCAACATCCTTGTAAGCCTCTTCTGCACCCTTTCCAAAGCTGACACATCTTTCCTATAGTATGGTGACCAGAACTGTGCAGAATACTCCAAATGTGACCTGACCAAAGTCTCATATAGTTGCAGCATGGCTTGTCAATTTTTATTCACACACACAAGTCCTATGCCTTCTCTACCACCTTTCCACTTATGTTGCTACCTCCAGAGAGCTATGGGACTGAAGCTATGGACTAACCATAGAAAGTAATAGAAATAAGGAACGTGATATTGACTAGTTTAGCATTATTACACCTTTCAGGAGCCTGCTATGTCACATCTGTCTCCATTGGCACCTCATGCAAAATGAACCAAATCTCATTCAAATGACTATCATTGCAATGGGTGGAATTAAGATAACATCAACATTAATTCTTTCAGAATCATTACCTGGTACAACATAAATCTGTGCTCTATTCACAGTGCACCTATCTGGATGGTCACTTTTTTGTAAAATTTGTACATTCTGAAGCAACGTTCTGAGTTAATGGATGATGCCAGAATGACATTGCTATTGGAAAAACTATGTCAGTGTAAGTTCTTTTGTTCAAGTGTCGGGATCTCACTGATGTTAATAAGAATAAGGACTGGCTGAGAAACTGAGTTCACGAGAATAGCTGTTGGAAACTGTTGGATACCTACTGTGAAACTGTGCAATCCACTAAGATATTAATTGATAGAATGACATATCTCAATGACATATGACACTAAGATATTGATTGATAGAATGACATATCTCAATGACATATGACACTAAGATATTGATTGATAGAATGACATATCTAGCTGCAGATATTGATTGATAGAATGACATATCTCAATGAATTGTCCTAAATCATGTCAAAAGCCAGTTCAATACCTAGGAACATTATTGATCTACTTTTAATGTTAACATAGCAGAGAATGTTCCCCACTGTCATGGTTGACAGGGCCTTTAGCCATGTTTGACCCATCTCCTGCATTTCTACCCTCATTCTTCTCTCCCACAGTAATGGTTGGATCCTTCTGGTCCTCACTTACTGCCGCACCAGCCTTCGCATCCAAATGTTTATAAGCCGCCATTTCCGTTACCTCCAATGGGATGCCATGACCAGACGCACCTTCCCTCCTTTGTCAGCATTCCACAGGGACCATCCCCTCGGCACACTGTAGTACGCTCTTCCTCCATTCCCAACATGTCCTCACACCCTCAAGTCACTTTTCAGTGCAATCACAGAAGGTGTAACACCTGCCTGTTTGCTTCCTTCCTCCTCACCATTCAAGATCCCAAACATACCTGTCAGTGAAGCAGTGATTCACCTGCACTTCATTCAATCTAATCTACTGTATTTTCTGTTCACCCGTTCATACTGGGGAGATGAAAATCAGACTGGGTGACCACTTTGCGAAATACTGACATCTGTCCACAAACATGACCCCGAACTTCAAGTTACTTCAACACATCAACATTCCCATGCCAGCATCTCTGTCTCGGGCCTGCTCTGGTGTTCCAGTGAGCATCAGTGCAAGATTGGAGAACAACATCTGATTATCCACTTGCAGACCCCACAACCTCTCGGACTCAACATTGAGTTACAGCCGGATTCCATTCTTCCATGTTTGTTACCCACCTCCACACTCGTTCCTGTTATGACATGAGTTTCTTTTACCACAGTCATACATTCTCATATACTGCTAGGCCCATTATTACATTAAATGGTTGCATTCTGCACTACTAATCCACTTTCTCACTCTTAGCTCTTTTTATCACATATTCAGTTTTTCTTCTGGTTGCTATATGGCCTGGTATGCATAATCTCCTTGTTTACCTACCTCTTTCTCTCTGGGTTCCATGTCAACATATGTGCTCACTTCCAATATATATATATATATATATATATACACACATACATACATACACACACACCATTAACTCTGATTTCTGAAATTCTTTGTTGTATTTTAATCTTCACTGATTGCCACAACAGGGTGTTCCTGCTGTCTGTCCCATTCTTCAGCCCTGTTTCCCAAGGTCTGAAATTCAAGACCTAGCTTCAGCTGATATTGCAAGCATTGACTCTCCTGTAGCTTTCTTGCAATTTTTTTTAGCACGGAAGCCCTACACTGATTTAGTTGTTTGAGTCAGTGCCAACCTGCCCATTACAGTATGACTGTTGTGTAGACTGTGGACAATGAAAGAGCAGTGAACTTCAGCTTTCAATATTTTGTGAAGCTGCTTCCTGTTTACTCCTCCGGAAAATTGTAGTACATTCTGAACGTTGATATCAATTTATCAAACCTGCCACAAAAAAATACTTATTTCTGGGCTAGAGGAGGAGTTTTCTTTGAGTCCAACAGGCCTTGACTTAATTCTGATACTCCAATGCTCCAAGGAAGTTGGCGTTACCTGAACAAGAGACCACCGTCAAGTGGCAGTTTGAGTTAAAAACAGAAAGCTCTGGAAAAACTCAGCAGGTCCCATAGCATTTGGAAAGAGAAGTAGAGTTAATGTTTCAAGTCTGAAATGACTTGTCTTCAGTGAAAACTGAGTCTCTCTTCACGAATCCTGCCAGACCTGCTGAGTTCCTCTAGCATTTTCTCTTTTAATTTCAGATCTCCAGCATTGCAGTATTTTGCTTTTATTAAAGTGGCATTTTGAGACTTTTAATGAAGAGCAAATGGCCGATTGAGGAGCATGGAATAATGAAAAACATAAAATATGGTGCAAGGTGGCAATATGAAGGTATATCCTGCCTCATTAACTGAAGCTCCCCAATCGCAGGTTCAAAACTTTAATATACTGAGTTGGATGATCAGCCACAATCTTACTTAAAGGGCCGAGCAGCCTACTCTTGTTCCTATTTTCGATGTTTCTATGCATGTTTTGTTCACTTCTCCACAACTCAATTGCTGTATTCTACATACCATGAAATCTAACATAAATCTACAACTCTTTCTGTATAAAAGATCACTAGAATTGTGAGGAGATTATTTGTCCTGTCTAGCCTGCTCTGTTATTTGACAAGATTACACTGATCTGACTGTGAGCTCAACTCCATCTACCTGTTAGCCCCCCCCACACCCCCTTAACTCCATGAAAAGAAATGTTAGGCTGTTTAATTTCTGTTGACTGTTTGGACCTCTACATCCAACACAATCAACACCCAGCACAATCATAACTCTGATAGAACAGAGTCACAGAGATGTACAGCACGGAAACAGATCCTTTGGTCCAACTCATCCATGCCGACCAGATACCCTAAATTAATTAAGCCCAATATGACTGCATTTAGCCCGTATCCCTCCAAATCCTTCCTATTCATATACCCATCCAGATCCCTTTTAAATGTTGTAATTGTACCAGCCTCCACCACTTCGTCTGGCAGCTCATTCCATACACGTACCACCCCCTGCGTGAAAAAGTTGCCTCTTCAGCCCCTTTTAAATTTTTTCCCCTCTCACCTTTCTAGTTCTGGACTCCTTCACTCCAAGGAAAAGGCCTTGTCTATTTATCCTATCCATGCCCCTCATGATTTTATAAGCCTCTATAAAGTCACCCCTCAGCCTCTGACGCTCCAGGAAAAACAATCCTAGCCTATTCAACCTCTCCTTATAGCACAAATCCTCCAACCCTTGCAATACCTTGTAAATCTTTCCTGAACCCTTGCAAGTTTCACAACGTCCTTCCAATAGGAGGGAGACCAGAATTGCACACAATATTCCAAAAGTGGCCTAATCAATGTCCTGTACAGCTGCAAAATGACCTCCCAACTCCTATACTCAGTGCTCTGACCAAACGCCTTCTTCATTATCCTACCTACCTGCGACTCCACTTTCAAGGAATTATGAACTTGCCCTCCAAGGTCTCTTTGTTCAGCAACGCTCCCCAGGACCTTACCATTAAGTGTGTAGTCTGATTTGCCCTTCCAAAATGCAGGACCTCACATTTATCTAAATTAAACTCCATCTGCCACTCTTCAGCCCATTGGCTCATCTGATCAAAAGCCCATTGTAATCTGAGGTAACCTTCTTTGCTGTCCACTACACCTCCAATTTTGATGTGATTTGCAAACTTACTGACTATATCTCCTGTGTTCACATCCAAATCATTTATATAAATAATGAAAAGCAATGAACCTAGCACCAAATCTTGTGGCACACCACTGGTCACAGGCCTCCACACTGAAAGGAAACCCTCCACCTCCACCCTCTGTCTTCTACCTTCACGCCAGTTCTGTTCCAAATTGCTAATTCTCCCTGTATTGCATGAGATCTAACCTTGCTAACCAGTCTACCTTAGGGAACTTTGTTGAACGTTTTACTGAGGTCCATACAGATCATGATCACCACTTTGCCCTCATCAATCCTCTTGGTTACTTCTTCAGAAAACTCAATGAAAGTAATGAAACATGATTTCCCATGCACAAAGCGATATTGACTATCCATAATTGGTCCTTGCCTATCAAATACATGTAAATCCTGTCCCACAGGATTCCCTCCAACAATTTGCCCACCACCAATGTCAGGCTCACCAGTTCCCTGGCTTTTCCTTACCACCTTTCTTATATAGTGGCACAATGGTAGCCAACCTCCAGTCTTCTGGCACCTCACCTGTGACTATTAAGCCTCTGCTGTCTCGTTTTGGACTTCCCTACCCTGGAGTAAAGATCTTGACTATTCGCCTAATACATCCTGCTCATGATTTTATAAACTTCTGTAAGGTCTCCCCTCAGCGTCTGACGCTCCAGGAAAAATAGCCCCAGCCTATTCAGCCTCTCCGTATAGATCAAGCCCTCCAACACTGGCAGCATCCTTGTAAATCATTTCTTAAACTCCCACATTTAAGAAGGGAGACCAGACGTTTGCAGACCAGTTTGCAGGGAGACTAGAATTGCACACAATATTCCAAAAGTGGCCTAACCAATGTTCTGTACAGCACAGCATGATCTCCCAACTCCTATATTCAACACATTGACCAATAAAGGCAAGACACTCAAACACCAGCTTCACTCTCCTGTCTACCTGTAACTCCACTTTCAAGGAGCTATGAGCCTCCACTCCAAGATCTCTTTGTTCAGCAAAACACTCCCCAAGGCCATAATACTAAATGTACAAGTCCCACCTCGATCTTCCCTCCCAAAATGCCGCACCTAACATTTATCTAAATTAAACTCCATCTGCCACTCCTCAGCCCATTTTCCCCTCTGTTCAAGGCCCCATTGTACTCTGAGGTAACCCATTCAGTTCTCTCCAACGATCCTGGTTGTCCCCTGCATGGCATTGTTTGTATCTGAATAGTTCAGGCAGTCAGGTTGCACAGAACTGTCATTAGATTCTTAAACTCATTAAAACTAACCTGAGATCCCAAGACAATAACAATCAGACCACTGAATACAACTTTTGAAATCTATTGAACAACAATGTAAGTTATTAGGTCTGCTTTTGCTCACCACTTTAAGATTCCTGATGAAGTGCTTATACCCGAATGTCAATGCTCCTGCTCTTTGGATGCTGCCTGACCTGCTGTGCTTTTCCAGTCTTTACCAGTCTTCTTGACTCTACAGTGTTCTCCATCACTGCTTGACATTTATGTTCAGATCTCTGAGCATTTATTTTAACATGGGAGATCTTATATGAATGCAAATTTCGTTAATTCAGGATGATGGATTTAAACTGTTTGCATCCCCATCATCATCTAAGATTGCTACAGCTGTGATACATCATACTTCATGTAGAAATAAATGATGTTTGCACAAAAAGGAGTGACCTAACATGCGTTCTTACCAAATGTTTCATCTATACAGTCCTAGATATTAAGGGGAAGAGCTACTGGCATGTTGTTATGATCAAGAGTTCTCTGGAAGGTATTTGCCAGAGAAGGTATTTCCTTTGTTAAATCATTGATCAATTAAACTTTCAACATGCTGAATTGCATCCACAAAAGCTCATAGGTTAAATAAAATATGCTGTTTGATACTGAACCAAACAAATTGAGTAGATTTACCTGTGTGTTTGCAGTCTGCCTTAATATGTCGATTTTCAACTTTCAGCAGGGTGACCAAAGGCGATGTAGTTGGTCAGTATTGCTGCTCCTGATTTTCTGTCCAGGAATACATTTAGTGAGTTTACATGTATGGGTGTTGGATGAAGTTGCTTTCATCTCTGACCTCACAGTTGAATACCGTACTGGCATTCACTATCCAGGGTCACTCATGTCGAATGGTCACTGGAAAAGGGCAGGGTCCTACAGTACATCTGGGATTTATCTTTCTGTTTTTGATTCTTGATGTGGAAAGGGGGCAAATTGGAGCAGAAGTATCAGTTAGAGGTTCGTTAATGAAATATTTTTTCAGAAGAATGCATCCGTTGCTTTTAATGTTTCCTTCAATTGTGCGAATAGGACAAAATGTTTATCTGACAAATATGCAATGATTCTGTACAATCACTGAAGCCTCTGGAGATTTCTGGTTGGCTCCTGGCTGTGTATTAACACAAAGGATTCATTAAACCTTTGCTGAGTTGTCTTCCTTATTTAGGAAAATAAGTTTTCCATTGAAAGTCATTGTTATTCACAGCAGGTTAATGAGAGTAGCTGGTTGAAAGCACTTCCCAAGGCCTGCTGGTTATTCATGACAAGCTTTTACATTTTTGAACTGAGAAGTTTCAGAACTTAAAGGTTTACTGACTCATGATACCTGAAATTCAGAATTCAGTTGTAAGGAGAGATTATACAAATTAGCCCTGTTTTCTTTAGAATTGAGAAATTTAAAGGGTGATTTCATCCAAGTCTTCAAGAGAGTTAGATATACATTTGAAAGCGATGAACTTAGATAGGACTGGAGAATGGGATTAGCTGAGTCGCTCTTTCATGGTTTGCGTTTGGTGCCGGAGGAGGCCCAGAACCTGTATGTCCTTGGCAGAGTTGAAGGGAAAGTTAAAGTGTTCAGCCATGGGGTTGGTTTGTGTGTGTGCCCCAGAGATGTTCCTTGAAACGAAATGCAAGTTGACATCCTGTTTCCCCAATGTAGAGGAGACCAATGGATGCAGTAGATGGTGTAAGTTACTACAATAAACTACAAAATATCATAAGCTTCTCTCGAGTTGAATATAATGTTTTCATGTACCTGGAGACAGAAAGTGAGTTGCTGTGAATTGTGATTCACTTTCCTCCAGCACATGCAACGGACCATCTGAGTTTCTCTATAGGCACTTAAATTTACAATTTTACTGCTCTCCTCATGTCCTATGTGGTTCTGTTGTGGCAGTCTGTTTGAAAAGTATATGACTGCTATTATGGTGAAATGTGAACACTGTTCTAGCAGCGGTTTTCTTCCACACTGTCTTGAACATACCTATGTGTGAAAGCACACACATTTTTAGTGAATTGAGGTTCATGATTTCCTTGAATTTTTTTAAACGTATCAGTAAAGCTATCACCCTCGAGGATCTATTTAAAGCCAACATCAAACCTGAAATTTGCTTTGAAATGGGAGTTCTTTGTCAGGTATAAACAACCTGTCAATTAATAACTTTACTAATTCTGAGCCCACCAGTTCCAATCTGTAATTATTTTTTGATGTGATCAAATTTGCATTTATTCAGCAAGTGCCTTTGATCTTTTGAGGATGGTTGTGGATTATATTAACAGCACTTGTGAGGACTGTGGTGAAGAATTGACCGATGTAAGTAGTCACCACAGTCCCAGAGGGACATGCTCATTGGAGAGAGACAACTAGTGGTAAGTATAACCTAAGGGTCACCAGGGCTCAGGCAAGGGGTGAGGTTGTGAAGGCAGGACCTTTATGATAATCTCAACCAATACAGGAAATGAGCCTGTACTATTGGCTAGCTGTCCAGCTAACTGAGATAGCCAATGCCCTTGAAGGAAGTATGGCATAACACATTTGTTCCATAATTTCCTAGAATTTCTGCAGGACAATAACATTATCTCCATAGATCCGTCATGACAGTAACACAGACTATCAGTAGCATCTGGGGAAATAAATTCACTTTGTCACAAGGTGTTGGCCAAAACTTATCAGAAAAGCATTTGCCTTCAAAGTTTGTGAGAAGATTTTTAGCTCGGGTGCTTGTTGTGGTTCTGTTCGCCAAGCTGGGAATTTGTGTTGCAGACGTTTCGTCCCCTGTCTAGGTGACGTCCTCAGTGCTTGGGAGCCTCCTGTGAAGCGCTTCTGTGATGTTTCCTCCGGCATTTATAGTGGTTTGTCTCTACCGCTTCCGGTTGTCAGTTCCAGCTGTCCGCTGCAGTGGCTGGTATATTGGGTCCAGGTCGATGTGTTTGTTGATAGAATCTGTAGGTGAGTGCCATGCCTCTAGGAATTCCCTGGCTGTTCTCTGTTTGGCTTGTCCTATGATAGTAGTGTTGTCCCAGTCGAACTCATGTTGCTTGTCAACTGTGTGCAGGGGTATCCGTTTTTGGCGAATACATTGTAGAGGTGTTCTTCTTCCTCTTTTTGCAGTTCTGGTGTGCTGCAGTGTGTTGTGACCCTTTTGAACAGTGTCTTGATGCAACTTCTTTTGTGTGTGTTGGGGTGGTTGCTTTCATAGAACACCTCTACAATGTATTCGCCAAAAACGGATACCCCTGCAATTTAATCAACAGATGCCTAAGGGAAAGACAACGGAATGAGGACATGCCACAACCCAAAAGACTAGTCACACTACCATACATCAAGAACATTTCTGAACTGACAGTCAGACTACTACGACCACTAGGACTCATAACAGCACACAAACCAACAGCCACTCTCAGACAACAACTCACCAGGACAAAGGACCCAATACCCAGCATGAGCAAAATCAATGTAGTGTATAAAATCCCATGCACAAAACACTACATAGGACAAACAGGAAGACAACTAAAGATCCGTATCCGTGAACACCAACTAACCATGAAACAACACGGCCAGCTATCCTTAGTAGCCACACACGCAGATGACAAGCAACATGAGTTCGACTGGGACAACATTACTCTTATAGGACAAGCCAAACAGAGAACAGCCAGGGAATTCCTAGAGGCATGGCATTCATCCACAGATTCTATCAACAAACACATCGACCTGGATCCAATATACCGGCCACTACAGCGGACAGCTGGAACTGACAACCAGAAGGGGCAGAGACAAACCACTATAAATGCCGGAGGAAACATCACAGAAGCGCTTCACAGGAGGCTCCCAAGCACTGAGGACGTCACCTAGACAGGGGACGAAACGTCTGCAACATAAATTCCCAGCTCGGTGAACAGAACCACAACAACAAGCATTTGCCTTTCATTTCTCATTATAGTTCCATTTGTTGTGCACTGATAAGTTGAGCGGTTGATGACTTGATTCCGCCTAACTTTTGCCAAAACTGCTTCAAAGTAGGTCTGTAGGACATCTGGTAAGTGTCTGCTCTGTGGTCTGCCAGTTTTCCCTGTCGGCCTCTCTTGATTGTAAAGGCTAATATCAAATGACTGGTGCAGAACTGACTAGGCAGCATTGCCAAGCTGAGCTGTGTAGTAAAATTGAGTTCCCATCAGCAGATCATATTTCTGATTGCTGCTTAATTTTGAGGCTGGAGTTGGTCAAATGGAAGCATAAAATTCCAAAAGAAGCAGAGGGTTGATCGTGTTTATTGATGATAGCGTAAAGTTTTACAGGATTGTTTAGGTATTAGCTTCTCCGGATGTGCATGCCATTCTTTACTGTCCAATGGCTGAAAATCCACAGTACTCCCACATTGAGCTTTGCAAGAGTGTGGTGAGACATCTGCCAATACATCAGGGACCAAGATACAACAGTTATAATCTTCTCTTCCAACTTTACAGAGACTCTGCTAATCCCACTCAAGGACACCATTACAAAATCTGCAGTAGGTCATTCAATTCCTCAAGCATCCTCTACCCATCAGTGCAACCATGGCTGCTCAGTGTCCTAGAGGGAAAAAATATATCATGTTACAAGTTCGTTTTTGCGCATCTAATAGAAACCACAATAGTCAGTACAGTTCTGCCCAGCACTGGAGTTAGCATCAAGTGTGCAGGCTCTGCTCAGCATGACAGTCGATTACTTTGCCTTGCTGAATATTAATATCACCGCTCTTTGCTGAGCTGCAATATATGTACCTACTTTCATGATTGCTGAGGGAACGTGGAAAAATGTCTCGGATGTCAAGTATGATACCCTAAATTATCACCTGATATCTGGAGATATCTTGCTCATTTTTCTCGTGCTGCATTTTATCATTGCCCAGTTCAGAAATCAGAATTCAGCTGTCCATGAGATGATTAAATGCTTGCTAGTCTCATACAGGGTCTGACTTTGTTCAATCAGCATTTGAGCATATTGCAGAGTATTCAGTGCAGGTTTAGGGGACACATTAACAGCAGAATTGAAAATATTTTGAAAAAGTTATCAAACTTCATGAAAAATGTGAATATTTTTTAAAAATATAGTCATGGCTCTGGCTTTATTACTAATGGTTACAATTGTGTGCTCATGTTGATATACTAGTTGTTGTCTTCAGAATGTACTGAGTGTATTTCAAGACAAGCTTTCCCAATATTGATGAATTGTGAATTTTACGAATAAAAAAATCAAGACTCAGTTCAGATGGTACATTTTTCTTACGGGGAATGGTCTCATTCCATATCTCTTCACCACATGTGAAATAGCTTTGAACTATTTCAACAATGCAGAAGTGGTACTGGAAATGATGGAGATTAGAGTCAAGATTAGAGTGGTGCTGGAAAAGCACAGCAGGTCAGGCAGCATCCGAGGAGCAGGAAATTTGACGTTTCAGGCAAAAGCTCGATGAAGAGCTTTTGCCTGAAACGTCGATTTTCCTGCTCCTCAGATGCTGCCTGATCTGCTGTGCTTTTCCAGTACCACTCTAATCTTGACTTTGAACTATTTCAGTCCATTTTATCAGTGGATGAAAATCCCAGCACAAACTGTGAGCACCAATTACTAGATTCACTCAGTAAACTCATTAATGGGCGGAGAGTTTACCAAGTAATAGTCTCCATATGAGATATGACTAATTTTCTAATGTAGAATGAGATGATTGTAGACAATGAGCTTGTTGTTAATGGGTGGAAATGGTGGGGGCGTGTAAAATATTATGAATTATGAGAGAAGGAAAAGTGAACAAGCTCGTATTCCTGGTATTTGTCATCACTGAATGGATAGGTATTGAATACTTCCTGTATGGTAAGCAGAATTAGGTGAGGTTTTGAGAGTCTCATAACTAAAAACCTTTGAACATTCAACATAGACTTCTGGAGAGAGGCTACTTAATTAGGAGGTTGCCACAGCCAGTAAGATGTCATCAATTTAGTGATGAAAGCCAGCGAGAAGATCCGAGACAAAGCAAAAATAAATCAAAGTGCCTATATCCATAGAAAGAAGAATTTTGGATACAACGTTGAGCCATAACATGAAAAATTATGGTAAAACTCACCACTTTTACTGTTATTTAAGAAAAATGTGGTAACTAGAGGCAAAGGCAGCTGCCTGTTTTTACACAAAAATACAAAGGTTGATATCTAAATTGCACAATATCCATTCTCCAGTTCCCAATTGAAATGTTTTGGATTGTGGAAACATGCTGCATTTGTACTGTTATTGTTCCAGCTGATGGTGCTGCTGGACAAGCTTAAATGAAATCTGGCCTTATAAATCTAATTTTGTTTCTCTAATTTGCTCGTCTTTCACTGAAAAATAAGCATGGTGGGCTGCAGATGAAGTTCATTGCACCAAATAAATTTAAACAACCACAAACCTTTACTTTCTACACATTACACTGTTTGAAAGGTTTAAAAATACATGACAACACAAAATTGTATCTACTTGCCAACACCAAGATTATACAGCTAATTAAATTAAAGTCATAGAGATGTACAGCATGCAAACAGAAGCTTCGGTCCAACCCATCCATGCTGACCAGACATCCCAACCCAATCTAGTCCCACCTGCCAGCACCCGGCCCATATCCCTCCAAACTCTTCCTATTCATATACCCATCCAAATGCCTCTTAAATGTTGCAATTGTACCAGCCTCCACTACCTCCTCTGGCAGCTCATTCCATACATGTACCACCCTCTGCGTGAAAACTTTGCCCCTTAGGTCTCTTTTATATCTTTCCCCTCTCACCCTAAACCTTTGCCGTCTAGTTCTGGACTCCCTGACCCCAGGGAAAAGACTTTGCCTATTTACCCTATCCATGCCCCTCATAATTTTGTAAACCTCTATAAGGTCACCCCTCAGCCTCCGACGCTCCAGGGAAAACAGCCCCAGCCTGTTCAGCCTCTCCCTATTACTCCAATTCTCCAACTCTGGCAACATCCTTGTTAATCTTTTCTGAACCCTTTCAAGTTTCACAACATCTTTCCGATAGGAAGGAGACCAGAATTGCACGCAATATTCCAACAGTGGCCTAACCAATGTCCTGCACAGCCGCAACATGACCTCCCAACTCCTGTTATGGAGAAATTTAATTTCCTTTCCAAATATGTACATTATTTTAAGTACTTTTGTTCAGTTTTGACCCAGTGAGTTGTGATGTCTTTAAATAATCTATTTGTGGGATGGGGCATAATTAGCTGGCCAGCATTTATTGCCTGTCCCCAGTTTTGTCCTTGACAATGTTGTGGTGAGCGGCCTTCTTAAACTGCTATAGGAAGATCCAAGATGCCCTAATCAGGAAATTGTGGGATTTTTAACTGGTGACTGTGAAGGAATGGTAATATAATTCCAAGTCAGGATGTTGAGTGGCTTGGAGAGGAACTTGCAAGTCATGGTGTTCCCAATTTCTGACTTTTGAGATGGTACTAGTCATGGGTTTTGAACATGCTGTCTAAGGATCTTGAGTGAATTTCTGCAACGCATCTTATAGATAGAACACATTGCTGCTACTTAGCGTCGGTGATGAAGGGAATAAATATTTATGGACATGGTGCCAATGAAACAGACTACTTTGACCTGAATGTTGTCAAGCTTCTTCAGAGTTGTTCAAGCTGCACCCATCCAGGCAAGTGAGGAGTATTCCATCACACCCCTGACTGCCATACTTGTCCTTTGGCTCAAGCAACGGAGATCTTGGTCTGTCTCAGCTTTGAGTAACCAGTGGAGAACCCTCATCAAATCGTCCTGTTTTCAATCTTTCCACAAACTGGAACCCTTACAAGGAATTAACTTATTCTGTTAACTGCTCTGAACAAAGTTTTTTTTTCCCCAAGGTGAAATTCACTTTGCATATAAATTCAGTCATGTCTCTTTCAAACTGAATTCCAAAGCTTTTAACTCAATTTTAAAACATTGCTCATCCTAACGTCTGCTAAACTAATGGCTTAATTTTGTTTTTTTTTTAACTTCTCCTGTCATAAACCCTCACAATATAAACAACATTAACATTTGTCACCCCTCAATGGGATAGAGCAATGGGAATTAAAGCCTATTATTCCCAGAGTCAGCACAAAAGTTAAAGATTTAATGAAAGTATGTAACATCCCTATCCCCTGTCTTTGTAGACCTCGGTCAACAGAAATGTACAGACCAAATTTCTGTACTTAATAGGAATTACAATTTAATACAAATTAATAGATCCTAGCTACAAGTAAACAGTTATGAAATGTTAACGTATAACTCTACTAGTTAAAACTGTAAAGCATTTATAACCCCTACGCAGATAGGAAAAAATAATATTGGTGTTTGGATAAGAGGTAAAACCTGGAAGGCAGTTCAGTGGCCCCTGTCCACAGGGTTCATTGAGATATAATAGAATTAGCCTTGGATTCCTTCAAGTGTTAATTTTAGGAGATTTAAATAAATGTACAAATTAAAATATTGAATAAAAAAACTCTTTATTCTCTCTTTCATGCCTTTAATCAAAAAGAAAATGTTTTACTCTATGCCTGATTTCATAGTGAAGTCTTCGCTGGACCTGATTTTGATAATGAATCTATTCATTCTAATTTAGATTTCCTTCTTACTCTTTGTACTGTTTATTTTAAAATCTATGAAGTTATCTGATTATGAAGGTACAAAGTGGTTTGCCTTCCTCACGTTGGTCAGAAATGCCTCTTTTTCCTCCCTGCAATGTTTTCATCTCACTTAGAGCTGTTTGCAATGCTTGAAATTTGCAGTCAGACTTGCCCATGCAGCAAATTCTGACCAACATTTCTTTAATAGTTTGTGTCAAAAAGATTCAATTTATTAGCGAGATTGGTTCCTTATGTGGATAAATTGACCACTATTACAGTTGGTCAAAAGTTACAATGAGAGATTAATGTGGAGCATCAGCTGGCTCTACTTTTGACTTTGATTTTTCTCTTCACACAGAGGTTAGAGTGTTAACTTAGAAAAACAAGTAGATTTCGATCAGTTGTGCAAGCTTCTGCGAATTCTGTCACCCTATAATTTTGTTTCTTGACCCAAATATCACCTTCAGCACTTCCATTTTTGGCTTTAACTGAAGCCATAGGGTTAGTAGATGAGCAGCCCAATCCTCGTGGACAGATTGGAATTTTAGAACATAGAACAGTACAGCGCAGAACAGGCCCTTCAGCCCTCCATGTTGCGCCGACCTGTGAACTATTCTCAGCTCATTCCCCCTACACTATGCCAAAATCATCCATGTGCATAATCTAAGAATTGTTTAAATCTTCCTAATGTGGCTGAATTGACTACTTTAGTAGGTAGGGCATTTCATGCCCTTACCACTCTCTGGCATCTGTCTTAAATCTATCACCTCTCAATTTGTAGTTATGACCCCTTGTACAAGCTGACATCATCATCCTAGGAAAAAGACTTTCACTGTCTACCCTATCTAATCCTATGATCATCTTGTATGTCTCTATCAAATCCCCTCTTAGCCTTCTTCTTTCCAATGAGAACAGACCCAAGTCTCTCAGCCTTTCCTCGTAAGACCTTCTCTCCAGACCAGGCAAATCCTGGTAAATCTCCTCTGCATCTTTTCCAATGCTTCCACATCCTTCCCGAAAACTTTTTCGATGTTGGTTGGCTGTTTGAGCATCAAGGAATCCAATATCTTTGTCACTAGTAGATTTAGGAGATATGTGTTTTTATGTCCCATATTCAAGTGCGCCACCTGAGGAAGCTCAATGAATAGATATGCCCCTGGGTTCTTCACCCTCCAACCCCATTTTGAGATCTTTGAACTCTTCACCCACCACCTAGCCCATGATTCCACTCTCCAGCCTCCAAATACTGACCCCCTCTGAAGGCATCAAACGCCAACCAACTGCTGTGACCTACTCATAATAAGAACTTCACCAGCTCCCACTCCACACCCTGCAATCATGAAAACTCTATTGCATCCAGAAGAGTCATCAATCACTGGTTTCCCATGGTTTTCCAATCAACCTGCTCTCCCTGTGAGTCAGGCAATCAAAAATTCCCCTTGGAGTGATCGGTACCATTACTAGAATCCTAAATGAGACTATTGAAAGAAGTCTAGGCATGGCCATGAAATATGTATGAATATATGTTTATTAATACGTAAGAATTTTTGAGAAGTAAATTACCTGCAGAGTGACTTGTGTTATAGTATGAAAATGATTTTAAAGCTGGATTGTGGGCTTCAGGTAGTTTGATTTTACAGCTATTTCAAAATGCCTCAGCAAAGTCAGGAAGGAAGCTCCCAGCATGCAAAAAATTAAATTTGTGATTTTGTTACTAGTACTCCATATTCAAAGAATGCAATTTCCCTCCGCCTCTTCATCTTTCTCTCCTTTTCCTTACAAAGACTGAGTTGATCATGATTTTCTTTCCCGCCCGAGTGTCCCAATAGTTTCGAGGTTGTTCTGTAATGCTACAGCTGATGCAACTGTTAAGTGTGATCTTCTGTGAAGGTTTTGTATTGGTCATGAGAAATGCTTACTCTGCTCTAAAATGGAAATGACCTCTTCACTTGAAGTGTGCAATTGATAAATATTTGTCTCTTTAGAATACCCAACAGCACAGTGCTTTGGTGCAGTAACAGACTTCAGTGCACTCGACTTCACTCTGCAATTTCTTTTCCATCCCAAGAGGAGAATCTTCTGCAGAATGAACAAAATAAGAACAAAAACTAAAGGCAAAGGTTGAAAAATCTTTACATTCAAAGAGGTTAAAAGTCAATTTCACCAATGTGATTGTGCAGACACCCAATGAAACAAGGGTCCCATATGTTTTCTCCAAACCCAGCAAATTTTTATTAAAGTTTTGCTCATCAAAATGTTTAGAATGTAACATTATATTTCAAACTACACTTTTCAAACTAATTAAAGAAACAAGGTTTGGGAGAAGATTTGTAGCTCGGGTGCTCATTGTTGTGGTTCTGTTTGCTGAGCTGGGAATTTATCTTGCAAACGTTTCGTCCCCTGTCTAGGTGACATCCTCAGTGCTTGGGAGCCTCCTGTGAAGCGCTTCTGTGATGTTTCTCCGGCATTTATAGTGGCCTGTCCCTGCCGCTTCCGGTTGTCAGTTCCAGCTGTCTGCTGTAGTGGCCGGTATATTGGGTCCAGGTCGATGTGTTGTTGATAGAGTCTGTGGATGAGTGCCATGCTTCTAGGAATTCTCTGGCTGTTCTCTGTTTGGCTTGCCCTATAATAGTAGTGTTGTCCCAGTCAAATTCATGTTGCTTGTCATCTGCGTGTGTGGCTACTAAGGATAGCTGGTTGTGTCGTTTCATGGCTAGTTGGTGTTCATGGATACGGATCGTTAGCTGTCTTCCTGTTTGTCCTATGTAGTGTTTTGTGCAGTCCTTGCATGTGATTTTGTACACTACATTAGTTTTGCTCAGGTTAGGTATCGGGTCCTTCGTTCTGGTGAGTTGTTGTCTGAATGTGGCTGTTGGTTTGTGTGCTGTTATGAGTCCTAGTGGTCGCAGTAGTCTGGCTGTCAGTTCGGAAATGCTCCTGATGTATGGTAGTGTGGCTAGTCCTTTGGGTTGCGGCATGTCCTCATTCCGTTGTCTTTCCCTTAGGCATCTGTTGATGAAATTGCGGGGGTACCCGTTTTTGGCGAATACCTTGTATAGGTGTTCCTCTTCCTCTTTTTGCAGTTCTGGTGTGCTGCAGTGTGTTGTGGCCCTTTTGAATAGTGTCTTGACGCAACTTCGTTTGTGTGTGTTGGGGTGGTTGCTTTCATAGTTCAGGACTTGGTCTGTGTATGTGGCTTTCCTGTATACCTTTGTGATGAATTCTCCGTTAGGTGTTCTCTGTACCATCACGTCGAGGAATGGGAGTTGGTTGTCCTTTTCTTCCTCTCTAGTGAATAACTAGAAACAACTAATCAAAATTGGAAAGAAATGCAAACACAAATTGGTGCTAAAGAGGTCTATTGGTCTTTGCTCCTCACACGGCAGTCTGCTCAATATTGGGGAGACCAGATTGCAGACTGAGAACAATAAATGTTGGAGAACACAGCGGGTCAGGCAGCATCCATGAAGAGAGAGCAAGCTAACGTTTTGAGTCTACTGACTCTTCATCAGAACTGAGATCCAGCATTTGTTGTTTTCAATACAGATTTCAGCATCTGCAGTAATTTGCTCCTATAAACTGCAGACTAGGTGATTTTGGACATTTTTTCATCTACCTGTTGGATTTGATCCTCAGAATGTTGTCTCGTGAGAGACCAAGTAGAGGGTGTCTGCCTTAATGAACACCTCTGTACAAACTGCAAGCATGACCCCATTGTTCTGGTTACTTGCCATTTCAATTCACCATCTTGTTCTCAGCCTCACATTTCTATCCTCGACCTACTGCTGCAGTCCAACTGAGCCCAATGTGAGTTAGAAAAATAATAACTCATTTTCTGACAAGATATCTGCACTCAATATTGTGTTCAATAATTCCAGTTCAGAACCTTAGTCTTCCGCTATGATTTTTCACAAAGATCTTAGATCTGTACCTTGTTTTCATATTTTTGCTTTCACTCAGTGCCTACCTTTATTCTGCTAATCACACCAAGCCTGCATCAAAGCTTTGCTTGTCTACTACAAATGATATGCTCCCTTTGTCTTTTGTTCCAGAATATTATTTAGCTTTACCCTCCCATGCCATTTGCTTGACCTTGCCATTTGTTTTACTTGTGCCTCCCCTTTTATCAAAAGCATAAAACTCATCACTTTTCCATCTCTCTTCAGTTCCATTACAAACTCACTCAAAACATTAATGGTTCTTGTCTCTACAGATGCTGCCATACCTGTTGGTTTTCTCCAACACTTCTTATTCTTATTAAACAACATTGCTTTTTTTTCCAACAATCAAAATTGTGGTCATGACTTGACTCGTAATTCCATATTTTGTTTCTTTAAAGTTGAACATCCATTTACCACGGTAGGATTTAAATCTACGACCCCAGCAAATTACAGGGGTCTCTGAATTAATGTTCTAGAATAACACATGAAACCATTGCCTCCCCTGATGTGCTATTAAATCTTTTGAATGGATTCTAGCATTTTTCCCACTATTGATGTCAGGCTAAGCAGTCTGCAGTTCCTTAGAGCATAGATAATGGAATATGACAGCGCAGTACAGGCCCTTTGGCCCTTGATGTTACACCAACCTATGAAATTAATCTGATGCCCATCAAATCTACACCGTTCCATTATTATCCATATGTATGTCCAATACCCATTTAAATGCCCTTAATGTCGGCGAGTCGATGACTCTTGCAGAAAGGCTGTTCCACGCCACTACTACTCTCTGAGTAAAGAAATTACCCCTGATATCTGTCCTAAGTCTATCACCCCTCAATTTAAAGCTGTGTCCCCTTGTGTTAGCCTTCACCATCCGATGAAAATGGCTCTCACTGTCCACCCTATCTAACCCTCTGATTATCTTATATGTCTCAATTAAGTCACCTCTCAACCTTCTTCTCTCCAATAAAAACAGCCTCAGTTCCCTCAGTCTTTCCTCGTAAGATGTTCCTTCTATACCAGGCAACATCCTAGTAAATCTCATCAGAACTCTTTCCAAACCTTCCACATCCTTCCCATAATGCGGTGACCAGAATTGCATGCAATACTCCATGTGCAGCCTTACCAGTGTCTTGTACAGCTGAAGCTTGGCCTTGTGGCTCCGAAACTCAATCCCTCGACCAATAAACCACCAACACATCATGTGCCTTCTTAACAACCCTATCAACCTGGGTGGCAACTTTCAGGGATTTATGCTCCTGGACACTGAGATCTCTCTGTTCATCTACACTGCCAAGAATTTTACCATTAGCCCAGTACTCTGCATTCCTGTTACTTCTTCTGAAGTGAACTATCTCACAGTTTTCTACATTAAACTCCATTTGCCATTTCTCAGCCCAGCTCGGAATCTTATCTATGCCCTCTGTAACCCACAACGACCTTCGACACTATCCACAACTCTATCCACCTTAGTGTCATCTGCAAATTTACTAACCCATCCTTCTGTGTCCACATCCAGATTATTTATAAAAATGACAAACAGTAGTGGCCCCAAAACAGATCTTGCGGCAGACCACTGGTAACTGAGCTCCAGGATGAACATTTCCCATCAACTACCACCCTCTGTCTTCTTTCAGCTAACCAATTTCTGATCCAAACCACTAAATCACCTTCAATCCCGAAACTCCTTATTTTGTGCAATAGCCTACTGTGTGGAACCTTATCAAATGCCTTACTGAAGTCCATATACACCACATCAACCACTTTACTTTCATCCACCTGTTTTGTCACCTTCTTGAAAAACTCAATAAGGTTCGTTAGGCATGACCCACCCTTCACAAAACCGTGTTGACTATCCCTAATCAAATTATTCCTTTCCAGATGATTATAAATCCTATCTCTTATAACCTTTTCCAATAACTTACCCACAACTGGTAAGACTCAGAGGCCTATAATTACCAGACTTGTCCTGACTCCCCTTCTTAAACAAGGGAACAACATTTGCTCTCCTCCAGTCCTTTGGCACTACTCCTGTTGACAATGATGACATAAAGATCAAAGCCAAAGGCTCTGCAATCTCCTCCCTAGCTTCCCAGGGAATCCGACGATAAATCCCATCTGGCCCAGATTTTCAGATCTTCCAAAATTGCTAAAACCTTCTGTTCGTCAATCGCAATCCCATCTAACCCAGCAGCCTGTATCTCTGTATTCTCACTAACATTGCCCTTTTCCAATGTGAATACTAATGAAAAGTATTCATTAAGTGCTTTCCTTATGTCCTCAGGTTCCACACACAACTTCCCACTCTTGTCTTTGATTAGCCCTAATCTTATTCAGGTCATTCTTTTATTCCTCATATATCTATGTAAGGCCTTAGGGTTTTCCTTGATCCTATTCACCAACAACTTCTCATGACTCCTCCTGGCTCTTCTCAACCCTCTCTTTCGATCTTTTCTGGCTAACTTATAACTCTCAAGTCCCCTACCTGAGCCTTCACACCTCCTCCCCATGTAACCCTCCTTCTTCCTCTTAACAAGAGCTTCAACTTCTTTAGTAAACCATGGCTCCCTCTCTCAACAACTACCTCCCTGCAGTAGCTGTTCCTTGAATAAGCTCCACATTTCAAGTGTGTCCATACCCTGCAGTTTCCTTCCCCATCCTATGTGTCCTAAATCTTACCTAATCGCATCATAATTGCCTTTTCCCCAGTTATGCCTCTTTTCCTGCAGTATATAACTATCTCTGCCCTTTGCTATTGTAAACATAAACATCATTCTTGATCAATTTCTTTGTTCTCCTTTGCTGAAAATCAAACTGTCCCTAATCCTTGGGTATGTCTTTTTCTTTGGCCAATTTCTTTCGTCTTCCTTGAATCTAAAGCTATCAGACATCCTATCGGTCTACCAGCTGCTTTCATGGGAGCAATGTGGTTTAAGGAGTTGAAGCAAATTCTTTGCTGTCTTTGCAATGAGTGACTTAGTGTCAGAGTAGGTGAAAGTCTGTAAAATATCAGTGGTCACTATTGCCAAAGTGCTCACCTACCTCCAAATCTAACACCTGGCCGGGTTCACTCCCCATTACAAAATCCAATATGACGTCACCCTTGATGGCCTGTCTACATCAGAAAATCATCCTGCACACATTGAACAAAATCTGATCCATCTAAACTACTTGAGCTATAGTATTCCCAGTCAATGTTGGGGAAGTTAAAGTCTCCCATAACAGCTACCCTGTCACTCTCACTCCTATCGAGAATCATCTTTGCTCTCCTTTCCTCGACATTCCTGGAACAATTCAGAGGCCTATAGAAAACTCCCAACAGGGTGACCTCTCCATTCTTGTTTCTAACCTTAGCCCAAACTACCTCAGTAGATGAGTCCTCAAACATTATCTCAGGAGCTGTAATACTTCCCTTGATTGACAATACCACACACCCCCAACCCCCTTTGCCAACTTCTCTGTTCTTACTGAAACATCTAAATCCTGGAATCTGCAATACCCATTTTTGTCTCTCCTCTAGCTGTGTCTCTGAAATGGCCACAATCCGAAATCCCAGGTACCAACCCACACTGCACGTTCACCCACCTTATGCTAGATGCTCCTGCCATTGAAGTACACACATTTCAAACCAACATCCTGATTGCCAGTGTCCTCTTATGACCTTGTAAATCTATCCCTGACCTCACTACCCTCAACCTCCTGTACTCCTGAACTACAATTGAGATTCTCACCCCCCTCATGCATTAGTTTAAACATCACCAACCCCACCCTAGGATATTGGTACCCCCTCTGGTTCAGGTGATCCTGTTTGTAGAGATCTCATCTTCACCAGAAACATCTCCAATTATCCATGAATCCAAAACCCTCCCTCCTGCACCATCCTTGCAGCCACATGTTCAGCTCTGCTCTCTCCCTGTTCCTTGCTTCACTAGCACGTGGTTTTCTCCCTACCTCCTTTGTTAAATAGTGGGGTTACATTAGCAACTCTCCAATCCATGGGAATTCTTCCAGAATCTACACAATCTTGATAGAAGGCCACCAATCCATCTAATTCTTTTCTCGGACAACCTCTTAAACAATTTTGTAATGTAGATTATTAGGCCTTAGAAATTTATTGGTCTTGTTCACATTAACTTCTCCACTACTATTTTCCCACTATTACAGATTTCTTTCAATTCCTCCCTCTGACTAGGCCCTGGACTCCCCAATATTTTGGGCCTTTTCTTTCCTCTCCTTTGTGAAGACAGAACCAAAATATGTATGCAATTGGACTGCCATCTTTGTTCCCCATTATATCTTCACAAGTTTCTGATTATGAGGGACCTACATTTGTTTTCACTAATCTTTTCTCTTAGAAATGTTTGCAATCTGTTTGTGTTTTCTTCACAAGCCTAATCTTGAATTCTTAATCAATACCTTTGTCCTCCTTTGCTGAAAATTAAACTGCCCCCTACACATCAGGTATTTCTTTTGTTTTGGCCAATTTGTATGTTTTTCCTTGAATCTAATGCTATCAGACATCCTATTGATCTATCAGCTGCTTTCATGGGAGCAATGTAGTTTAAGGGGTAGGTGAATGTCTGTAAAATATCAGTGTTTTATATAATTAAGCTTCAGGATGTTAAAGAATGGGAAACTAACAATGTCTCTCAAAACTGAAAGGGGTATCTTTAAAAATAGAAGACTTTTGCGACAAAAGTGGAAATTACTAGAGAAACTCACCAGAATATGTGGGAAGAAAGCAGTGTTAACATTTTGAATCCAGTGACGCTTCATCAGAACTGTTAATAACTCAGAAAAACGGGTTTAGGAATTTTAATACTTTTGCGAGCTCTGTAGAAAATTCATAACAAATTTGCTGGGTATTGGAGGTGATCAATATTAAAAGTTATCCCCTCTTCCAAACGACATTTATCAATGAAAGTGTTCTGGGGTACAATCACAATGTTGATAGGACCAAAAAGACAAACCGATGGAAAATATTGAGTGAGAGCTTAGTTGTACAAATTGGCAGCCTGTTGTATCCACCAGCAATTATTAATGCAATCAAAGTTTAAAATTAAGCACAGCTCATAATATATCATTCTTAACACTTATTATCCCAAAAGATTTGGTTCACAGAACATTTTACAAGTCCAATTTAGTTTCTACTGCTGGCTAAGAAACATTGGCAGTGGAAAATCCTGCTGAAACTGTGTGCCTTTCTAGTTCCAGCCTGTCATTATGATCTTCTTTTGAGCCTATTCAACCTGAAATTCTCAGCAACATCAGCAAAATTTGGAGGAAGCCACATTATCCTCACAAAAGAAGGTCATAAGCAAGCAAAACTGCAATCTTCACGAAGGTGATTGCCGATATAACACGGGATTTGTGTTCTGCTTTTCCATTATGCATTTTCCTCAGGATAAATATTTCGGAATCAAATGTGTTCTCTGCCTGCACTCAAGCATCAGTAAGATGAGATTAGATCATAGCTATCAGAAATGAAACTCTGTAAATTCTTGGATTGGTTGAGGTAAAGAATTTGACCGTTCTGAGGTCCTGGGGTAAACGGCACTTGGAATAGAAAATGATATGACGAGTCCTGATGAAGATAAAGGAAATTGATGAAGATTGGGATATGTTGTGATTGTGTCTATCAATACCATTTGTGACACAATAGGTAGATTCACTGCCATCAGTTCTTCTTATTAATATTGCTCGCAGTTATGATACCCGGTGGGAAGAATGCCCACACAAAGATCTTTGGCAGAAGAAATGTTCAGTCTTGGTAAACAGGAAAGATTTATTATATAGTACTTAGTAGCTAGTTATGGAGTCATACCGCATGGAAATAGACCCTTCGGTCTAACTCACCCATGCCGACCAGGTTTCCTAAACTGAACAAGTCTCACTTGGCAGCATTTGACCCAAATCTCTAAACCTCTCCTATTCATGAATGTGCCCAAATGTCTTTTAAATGTTGTAATTGTACTCACCTCTGCTCCTTCCTTTGACAACTTATTCCATACTTACACCACACTTTATGTGAAAAAGTTGCCCATCAGTTCCCTTTTAAAGCTTTCCCCTCTCAGCTTAAACCAATGCCCTCTGTTTTTGGACTCCCACACCCTGGGGAAAAGACCTTGGCTACTCACCTTATCTATGCCATCATGGTATTATTTTATAAGGTTACCCCTCAGCCTCTGATACTACAGGGAAAGAAGTGACAGCCTATTCAGCCTCTCCTTATTACACCATCCCTCCAGTTAGGTAACATCATTGTGAACCTTTTCTGCACCCTTTTCAGTCTAATAATATCCTACCTATAGCAGGACAACCAGAATTGCATGTAGCACTCCAAAGGTGGCTACGCTAATGTCTCATATAGCCACAATATGAAGCCCCAACTGTTGTACTCAATGGGAGAAATTGAGGACATCAGGTGCTGGAGATCAGAGTCAAAACTTGTGGCGCTGGAAAAGCACAACCGGTCAGGCAGCATTTGAGGAGCGGGAGAGTTGATGTTCCGAACATAAGCTCTTCTTCAGGAATGTGGGGTGAGGGAGACCAAGGGGACTGAGAGATAAATGGGAGGGGGGGTGGGGCTGTGGGGGGAGGTAGCTAGGAATGCGACTGGTGGATAAAGGTGGGCAGTGATAATGATAGGTCAGAGCGGAGGGTGGAATGGGTAGGTGGGAAGGGAGATGGACAGGTAGGACAATTCAAGTTGGATGGTTGGATCTGGGATAAGGTGATGGGAGAGGAGATGAGGAATTTGGTGAAATCAACATTGATCCCATGTGGTTGGAATGTCTCAAGCCATAAAATGGCTAGGATTTGATGGTTGAGGAGGCCCAGGACTTGCATGTCTTTGCCGGAGTGGGAGGGGGAGTTGAAGTGTTCAGCCACAGGGTGGTGGGGAGAGGGGGGAGGGGGTTTGGAGGGAGGCGTGGACCTCATGAGGGAATCACATGGGGAATTGTCTCTATGGAATGCTGAAAGTGTTGGGGAGGAAATATATCCCTGGTGTTGCGGTCTGACTGTAGGTGCAGAAATGGTAGAGGATGATGCATTGTGTTCGGAGATTGGTGAGGTAGAAGGTGAGGACCAGGGGGTTGTACCCTTGTTGTGGTTGGAAGGGTGGGGTTCAAGGGCAGAGTAGCGGGAAATGAAGGCGATGCACTGGAGGGCATTGTTGACCACGTAAGAGGGGAAATTGTGGTCCTTGAAGTAGGAAGACATCTGGAATGTTCTGGAGTGGAATTGTACCTCCTGCCTCCTCCACCACCAAACCCTTACCACCTCATCTTCATCTTCCACTTTGGAATCAACCACATGGAATCATTGTCGGAGTTTCCTCATCTCCCCTCCCCCCACCTTATCCCAGATCCAACCCTCCAACTCGGCACCACCCTCTTGAACTGTCCTATCTGTCCATCTTCCTTCCCACCTATCTGTTCCACCCTCCCCTCCGACCTATCACCATTGCCGCCCACATCCACCTATCACATTCCTAGCTACCTTCCCCCAGCCCTGCCTCCTCCCATTTATCTCTCAGCCCCCTTGGCCCCCCTCACCCCACATTCTTGAAGCAGAGCTTATGTTCGAAGCATCGACTCTCCTGCTCCTCGAATGCTGCCTGACTGGCTGTGCCTTTCCAGTGCCACGCCTTTTGACTGTTATACTCAATGGACTGGCTATTGAATACAAACATGCCAAGCACCCACTTCACCACCCTGTCTATCTGTGACACAACTTTCAAAGAATACATACCTGTATCTCTTGGTCTCTTATGTTTTGCAACACTCCTCAGTGCCCTACCATTAACTGTGTAAGTCCTAACCTGGTTTGACTCAGCAAAATGTAACACTATTCACTGAGAGCTATCAATGTAGGTACACATTGCAGTTCAGATACATTGACCTCAGCACTGAAACACAATGGCCTAGAAACTGGTTAGCTCCTCCCAAAAACAGTCCATTACATATTTTTAATTAACCTGTTCAGGGATGTTATTATGCACCTCCTAGAGGAGGTAGGATTGAACCCAGGTCCCCTCTTTCAGAGATAGTAACATCACCACTGCATCACAAGAGCCCAAGTTGTACTTTGTGTGCTCATATAGTTGGAGCTCATCCCTTTAACTCAGTTAACCTTTTCAGTTACTAATTGCCCTATAAAATAAAATCCACATAAGGAAAGAGCTATTTATTTTGCACCTTTTATATCCTTTAAATACCTTAAAGCACGCCATAGGTAATTAAACATCTCTGGAGTCGCAGCTAAAATGTAGAACAAATATAACAACATTTTTGCACACAGCAGGATTACATACTGAGAATGCTCCGACTGTCAAGAAATGATCAAGAGACGGATGATGACTGGGACACCAAGAATATTCTTCTGATTGCTTTATTAACACAATGGGAACTTTCATGGTTATTTCAGAGTGAAGATAGGGTCTCAATTTAGCATCACAACAGAAATTCAGAACTACTAACAATACAGAAATATTCACTCAATGTTATAGTAAAGTGCCAGTTTCAATTGCCTTCTCAAGATTTGCTAATGAATATAAAACTCTACTTTGGAGGAAAGGTAGGCAGACATGACATACTGTAAAACTTTAATTCTTCTGTGTTATTCTTGCAGTCTTGTTGGAAGATATGAGTGGAGGTTTTTCCTTTAAACAAACAGGGGAACTGTTAAAATTAAGTTTTACATTGTTCCATGTATCCATTTGACTGCAGTTGAGAAGTAAGACATTTCTCACAAAACAAATTGCATTACTAGTTTTCCCAGATGTGTAATAATCATTCAATATATGAAAACTCCAGTTATTTTTCTATTTGCTAATTTTAAATAATACAACTATTTTTGAGCTACTGAAGTTCAAATATTTCTAGTGCTGATAAGATCCAGCAGTCTTCCAGCTCATCACTCCCTTTAATACTAATATTTCTGAACTCTCTACCCAGCTCTTTGCAGAGTCTGACTGTTTAAATGGGGAGTCCAGCAGAGCGCATCCACTTATGGTTGATGCTTTTTCCGAAGTAACATAACTGTTGTTTTGGTTGAGTGTTCTTGAAGGATCAAATTCATTTCCAAGCTTTTTAACTCCTAAAGGACGGCCAGTTAGTAATTCTATCTGTCTCAGGCTGTGTTTACATCAGCACTTAGCAAGTCTGAATTGTGTCACCTACAATTCTATCTCCATAGGGATATTGAGGTAGATGTAACATTCATAGAGTCTTTAGAAAATAACAGGTGTGTAACAAAGCCAGATTGCAAAATAACTTAATTTACTCAAATGGATTTCTTTTATCTTTGATAAGTGGTGAAAGACTAGCAGGAATCTTTCAATTAAAGCTATGCTCAGATCCTTTTCCAGCTTTCATTATTTCTACATTATTTGAAATATTTGCATTCTAACCTGAAGAATGCTTATGACAGTTATGAATGCAAAATTCAGCCTTCTTAGCACTGCTGGCTTTTACTGTTACAGAAAACAAATGAATAATGAAAGGCCAGGTTCCATTTCCAATGTTAGCTGGCACTGCCCACACTGATTGGCAAGGCTGACAGAAGCATGAAGATTGTGCAAGTTGTGAACAGAGGATTGGTTGCATCAGGAACCACTCTAGATATCCCGCCGCACACTCAAATGTAGCATTGAAAGGCCTCACCATTGAACTGAGCTGCTTTTCACCACCTTTTTGCTATTGGAGGGTTTGGGGAAGCTATGTTGTTTAAGGCAGAGTCCCAGCATTCAGAAGGGAATGGTGTTAGACTTTGAGAAGATGGTCTGGGCTTTCTGTGTGCACTTATAGTTTCATTTTGGCCTGCAAATTCAAGGGAAGGTGGCTCAAAGGGAGGAAAGAGGAAGGGCTCCTCACAGACAAATGAGGAGAATGCTCTCAGCAGGTAACCTTAGGAATCGTGAGTTTTTAGGAAACACTTCAACTGTCTTCACCTCAGTGAGGAGCAGGATGTCAGGATGTTGCAGCAAGAAGGGGGTCGGTGAACTTTGTCACACCTTGCAACCAAACCTTCAGCCACATAGCAAACTAAACATTGCTAGTAACTGACATGATCATTTTGGCATTCAGTTTCCATGTCAGTGGATTCTATGTCATCTTGAGCTGGCAAGAATTGCCAACATTGTTCGATTCTCCCAAAGTTGCTACATCTGAGGGATCATCCCAGCCTTATATGGTAAGAGAGAGAGGGTATGAATAATTGGAGAAGTGACTAAGTGGCTTTTCCAGAATAGTAGCCTTCCCAATGGTGTAGGGAGCCATTGCCTGAAATTTATAAAATAATGAGGGACATGGATAGAGTAAATAGACAAGGTCTTTTCCCTGGGGTGGGATAGTCCAGAACTGGAGGTTTAGAGAGAGCAGGGAAAAATTTAAAAGGGACCTAAGGGACAACCATTACACGCAGAGGGTGATAAGTGGATGGAATGAGCTGCCAGACGACGTAGTGGATGCTGATACAATTACAACACTTAAAAGGCATCTGGATGGCTATATGAATAGGAAGGGTTAAGGGGGATAGGGGCCAAATGCTGGCAAATGGGACTAGATTAGTTCAGGATATCTGGACAAGTTGGAGCAAACGGTCTGTTTCCATGCTGTACAGCTCTGTGACTCCATAACTTTAGTTACCAATCACTCAACACCAGATTATAGTCCAACAGGTTTATTTGGAAGCACTAGCTTTCAAGGTGCTGCCACTTCATAACTGTGACTTCAAGTGCAGCTCTGAAGGTACTGAATCTAAATGGGGAGGTGTTCCATTAGTGCAAGAGTATTCTTTCTCTGAATGTATGATTGGGGGTGTGCAAGCATTCCCAGACTATCGCATTAATGTATTCCCATTGCCCTAGAAGACATCATGATGTTTTCATCCTACATCAGTCTAGCATTTCAACCATCTTTGAGCCACCATCTTTGGGTCAGACCAAAGAGCAGCTGCTTGGAACCCAGGGTTATCCTTTGTATGCATATCTATTGAACCTGCTCCATCACAGCACTCCTGGTGCTGAGCAGCAACTAGGAATGTCAAGGAGCAGAATACTGGAATTCTGAATAAACAATTTCATTGCCAAGATTGTCCAGGAAGAGCACTGCAGTACTCTCTGGATGGTGTACTTCAATTTAGGAGGAGTGGTTATGGGAAGGGACAGATACATCCTCTGTGACACAACTGTCCGGTGACCAGACAAGTCAGGGGGACCACATCAGGTGGAAGTAAAGAAAGAAAGAAGAAATAATCACACCATCACTGCAAACAGTTTGTCCCTGATTAGCTCAATAATTTCTGGTTCCCCTAAAAACCTTCTCAGATCGTCATTGCTACATGTTATCTCACCTTTCTGTCAATGTTATGAATTTCCATCTCTTATAAATTACCATGACATCTTGGTCAAAATCCTGAAATTAAAAAAAAACATGCAACCACTCCATACCAGTTTTAGCCCAAAACGCATCCAATACTCATGCTATATTCAATTGTTCACATTTTTGCATTTCCTTTTCACCTCTTTTGTAGATGCCACTTGATGTGGACCTCCTGACTTGTCTGGTCTCGAGACGGTTGTATCACAGAGGATACATCTGTCCCTTCCCATAATCACTCCTCCCAAATTGCAGCACACCACCCAGAGAGTACTACAATGCTCTTCCTGAACAATCTAGGTGATGAAATTATTTGTTCTTAGTTGCTGCATAGCACCAGGAGTGCTGTGATTGGTCTAATGTTCCTATGCAGAGTTATCTCAGTGGCTGCAACATTGTTGCCGACATTTAGCGGAGAGATTTTGGATCACCTTGCAGGACCTCAAGGGCCTAGTTTCAGATGACATTATGAGGTCGTGCATCATCTCATAATCTGAAGCTTGTACTTTGTAGTAAATTACAGAATGTGATATGGGATTTGCGAAGGTGCATGAAACATGCTGTTGCCCCAGATGGCCCATTCTCCTCCTAGAGAATAATGACATGCTGCAGTGCCTGCCCCTCACTTCTTTCTCACATTACCGGCTTTTTATTTTTCTCCTGCAAGGGAGCGGGAAGGTTGTCAGTGGATGCATTGTGATGTGTTGGAATGATGTGCCTACCGTGTTTAGATTAGATTACTTACAGTGTGGAAACAGGCCCTTTGGCCCAATAAGTCCACACCGACCCTCCGAAGAGCAACCCACCCAGACCCATTCCCCTACATTTACCCCTTCACCTAACACTACGGGCAATTTAGCATGGCCAATTCACCTAACCTGCACATTTTTGAACTGTGGGGAGGAAACTGGAGCACCCGAAGGAACCCCACGCAGACATGGGGAGAATGTGTAAACTCCACACAGACAGTTGCCTCAGGTGGGAATTGAACCCAGGTCTCTGGCACTGTGAGGCAGCAGTGCTAACCACTGTGCCACCGTGCCACCCATAACAAGAATTAAAACAGAAGAATGGTTGGAAGTGTATGTAAGCTGCAAGATGTGATCTGGCATTGGTCTCCACTGTGTTAACAGGGCCCTCACATGGATTGTCCAATCTCCATATTTCCACCCTCACCCCTTCCTCTCCCTCCCAGAAATGTAATGAGTTTCTTCATGTCCTCACCTTCCACCCTAATAGCCTCGGAAGTCAACTGAATAACCTCCACTATTCCTACTAAACAAACACATCCTTTATAAAATGTAATGTGAGGTTTGCAGCAGTAATCAATATGTCAGGTTGAGGTGGCATTAGTCCTCAATGCGAGAGATTGCTACTAGGTGAGCAATAAGTATTGAGCTTGAAGAGTCGAAGGGTGTGGCGCTGGTAAAACACAGCCAGTCAGGCAGCATCCGAGGAGTAGGAGAGTCGACGTTTTCAGGATAAGCTCTTCATCAGCTGCCTGACTGGGTGTGTTTTTCCAGAAACACACTTTTTGATTCTGATCTCCAGCATCTGCAGTCCTCACTTTCTCCAAATTGAGCTTGAGGAGCAGAGTGTGAGGCTTGTGGATTGTTGGGTAGTTAATGGCAATTAAAGTCATTGCCTTGACCCTGTGCAATCATTGAAATGCTTCCAGTCGAGCCAAATCCTTGGAGTTAGATTCCTAGCATTGACCTTTGTGGAGAATGGTTGCTAGCTTTACCATATCCACTGGAGGGCCTCATGGCTTCTACAGCAACCTGACCCCTCTCCTCCTTTTCACCTCCAACAATAAGATCTCCAATGTTGCATTTCAGAATCTAGGACTCTCTCTCACCTGCTACTTTCTTGCTCTACTCTCTTCCCGTTCAAATTCTTCCACATCCTCTTCTAGCAAGGACAGCAACCAGAAGGCATTCCATCCCTACAGACTGATTTTACGAAATGCGGATTGGCACAAAGCTAGCTCTAACTTTGGCCCACTGCTGAGGGACAACCAGTTGGCGTCTGTTTATCGCTGGGCTCCATGCCATGATCCTGAAGACAAGCAGACAGCAAAAATTGTTTGTGCTGCTGCCTACATCCTTTCCAGTGGGATAAACATGTATCATGATCCTCACTCCCACTAACTGGCTTTATCCAGCTCCTCCCCAACTATTTAAAACATATTTCACTTGGAACAAATTACATTCATTTTGGCAGGAACCTACAATAAGATTAATTGCAAAAAAGGCTATTCCAGGGAATTTAAGACAGAATCTGGCAGAAGCTATTTGTCCACTTTTTTGAATGATCAATTATAAGGTAGCATTTCATGTGGAGAGTATCTACAATTGATAAATCTAACTAAAGTGCAAATCCCTGATGTGGGATGTAGGCTGACAATTGCGTTTTACTATTTAAGACCCGATGAATTTTTCATCTGTCTACTGTTCTCAACCATATGCTGTTGTGCAATGGGTAGGCTTTGCTGATGGCATTCTCTTTTTTGAAGCCACAATGGAATGGCATTGCAGAGGATGGCAGCAATGCTGACATATGGTTCGGCAGTTCTACTACACAACTTTGTACAGACTTGCCTCACATAAATAAAGCCTTGTATAAGCGGGGGTGAAATTTGTTCCTTCCATATGTTAATAACAGGCAAAAATGGAGGCCCATACTGAACTTGATCTAATAATAGTGGCTGAAAATCTACATTAATAACATGCTTTGTACTGAAGATTTGCAAAGACTGTTTTCTGGCTTTGAGAAAATTTCTGTCTGTAAACTTTTAAATCAACAATGCAGCTTCGAACCAACTAAGCAGGTTCATGATTGGAACAAAGTTTGGAAGTGAGATGTATCCCTATAGATATCTTTAAGGTCCGTGTTGTCCTTCCTTAGGGCACTTCATCCAGTGTATGTATTAAAACACTTTACCTGAGTACTTGTATTGGATGGGCCGAAGGGCTAAAAGTTAATGATGATATTTGACAACTGTGTGGAAGATAGATTGTCTAGGATGGGCAGAAGGGCGAAAATGGTTGATAATACTCGACAAGCTCCATGACCTTGAATGAGTTCTGTGAACATTCCTGTATAGGCTGAAGATAGCAGCCGCAGTTTGTTTATCTGTAGCTGCATTTTCTGTACTAGCCAGCAGTTTTGCCTTCTGAAGCTGTTTCTGTACTGTATATTTGTTAAACTGTATAAGAGAGAGAGAGACGGTTTTGTTCCAAGAGCTGGACTTCACCTTCAACCAGGATCACAAACAATACCGGCACGGTGGCACAGTGGTTAGCAGAGATCCGGGTTCAATTCCCGCCTCAGGTGACTCTCTGTATGGAGTTTGCACATTCTCCCCGTGTCTGTGTGGGTTTCCTCCGGTTTCCTCCCACAATCCAAAAATGTGCAGGTTAGGTGAATTGGCTGTGCTAAATTGCCCATAGTGTTAGGTGAAGGGGTAAATGTAGGGGAATGGGTCTGGTGGGTTGCGGGTTGGTGTGGACTTGCTAGGCTGAAGGGCCTGTTTCCATACTGTAAGTAATCTAATCTAAAAACAAACCTAAACCTCCAGACCAGCCATCGATCAAGGGGTCCCCTATGGGCAGAAGGGAGTGAGACTTGTTGCTGTTTCTCCTGTCTTTTCAATTCGTTACACTTATTATTATCATTATTATTATTTAACAAACACCCACATTTAAGCAAATTGGCATTGTTGAGTCTTCTCTTGACTATATTTCATCAAATTCAAAAAGAGCCACTTGGATACTCCCTGTGATCCAAGACACTGCTTGTGTTGGTGAGGCGGAGAAAGGGGTTTTATTAACAACATATTCCTTATTAAAACACTGTGAGCATTTCCTGAATTCCCACAATATTTACTTGCTATCCAACTCTATCTGTGTGAGAATGATCCACGTTTAAACTGAGTCATTGGAATTTCCTTCCTCTCCAACGTAGGGCTGGCTCTCTTTCACGCAGGTGGGTCTCACAGGTCAGGGTGGATCTTCTCCAAGCTCTTCATGGGTTGCTGCACATGGTCTTCAGCTTTGCGTCTCGGTGTGAATCTTCACTGAGGGGATTCCTTTCAGGTGTCTGTATTTATTCCCCTTGGCCCAGAGCTTCCCAAATATTCTGTGGTCTTTGGCCATTGGGGATCTGAGCGGGATTGAAAGCATCCAATGAGGTCATGCCAACACCCTTCACTGTTGTCATGCTGGGGAAATGCCAAGTACTGGTCATCAAGCACTGGCTGGAAGTCAAGGTGCCAGAAAGTCTGATCGATACTCCTCCAGTACACAATCCTTGAGTCAGTTGTAACTGGTTCCCCCTGAACCTTTGTGACCTCTTTGACCTTGGTTTCCGCTGTTCTTGTAGCCGATAACTGCTGGCTGCTGTTTAATTTCAATTGGCCAATTTTCCATCAGGCCTGATTCCTCAGGTTGTGGATTAATTTAGAATGTCCAATTTTGGCCCATGGTTGCTTAATCACGTCTGATCTACATGCCAGTCTGCTGCTACTCAGAGCCTGATGAGGGAACTTGAAAGTATGTTGGTAAAATATTTGCCTGTTGGGGCATTTCCTGAGCTCAGCTTCTCTCCTGGAAACATTCACCTGGCTGGAAGGCAGAAGTGGTTCTGCATTGAGGCCACTTCTGGAATCATATAATTAAATCCTGATCTGCAAATTTAATGAAATAAACCATATGTGTATATCATGCTTTGAAGAACAATGGGAATGGAGCAGCACAGTCAACCCTATATGACCTTTTATGGACAGTCAGGATTAAAACCCTTAGATTTTAACAATGAACTTGTTCTGTACCAATCTACATCAATATATCAGTGATAAATATTTTGTAGTCAATGATTCAACAATAACAGGTTGGAGCATGAACCTGCACATGGGTTTTAAATATACTCATGGTTTCTAGTTTTGCTATGAACGTAAGAACAAATTGTTTTTGAACATTACTCATATTCAGAGAGTTGTGAAAATCGAGCAAGTATCAGTAGCCCTAAGAAAAGAAAATGAAATAGAAAGCAAAAACTTAAATAATGTCAACAATGTCAATGCTTGGAAATAAGCTGTTTGCCACAACCTATTTCTGCGAAGAGATGTTACACTAGTGGATGCGGCGTATATCTTAAGGAGCATTTAAATTATAGTGGTGAGGCACTAGCTACAAATTCTGCACATCCTTCAACCTTAACATTCATAACTGCAGCCAAGACTTAGTACTTTGATGAGGAACTTTCTGATTGGAAGGTTAATGGCATCATGGTGTGATGGGTCCTTAACTCCATTCATGTTCCCCTCTTGTGGTCACTTCTTGTATGTGAGACTATGTGACCATTCATGACTGCTGACTTCTCTGGGGAAAATGTTCTTTCAGAGGAGCAATCACTTATTTGAAATGGATGATGTCCAATACATCATTACCATTCAGACTCTCTAACAGCACATTATCTGCTGGGAAGACAGATATGAAGCACTGACACTGTAACCTTAGACATTGGAGTGAAGTTTACTTGCTCAGTTAAGGGTGTATGTGAAACAGAGGTAATTAAGTCCAAACAGTGGTATATGAGTGAGTAAGTATGAGTGTCAAGATTAAACTGATAATAACTGATAGTAATGGGTGGCACGGTGGCTCAGTGGTTAGCACTGCTGCTTCACAGCACCAGGGTCCCAGGTTTGATTCCAGCCTCGGATGACTGCCTGTGTGGAGTTTGCATGGGTTTCCTCCGGGTGCTCTGGTTTCCTCCCACAGTCCAAAAATGTGCAGTTCAGGTGAATTGGCCATGTTAAATTGCCCATAGTGTTAGGTGCATTAGTCAGAGGGAAATGGGTCTGGGTGGGTTACCCTTCGGAGGGTTGGTGTGGAGTTGTTGGGCCGAAGGGCCTGTTTCCACACTGTAGGGAATCTAATCTAAAAATCTAATCTAACCATTGGCAGAACTGATTGTGCAGCTGTCAGATAGCTGATCATGAAAGAAACCTAGGAGCCAGGACTGGAAGTTTTGAGGCTGTAGGGAGAGGCTGGATAGGCTGGGACTTATCTCACTAGAGTGCAGGAAGTTAAGAGGTGATCTTATAGAGGTTTATAAAATCATGAGGGGTATAGATAAGGTCAATAGCAAGGTGAGAGGAGAAACAATTAAAAAGGACATGGGTGCAACAGAGTGGTTTTCACATAGAGTGCTTCATGTGTGGAATGAACTTGCGGAGGAAGTGGTAGATGCAGGTTTGATTACAACATTTAAAAGACATTTGTTTAAATACATGAATAAGAAATGTTTGGAAGAATATAGGCCAAACGCAGGCAGGTGAGACTACCTTAGTTTGGGATTATGGTCTGCATGGACTAGTTGGACCAAAGGATCTGTTTCCCTGCTGAATGACTCTATGACTCTAAGTTAATTTTCCTTTGTGCCACACAATGTTAACATCCTGTCTGAATGTGTGCTCATCTTTCTGTAAAGCCCATTGCAATAAACAATGTTGTCCTTCTTGAATGTGGGAACAGCAGGCATCCCAAAGCCAATAAACTTATTGCATAAACAAGAAAGAACTAATGTAGAAGTTGCATTTGGTTTTGTGCATGAACAAGGGCCCTGATCTTTGAGAGAATAAAGATGTGCAGTAAATGATGTGTCCACCAAAAAAAAAATTCCCGAAGGAAGTATCAATAAAGCTTGTTGTGGTCTATTGTGTAGTGCCAACTTATAGAAGGTGATACTCCTCCCAGTCAATGTCTTCATCTTCCACCTTAAAAGATTGCTCTCGCTCTCCAAATTCTTCAGTATCGATGACATTACCTTTGTCTTGCACCAGTTATGCAGAGCACAGTATGACAGGATAATGTAGCAAACACCATCAGGAGTGTTTTGAAAGGTCCCTTCAGATTTATCCAAGCAACTTGAGGACTTCTGTCACCAGTTCCACAAAGGCCCTGGTGTAAGAGTAGACTGCATTTTATCTGCACTTTGCCTGAGTCAGGGGCTTCCTTAAAAGAGTCATCAGCTGTGGTCAGAAAGGGCAGTCCTTGTCTTCCAGAAAATATGCTTATATGGCTTTTGACTATTCAAAAGATGAAGGAACTTGCTGTGCTCAAGAGTGATCAAGAATATAGGCATCCAGGATACCTCATGTAGAGTCATAGAGGTCTACAACATGGCAACTGGCCCTTCAACCCAACTTGCCCATGCCACTCAGTTTTCACAATTAAACCAGTCCCATTTGCATATGGTTGCTCCATATCCCTCCATACCTATCCCGTCCATGTAAAAAAAAATGCCCCTCTGGACCCTTGTATATCTCTCCCTTCTCATCTTAAATCTATGCCCTCTAGTTTTAGACTCCCCTACCATGGGGAAAAGCTGTCCGCTATCTACCTTATTTGTTACTTTTATGGTTTTATGGACCTCTATAAGATCGCCCCTCAGTGCTCCAGGGAAAATAGTCTCAGCATATCCAAACTCTCCTTATAACTCAAACATTCCAGTCCAGGTACCATTCTGGTAAATCTTTTATGCACGCTTTCTAGTTTAATAATATCCTGAAGAAGGGCTTATGCCCGAAACGTCGATTCTCCTGCTCCTTGGATGCTGCCTGACCTGCTGCACTTTTCCAGCAACACATTTTTCAGCTCTGATCTCCAGCATCTGCAGTCCTCACTTTCTTCTAATAATACCTTTTGTATAGTCGGGTGATCAGAACTGCATGCAGTACTCCAAATGTGGCCTCATCAACATCTTGTGCAGCTGCAACCTGACATCCCAAATCCTAAACTCAACGCTCTGACCAACAAAAACAGGCATGTTGAAAGCTTTCTTCACCATCTTGTCTACCTGTGACTCCTCTTACAAGGAGCTATTAAGCTATACCCCTGGATGTCTTTGCTCTGGAACATATCCCAGTGGTAGTAATGATGTCAGATGAGATAGACATAGATCAAGTGGAACACTTTCCTGTGTATGAATTCAGGCTCATTTTAATAAGGTGCTCTCAACACAATGAAGGTACAGTCTGTAGTACCCTGCACCTGGGTAGCTTGCAATACTGGAAAAGATTTGTAATATGCGTTGCTGATTAATTGCATGAATTGCACATGCAGAACAATTTAGTCCTAGATATGGGTGTCCTCACTGACTATTGATGCCACTTTAATGCAGTTTCTCAATTAGAGGGCCTCCCATTGCTTACGTGTCACCCTGCCGCTTACCATAAAACAAAACAAACTTGCCCCTTCCACTGTGAATGTGCTGGTAGCCATTTCTAATCCTTTTTTTTTTAGATTAGATTACTTACAGTGTGGAAACAGGCCCTTCGGCCCAACAAGTCCACACCAACCCGCCGAAGCGTAACCCACCCATACCCCTACATTTACCCCTTTACCTAACACTACGGGCAATTTAGCATGGCCAATTCACCTGACTTGCACATCTTTTGGACTGTGGGAGGAAACCGGAGCCCCCGGAGGAAACCCACGCAGACACGGGGAGAACGTGCAAACTCCACACAGTCAGTCGCCTGAGGCGGGAATTGAACCCGGGTCTCTGGCGCTGCGAGGCAGCAGTGCTAACCTTCTCCCATCATTGAGACTTGATAAAAGATGGAACAATATACACTGCTGTGAGGGAGCTCCAGACTGTGTTTGAAAGCCAAGATTCCCATCCCCCACACTTCATGTACCCTTTTTTGTACAATCCTCGTCAATTTAGAAGCGGCATGATGGTTCAGTGGTTAGCACTGCTACCTTACAGCACCAGGAACCCGAGTTTGATTCCACCTTTGGGGGCCTACCTGTGTGAAGTTTCTCCTGTGTCTGCACGCATTTCCTCCGGGTGATCTGATTTCCTCCTACACTCCAAAGATGTGCAGATTAGGTAGATTGGCAATGCTAAGTTGCCCATAGAGTTCAGGAATGTGTAAGATAGGTGGATTAGCCATGGGAAAGGCTGGGTTTCAGAGTGGGATGCTTTTTGGAAAGTTGGTTTGGACTCAGTGGGCTGAATGACCTGTTTCCACACTGTAGGAATTCCATAAAATTCTTCAGCTTTAAGGCTCCCCAATTCCAATCCACCCCTTTTACTTAGTGATCAACATTATTTTGATTTGCTCTCTCAGCTCCTGGTCTACCCCATAGCCTTTCCTACGAATGTAATCCATTGTCCCACCTATTGAATCGAGCAAGATAGTCACTTGTGAAACCCTGCTCCTGCAGAATCCCATGCCTTCCCATTCTATATCAGATCCCATCCTTTTATTAGATGTTGCTCCCCTTTCCCATCATTATCCTTTCTGCATCCCAGTATAATGCATTCTGTCTCCATACCTGAGTCCAGCTTTTCCTAACACAGCATGGACTGCCCCTGATAAGCCTCTTTGATGTCTACTGCCCAAACCACCAAGGCTGTGTTCCATCCCTCCAGACCAACTTGTGAAGACAGCCCTGACTGAGGACTGCCCAGACTCCTAATCGATTTCTCTACAACTCCAAGACTGACCTAGCTATGCTCGAAAGACTTGTTGGACCTAACCTACAGCACTGACTGTGTTCCTGTCTCTGGAATAGAAGGACAAAGTCCCTGAACATTGTTCACACTAAACATCAGAATGGCCAACTCCCCGTACTGAGATTGGACAATGTTCTGTCTGAAGATTGTGGCATCCCCTGACTGACTGTGATCCTCCTTCATTCTACTTAGGGCTATAGCTATTAGACTCAGGAAAGGTTCCTTTCGATTGGAAAATAGCTAGTATCACTCCATTTTCAAAATGGGAGGGAGGAGGCAGAAAGTAGGAACTAAAGGCCAGTTAGCTTAATATTTGTCACAATCAAATGTTAGAAATTATTATGAATGATGTTGTAAATAGGACACTTGAATAATTTCAAGGTAATCATGCAGAGTCAATGCTCATGTTTAACTAATTTATTGAAATTATTTGAAGAAGCAACTTGTGCTTTACGTAAAGCAGAACCAGCAGATCGACTTTTAGATTTTCAGAATATGTTTGATGAGGTGCCACATCAAAGTTTATTGTAGAAAGTAAAAGCTCATGGTGTAGAGGATATCATGTTGGAACTGAGAAAAGATTGGCTAGCTAACAGAAAGCTGAGAATAGGAATAGGTGAGTATTTTTCAGGCTGGCAAGATGTCATGAGTAATTGGTACAGGACTTTATATAAAAGATTTGGATGAAGAAGTTGAAGGTATGGTAACTAAATTTGTTAATTACCTACAAAAATAGGTAACAAAGAGAGTTGTGAAGAGAAATTAAGGATCCTTAAAAAGGATTGGCATGATAGCTCAGTAGTTAATACTGCTGTCTCACAGCGCCAGGAACCTGGGTTCAATTCCAACCTTGGGCGACTGTCTGTGTGGAGTTTATTCTTTTTTCCTGTGTCTGCGTGGATTTCCTCTGGGTGCTCCAGTTTCGTCCCACAGTCCAAAGATGTGCAGGTTAGATGGATATGCCATTCTAAATTGCCCATAGTGACCAGAGATGTGCAGCTTAACCATGCAGGGTCACAGAGTCAGGGTAGGTCTGGATGGGATGCTCTTCAGAGGATCAATGGGGACTTGATGGGCTGAATGGCCTGACTTCACACTGTAGGAATTCTATGAAAGAAAATGATGTAGCTGTGACATTGACATGGTATGGTGCAGTGGAGCAACATATCAATCCCTTGATTGTTCAGTGCTGGCAGGCATGACCAACTACCTGGATTTCTGGCTGTACTGAAAGGCAAGGTGCCAACCTGAGATCGGAGAAGCAGCCTGATTTACTGAATGCTTCCTATTTTTCTTTCATTTTTGCTTAAAATTTCCAATATTTGCATACCATTGTTTACTTTAGGGTCTGGAAAACTGGGCATAAATATTACAAGCTTTTAAATGCTTACCTTTGAAACATAGGTAAACAATAGAATTGTGTGTGAGATTAAAGCAACAGCATCATGTGCAGGTCTGGAATGCACATTATGCAAGGGATGTGATTGCATTGGAGAGGGTGCAGACGAGTTTACCAAGATGTTGCCTGGGCTGGAGAGTGTCAGTTATGAGGGAAGGCTGGGCTTGTTTTCCTTAAAGCAGAAGAGATTGAGAGGGATCATGATTGAGATGGATAAAATTACAAGGTGCATAGAAAGGATAGACAGGAAGAAACTTTTCCCCTTGCTGGAGGGATCAATGACCAGGGGCAAAGATTGAAGGTAAGGGGCAGAAGGTTTAGATGAGATGTGAGCAAGAACATTTTCGCCCAGAGGGTGGTGGGATTCTGGAACTCACTTCCTGTTAGGGCTTTAGAGTTAGAAAACCTCTAGAAACATTTAAGAAGTATTTAGATGTGCACTTGTGGTACCAAGGCATACAAGGCTATTACAAAGAGCTGTTAAATGGTCCCACAATAGTTAAGTGTTGAGAGTGTGGTGCTGGAAAAACACAGCAGGTCAGGCAGCATCCGAGGGGCAGGAGAATTAACGTTTCAGGCATAAGCCCTACATCTGGAATGGATTTCCAACATCTGCAGTCCTCAATTTATCCTACAATAGTTAAGTGTTTGTTTTTGACTAGTGCAGATGTGATGGGCCAAAGGGCCTATTTTTTGTGTGCTGTAGATCTCAGACTTTATTCCACAGTTGTATAATAAATTCTCTTAAAAGTTTCAACCAAAATGTGATGAAATAGAGTCATAGAGTGATAGAGCTGTACAGCACAGAAACAGACCCTTCAGTCCAGCTCGTCCATCCTGACCAGATGTTTGAAATTAATCTAGTCCCATTGCCAACACTTGGCCCATATCCCTCTAAACCTTTCCTATTCATATATCCATCCAGACACCTTTTAAATGTACCAGCCTTCACTTCCTCCTCTGGCAGCTCATTCCATACACGCATCACCCTCTGCGTGAAAAAAGTCCCTTAGGTACCTTTTAAATTTTTCCCCTGTCACCTTTAACTATACCTTCTAATTTTGGACTCCCCTACCCTCGGGAAGAGACCTTGACTATTCGCCCTATCCATGCCCGTCATGATTTTATATACTTCTATTAGATCCCCCCTTAGCCTCTGATGTTCCAGGAAAATAGCCCCAGCCTTTTCAGCCTCTCCCCATATCTCAAATACTTCAACGCTAGTGACACTCTTGTAAATCATTACGAACTCTTTCAAGTTGCATAATATCTTTTCTATAGCAGGGAGACCAGAATTGAATGCAATATTGCAAATGTTGTCTAACCAATGTTCTGTACAACTGCAACATGACCTCCAACTCCTATCCTCAATACACTGACTAATAAAGGCAAGAGTACTGAACATCCTGCGACTACAAACCTGCAACTCTACTTTCAAGGAACTATGAACCTGCACCCCAAGGTCTCTTTGTTCAGCAACACTCCCCGGGGCCTTACCATTAAGTGGACAAGTCCTGCTCTGATTTGCCTTTCCAAAATGCAACACCTCACATTTATCTAAATTAAACTCCATCTGTCACTCCTGAATATTAATATTCTGTTTTTTTTTAATATATAAAATTAAAGTACTGTTGTGTTTCTCGCCATCTGCTTTTGAACAGCATGACAAAGACTAATTCCACAATCATTGACATTTAGCAAGTGATAATTGCTCCTTTTAAGAAATGACCCATCCAATACAGATGTTCTGAGAAAAGCTCTAAATTTCTATGTAGCTTGTCTTCTGAGATTATTTATTTCATCCACTTAAATGAAGAGAAATTGGAACAAAATTTGCATTTGGTTTTATAAATTTTATTTACCAGCATTTTATCCTGTCTCTAGAGTAAGCCAGTCATGATTATGGGAATTGGTATTTTCAACTCAAACCTGAATTTCTTTGACTTTATTTTTAAGATGTTCAGAATTTCAAATTGCATTTCCCTAAATTGCCCAGCAAGTGTCATCCAAACTCCAAATTGATCCTCAAATAATGTTCAGTGAAATCCTGAAGGCATCTAACTATCCAAACCCATGATTTCTCTTTGGTTATAATTATTTTCAACATTTTTAATATTTTATCACCAATGATCAATCAAATGTTCTAAGTGGCTGAGTATAGTCTTGAATCTTAATTGTGCTGAAGAGACTGTGCTGATAGAATCACTGAATAAGTGCAAACCGAAGTGGGTCAGAGTTGACTGATTCAGATTATTTTGAAACTACCATAATTTGAATGTTCGATTGTAACTTAATCTGTCCTGAAACTTGTGTGCAAAAGCCTGGACATTGATATTTTGAAGAAGAAATGTGATTTGTTTGAGTATGATTCCTGATGAAGGGCTTTTGCCCGAAAGATCGATTTTCCTGCTCCTCGGATGCTGCCTGACCTGCTGTGTTTTTCCAGCACCACTCTAATCTCGACCCTTGAGTATGTTCATGCCTACCTCAAGTCATGATATTGAAAAACAGGTCCCACAAGTGACTGGCTGTTTGTATAAATTGAGGGTTGGTTATTTCAGTTGGCCAGACAGCTGGTTTGCAATGTAGAGTAACACCAACGGCACAGGTTCAATTCCCACACCAGCTGAGGTTATCACAAAGATCCCATCTCTCAATCTCACCACTTGTCTGAGGTATGGCGACATTCAGGATAAACCACCACCAGTTTTTGTGAATGAGCAACTAGCCCTCTGGGACTATGTTAAAAATCATACAACACCAGATTATTGTCCAACAAGTTTACTTGGAAGCACTAGCTTTTGGAGCGCTGCTCCTTCATCAGGTGATTGTGCTATGGCAGTTTTACCATTTTCACTAGTGCTTAGAATAGCCCACTTTCAAAACCTCTTCTACCTACCAGAGTAACTAGGGTTGGAGAATGATTTGGAGATGCCAGTGTTGGACTGGGGTGTACAAAGTTAAAAATCACACAACACTAGGTTATAGTCCAACAGGTTTAATTAAAAGCACTAGCTTTCTGAGCACCGCTCCTTCATCAGGTGGTTGTGGAGGGCACAATTGTAAAACACAGAATTTATCGCAAAAATTTATAGTGTGATGTAACTGAACTGAAACATTGAAAAATACCTTGATTATTTGTGGAGTCTTTCATCTGTTCGAATACCATGATAGTTTCACTTCTTTCATGTGTAAATCACAAAACTTTTTTTAATTAAAAGGTTGCATTTTCTCAGGTTAACTGTAACAATTGGTGTTAGCTCGACAATATGTTGAAGGTCTTAGCCCCCGTGTTCTCTGTCTGTGCCATAATGTTTAGACTGATTCTAATCTAAAAAGTGAGATAACAGAGTCTTACATAAATTCATGCAGTTTTTGAGCAAAGTACAATGTAACTCTGCAAGTACAAATTCACCCCACAAATGTAGACGTATATGTGTGCATCTGGGTCTTTTGTGCATGTGTGTGCCTGTCTGTCTGGGTTGGGGGGTTGTGAGTGTGAGAGAGAGTGTATATGTGTGTGTATGTGAGTGTAGAGTGTCTTAAATCTGTGAGTGTGGGAGTGTGTGTGTCTGTAGGATTGTGTGTGTGTGTCTGGGGTGGGGGGTTGTGAGTGTCTGTGAGAGAGAGTGTATACGTGTGTGTGTGAGTGTAGGGTGGTCTAAGTCTTTGAGAGGATGTGGGTGTGTGTGTCTGTAAGGGTGTGTATGAGTGTCTGTGTATATGTGTGTCTGTACAGGAGTGTGTGTGTGTAGGAGTGTCCATGTGTGTGTGTATAGTGCAATGGTGGTCACCTGTAGTGTGACATGAACTCAAGGTTCTGGTTGAGGCCCTCCTGGTTGAGGCCTGGTGGAACTTAGCTATCAACCTCTGCTTGGCCACTTTTTGCTGCTGCCTGTCCCGAAGTCCGCCTTGGAGGATGGTCACCTGAAGGTCCGAAGTCGAATGTCCTGGACCACTGAAGTGTTCCCCAATTGAGAGGGAATACTCCTGTCTGTTGATTGTTTTGCAGTGCCCATTCATCTGTTGCCATAGCCCGTGCTTGGTTTCCCCAATGTACCATGCCCCAGGGTATCCTTGCCTGCAACATATAAGATAGACAACGTGAGTACCTGCCACGTACAGAAGGTTTCCTGTGAAGCATTTTCAGCAATCCATCAAAGAGGTGATATCTTGTGGAGTTCCTCCAGCAGGAAACCAGGTCTAAAGGTACCTTATTGATGTGGTGACTATTGTTTGGTGTCAACAAATTCTCATTGCAAAGAGTCTTTGTAGCAAAGATTGGCTGAAGTTGATAAAGAAATCCATTGAGCTCAGGTTCTGGCTACATTTGAGTTAAAGTAGCATTACAGCAGGGGGCACACTGTTTGCAGTGACAGTGAGCTGAAATACTCATGGATTTTCCAAAGTCTATACTCGAACATCTTCAGCTGTCTGATGGACCAAAGGTATTGGGCTTTTGCCCTTTCAATCAAATTAATTAGGAATGTGAATATGGCATTACTGTAGTTATGACATTAGTTTAGCTTTTATTCAGGGTTTCTGGATGTCACATTTATTAGTAATTTCCAAATGTCCTTGACAATGTGATGGTGACGATGTGTTGCCTCGAGACATTGTAATCTATTTGATATGAGTACAGCCACTGTGCTGTTGGGAAAGAAATTCTGAAGATTTTGACTCATTGTTCATGAACAGACAGCCATGTAGTTCCAGATCATGATAGTGTGCAACTTGGATTGGGACGTACGGAAGGTGGTATGTTAATTTGGTAAACATCCATCCAGCAAAGGAAGAAGCAAGAACCAGTTAATCTTCTGGATATGTTCATTCTAATTTGCATCTGTGACATAAATGCTGAATACTTTTCCCCTCTGCCTCCACCTCTGCCTCCATGAATCTGCGCTGGACGCTTATGCTGCTGGGAATGCAAACCCATCTCTGTTGCAGCAGCCAGCGATTGATGCCAGAACTCCTCATCGATGGAGAAGCCACCAGGAATCCAAACTCGCTGCTGCCACAAGTCCATGCTGGATCCACTTGCACCAGGCCCACTCTAGTCTGCATCGGGCTCACTCTAGATTATGTGGGGCCCACTCTCGTTCATGTAGGGCCCACTCTAGTCTGCACTGGGCCCACTCGAGTCCATGCTGGGCCCACTCTAGTTTATTTGGGACCCACTCTAAGTTATGCTGGGCCCAATCTATTCATGTAGGGCCCACTCTAGTTTGTGTAGGGCCCATTCTAGTTCACGTTGGGCCCACTCTCATCCGCATCAGGCCAACTTGAGTCCGTACTGGGCCCACTCTAGTGCTTGCTGGTCCCACTCAAGTCCGCACTGGGCCTACTCAAGTCCGCACCGGGCCTATTCGAGTCCTCACCGGGCCCACTCTAGTCCACATTGGGCCGACTCGAACCCATGCTGGGCCCACCTATGCCCACACGGGGTCCACTCAAGCCTGCGTGGGGCCCACTTGAGTCTGCATTGGGCTCACCCGCCACTGCTGATACTGTCACTGTGACCGCACTCTTTAACAAGAGGTAAGTAAAATAAAAGAGAAGAAAACCGAGCAGAAAAGAAAGGAAACGAAGAGTGGACAAGCCCCGAACTCCAAAGAATACCACTTCATGCCAAAGGGCGATGGTTTTACTCTGTCTTGGAGTTGGTCACCACCTGGCACCTCCATGGCATGCACTTCCTTGTCATATACCTTCCAAAACTTGTATGTTATCCAGGCCTTTTTTCCAATGCCTAATAGCAAAGAACTTTCAATGGATCAATATAATGAATGATAATTTATATTGTTTGCTTATTAACTGAGATAGGATCCTCCCTCTGTATACATTAGATGGTATAACATTGCTGTCACTATGAAGGAGTGTGCTGTCTTTACTGCTAGCTGCATTACCACATAACTTTCTCCTTTTCTTTTGTTTCAATTATATGTGCTGCTTATCCTGTTATCCTGTCAATTTATCATTTATTGAACAATCAGGATAATTTAGAAAGATTGATGATATTGTTAGCTTAACAGCGAAGAATAACCCATTATGACATTATTAGCTGACTAAAAATTCCCAGAGTGGTCTGGTACTTACAATTTTTTCTATCACTTCTTTTGAAAAGTAAGATCCTCATTACCAACCTCCCCAACCTTCGGAGGATCGCATTTCATTTTTCTTTCCAGTTATGCTGGCAAAGAACTGCTTAGTCAAGTTACAGTCAAATCTCATGTGAGCAATTTGTTGCTCCAGGGATGCATAATCAAGACTGCTGGACATGCTCCTGTCCTTCTTTCAATGAAGTATTATGTAGATTCTAATGTTGATGGTTATGAAAGACAATCTGCCTTTGCCAACTAAAAATATTGCAGTTGCTTTAAAGTAGACTCCAAACACCATCATTTATCATTTTCATTTTGTATTCCCGTAAAATATGGCACTGCAGGAATACATAGAGAGCTCAGACCAATTAAGGTTCCTTCATTATCGAGGAGGGCACCGTCTCATTTTACCATCTCGATCTCAGAGACGGTTCACTTTCCCGCAACATAGTGAAGATTAAAATTCTGCAGTTAGAAGACAGTCTGTGTAAGGCCTCAAACTTGAATCACTTTTGTGGTCTCCTCAATACGGGGTGAGAACAGACCAGACCCTGTGACCATTTTGTGGAACACTTTTGACCAGTCCTCAAAACTAATCCCAAGCTTCTGGTCGCTTGTTATTTTAATTGTCCATGTTTCTGTCATGCTTATGCTTCTGGCCCTGGGCTGCTGCAGTGTTCTTGTGAAGCTCAATGCACATTTGAGGAACAGCATCTGAACACCTAAATAGGATTCCACAGCCTTTGTGACTCAATGTTAAGTTTGACACTTTCAGACCATGTTCTCTGCCTCCAATTTTGATTCTTTCTGGCTGTTTATATTTTTTCCTCGGAAAGAGCTGTTTATTATTTTGTCATTCACACATGGACAAATTAGAATTAGAATCTCTACAATGTGGAAACAGGCCCTTTGGCCCAACAAGTCCACTCTGACCCTCTGAAGAGTATAGCACCCAGACCCATTCTCCTACCCTATATTTACCCCTGACGGTGACATGGTGGTTAGCACTGCTGCCTCACAGCACCAGGGTCCCAGGTTCGATTCCAGCCTCAGGCGACTGTCTGTGTGGAGTTTGCACATTCTCCCCGTGTCTGTGTGGGTTTCCGGGTGCTCCGGTTTCCTCCCACAATCCAAAGATGTACAGGTTAGGTGTATTGGCCAAGCTAAAGTGTTAGGTGCATTGGTCAGAGGGAGGGTTGCTCTTCGGACTGGTTGGGCCGAAGGGCCTGTTTCCAAACTGTAGGAAATCTAATCTAATGCAGCTAACCTACATATCCCTAAGGGTAATTTAGTGTAATTCACTGAACCTGCACACTTTTGGACTGTGGGAGGAAACCCACACAGACACAGGGAGAATATGCAAATGCCACACAGTCACTCAAGGCTAGAATCAAACCCGGGTCCCTGATGCAGTGAGGCAGCAATGCTAACCACCGTCAATCTGGATAAGTGTTTTGCTTCTTTGCCGCAACTATAATGACTCACTTTGCCTTTTGTTTCATAACATTTTTGTCACTTCACCTCTCCTGCCATCGACCGAACAACAGAATTTCTTGTTTGTTTTTCCTTCTCTCCATCCTAATGTAAAAATGGCATAACAACACTTCCAATTTTTTTTAAGTTCTGAAGGAGTATCATTTACTCCAAACATTAATTCTGTTTCCCACTCATGGGATTCTCCCAGATCTTTTGAATATTTCTGACAATTTCTGATATTACCATTCCAGATCCTGTCCTTAAATCATGTAAATCAGGAGCAGGAATAGGCCACTCAGCTGTCTGAACCTGCTCTGCCATTCAAATAGATCATGACTGATCTGACTGTAAGCTCAGATCCACATTATCACCTATCCAGATAACTTTTCAACCCCTTGCTTAACAAACATATATTTGCTTCTGCCTTTAAAATGTTCAAGAACTCTGATTCCATTACTTTTTCAGGAACAGTGTTCTAAAAACATTCAAAAAAATCCTAATCTCAGCTTTAAATGGCTGACCCCAGATTTTTAAACTGTGACTGCTGTGGGGTTCTGGATTCTCCCATAAGAGGCGACATCCTGTCCACCTTTACCCTGTGAAAACGTCTCAGGATTATATATGATTCAATAAAGTCACTGCTTGTACTTCTAAATTCCAGCAATTAGATGTCAAACCTCTCCAACTTTTTCTCATAAAAACAACCCACCCATTCCATGTGTGATGAAGGGCTCATGCCTGAAACATAAACTCTCCTGCTCTTTGGATGTTACCTGACCTGCTGTGCTTTTCCACCGCCACACATTTTGACTCTAACTCTCCAGCATCTGGGTTCCTCGCTTTCTCCCATTCTATGAGTTAGTCTGGTAAACCTCCTCTGAACTGCCTCCAATGCATTTACATCCTTCCACACTTATTCAGTTTTGCCATGTGGACTACTTGCTTAACAGTGACATATGGGGCACATTTTATGGAGCAGATACAGCATGTATGGTGTGATATTTCTGTTGAACACTCGATAGGAATATAAAGGTTTGAATGCTAAAGTTATGCCTCCAAACGATCAACAAGTTAGGTATGTAAGTGCATGATACAGTTCCTTTGAAAACAACTTATTATGGCATACAGTTTTTCAGGTAGAAGAATGAAGACAATATGCAATAACTGCTGGGAATATTTTTATGAAAGAGCAGCACAGTGCTTTCTGTTGAAGCTGCCTCTGTGATCCATTGTCTGCTTTCCTTTATTTATAGACATTAATAACTGGCAGCATTGGTATCTGCAGTGACTTGTATTTCCTTGGTGGAATATGTGCATTCCTTATTTTGTTCTTTTGCTGCTTGAACTTTTTAAAAGTCATAATTTAATACAGTTCCACTACATTCCCTTTTGTATTTACTCAGGCAGACGTGATATAAACTGGATGATTTTTCCACATTTGAATTTGACACCCTAAAGTTTTGTTCAAATAAATTAGCTATTGGTACCACAGAGAATATATGCTATTTCTCCCCATTAATTTTCTTTTTGTTTACTGTGGACAGTTATTTTAGTTACTTTTTTAAAGTGTTGAATTATTCACATTTAGCATATTTTTGTCCATATGTACTCTTTCTTTAATTTGGATATCAGAAAAAAAACTCTTTCAACATTCCATTCATTTTCTTTTTTCTAAGTTAAAAGCTGTTACGACACGGGGTAAACTTTCCTGCTTAATTTAAAACCGGCAACACGGAAAAGATTTATCCCGTGCAGTAATCTGTAAAACTTCAAGTGGCCAAGAAGTTTGCACATTCTCCCCGTGTCTGCGTGGGTTTCCTCCGGGTGCTCCGGTTTCCGCCCACAGTCCAAAAATGTGCAGGTTAGGTGAATTGGCCATGCTAAAATTGCCCATAGTGTTAGGTGAAGGGGTAAATGTAGGGGAATGGGTCTGGGTGGGTTGCGCTTCGGCAGGTTGGTGTGGACTTGTTGGGCTGAAGGGCCTGCTTCCACACTGTAAGTAATCTAATCTAATCTAATCAAATCTAATCTCTCTATTTAAAGTAAAAATTAACAACTTTTTAAGTAGAACAGAGAATAATTAACCAAGTAACAATTATGTACACGTCTTCACTCTAAGCTATCTTTTACCTTCCCTTCTATAATACTGGTCCAATAAAACTCCGAGTTAAGATTTACAAAACAACACTTCTTATCTCAAAACCAGGCAGCTTTCTGTTCTCCTATTTGGATCTTCTTGTGTCTTTTCTTCTTCGGGATTCTGCTTCACAGGTTACTGATCGAGAAAGGTACTTTTAAAGATATTTTTCAGGCAGTCTGTTTACATGCTGGGGCTTGGCAGTTCTCCCCTCAACTGTTCAATTTTCCCTGGTCTTGTACCCCCCAAAGCATTGGATGTGCCACTGGCTTTTAAGATTGTCAATATACTAAATTCAAACTGGATTGGAGTTTGATATTTTTCGGGCTATAATTTAAACTTATTGGCCAAATTTGAATTTGTTTTGTGTCCAGGTAGTCGAGTTGTTTGACCAAGTGTTACATTGTTACCTTATTGAGAACACCTGGTGCTGTGCCTGGTAGCTCTGCTGCTTTGAACTCTCTTAAAGTACACCCACATCTTCATAACAAAGCCTATTGATTTTTTTTACATTTAACTCACATTTTTTCCTCTTCAGGTAAACTTGCCAAAAGAATGCAAATATGTGCAGCTGCAAATGTTCATGACATTTGAGAAGGCTGGAGGGCATTCAGTATAATTTCATCTGTAACACGTTTTGGTGCAAGATTACGTAGAGTTTGAGGAGGCAAAGTGAAATCAACATTAGCAGCTCCAGGATTGGGGTAGCCTTTATCCCACCTCCACCAGATTCTGGCTGATTTAATCAAACTTTCTCCAGGTTAGATTCTCATCATAAGCTTAAATTAGACACCTGGTAGCACAGTCAAATTGATTTCACTCACCCTTGCTGATAATACCATGGTGATCATTTACAACATATAGTTCACAAACACTTTGTGCAGCTGAAGAATCTATTTTCCCCCAATTCTTCTCCCTCTAACAGTCTGGGTGTTACCTTCACAAGGATCTGTTCCATGCTATGCGCAGGGAATTCTCTTGGTTTTAATTTCAATATGTCATTTGAAAGCTTGTAATTTTGCAATGAACGGTCCTCTCTTGTTTTAAAGTCTAGAGTTTGACATTTTGAGGCCTGAGGTTTGCTCAACATTAAAGTGAATTAACTCTGTCAAATTCTTTGTTTCTGGCCAGCTTGTAGAATTCAAAAAAGTTGATACTTGTGAAATGACGTTGCTTTCTTTCTAACAAGCATTAATGGAGATATTGTTTTTATTTAATGATGCATGGGAACACCAGCGCCAGGAATTTCTGCTTTGGCTACAATCAGCAATCCAAAGTCTCACAGTTTAAATAAGTGCTTCTTTTTTACTCTCATTTGCACATGCATTCATTTGTAAATTGTCAATTAAATTTGCTATGGACCAGCATGATCAGACAGTAATTTAGACCATTAAAAGAAACTTGGTATATTTATCCAGCAATTTGAGGCAGTTATATGAACACATCTGAGAAAACGATTGGTTGATTATATAAAACAAGCAAGTTTGCTTGGTGTCTACATGGCCACTTTTACACTGAATTATCTCAATCACTTTTTGAAAATGTATTCTTTTGTGGGAAATGAGCATTACCAGCATTTGCTGTCCATCCTTAATTTGATCGTCAGCTGACTGATGGTTAGACTTTAGGTTTAAGCTGAGAAGGGGAACGTTTAAAGGAGACGGGAGAGGCAAGTCTTTTATGCTGAGGGTGGTAGGTACTTGGAACGCACTGCCAGAAGTGGTGGTAGAAGTGGATACAACAGCAACGTTTGAGCGGCATTTGGACAGACACATGAACAGGCAGGGAATAGAGGGATATGATGTGTGTGCAGGCAGATGGAATTGATTTAGTATAGCATTGTGGTTGGCGTGGACATGGTGGGTTAAAGGGCCTATTCCTGTGCTGTACAGTTCAATGTTCTAATATTGGTAATCGTGAAGCAGTTAACTTGTCCTAAGGATTCAGATTGTTCATGGATGTGCTTTATGAAGTATAATCATGTTACCTAGTTTGGCTACATGTGACTCCACAGCTGACTTTTAATCACCTTCTGAAATTGCTGGGATGCTGGGAGACATATGAGAAGTGATTGAATTAGTAAGAAATATATCTGCTGGAGTAAAGAATAATGAGGAGGGATCTGCTGAAAGGCAAAATATTTTAACAGGATTAAACCGGATTGATGCCGGAAGGATGTTCCCAATGATGCTGGAGGAGTCCAGAATCAGAGTCATTGTCTGAGGACACAGGTTAAACCATTCAGGCCAGGGAAGTTTCTTCTCCCAGAGAGTGGTGAGCCTGTGAATTTGTTACCACACAAAGCAATCAAGGCCAAAATATTGCATGTTTTCAAGAAGAAGTTGGATAGATAGTTCGGGTTAAAGGGGTCAAAGGATATGCGGGAAAAGCAGGAACAGGATTTTGAGTTGAATGATTTTTCACGATCATAATGAATGGCAGAACAAGCTCAAAGAACCAAATGACCTACTCCTACGTCAATTTTCTATACTTCTATGAAGTGACCTCTCAAAAACAAAACCAATTCAACAACCTGGCATCAAGCAAACCATTGGAATGAGACCCGGCAAAGACATACATAGTCCAGGCACACTTAAAGTAATTCTCACTAACATTTCGGAACTTATGCAAAACAATTTGGAGAGCTGTACTCCAGATTAGGCAAACAACAGCCTCACAAAGCCGCACTGACTGATTCATAATTATCAACCAATGTCCCAGATTCTTCCTTTGCCATCTCAATTTATGTCTTGACCACCTCCTACAGGTGCCAGAGCAGTGTTCCTGCCATTCAGAAAGAAATTCCCTTGGGAATGTTCAATAATTATTCATGAAATTTATTGCTTAATGTTCATGGAGCTAAATATTCTGATGATTCCAATCCCATTAGTTACTCCTGAATGTGAACCTCATGTCCCCCATAATCTGAAGAGTACCTTTCCTGTTCAATATTTAATTATACCACGACATGCCTACCTGGATCCCAAAAGTCAACCACTTATTGTACTAGACACTAAATATTTGGATGTTGGTACAAATTTTTCTTCTTTTATTGTAAGACATTCCATGATGCAGTTTATTGAGTAGAGCTAGACATCAGCCAATAAATTGACTTATTCACTTAGCACTTATTATACTTATAACTGAACAGAATATACTTTTCCAGTGTTTTACAAATATTTCATGAGGAAACAAAATGCTTAACTTTGCAGGTTGGTGATTGGTCAGCTAAGCCATGAATTAAAGTTATTATTTATAGTGAAAAGTATCACCCTTGACCTGGGAAGCCCTGCCTCATTCCTTATATTAATGACTTCTGTCTGGGAGTTACTGCCACATAAACACACCCTCATTACCAAATGAATAAAGAGGCAAAATATTCCAAAAGGTTTTTATTTAATAACACAGAATATTTGTGAGGAGTAATAGAGTACATTTGTTTTAACTTCTCTCTTGTATATCAGTTGAAGTATTAATTTAAGATGGACTTATACTCTTCCCAGAATAGCAGAGAGGCAAGTTCAATCAAATTGAACAGATATGAAAACTTGAGTATCCATCAGCATAATTTCATGGCCAAAATGATTTTATTTCTCATAAAAGTAAAGTCTGAATAGTCCCAATTAACTTCAGAAGCTCTTTAGTCATGAATATGAATTGGATTTAAATACTTCAGTAAACATTAGCTTGGTGCTACGTACTGTGCCACCTTTCCCATTGCATAGAAAGCAAAAGGCAGTGCTTTGCACTGTTATTGCAGTATTATGATAGTAAATGAGCAGCATATAGTATTATGGGCAGCTCGGTGGTTAGCATTGCTGCCTCACAGCGCCAGGGACCCAGGTTCGATTCCAGCCTTGGGTGACCATCTGTGTGGAGTTTGCACATTTTCCCAGTGTCCGTGTGGGTTTCCTCCGGGTGCTCCGGTTTCCTCCCACAGTCCAAAGGTGTGCAGGTCAGGTGAATTGGCCATGCTAAATTGCCCGTAGCATTAGGTGCTTTAGTCAGAGGGAAATGGGTCTGGGTGGGATTCTCTTCAGAGAGTTGGTGTGAACTTGCTGGGTCGAAGGGTCTGTTTCCACAATGTAGGGAATCTAATGTAAATGTGACATGCATGGTTACCATTGTGCTTCGAGGTAAAGCCAAGAGGTGAATTAGCACTGTGCAGATAGAAACATTAGTAGGGGCATCAAATGTAGTTATGGCATCGAGATATGGTTTATATTGTTAAAACTGCTAATTCACAGCCTTGTACTCTCAGTAAGGCAAACGTCTATAGTAGTATAGTGTTAGTCTGTATCAGCATGATCAAAACTTAGTAAAAATAGCCCATTTTCAGCACTGACACTTAGCATATCAAAGTGATATGAGCAGAATGCAGGTTAATCAAAGGGGTTGGTTTCAGGGGAAATGAGACAGGCAAGGCTAAGGTCTGATATCCAGCAGCAGTAAAGTTGCAAATCAGTAACTGGATCATAAAATGGCAGCTAATCCTGAAAGAACAGGGCATGTTTTATTTTGCTATATATACACCCCACAGTATTAACTTAGCAAACGTTGTGGTCCATGAAAGGGTTTATTGAAGATCACTGAATGTCACAGATGTTTATTGTCCTCTCTTGTGGATTGCAGTCACATCAAAACATGAAAGGGAAAGGAAGCCATTAAAATTTATCAGTAATGATGACACCATGGAATAATGCTGGCTCTATCCATTCTCCTGAAAACATTTCCCAGTGATAATTCCTTGCTTAGTGTCCTACAAAGACATTGTTACTCATTGCACTGTGACTATTTCCTGCTGAACTTACTCTCAGTTCTTAATGCATTAGTTCACGGAGGTTAATTTTTTTCCTTTTTCTAAGTCACCCCAGAATCAAAAAAGCCATAAAATACTCATTGTTAGAGTTAAGAGATATAATTATAAAGGAAATGAGCAGCAAGTGCAAAGGAAACTCGATGACCATGGTCAGTCTACTGAACATCCACTCACTACTTCTATCCAAATATATCTTTCCCAAGGTAAAACTGCTTACAATACTCCAGCTGTCGTCTTACAATAGATCGAGAGAGAAGGCTTTTGATGGAGTGTAGATTAGAGTGGTGCTGGAAAAGCACAGCAGGTCAGGCAGCATCCGAGGAGCAGGAAAATCAACGTTTCAGGCAAAAGCCCTTCATCAGGACTGAAGGCAGGGAGTCTCCGGGGTGGAGACTTAAATGGGAGGGTTGGGGGTGGGGGTGGGTGTGGGTGTGGGGAGAAGGTAGCAAAGAGTACAATAAGTGGTTGGGGGTGGGGATGAAGGTGATAGGTCAGAGAGGAGGGTGGAGCGGATAGGTGGGAAGGAAGATTGGCAGGTAGGACAGGTCATGAGGATGGTGCTGAGCTGGAAGGTAAGGTGGGGGGAAGGGGAAATGAGGAAACTGGTGAAGTCCACATTGATGCCCTGGGGTTGAAGTGTTCTGAGGAGGAACATGAGGCGTTCTTCCTCCGGGCATCAGGTGGTGACAGAGTGGCAGTGGAGGAGGCCCAGAACCTGCATGACCTTGGCAGAGTGGGAGGGGGAGTTGAAATGTTGGGCCATGGGGCAGTGGGGTTGATTGGTGTGGGTGTCCCGGAGATGTTCCCTAAAACGCTCTGCGAGAAGGCGTCCAGTCTCTCCAATGTAGAGGAGACCGCGGAGGTGCAGGATGTGGATGAGATGCATTGGAGGGCATCTTCAATCACGTGGGAAGGGAAATTGTGCTTTTTAAAGAAGGAGGCTGCCTGGTGTTTTTTGTGGTGGAACTGGTCCTTCTGGGAGCAGATATGGCAAAGGCAGAGGAATTGGGAATATGGGATAGCATTTTTGTAGGAGGTAGGGTGGGAAGAGGTGTAATCCAGGGAGGTGTGGGAGTTGGTGGGGTGGAGTGATGTGTTCTTCCTATCAGGTTTGGAAGATCAAGAGCATTTCAATCTTCCTGGACACTGCAGGAAGTGTGCTTGGTTGCCAATCCTATCGGACCTCATGGATTGGTTGGAGCAGCAATTAGAGAAATGTGCAGGTGTAAGGAGGTGTGATGAGTGGCAGTTTCAGGACATTGGAGGCAATGCAGATACAGTCAGATGGTTGACTGTTCAGAATGGTAGTCAAAAGGTGTGGTGCTGGAAAAGCACAGTAGGTCAGGCAGTATCTGAGGAGTAGGAGAATCAACATTTTGAGCATAAACCCTTCATCAGGAATATAGGGGAGGGTAAGGTGGATAAGAGATAAATAGGAGGGGGTAGGGCTGGGGGGAAGGTAGCTGGGAAGGCAATATGTAGATGCAGGTGGGGGGGTGATGGAGATAGGTCTGAGGGGTGAGTGGAGTGATAAGTGGAAAGGAAGATGGTCAGGTAGAATAGTTCAAGTGGGCAGTGCCCAGTTGGAGGGTTGGATCTGGGATGAGGTGGGGGGAAGGGCGATGAGGAAACTGGTGAAGTCGCCATTGATGCCGTGTGGTTGGATGGTCCCAAGGTGGAAAGTGAGGCGTTCTTCCTCCAGCTGTTGGGTGCTTTAGATTTGACGGTGGAGGAGGCCCAGGACTTGCATATCCTTGACGGAGTGGGAGGGGGAGTTAAAGTGGTTGGCCACAGGGCTTTGGGGTTGTTTGGTGCATGTGTCCCAGAGATGTTCATGAAACGTTCTGCAAGTTGATGTCCTGTCTCCCCTGTGTGGAGGAGACCACATTGAGAGCAACGGACATAGTCAATAAGGTGTTTGGATGTGCAGCAAAATCTTTGCTGGCTATGGAAAGGTCCTTTGGAGCCTTGGATGGAGATGAGGGGGAGGTGTAGATGCAGGTTTTACACATCTTACTGTGGCAGGGTAAGGTGTCGGGAGGGGAGGGTGGTTGGTGGGTGGGGGGGGGGCGTAGACCTAACAAGGAGGGAATTGTCTCTGTGCAATGTTGAAAGGCATGGGGAGGGAAATATATCTCTGGTGATGGACTCGGACTGTGGGTGACAGAAATGGCCTAGGACAATGCGCTGTATCAGAAGATTGATAGGATGGAAGGTAGTAGAGGTATCCAGGTAGTACAGGAGTCTCCTGCAGCTATCTACAGTGAAGGTTGATGACTTCTCAGGTGACTCTAGCACTGATGCCAGGTTTCTGTACCACAACTGACTCTGCTGTAAAGATAGCTATATCAGGTTCAAAGCTATAAATTGTAATAGGGGTCTGACTGGTCAGAGGCACAGACAGACATTTCTGTGGCCGTCATCGAGACATCAGGATGGTCTGTTGCCTCCCTGGTGCCAGGATCAAGGATGTCTTGGAGTGTGTGCAGAATATTATGAAAGGGGAGAGTGACCAGCAGATGGTGAACATTGGTACCAGTGATGTAGATAGGGAAACAGCTGATGTTTTGCAGAAAGAAGATAGGAAATTAGGCAAGAGTTTAAAAAGTTAGTCCTCAAGGGTAATGATATCAGAATCACTCCTTGTGCCATGTACAACTGATAGCAGGAAGAGGCGGATAGGGCAGATAAATGCGTGTCTGGTATAAGGAGCAAGGATTCACATTTTTGGACCATTGTTATCTCTTCTGGGGTAGATCTGACCTGTATACAAAGGACAGGTTGCACATGAATTGGAAGGGGACCAATATCCTGGTGAGGAGATTTGCTAATGCTACTCAGGAGGCTTTACACTAGTGTGGGGGGAGGTGAGAGAGATAGACCCTAAAAGGTTCAGAGTAAAGGGATAAATTTGAGGCTGGAACAGTGAATGAGGGGAGCAAGTTAAATAGTAAGTCAGGAACGAGCACAGCAGAGAACGAGGTAAGACTGATGAATTAAACTGCGTTTATTTCAATGCAAGAGGCCTGACAGGTAAGGCAGATGAACATATGGCATGGTTGGGAAAATGGGACTCAGATATCATATCTATTATAGAAAAGTGGCTCAGTGATGGACAGTTTAATATTCCAGAGTATAAATGCTAGAGGAAGGATAGAAAGGGAGACAAGAGAGGAGGGGGAGTAGTGTTTTTGGTTCAGCATAACATAACAGTTACATGTCAGGAGGATATTCCTGTGAGAATGCCCAGTGAAGTTACATAGGTGGAACTGAGAGATTATAAAAGGGATGATCACCTTATTGGGATTGCATTATAGGTCCCCAGTTGCCAGAAGGAATTTGAGAAGCAAATGTCAGGAGATCTAAGCTATCTGTAAGAATGATAAGATTGTAATGGTAGGGGATTTTAACATTCCAAACATAGACTGGGACTGCTATAATGTTAAGGACTTGGATAGAGAGGAATTTGTTAAGTGTGCATAAGAAAATTTTCTTATTCAATATGTGGATGTACCTCCTAGAACAGGAGCAAAGCTTAACCTTCTGTTGGGAATAAAAGGGCAGGACATGTGACAGAGGTATCAGTGGGGGAGCACTTTGGGGCAAGTGACCATCATTCTATTAGTTTTAAAATAGTGATGGAAAAGGATAGACCAGATCTAAAAGTTAAATTTCAAAAATGCAACAAGGCCAATTTTGATGGTATTAAACAGAAACTTTCAAAATTTGATTGGGGGAGGCTGTTCACAGGTAAGGGGTGGTTAGAAAGTGGGAGGCCTTCAAAACTGAGATAACAAGAGTTCAGAGGTAGTATATTCCTGTTGGAGTGAATGGCAAGGCTGGTATGTGTAAGAGATGCTGGATGACTAGAAACATTGAGATTCAGGTCAAGAAAAACAAGGAGGCATATGTCAGGCATAGACAGCTGGGATCGAGTGAATCCTTACAGGAGTATAAGGGCGGTATGAGTATACTTAAGAGGGAAACCAGGAGGGCAAAAAGGAGACTTCAAGTAGCTTTGGCAAGTAGGTTTAAACAGAATCCAAAGAGATTATACAAATACGCTAGCGACAAAATAGTAACTAGGGAGAGAATAAGGGTCCTTAAAGATCACCGAGATTGTCTATGTGTGCAATCACAAGAGGTTGGTGAGATACTAAACAAATATTTTGTGTCAGTTTTTAATGTAGAGAAGGAAATGGAAGTGAGAAATTGAGAAAATAAATAGTGATGTCTTGAAAGGTGTCCAAATACAGAAGAGGAGATGCTGGAGGTCTTACAATGCATAAAGGTAAATAAACCCCTTGGACCTGATCAGATGTTTCCCAGAACTTTGTGATAAGCTAGGGAAATGATTTCTGGGCCCTTGCTGAGATATTTGTATCATCAACAGATATGTGTGAGATGACAAAAGGCTGGAGGGTTGCTAATGTGGTGCCATTATTTAAGAAAGGTGGTAAGAAAATGTCAGGAAACTATAGACTGGTGAGTCTTAAGTCAGTGGTAGGTAAGTTGTTTGGGGGGATTCTAAGGGATAGGATTTACATGCATTTGGAAAGGGAAGGACTGGTTAGGGATAGTCAACATGGCTTTGTGTGTGGGAAATCATGTCTAACTAACTTGATGAATTTTTTGAAGAGGTGACAAAACACTCGGTAGGCAACATACCATCCAGGAGTCTCGTTTGCGACCACAGATTCTCCTGTCTGTTCCTCTAGCCATTGAATCTCCCATTACTATCGTGCTGCTATTCTCCCCCCTTCCCTTCTGAGCCATTGAGCCAGGCTCAGTGCCAGAGACCTGGCCACCGTGGCTTTCCCCTAGTGGGCTCCACCCCCCCCCCCCCCCCCCCCCCCCCCCCCCCCACCACCACCACCACCACCATCAGAATGGTAGACATTGTCTATATTGAGGTCGAGAGTGTGGTGCTGGAAACGCACAGCAGGTCAGGCAGCATCCAAGGAGCAGGAGAATTCCTGCAGGATTCCTGATGAAGGGCTTTTGCCCGAAACATCGATTCTCCTGCTCCTCGGATGCTACCTTACCTGCTGTGCTTTTCCAGCACCACACTCCAGACTGATCTACAGCATCTGCAGTCCTCCCTTTCTCCTGTTGTCTATATTGACTTCAGCAAGGCATTCGACAGGGTTCCACATAGTGGACTTGTCAGGTAGGTTAGAACTCGTGGAATCCAAGGGGAGTTAGCCAATTAGATACAAAATTAGTTTGAAAGTAGAGGTTGGTGGTAGAGGTTTGTTTTTCAGATTGGAGGCCTGTGATCAGTGGTGTGATGCGAGGATCAGTGCTGGGTCCACTGCTTTTCGTTCATGTATATAAATGACTTAATTGTGAATATTGGAGTATGGTTAGTAAGTTTTGCAGGTGACATGAAAAATGATGGTGCAGTGGATAGTGAAGAAGGTTATCTTAAAGTTCAATGGGACCTTGATCTGATGGGTCAAAGAGTGGCAGGTGGGGTTTAATTCAGGTAAATGTGAAATGTTGCATTTTGGTAAGGTATACTAGGGCAAGACTTATACTGTTAATTGTTGTCGAATAGAGAGATCTAGGGGTGCAGGTGCATAGTTCTTTGAAAGTGGAACCACAGGTTGTAAATAAAGTATTTGGCACTCCTGCTTTCATGGATCAGGACATTGAATTGAGGAGTTGGGATGTGATGATGTGGCTGTACAGGACATTGGTGAGGCCCTTTTGAAATTCTGCATTCAATTCTGGTCTCTCTGCTGGAGGAAAGATGTTCTTAAACTTGACAGGGTACAGAAAAGATATACAAGGATGCTGCTGGGATCAGAGATTTTGAGATGGAGGGAGAGGCTGAATAGGAATGAGGGTGAAGGAGGAATTGCAAATTAGAGAAGTTGAATTCAATGGCCAATCAAGTACAGAAAGTGAAATTAAGAGAGAAAGGAAAAAATAAGAGAGAGACAAGAAAGAAAAAATAAAAGTAATCAATTTTCAAATGTCTATCTGTTAAATTCTTTACAAACTTGCAATGACAAAAGTGTTCCACAAATCATATCCGTGAAAGTTACCTTGAGTGAAATGACTAACAGCAAAGCTTCTGTTGCAAACTTTGTACAAGATGTTCAAGAGAGAAAATGTTTACCTGTCCTCACTAATGTACCTGTTGCAGGTGCTTCCATTAATGACATGATTGTCAGGAGTGAATATCACACCATCCTTCACGGAGACAAAATCTTATCTAATTAAGGTACATTTAACTGGAATATGTAAGATATGATGAAGGGATTGACAATGTGGACACATAGCGAATATTTCCCTTGTGGGGTAATCTAGAATGAGAGGACATAGTTTTAGTCGAAAGGGTGGCAGATTTAAAACAGATGATGAGGAAGTACATCTCTCAAATGGTCATGAATCTGTGGAATTCATTGCTCCAAAGTGCAGTAGATGTTGGGACATAGAAAAAATTAAGAAGGAAATAGACATTACTAATTTTAAAATTAATAATGTATTGAAGGATTATGGGGAGTGGGCAAGAAAGTGGAGTTGAGGGCAAATGAGATCTACCATGATCATAATAACTTATGGAGTAGACTCAAAGGGCAGAATTGCCTCCTTCTGCACCTAGTTCTTGTGTTGTTCTGTTCACTCTGAGTGTACCTTCCATTATATTGAATGGTATTATCTCCATTCCAATAGACTAGATTCAAATCAGACCGAGCAACTCAAAACTCAACATCAATAAGGTGCTGTGAGGCATAAACAGCAGCATATTCAGTCACAATCACTAGACTCAGGACCCATTAGATCTCTTATTCTAAATGTATCACTGAGCCTGAGGAATAACCCTGGCTCAATAATGAGTGTTAAAGACCATGTCAGAACAGCACAAGATATACCTAAAAGAAACAAGACCACAACACATGACCACTTCCATCCCAGAGCAGAAGATGCATGTGATACATGGAACTAAAATGATCACACAAACAAGGGATCAAATCAAATTCCTGCAATGTACAATATGAATGATGGTGGAAATTAAAGAACTAATAAGAGGAGTAGACAGCACAGAGGTCCCCATCCTCAATGATGGAGGATTTTAGTACATCAGCTCACAAGAAAAGGCTGAAGCATTTGTAAGCATCTTCAGCCAGAACTGCAAAGTGGTTGATTCATTTCAGTCTCTTCCTGATTGGCCCCAGGATCACAGATACCAGTTTTCAGCCAATTTGATTCTCTCTACATGACACGGAGAAAGGTATAAAAGCGTTGGATACAACAAACACCGTTGCGCCCAGCAACAATAAAGCAAAAGTACTGAAGGATTGTCCTTCAGAACTAATTGAACCCTAGCCAAGCTGTTTCAGGACAATAAAAACCCAAACAATTGCTGAGATATGTCCTGTAAGAGCAGGATAAATGTGATCTGACAAAATAGTGCATGATGAATCTATTCTCAATCATTTAAGTGATTAATTATGTTGTCAACAGTGCTATAAAGTAGCACTTGCAGATCAATAACTGGATCTCTGAGGCTCAGTTTATGTTGAGCAATGTTCATTCAGCTTCTGATACCTTATTTCAGTCTTTGTTCAAGAATGGATAAAAAAGCTGAAGTCCTATGATGAGAATGACTGCATTTGACATCAGGGCAGGACTTTACGAATTCTGACATTCAAGGACCCTGAGAAAATGTAATGCAATAGAAATCGGGGGAAATCCTTCCACTGGTCCAAGTCATACCTAGTTCAAAGGAAGATAGCTGTGTTTGTCACGCTATCATGGGGAGCTTTTGCTCAGATGTTCCGTGACTATATCTTAAGCCCATCCATCTTCAACTACTTCATCAATGACCTTCACTTTACTATAAAATTCTGAAGTAGAGATGTTCACTGATGATTGTGTAGTCTTCGATATCAGTTATAGCTGTTCAGATCCTAAAGCAGTCTGTGTCTTAATGGAGCAAGTCTCAGACAACATTTAAGCTTTGGCTAATAATGACAAGTAACATTCATACCACATCTTTGCCTGGCAATGACCAACTCCCAAAAAGACAGAATCTAACCATTCTCCCTGGACATTCGAGGGTGTTACCATCAATAAATCTCCTACCATCAACATCCTCAGTCTTAACATTAACTAGAAACTGAACTGCCTTAGGCAGTTAAACCCTGTGCAAAAACAGAAATTGCTGGAAAAGCTCAGCAGGTCTGGTAGCATCAGTGGAGAGAAATCAGAGTTTAATGTTTCGGGTCCTTAGAACTAATGGTGGCTAGGAATGTAATGGCTATTTCTTCAGAAGATGGGCTGGCGCGAGGAGATAAGGAGTAAATGAAAGGTGGAGATAAAGCCCAAAGAGAAAGAAGGAAAATTGGACAGACAAAGGAGTGGATAATGATCAGGCCAGGAGGGTGAATGGCTCTTAATAGGGGACTGTAAGTGGCTAACAATGGGTTGTGTAAAATGTTAGGCTACAAGAACAGAGAATACTGAGTGAGTGACTTAATCCTGACCTCCCAAAGATTTTTACTCATCCACTTGACAGGGATTGGATTTTAGTGGAATATTTCTTAATTTGCCTTTTGAATAAAATTTAGTTTAATTTGACAACCCATTACAAAGTTAAGTACTTACTTGTACAATGTGTCTACATCTACTTCCATTCACCAAAGCACCTTCAACATCTCATTTCAACCTCTACTCATAAGAAGAACATGAGCAGCAGGCATGTATAAGCATTGTAACCTCCGAGTTCAATTTCAAGTTACACACCTCTTAATCTGGAACTGTACTGCTGAGTCAGTATTTTGAACACTGTCTCCAGCTGCATTCTGCATGTGTATACACTGTATGGGCTGCAGCTGTTTAAAAAGGATGCACACCCTCTCAAGGGCAATTAAGGAGGGCAACAAAAGCTGGCCTAACCAATGATATTAGCATTGCACGAATAAATAAAAAAGACAGCAATTTCACACATCCATTGGTGAGCCGGGTTGGTAAGTTGCTGCTTCTGTGATGCTAACCTTGGAGTTAATGAGGATCACTGTGAATCTCATATCTCTATATGTGAGTGGTGATTACTTTGGATTGGTAGGAATGCTTATTCAAGGAGATTTCGAGTGCCATCTGTGTTTGTTGTGATAGTCTCACACAAACCAACTGCTGGCCTGCAATATGCTCTTACCTTATTGTAAACAGACCCTTTGAAGAGGGATAATGAGGATATTTTAGAAGTATTTCAAGAGTCTCAAGAACATTGAATGTGTATGATATAGTTGTTACATTGTTTATGTGTGGAATGAATACCCAATTTCATCAGCCCAACTTCAGCAGCAAGGGGTTTTAAGTTATATTCCATGATACACTGTTGTATTGTATTTGCTTCAAAAAACAAAACTGCTGCCTTAAGTAAAGTGTACTGTTCTTCTTGTAAATGATGTGTCTTTTGACAGATACTACCTTGCATGTCATGAAATAATGGATAAAGAACCTTATATTACTGAGAACAAAAACTAATATAATTCACAGAGTGGGATAGCCCACAGCCTGGCAGATGATAAAGTTCCTGGAGATGGCAAGGCTCATCATTTGTGGAATGACAATTGCTACAACCTGCATGACCAAGACATCTTCCAACATCAGTATTGGAAGCTGATGTTGAGATAGGGAGACAAAAGCAGTATTGTCTCCCTATCTCAACCTCCTCCAAACATTATCATTCCACAAAGTGTCGAGAAGTATCCTTGTATTTATTTTGTTACCTACATCAGAACAGAGGTCAGAAATAGGCAATTCAGCCTTGGAAGCCTGCTCTGCCATCTCAGGTCTTCACTGAAGCAAAAACAGAAATTGCTGGAAAAGCTCAGTAGGTGTGGCAGCATTTGCGAAGAGAAATCAGAGTTAACATTTCAGGTTTAATGACCCTTCCTCAGAACAGATAAACTTTCACTCTCCGAACTCACCAAAAATGTATCTACCTCAGTGTTCAAAACCTCTACTCTCATCACCTTCTCAGGTCCATAGTTTCAAAGACACCTGAGAGGGTCATTCATTAAAGGAAGAAAAATGCCACATCTCTGTCTTGAATAGGTAACCCTCTTATTTTTTAACAGTGGCTCTAGATCAGGTCCCATAAGAGCAAGCATCCTCTCCACATCTACCCTCTTAAGACGACTCAGGATCTCACATATTTCAATCAAGTCACCACCTCTTACAATTCTAAACTCAAGTAGATACAAACCTGGGCTGTCCAACATCACCCTAAAACACCAATTTATCCATGGAATTATAGATATTCGTCTAATAAAATATCTCTCAATGCTTCCAACACATTTACCTTCTTCCTAAGTAATCAGTACTGTACACAGAGCAGCAATTTCTAGTTTCACAAGTGCCCTGTTTGACTGAAGCATAACCTCTCTACTGTTGTATTCAATTCTCCTCATAATAAATTCTATCAGTTTTCCTAATTACTTGCTGTGTCTGAATACTAACATTTTCTGATTCATGCACTGTATTCCTTCTATATCTCAAGAGCTCTGAAATCTTTCACCATTTAGTTGATATACTTTCATTCTTCCTGTTAAAAAAGATAATTTTATATTTTCCCACAATATTTTTCAGATCTTCTACTCATTTGGACATTCTATAACATCGAGTATAATAAAAGAACTGTGAATACTAGAGAGCTGAAACAAAAACAGAAATTGTTGGAGAAACTCAGCAGCATCTGAGAGAATATAGAGTGAACATTTCAAATCTGGTGACTCTTAAACATTCCTGATGAAGAGCTTATGCTCGAAACGTCGACTCTCCTGCTCCTTTAATGCTTCCTGATCAGCTGTGCTTTTCCAGCACCACACTTTTTGACTTTTCATCTGAGCTTGTTCACCAGAGCTACTGGACTTGAACTGTTAACTCTGCTTTCTCCCCACAGATACTGCCAGACCTACTGGGTTTCGTCAGATATTTCTGGCCTTGGTTTATATCTTCTTGTAGTCACTTCCTGTCTTCGATAGAACATAATTCTTTCAACCAAGTCATTTCTATATTTTGTGAACACGTGAGCTCCCAACACTGATCCCTGTGGCACACCACTCATTACATATATCAAACTGAAAAATACCCCTTGATGTTTACTCTTTGCTTCCAGTGAGATATCTGGTCTTCTATCTACACCCCAAATGCTATCCCCAAAACCATGAGCATTTATTTTCTGCAATTTGATGTCACATTTTATTGTATGCTTTCTGGAGATCTAAGGTCAATACATTGTGGTGAAGATGCAAAGTCAAAGGATTGGGAAGCCTTCAATGAAGAGCAGGGGATAGAAAAGCAATAAGGGGGACTAGATGAAGTATAAGCTATCTGGTCATTTTAAAAAAAAAATGCAGGAGGTTTTTTTAGATATGTGAAAACTAAGAGAGAGACAAGAGTGGACATTGGACTGCACAAAAATTAGACTGGAGAAGCAGTAATGGGGAGCAAAGAAGCAACAAAGGAACTGAATAGATACTTTGCATCAATCTTCACAGTGAAACATACCAGCAGCATACCAGAACTTCAGGAGAATCTGGGGCAGAGGTGAATGTAGTGGCCATCATTAAGGAGATTGTGCTGGGAAGCTGAATGTTCTGAAGCTGGATAAATCATCTGGAAAAGATAGACAATGCCCCAGAGCTCTGAAGGAAATAGCTGAGGAGATTGTAGATGCATGAGTGGTGATCTTTCAGGAACCACAGGAGTCACGGAGGATCTCAGAGGACTGGAAAATGGCAAATGTAGCACTCCTGTTTAAGAAGGGAGGGAGGCAGAAGGTAGACTTTGTAAATTACGTTACTTCCTTTCAAAAAATGATTTAAAGCAAGACAGCCATGCTTCACTCTTTGCATTGATAGGCACGACCTTCTCTGAGGATTTTTTTTAATGTTTCCAGGTCTTTGAGAGTCAAACGACAGCAAATGTTGTGGAAGAAAAGAAGTGTACTTCACTTGCTTTCAAATGGTGAGTGTGACTCCATTGGCTGGAATATTCCAGAAGATTCATTTTAATGTAATATCAGATCTTCAGAAGCCAAAGGAAGGGGAAATTTGGAGATTTATAATGTGTACTGAACATATGACACAGTGCATACTATTGTGTAACTTGATGACTAGTCAGTAGCCTTGTTTTGTTTGGTGCTTTTGTTTACATTTTCCCCTGTGAATAACACAAAACAATATTGCTTTCAGAAATCTACCTTCTACACGGTGCAGCACAGCATTCTATCACTGCTACTTACATATTGTGGTGGCATAGTGTTTACCAATGCTATTAATCTAATGGTCTCAGGGAATATCATGCATTTACAATCATATGGCACCTTTAATATGATGAAAAGTTCAAAGTTGCTGAGCACCATTATTATTTTAAACATTACTGTGACTCATAAAGAGCTACCAAGTCAGATGCTGAAAAACTTGGTCAAAGCGTTAGATTGTGACGAGTGGCCTCAGAAAGAAAGTGAGATCCCAAGAGGTGTAGCGAGCGCTTTCCAGAACTTGGGACAAAGGCAACTGAAATAATGATGGAATAATCATAATTGGGAACACACAAGAGTCCAGAATTAGAGGAATACAAGTACCTAGGGAGCTTGTGTGGTCATACACGAGCACGTGAATGAAGAACAACAGTAGAGCATTCATACCCTCAGACCTGCACCAGCATTTGAAAAGATCATGGTTGATCTGATCATGGCCCTTTCTTTATTTACCTGCCTATTTCCTATGTTCTTAAACTCTAAATTAACAAAAGGGTCAATCTAACTCAACCTTAAAATTTTCCAATTGCCCTGCAAAGAGCTGCTTCTTCCCCACTGTTATCAGACTTATGAACGGACCTCTCATATATCAGAATTGATCTTTCTCTGCATCTTCTCCATAGCTGGAACACTATATTCTTTGTTCTATTCTACATCCCTGAGGTACACTTGTAAGGTGTGATTTGGCTGGTTAGCATGCTATACAATATTTATCATTGTATCTCAGTATGTGTGACTACAATAAATCAAATCAAATCAAATCACTACTCTGGGGAAGGGAATTCTACAGACAAGTGACCCTTTCAAATGGCAAATCCCTTACCTTAAACCTACCTCTCTGATGAGGGGAAGTGTCCTTTCAGCATCCATCTTGTCAAGTCCCCTCAACATCTCATATGCTTCAATAAGATCACATCTCATTCTTCTAAAATCCAAAAGACATAGCAACCATCTTTCCACACAGGAAACTGTTTTACTCTGAGAATCAATTATATCAGTTATGTAAGGATCCCAGGTTGAAGTGTTTTTCATTTGAAGTCACTCATGGGACATGGGTGTTGCTTGCTGTGTCATTCCTAGATTATCTCGAGAAGGTGATGGTGAGCTTCCTGAACCTTTGCAGGCCATGTGTTGTCGGTAGACTCTCAATACAGTTAGGGAGGGAATTTCAGGATTTTGACCCAGTGACATTGAAGGCATGGCAATAAATGTCAGATTGGTGATTGACTTGGAGGGAAACTTGTAGGAGAACTTGTTTCAATGGATCTGCTGCCCTATTTTTTCCAGGTGGTTATGGGTCATGTGTTTGGAAAATGCTGTCAAGGATCTCTGATGAATTTTTCAGTATATGGTTCTGAATGTTTTATCCATTATGAAGACACAGTTACAAAAGGGATCAAATTTAAGAACTAAATGTTCAGGAGGATTCTGGGTAATCCAAGATGGAGGATGGGAAAAATTTCTGGCTGTAAGAGTTGCTCCTTTTTTTTTTGAGGTATTTTAGGTGTTGGAGGTGCTTTCCTCAAATTCCAGGAGCAGCAATTACTGTTTTATATGCTGTTGCATTGTTTTGGAACTTTGGGAAAAAAAAGTCAAAACAGCAGTTTTAAAAGGGAGAAGAGCAGACAAAGGAAACACATGGTGAGGACAGTGCAGGAGACAGATAGAGAGAGAGAGAACCTGCACAGTTACCGCCTTTGCTGTTTGAATTCGTGTATCGCTGGACATCGGAGTGCATCTGGGAAAATTAACAAACAATGAAATTCACAACTAATCTTGGAGGAACTGTTGGGCGAAGTTCACAGCACAGAATCAGATAAGTTAATTGTAGTTTTAAGTCTGTCCAAGAGAAAGGCTGCAGTAGTGAGTATAGTGGATTTTTTCTTGATTATATGTTTTTGGAGATAAATCTCTTGATTAAACTTAAAATATAAGCCATAGCTATTAATTTAACCTGGGGCAGTGTTTGTAGAGGAATAAGACGGTGTTTTTTTCTAGGTCTGTAGATTGTGAAGGAGCAAAAATGGCCTTTGCAGTGATATGTACTTCTTGTCAGATGTGCGAGTTTAAAGAGAGTTTAAGGGTTACTGTGGATTATATCTGCCATAAATGCTGTTGGATGTGAATCTTATTAGATAGAGTGGATCAGTTGGAGAGACAGATAGAAGCGATGAGGAATTTGCAACAGCAACAGTATGTGATGAATGGCAGTTATAGGGATGGGGGAAAGTCTCAGATACAGTCACATAGATGGGTTAACTCCAGGAAGGGTAAGAGAGGTAGGCAGCTAGTTCAGGAGTCTTTTGTGGATATACCCATTTCAAACAGGTATGCTGTTTTGGAAAATGTAGGGGGTGATGGATTCTCAGGGGAACGTAACACCAACAGCCAAGTTTCTGGTGTTGAGACTGGCTCTAATGCAACGAGGGGTACATTGGCTTCCAAGAGATCAATTGTATTAGGGGATTCTATAGTCAGAGGTACAGACAGACGTTTCTGTGGCCAGCAGAGAAAAAGCAGAATGGTGTGTTGTTTCCCTGGTGCCAGGATCAAGGATGTCTCAGAGAGGGTGCAGAATGTTCTCAAGGGGGAAGAGGAGCCAGCAAGAGGTCATTGTCCACATTGGAACCAACGACATTGGAAAGGAAAAGGTTGAGATTCTGAAGGGAGATTACAGAGAGTTAGGCAGAAATTTAAAAATGAGGTCCTCAAGGATAGTAATATCTGGATTACTCCCAGTGCTACGAGCTGGTGAGGGCAGGAATAGGAGGATAGAGCAGATGAATGCATGGCTGAGGAGCTGATGTATGGGAGAAGGATTCACATTTTTGGATCATTGGGTAGAAGTGATCTGTACAAGAAGGACGGATTGCACCTAAATTGGAAGGGGACTAATATACTGGCAGGGAAATTTGCTAGAACTGCTTGGGAGGATTTAAACTAGTAAGGTGGGGGGGTGGGACCCAGGGAGATAGTAAGGAAAGAGATCGATCTGAGATGGGTACAGCTGAGAACAGAAGTGAGTCAAACAGTCAGGGTAGGCAGGGACAAGGTAGGACTAATAAATTAAACTGCATTTTTTCAATGCAAGGGGCCTAACAGGGAAGGCAGATGAACTCAGGGCATGGTTAGGAACATGGGATTGGGATATCATAGCAATTACAGAAACATGGCTCAGGGATGGGCAGGACTGGCAGCTTAATGTACCAGGATACAAATGCTTCGGAAGGATAGAAAGGGAGGCAAGAGAGGAGGGGGAGTGACATTTTTGATAAGGGATAGCATTACAGCTGTGCTGAGGGAGGATATTCCTGGAAATACATCCAGGGAAGTTATTTGGGTGGAACTGAGAAATAAGAAAGGGCTGATCACCTTATTGGGATTGTATTATAGACCCCCCAATAGTCAGAGGGAAATTGAGAAACAAACTTGTAAGGAGATCTCAGCTATCTGTAAGAATAATAGAGTAATTATGGTAGGGGATTTTAACTTTCCAAACATCGACTGGGACTGCCATAGTGTTAAAGGTCGAGATGGAGAGGAATTTCTTAAATGTGTACAAGACAATTTTCTGATTCAGTATGTGGATATACCTACTAGAGAAGGTGCAAACTTGACCTACTCTTGGTAAATAAAGCAGGGCAGGTGACTGAGGTGTCAGTGGGGGAGCACTTTGGGGCCAGCGACCATAATTCTATTTGTTTTAAAATACTAATGGCAAAGGATAGACCAGATCTAAAAGTTGAAGTTCTAAATTGGAGAAAAGCCAATTTTGACAGTATTCAGCAAGAACTTTCGAAAGTTGATTGGAGGCAGATGTTCGCAGGTAAAGGGATGGCTGGAAAATGGAAAGCCTTCAGAAATGAGATAACAAGAATCCAAAGAAAGTATACTCCTGTCAGGGTGAAAGGGAAGATTGGTTAGTATGGGGGCGGCTGGGTGACTAAAGAAATTGAGGGTTTGGTTAAGAAAAAGAAGGAAGCATATGTCAGGTATAGACAGGAGAGATCAAGTGAATCCTTAGAAGAGTATAAAGAAAGTAGGAGTATACTTAAGAGGGAAATCAGGAGGGCAAAACGGGGACATGAGATAGTTTTGGCAAATAGAATTCAGGAGAATTCAAAGGGTTTTTCAAACTATATTAAGGACAAAAGGGTAACTAGGGAGAGAATAGGGCCCCTCAAAGATCAGCAAGGCTGCCTTTGTGTGGAGCCACAGAAAATGGGGGAGATACTAAATGAATATTTTGCATCAGTATTTACTGTGGAAAAGGATATGGAAGATATAGACTATAGGGAAATAGATGGTGACATCTTGCAAAATGTCCAGATTACAAAGGAGGAAGTGCTGGATGCCTTGAAACGGTTAAAGGTAGATAAATCCCCAGGACCTGATCAGGTGTACCCGAGAACTCTGTGAGAAGCTAGAGAAATGATTGCTGGGCCTCTTGCTGAGATATTTGTATCATCGATAGTCACAGGTACATCTACACACTGAATCAGAAAATTGTCTTGTACACACTTAAGAAATTCCTCTCCATCTCGACCTTTAACACTATGGCAGTCCCAGTCGGTGCTGGAAGACTGGAGGTTGGCAAACGTGGTGCCACTCTTTAAGAAGGGTGGTAAAGACAAGCCAGGGAGCTATAGACCGGTGAGCCTGACCTCGGTGGTGGGCAAGTCGGAGGGAATCCTGAGGGACAGGATGTACATGTATTTGGAAAGGCAAGGACTGATTCGGAATAGTCATCATAGCTTTATGCATGAGAAATCATGTCTCACAAACTGATTGAGTTTTTTGAAGAAGTAACAACGAGGATTGATGAGGGCAGAGCAGTAGATGTGATCTATATGGACTTCAGTAAGGCGTTCGACAAGGTTCCCCATGGGAGACTGATTGGCAAGGTTAGATCTCATGGAATACAGGGAGAACTAGCCATTTGGATACAGAACTGGCTCAAAGGTAGAAGACAGAGGGTGGTGGTGAAGGGTTGTTTTTCAGACTGGAGGCCTGTGACCAGTGGAATGCCACAAAGATCGATGCTGGGCCCTCTACTTTTTATCATTTACATAAATGATTTTGATGCGAGCATAAAAGGTACAGTTAGTAAGTTTGCAGATGACACCAAACTTGGAGGTGTAGTGGACAGCGAAGAGGGTTACCTCAGATTACAACAGGATATGGACCAGATGGGCCAATGGGCTGAGAAGTGGCAGATGGAGTTTAATTCAGATAAATGCGAGGTGCTGCATTTTGGGAAAGCAAATCTTAGCAGGACTTATACACTTAATGGTAAGGTCCTAGGGAGTGTTGCTGAACAAAGGGACCTTGGAGTGCAGGTTCATAGCTCCTTGAAAGTGGAGTCACAGATAGATAGGATAGTGCAGAAAGCATTTGGTATGCTTTCCTTTATTGGTCAGAATATCGAGTACAGGAGTTAGGAGGTCATGTTACAGCTTACAGGACATTGGTTAGGCCATTGTTGGATTAATGCATGCAATTCTGGTCTCCTTCCTATTGGAAAGATGTTGTGAAACTTGAAAGGGTTCAGAAAAGATTTACAAGGATGTTGCCAGTGTTGGAGGATCTGATCTACAGGGAGAGGCTGAACAGGCTGGGGCTGTTTTCCCTGGAGCGTCAGAGGCTGAGGTTTGACCTTATAGAGGTTTTTAAAATTTTGAGGGGCATAGATAGGATAATAGACAAAGTCTTTTCCCTGGGGTCGGGGAGTCCAGAACTAGAGGGCATAGGTTTAGGATGAGAGGGGAAAGATTTAAAAGAAACCTAAGGGGCAATGTTTTCATGCAGAGGGTGGTATGTGTCTGGAATGAGCTGCCAGAGGATGTGGTGGAGGCTGGTACAATTGCAACATTTAAGAGGCATTTGGATGGGTATATGAATAGGAAGGGTTTGGAGGGATATGGGCTGGGTGCTGGCGGGTGGGACTAGATTGGGTTGGGATATCTGGTCGGCATGGACGGGTTGGACCGAAGGGTCTGTTTCCATGCTATACATCTCTATGTCTCTATGACTATGCGAACATTTAAAAGTATAGGAAGGAAGGAAAGATTGGTGTGATTCTTTGTTAGTATGTAGTTAGCAGAGAAGCAAGAAATGCTTTTGAGGAAAAGATGTAGAATCCATTTGTGCAGCAACAAGAAATAAAAAGCAGAAAAAGACACTGGTGTACTGTAAGAGCTAGAATAAATCAAGTGATCATGAGGGCACATAAAAAACAGGGCATTAATCATGTGTGATTTTAATCTTCTTGCAAATTGGCAAAAGGGAATATCAAATTGTAGAAGTAGCTGTGAAGTGGAATTCAGAAGGTTTATTTGGGATAGTTTCCAAGAAGAATATTTTGTGGATTCAATCAAGGATCAGAGTACTTTGAATCCGGTAATGAGTTATGAGGCAATTTAATAAATGATCTCAGAATAAAAGATCTCTTTGAAAAGAGAATCATAACATGAAGGAGTTTAGCATTGAGTTTGAGAGGGACAACCCGGAGTCGTAAGCAATTGTGTTAAACTTAAATAGGAGTAATTCCAAAGGAATGATAGCAGAGTTGGCTGATGTTTAAGCAATTTAACAGAACGGATAGTTAAGGGGCAATGGTTTATGTTTAAGGGAGTAGTTTTTGACTCGCAACAAAAGAAATATCCCAGTGAGGAGAAAGGATTCTAGGGAAGGGATAAACCAACATGATTAATGAAGGACGATAAGGATAACATCAAATTAAAAGAGAAAAAAATGGTAATCCAGAGGATTGCAAAAGTTGTAAAGACCAACAAATATGTGGTACACTTGCCATTATTAGTCAAGCCTCGGGCTTAATAGCAGGGAGGTTATGCTGGAGCTGTAAAACATTGGTTAGGCCACAGCTAGAGTATTATATGCAGTTCAGGAATCCACATTATAGGAGGGATATGATAGAGCTGAAGAGAATGCAGAGCAGATTTACCAGGCTATTGCCTGGGCTGGAGAGTGCCTGTTATGAAGAGAGATTAGACAGACTGCAATTGTTTTCATTTGAGTAGAGGAGATTCAGAGGGGACACAATTGAGACGTTTATGAGGGACATGGATAGGGTAGACAGGAAGAAAGTTATCCCCTTGGTGGGGCATCAATGACCAGAGGAATATAAATTTAAAGTAAGGACCAGAATATTTAGAGGAAATACAAGAGAAAAACACATTGTCACCCAGAGTGTAGTTGGAGGCGGAGCTTACTGACTGTAATGGTGGTAGAGACTGAAACCCTCATAACATTTAAGAAACATTTACATGGAAACTGTGATACGAAAGCACATGAGGTTATGGGCTAAGGGCTAAGGGCTGCAGAATGGGATTAAAATAATTAGGTAGTTTTTTTTGAGAGAGCAGATACATTGGGCTGAATGGCTTTTATTTGTACTGTAGACTTCTATGACTCTAAAGAATGATAGCAAAAATAAAAAGAAAGAAAATAAATTTTACAGATAAATCGGAAAATAAAATATTAATAATGATAGCTAGTGACCCAGTATTGATGACAAAGGCCTTCTACCGCCAACACTTTGTGATTGGCTGACAGAGAGCTAAACAGCTTGGCAGTGTGAATATTTGGCAGAAGCAAAAGCAGGGCTATCTTTTTTCACTACAGTAAAACATACCAGAAACTCGAGGATAGCCAATTTATTTTCATTTCCAAGTTGCCAAGCTTCTTTAAATGCATGAAAAGGAAGAGAGAGGCTGAAGTGAACATATGGGCTTTAGAGAATAAGACTAGGAAACAAAAATGTAAAGAATAATGTCAGAGGAATTGAATAAATATTTTGCATCAGTCTTCATGCTTCAAGACACTAATAGCATTCCAAAATGACGAAATAATCAAGGGACAAATTATGGAAAAAAGTAGAATGTTTATTACTCGAGAAAATTTACTAGGGAAAAAAAATGGGCGAAAGACCAGTAGGTTTCCTGGACCTGATGAGTTGCATCCCTGGATAGTAAACAAAGTAACCACAGAGTAATGGATGCACTGGTGGTAATCTTACAAGTTTTTACTTTTATTTCTGGAAAAGTCCCATATGATTGGAGAATGCCCAATGTGACACACTGATGGAAAAAGGGAGGGAGACAATTTAAAAAAGGGACGATAGGTTAGTTAGATTAACCTCTTCAATGGGAAATGTTAAAGCCTATTGTAAAGGATGTAATAACAGACCAGTACAAAATATGTAATTTATTTCGTAGAGTCAGCATGACTTCATGAAGCAGAAATCATGCCTATCAAATTTATTAGAATTCTTTGAAGAGGGAACAAGCAGAATATATAAAGTGGAAAAAGTGGATGTCATATTTTTGCATTTCCAAAACGTACTGCACATGATGCTCCTTCGTAAGAGCCCATGACAGCATGTGGGTATCCTATTAGTCAGCAAATTCTGTATTCATCCAGAGAATTTGGATTAAGGGGATATTTTCAGCATGGCACCTTACAATTAGAGAAATCCAACAAGTAAGAAATCATTATTTACAAAACGTATTGAAGGCTTCGAAGTGGAAAGTGAATGTAGTCTCACCAAGTTTGTGGATGGCACAAAAGAAGTGGAATGGCAAATGGTAAGGATGACATAAAGGTTCTATAGAGGGATGCAGACAGGTCACGTGACTGGGCAAAGCCTTGACAGATGGAATTATTGGATCATATCTTGCTTCTTTTTTGTATTTTGGATTTTGAGCTGCGATGGATAAATAACAGAATAACTAGCCAAGGATTGTTGAAGGATTACTGAACTTTTAAAAGGACACTCATTGTCAGCTGATCACACAGCTGCTCGTTCATGTAATACTGGCAAATTAATTTACAGATAAGCTTGAGCTGAAGGTTGAGTACCAATGGAGATTCAACCAGCAACAAGCAGCTGTTTGGTCAGCGGACTAGTGACCCAGTATTGATGACAACGGCCTTCTACCGCCAACACTTAGTGATTGGCTGACAGAGAGCTGAACAGCTTGGCAGTGTGAATATTTGGCAGAAGCAAAAGCAGGAGCTGTCTTTTTTCGCTACAGTAAAACATACCAGAAACTCGAGGATAGCCAATTTATTTTCATTTCCAAGTTGCCAATTGATAAATCAAGGACCTTTATAGGTGAACCAGTCACCCTGTACATCCCTGCAAACAGGTGAAAGTATTGACAGAAGGAACATTGAGAAGCAGCGTCTTGATCAGCACAAAAATAATCTCAGCAAATGCTGCAATCCAGGACCACTTTACTGCCCCCACATCTTTTCTTCTTCCGCTGCCATTAACCTGACTATATTTGCGTGTGTGTGCGCGCGCATGTGCGTGCCTGTATGTGTGTCTGTGTGCGTGTGCGTCTTTGTGTGTTTGTTAGGGAGGAGGTATTTATAAGGGAGTTAGTATTTTAATTTGTAGGGTTATACGTCAAAGTTTCATAGTTGTTTACCTGTTGTTAGAATCTATTGAAATACTTATACATTTATTTGTATTTCGTGTAAAGTACAGAAATTTTATCTGTGCTTTTTGAAACTCTTTGCCCAAAAACAGGTAAGTTAGGGAATTATGCATAATTTTCTCGAATCTTTAAATTTGATCTCCATGTAATACCTCTGTGAGGTAAAACAGAATATAATGTGGGAAAATATGAGGTTATGCATTTTGGTAGGAAGAATTGAGAAGCTAAATAGAGAAAGATTGTAGAGAGTTACAAGACAGAGGGATTTGCATAAAAAAGAAATACTTGCATAGAAATCACCAGAAAATAGGAAAGGCAAATAGAATCTATGGAATTCTTTACCACAGAAGGCTGACAAGGCTCAGTCTTTAATTATAACCAAAGCTGACATAGATTTTTAGTCAGTAAGTGAATCAAGGGTTATGAGGTGAAGCAGGAAAGTGAAATTGAAGATTATCAAATTGGCCATGATCTCATTGACTGGCAGATGATCCAGTGGCCTCCTTCTTCTCTTATGTCTCATGGCCTTATGGTTATGGTTTACAATGTCAGCTGACATGGGGTAGGATGGGACTTGGGTGGCCAGCAGTTTGATGTCAGCAGAATTGAGGAAACAGGGGATGGATCTAATGAGAAGATGAGCTGAGTGACAAAGCACATGAAAATAGAGCAACAGGAACAATATGTAGAATTCAGGGCTTGGACCAGTCATTAGAAGAGGTACAGTCAGGTGGACTGGTAGAAGTGATGGATCCAACAAAGGCAGTTTATTGGATTGCTTACTGTTCTCCTGCACATGTCATTGGAGGTGAGCATGGAATTGAGAGGGATTTAAGGAGATGGTTTGCAGCAATATTAAACAAGTACAGAGAATGTGAGAGAAATTCAGCAGGTCTGGCAGCATCTGTGGAGAGAGAAACTGTCAACATTTCAAGTCCTGACTTGGAGGTGCTGGTGTTGGACTGGGGTGGACAAAGTTAAAAATCACACAATAGCAGGCTATAGTCCAACAGGTGGTTGATGATGAAGAACCGGCACTCTGAAAGCTAATGGTCCCAAATAAACCTGTTGGACTATAACCTGGTGTTGTGTGAGTTTTAACTTCTTCAAGTCTGATATGAATCTTCTTCAGAACTGGGTAGAAGAGGTTGTTACAGGAAGGTTGATGGTGCACAGCAGGTACACTGTGACAGTATAGGGTTTCAAGAAAATTTCAGACTTTACTAATTCTTACTTCTTCAGTAAGACTCTCAAATTGGCAGCAGTCAGTTTAATACAATGACGTGATTTGGAGGAGCTGGCGTTGGACTGGGGTGTACAAAGTTAAAAATCACACAACACCAGGTTATAATCCAACAGGTTTATTTGGTAGCACTAGCTTTCAGAGCGCTGCAACTGTGAAGTATACTCCAAAACCACCTGATGAAGGAACGGTGCTCCGAAAGCTAGTGCTACTAAATAAACCTGTTGGACTATAAACTGGTGTTTTGTGATTTTTAACTTCATACAATGAGAGCCTACATTTTGAAGTTCAGTAGGCAAAGACTGCTCTTTGATTCTTTGATTAGTGCAGATGCAGATTTCAGAGTTACTGATGAGTTTTCCTATATTCTGTGATAATATCATGTGCAACCCTGTTTCCTCTCTCCAATCATACGCAATGTTTTTGGAACTATAAATGATGTATACCATCTTTATCTCTTTGTGCAGTCTCCATCATTTGACAACTCACATGAAATTAGCAGAGAAATATTGGAAACCAAAAACAACAAGCAATGAGTTTTAGTCCTTGCATTTTTCAGATTCATGCCTGATTTTCCAATTTCTGTGTTTAAAGGACAGAATGTGAACCTGCACCAATGGTGTCCGACCTCTTGAAAAATTAAGACCTTAATCTGTTTAATTAGCTCATTTATTATTGTTCCTGCTGTAAATATAGGTTCCAGGACACTCACAATCAATCCATTCCAGATTAAAATCTGATTAAAGATGCAGTTTTAAAATGTTCAATTACTAAAATGCAATGAATATTTTCTCTGTTCATTTGCAGGGATACATGATGTTAAACAGTGTTCAGGAAATCAATAATTAAGAAAATAACACTGTGGTGAACAGCCATTTGAAATTTCAAGTGTTTGCGATATACTGCAGTGTGAAGTTGCTAAGCAACATTAAATTAAATTGGCGTCATTTGTAACTGGGATCTCCAATTACTCGGAAATATCTGTTTTTCTGGACTGTGAACCATCACTGAAAAAGTTGCATTCTTGTGTAACTGATGAGACATAAAGGCGTGCTAGATCTTTACTATCTAATGTTTGATTTCTACAATGAGTTGAATAATTGTTTGTCAGCATTATGGCGTAGATGTGCACAGCAGATTGACTCATAAGTTTGATGTTCCTGTGTAATAAGCTAGATTTAAATGATTAATAAGTCAGTGATATTTGGAAAATAAATTATGCCATCATAGAAGCATGCAGTACTGAAGAAGTCTTTTGCCCCATCAAATCTGCAGACAAAAACACTCAGAATCTACACTAGTCTTACTTTCCAGCAGTTGGCCCATAACCTTGAGTGTTATGACAATTCAAATGCTCATCCAATTACTTAGACGATAAGATCATAAAGGTAGGAGCAGTATTAGGCCATTCAGGCCATCAAATCTGCTCCGCCACTCAATTATGGCTGAAATGTTTCTTAACCCCCATTCTCCTGCCTTGTCCCCATAATTCTTGATGCCTTTACCAATGAAGAACCTATCTATCTCTGTCTTAAATACACTTGACCCACTACAGCCATGGTCAACAAAAACTTCCACTGATTAGGCACCATCTGGCTGAAGAAATTCCTCCTTATCTCAGTTATAAAGGGTCATCCCTTTACTCTGAGTCTACGCCCTCATGTCTTAGTCTCTCCTACTACTTTTAAAAGGTTGTGAGGCTTCCTATCTCAACTACTCTGTGAGGTATTGTCTTTTTAACTCTTGACATTGTTTTCAGCATTTTCTTTACTCCTGTTGGTATTCAGGACCTAACCCTCTCACTCTTTATAAACCAAAACCAAATGTCAATGTGTTTTCCATCACTTTCTCCTATTGAACACAAACCCCAGTTGACAGAATTAGCTGAATTCTCCAGTTTTCACATTGTGTTTTGTCGGGTGAGATTCTTGGTGCCTGGGCACCCCTGGCACTGAGCCAGGAGGAAGGGCTTATGTCCAAAACGTTGATTCTCCTGCTCCTCAGATACTGCCTGACCTGCTGTGCTTTTCCAGCACCACACTTTTCAACTCAGATCTCCAGCATCTGCAGTCCTCACTTTCTCCTAGATCCTGTCTTCAGCCAATTGGATTCACTCCATCTGTTAAAAAGATTCGGTGGAAGACACTGAATATTCCAAAGCCTTTCGAATCTGACAACATTAGAGCCATAGTACTGAAGATCTTGGGAAAGATCTATCCCTGTTCCTGGTCATATTGGCTCAGTGTAGTTATGACACTGGCATCTCCCCAATAATGTGGAAAAATTCCCAAGTATGTCCAGTCTACAAAAAGCAGGACAAATATAACCCAAGCCAATTATCGCTCCATCAGTCTTCTCTCAATCTACAGCAAAGTGAATAAAGGAATTGTTGTTATACTATCAAAAAAACAGAAAATTAGCATTAACCTGCAGTCAATTTCCTTTATTGGTCAGAGTATTGAGTACAGGAGTTGGGAGGTCATGTTGTGGCTGTACACAACGTTGGTTAGGCCATGTTTGGAATATTGTGTGCAATTCTGGTCTCCCTCCGATTGGAAGGATGTTGTGAAACTTGAAAGGGTTCAGAAAAGATTTACAAGGATGTTGCCAGGATTAGAGGATTTGAGCTATAGGGAGTGGTTGAATAGACTGGGGCTGTTTTCCCTGGAGCGTCGGAGGTCGAGGTGTGACCTTATAGAGTTTTATACAATCATGAGGGGCATGGATAAGGTAAGTAGACAAGGTCTTTCCCCTGAGGTGGGGGTGTCCAGAACTAGATGGCATAGGTTTATGGTGAGAGGGGAACGAAATGAAAGAGACCTAAAGGGCAACTTTTTCAAGCAGAGGATTGTGCATTGTGTAGAATGGGCTGCCAGAGGAAGTGGTGGAGGCTAGTAAAATTGCAACATTTAAAAGACACCTGGATGGGTATATGAACAGGAAGGGTTTGGAGGGATATGGGCCGGGTGCTGGCAATTGGGATATCTGGTCGGCATGGACGTGTGGGACCGAAGGGTCTGTTTCCATGCTGTACATCTCTATGACTCTATGACTCTACAATTTGGGTTCCATCAGGTGCACTGAGCTCCTGACCTCATTTCAATGTTGGTCCAAAAATAGAAAAGATGTTGCTTTAAGCTCAAAAGAAATCCAGATGTGTAACAACTGTTTCTTTAATATTCTGTTTGTTTCATCCCTTATTTCAAATAATTGTCAGGAACTTAGACATTTCTTCACAGTGTAAACCTCAGCTAAGTCTATTTACCAATTAATCAGACCTCCACCATTCTCATCCTTGAGTTCTGGATCTTAATCCCTCTCTGTTCTCCACCCCAACTCCCTTTTCCTACTTACTCCAACATTACAATTTTTCTTTACCTCAACCTTGAACATTCATTAAACATCAATTTCTCTCTTGCCTCCCATTTAATCAACATTATAAATGGTCCCATCTACAAATGTGCTGTTTTTCTAATTTCCAGAAGCATTGTTATCATTCTACTGAAAGAAACGCTGGTGAATCTTTATCCCCACTATCAATCTATCTCCATACTACTCATCACCTTCAAAGATCTTGGTTAAATTTCTTCAATTAGGTTTCCCTCACTCTCATTATGCAAACAGAGCCCAAATATAAAGCCATGAATGATGTTCTCTGATGCTATGACTATGGCCAATTCTCTCCTCTTCCCCGTCCCGCCCCATTAATGTCCCCGTATTCTTTTGTATTCAATCACAAGAGCCTTTCCCAAAGCTCTCTCCTTCTTCCACTACTGTGGCTTCCCTTGTTTGGTTTCACTTTTACCTATTCAACATTGTTCGAGCACCTTTGAAGAAGCTCCTCTTCCTACCTCCTGTTGCACATATTCACCTTTTTTGTTTCCAGTTAAAATTAAAAAGGACTTTAATGTTAGCTGTTACTTTAATACTTTATTTTTCTATTCATTCTATGAAGGTAATGTTTAACGTTTTAACTCTGTTTCTCTTACTACTTTTTAACTATGTGTTTTGTACCTAGTTACCTTTTTACATGAGATGGCACCATGTGTGGCGACATTATATACTTTTCACTGTACTTCTGCATTTCTGTATTTGATTACACATGACAATGCAATCTAAATATAAAAATCTAATTAATCCACAACCATTGTGATTGCTGCAGCAATCACATTGTTGCTCAGTCTCAATGTTCGTCAGCCCTCTCTGTGGAGGTATTAGAAGGTTTAATATTTGCTCAGCCTTGGCCTGATTCCAAAATTAGAAATGGCCTGGAAATGCGAGTCCTGGTTTATATCAGCAAAGGAGCAATAATCTACCAGAAGTGTCATAAACCCCTGTTATACATTACAGAGAATGAAACATTAATGCAACAGATTTCAGTTATGATTCATACAAAAATGCACCACTTTTCTTGCTGTGGTTTGATTGACTTAAACTCATGCAGACTATCAATCTGAAGACTTGTGTTGATGATGTCTACTGCAGATAGCTGTCGCGAAATGGCAAAAGAGACTGGTGAAATGGAATATAATACAAGGTCTATAACTTGAGTAGCAGTATGGACAAGACAGCTGTCACCTGTAAAGTGTAGAAAATGTTTCAAATCATTCAATATTGTGATTGGTATGCATATGGATCAATCATTGGTTAAATCTAACAATATCTTGCAACTGCCATATCACTAATATTATCGCACTACAAGCCTTGTGAATACATCTGACTATATAGTGCACATGAACAAATAACTTATTTGTTTGAGTTCTTTTGTCACTTATACATTGTATAATGGTGATGACTGATACATATAACAAAATCATCTGAAGGTTCCCGTACTTGCACTGAATGAAAGGTTTGAACTGTTAAATTTGAACTGTTATGAGATGTTTTCACTTTCAATGGGAAGGTCTCAGCAATCTGTTCCTAAAGCCCAGTGTTCAAACTGTAAAAACAATGACTGCAGATGCTGGAAACCAGATTCTGGATCAGTGGTGCTGGAAGAGCACAGCAATTCAGGCAGCATCCGACGAGCAGCAAAATCGACGATTCGGGCAAAAGCCCTTCATCAGGAATAAAGGCAGAGAGCCTGAAGCGTGGAGAGATAAGCTAGAGGAGGGTTGGGGTGGGGAGAAAGTAGCATAGAGTACAATAGGTGAGTGGGGGAGGAGATGAAGGTGATAGGGCAGGGAGGAGAGGGTGGAGTGGATAGGTGGAAAAGGAGCTAGGTAGGTCGGACAAGTACGGACAGGTCAAGGGGACAGTGCGGGCTGGAAGTTTGAAACTAGGATGAGGTGGGGGAAGGGGAAATGAGGAAGCTGTTGAAGTCCACATTGATGTGAGGGTCGGAGCGGCCCTCACATCATCACCGATGCCACACGCTCAGTGACTTCCGCCACCCCTACTGCCGTGTCTGCCACCACTTCCGACCCCACCAGCGCCACTCACCTGCATTCTGCTGACACGCCCCCCACAGACCCCACTGTCACTATCCCCACCCCCCAGAACCCTGAGGGGAACACTACCCCTGCTCATGCCTCCACCCCCATTCCCCCCACCATCACACCCACTCCAGGTACTGGCTCCGACACCACACCCAGCTCCACACTCACACCAGATCCCAGCTCCCAGCCCTGCAGAGTTTTCACCATCCCTCCAGACCTCCCACTCACTGAGGACGAACGATCAGTCCTCAGCAAAGGACTCACCTTCATCCCCCTCCGTCCACGCATCAATGAATTTAATACACGCCGTGACATCGAACACTTCTTCCGTCGCCTCCGAGCTTACTTTCACAATCAGGACTCCCGCCCACCTTCTGAGGACCCCTTCGCCCACCTCCAACACACTGCATCCACCTGGACACCCCGCGCTGGCCTATTCCCTGTCCTCTACCTCTTCATTTCCAACTGCCGCCGGGACATTAACTGCCTCGACCCCCCTCCCCCACTCCAACCTTTCACCCTCACAACACGCTGCCATCCAATCCCTCTGCTCTAATCCCAACCTCACCATTAAGCCAGCGGATAAAGGGGCGCAGTGGTAGTCTGGCGCACTGACCTCTACACCGCTGAAGCCAAACGCCAACTCGAGGACACCTCTTCCTACTGCCCCCTCGACCATGACCCCACCCCCCCCCCCCCCCCATCACCAAACCATCATCTCCCAGACCAGACCATACAGAACCTCATCACCTCGGGAGATCTCCCACCCACAGCTTCCAACCTCGGGAACCCCGCACTGCCCGGTTCTACCTCCTTCCCAAGATCCACAAGCCTGACCACTCTGGCCGACCCATTGTCTCAGCATGCTCCTGCCCCACTGAACTCATCTCTACCTACCTCGACACTGTCCTATCCCCCCTAGTCCAGGAATTCCCCACAAACATTCGAGACACCACCCACGCCCTCCACCTCCTCCAAGACTTCCGTTTCCCCGGCCCCCAATGCCTCATCTTCACCATGGATATCCAATCCCTCTACACCTCCATCCGCCATGACCAGGGCCTCCAAGCCCTCTGTTTTATCCTCTCCAGACGTCCCCAACAGTACCCTTCCACCGACACTCTCATTCGTTTGGCCGAACTGGTCCTCACCCTTAACAATTTCTCCTTTGAATCCTCCCACTTCCTCCAGACAAAAGGGGTAGCCATGGGCACACGTATGGGCCCCAGCTATGCCTGTCTCTTTGTTGGCTACGTAGAGCAGTTGATCTTCCGTAATTACACCGGCACCACTCCCCACCTCTTCCTCCGCTACATTGATGACTGCATTGGCACCACCTCGTGCTCCCGCGAGGAGGTTGAGCAATTCATCAACTTCACCAACACATTCCACCCTGACCTTAAATTTACCTGGACCATCTCTGACACCTCCCTCCCCTTCCTGGACCTCTCCATCTCCATTAGTGACGACCGACTTGACACTGACATTTTCTACAAATCCACCGACTCCCACAGCAACCTGGATTACACCTCTTCCCACCCTATCTCTTGCAAAAATGCCATCCCGTATTCCCAATTCCTCCGCCTCCGCCGTATCTGCTCCCAGGAGGACCAGTTCCACCACAGAACACACCAGATGGCCTCCTTAATTAGAGACTGCAATTTCCCTTCCCACGTGGTTAAAGATGCTCTCCAATGCATCCCGTCCACATACCGCACCTCCGCCCTCAGACCCCACCCCTCCAACCGTAACAAGGACAGAACGCCCCTGGTGCTCACCTTCCACCCTACAAACCTCCGCATAAACCAAATCATCCGCCGACATTTCCGCCACCTCCAAAAAGACCCCACCACCAGGGATATATTTCCCTCCCCACCCCTTTCCGCCTTCCGCAAAGACCGTTCCCTCCGTGACTACCTGGTCAGGTCCATGCCCCCCTATGACCCACCCTCCCATCCTGGCACTTTCCCCTGCCATTGCAGGAACTGTAAAACCTGTGCCAACACCTCCTCCCTCACCTCTATCCAAGGTCCTAAAGGAGCCTTCCACATCCATCAAAGTTTTACCACTAATCCACTAATATCATTTATTGTATCCGTTGCTCCCGATGCGGTCTCCTCTACATTGGGGAGACTGGGCGCCTCCTAGCAGAGCGCTTTAGGGAACATCTCCGAGACACCCGCACCAATCAACCAAACCGCCCCGTGGCCCAACATTTCAACTCCCCCTCCCACTCTGCCGAGGACATGGAGGTCCTGGGCCTCCTTCACCGCCGCTCCATCACCACCAGACGCCTGGAGGAAGAACGCCTGATCTTCCGCCTCGGAACACTTCAACCCCAGGGGATCAATGTGGACTTCAACAGCTTCCTCATTTCCCCTTCCCCCACCTCATCCTAGTTTCAAACTTCCAGCCCACACTGTCCCCTTGACCTGTCCGGACTTGTCCGACCTGCCTAGCTCATTTTCCACCTATCCACTCCACCCTCTCCTCCCTGCCCTATCACCTTCATCTCCTCCCCCACTCACCTATTGTACTCTATGCTACCTTCTCCCCACCTCCCACCCTCCTCTCGCTTATCTCTCCACGCTTCAGGCTCTCTGCCTTTATTCCTGATGAAGGGCTTTTGCCCGAAACGTCAATTTTGCTGCTTGTCGGATGCTGCCTGAATTGCTGTGCTCTTCCAGCACCACTGATCCAGATTCAAACTGTTGAGTTGTATTATCATCATGTGGGCCACATTGAAATGTGCACATCACATCTCAGCAAAGAAAAGTATTATTGATATCAGTGTTGCATTATATCTGTGTTAAAGAAACTAATCAAAGATGAACAACTTGCATTACATTCCTTGAAGTGCAATTGGTCAACAGGAATAATTCTTCCAAATCTCATGGAATACAGGGAGAACTAGCCATTTGGATACAGAACTGGCTCAAAGGTAGAAGACAGAGGGTGGTGGTGGAGGGTTGTTTTTCAGACTGGAGGCCTGTGACCAGTGGAGTGCCACAAGGATCGGTGCTGGGCCCTCTACTTTTTGTCATTTACATAAAATGATTTGGATGTCAGCATAAAAGGTACAGTTAGTAAGTTTGCAGATGACACCAAATTGGAGCTGTAGTGGACAGCGAAGAGGGTTACCTCAGATTACAACAGGATATGGACCAGATGGGCCAATGGGCTGAGAAGTGGCAGATGGAATTTAATTCAGATAAATGTGAGGTGCTGCATTTTGGGAAAGCAAATCTTAGCAGGACTTATACACTTAATGGTAAGGTCCTAGCGAGTGTTGCTGAACAGAGAGCTTGGAGTGGAGTCGCAGGTAGATAGGACAGCGAAGAAGGCATTTGGTATGCTTTCCTTTATTGGTCAGAGTATTGAGTACAGGAATTAGCAGGTCATGTTGCGGCTGTACAGGACATTGGTTAGGCCACTGTTGGATTATTGCGTGCAATTCTGGTCTCCTTCCTATTGGAAAGATGTTGTGAAACTTGAAAGGGTTCAGAAAAGATTTACAAGAATGTTGCTAGAGTTGGAGGATCTGAGCTACAGGGAAAGGATGAACAGGCTGGGGCTGTTTTCCCTGGAGTGTCAGAGGCTAAGGGGTGACCTTGTAGAGGTTTACAAAATTATGAGGGGCATGGATACGATAAATAGACGAAGTCTTTTCCCTGGGGTCGGGGAGTCCAGAACTAGAGGGCATAGGTTTAGGGTGGGAGGGGAAAGATATAAAAGAGACCTAAGGGGCAACTTTTTCCCGCAGAGGGTGGGTACATGTATGGAATGAGCTGCTAGAGGATGAGGTGGAGGCTGGTACAATTGCAACATTTAAGAGGCATTTGGATGGGTATATGAATAGGAAGAGTTTGGAGGGATATGGGCCAGGTGCTGGCAGGTGAGACTAGATTGGGTTGGATATCTGGTCAACACGGATGGGTTGGACCGAAGGGTCTGTTTCCGTACTGTACATCTCTATGAGTCTATGACTCTATCTCTGCCTGTTAACTGCTTGTGCATAAGCACTGTGTACAAGTTCCCACCTTAGGTTTTCATTTTTTAATAATTTGAATACATTGTTTATAATCAAATAATTCAAAACATATGTTTTTGTTGAGTTTTTCATAGCCCCCCAAAAGCTCAAAACGTTTTGTAGCCAATGAAGTAATTTTAAAGGGGCTATGTGCTATAGAATATGTTAATTTTGATTCATGGTCATACTCTGAAGTGCACACTCCCAAAAGAAAATTTAGTCCATTCCTAAGGGAGTCCTGCACTGATTGAGTGACTATCTTTTGATGAGACATTAAAGTAATACATCAGTGGCCCTCCTCAGTTGTAAATCGATACATCTTTATATCAAGAAAAAAACATATAATGTATCCATTCATCTACCGACATAGTAGCTCAGTGGTTAGCACTGCTGCCTCACAGCATAAGGGACCCAGATTTGATCCCTGCCTAGGGTTACTATGCAGGGTTTCTTCCGGGTGCTCCAGTTTCCTCCCACTGTCCAAAGATGTGCAGGTCAGGTGAATTGACTCTGCTAAATTGCCCATAGTTTTAGGTGCATTAGTTCAGGAATAAGTGTAGGGAAATGGGTCTGGGTGGGTTACCCTTCGGAGGGTCGGTCAAATGGCCTGTTTCCACACTGTGGGGAATCTAATGTAATTGATGCTTTGGGGCTATACTGTAGTTATGGTCTGAAGTAGGATTATTATTCATGTAACATTAATACTTGGAAATGTGAGTTCTAAAGTGAACAAAATCATGTAAAATGTTAACTTTGATTTAAATTTCTATTTGGTGCATGTGTTTATTTTTGAGTTCTGGGAATGTCAGGTTTTCTAAAAGTTGACTTTAAAACTGTTGAGGAGAATTGTGCAGTGCTTTAGAAACAAGGGTAGAAAAGAGAAAAAAAGAGAGCTTTTTTCCTTGCAACCAAATGTCGGATGACACTGGGATGCAGAACTAGGACCCGCTATTATTTTCATAAAAGAGAACCATCCAAAAGGGTTGTGAGTATGTAGGTTTCTTTTGGAGAGAGGCAGCTGATTCAAGGAGAAAACCTGTCACATCAACAGTGCAGTTTAGCAGTCATCAAAACAGTCAGGGCAGAACAAAATAAGTCCTCAGTGGTTTGTACTCAGTAAGCTAAATGCTACATAAATCGCAGAATCACTGTATTGTTACAAATCAGATGGAGACCATTCAGCCCATCATGTCAACATTGCAAATCTGAGCATTGTAACTTTATGCCAGTTTCTCACCTTCTCCCCACAGCCTTACACTTTGTTTCATTAAAATAATCATCTAATATTCTCTTGAATTACCCAAATTGATCTTGCCCCTACCACACATCGAGGTGCTACATTCTAGACTAGTCACTGTGTGGAAAAAATCTTTTTGTCACTTCATGGTTGCTTTCCTTCAATACTCTGCTCTCGGATCCTCAATTCCTTTATGAGTAGGCACAGTTCCTTCCTATCATTTATGTCCAGGCCCGTCATGATTTGTAAAACTTCTAACAATAATTCGATAATCTCCTCTAACCTCTGCCTCTCAAAGGAAAATGATCCCAACTTCTCCAAATTTTCCTCATAAGTGAAGCGTCACATCTTTGGATTCATTCTGCTAAACCTCTTCTACATATTACCAATGCACTCTCACCCTTCCGAAAGTGTGGTATCCAGAACTGTACACAGGACTCCAGCTGAAGTCTCACAGTGTCCGATATAAGTTCATTGTAGCTTCCTTGCTCTTGGATTTTATGGTGTCATTAATATAGCCCAGAATTCCACATGCTTATTAACAGCTCTCTCCCATATTCAATAACTTATATATACCCAAGTTTCTATGCTCCTGCACACACTTTAGAGTAGAACCATTCATCTTCTTTGTTTCAACAGGTATCTCCTCACATTTCTCCACATTGAAATTCATTTGCCATCTCTCTGCCCACTCTATCAACTCTATTTTGAAGTTTTCTGTCGTCCTTCTCACAATTTGCAGTTCTCCCAAGTTGTATGATGTCCGCAAACTTTGAAGTACCTTACACACCCAGATCTAGATCATATGTACATATATCTATGCGTTGTAAAAAGCAAGTATCCCAAAACTGACTTTTAAGAATGCCACTTGAAACTTTCTTCAAGCCTCAAAATACCCAATAAGCTATCACACAGCACCTGCTCAGCAATAACTAGCTCACTGACACTCAGTTTGGGTTCTGCCAGGCCCACTCAGCTCCAGACCTCATTACAGCCTTGGTTTCAAGCATGACAAAAAAGCTAAACTGCAGAGGTGAGGTGAAAGTCACAGATCTTGACATCAAGGTTGTATTTGAATGGGTGCGGCATCAAGGTATTCCAGTATAGCTAGAATCATTGGGAATCAGGGAGCAAACTCTCTGCTGGTTGAAGTCATATCTGGCACCTGTGAAGATAGTTTAGATGTATTGTCACATGGGTAGGAAAATACAGTGAAACTTTTTTTAGTGTGTTATACTCAAAGTATCACCACGCTTCAGCACCATCTTGAAACACAGTATATAATGCAAGATTTTACTACAATAGAGTTGATCTTTCTATCTCTTCTTCTTATTCCTCTTCTGCTGCTACTCCAATCGCTGCTTGACTTTGGCCTGGTCTCTGTAACAGGCCCCCAGTCTCTGTAACAGGCTCCGGGGTCTCTGTAACAGGGCCAAGGGTCTCTGAAACAGGGCCCTGGTTCTCTGTAACAGGCTCTTGGATCTCTATAACAGGGCCCCGGTCTCTGTAACAGGCTCAGATTGACCAATTCAAGGGCTGTCATTGAGCAGTTTCTCCTTAAGAGTTGATAGAGTATGGAGCTGGAAAAAGGTGAGGAGGTCAAACAGCATCAGAAGAGCAGGAGATTTGATTTCATGATGAATTTTCCTGCCCGAAACATGGACTCTCCTGCTGTTCTGATGCTGCTTAACCTGCTGTGCTTTTTCCAGTTCCACATTTTATCCACTCTGACTTTTCAACATCTGCAGTCTTCACTATCCCCAAGTTTCTCCTTAACTCAAAACTTCATGAAGTTGCTCATTCTCAAAGTATCCTCCTCACTACTGCAAAAACAACACTGGCTTGCTCAGTGAAAAATGTGCATCACCTTTTTTTTTGCAAGGGGCAAAATTCTCCTGGTATGTCAACTGTACAGCAGTGCAACTTCCGTTTTAGTTCATAGGCCAAAAATGAAAAATATGTTCTGATAAAGTGTCATCTAGACTTGAAATGTTAACTTGCTGTCACTCTGTGGATGCTGCCTGATTTGCTGAGATTTCTAGCATTTTTTGTTTTCAGTTCAGATTCCAGCATCTGCAGAATTTGGTCCTCAGAAAAAATATATTGTTCCTTATACCCCCAGACTTGTCCAGTCTACACGATAATGACAGAGAGTTTATACTTCTGGTTAGAATGTATTTCCACCATTTCCTTCAAGTATTACAACACTGCAATGAGCACAACTTATTGTGGAAAGCATTCATTACAAAAACAGCATGGCCCAAGATTAATATTTGAATTCTCTGCCTGCAGTCCCTTTGAGTTAGGTATTAATCCTTGCTTGCATAAAGGCAGAAATCTATGACTGTTATTCATTGAATAACACAAGTGGCTTTCCAGAGGGCCTTCAAAAACATGGCACCTACCTTATAATCATCAGCACGGTAAGTCTCTCAGGGACAATAAAGATGAATAGTGGCAATGTTCCTCCCAGTAACTATTTGCCTGAAGCCTGTAAACAAAAATTGTCATCCCCTTGGATAAAAGAATGATGGATTGTGCTGTCTCTCCACTCATGACCTTGTTTCAACAGCACCAACAGAAGAGAATGAAAGGAAGCCAGGATAATAACTGCTACTGGCTTAGTGAAAACAGGGAAAATGCTTTCCCATTTTTACAAAGGATGCCAAAGAAGAGATGAGCCCCTATAAGACCTAGAGCACGACATATATATATATATATATATATATATATATATTTTATATATATAATCACGATAACATAATTAAGGTAGAGTGGAAAAGACTCTTGGTCTGAAACAAAGGCAGTCTATTGATTAATTTGTCAGTGCATCTTTACAGCTGATGTATGTGGAACATTATGTTTGGTGCTTTTGCAAAGCAAAGCAAAGCAACCAAATATTGCATAACTGAGAGTCTGGCTTCTTTTTCTGAAAGCATAATTATTAGATAAACCATGTGCATCAATTAAAGTGATTACTGATGGAATAGCGTGAGAATCGTGTCGCATTTAGGCTGTTAATTGTTTTATCCAGCTGACCTCCCGAGGGATGAAATCTCAGATCAGCTGAATATTGAGACAATCTAAATTGCTCAATTTAATTCTGTTTGGGTGGTGAAAATATAATTGTACATTGAAATATGAGCATTCACAACAGTATAGATACTTCTTTTTAAAATCGCATTGTTTGCAAGAATTATAACCTGAATATTTCTGTTAGTTTTTATTAATACCTTGCTTGTATAACATTAGCTAAGGACAATACTGAGCTCAGATATAATGTATACTTTAGTTTTCTTCATTCTTTCATGGAACTTGGGCATCACAAGGCCAGTATTTGCTGTCATTGTGAATTGCCTTGCACAGGAAGCAGTTAGATGTCAGCAACATGGTTGGTTGCTCAGTGGTTACCACTGCCACCTCAATAATCCATGCAGTATGAGAGCTGAACGTTTCTCAGCCAACTTTAACACCCAGCTTTACACTGCTTCCTCTCAGAAATCAATAAAGATGGATTCCACACTGAGTGTTGCTTTTATCATATTCCATTAGAAACTAAGTTGAAGCATATTTTAAAGAATTTCAAAGATTGGGGACTTGTTTTCTTTATGGAAGTATGATGGAAGTTACATTTACTATTATTTTTTACTTCTGTATATTCAGCTTCTTTTCAAGTTATTTCACCAAAAATAAGTAAAACTGTTTGCTTAAGACATTTAAATGTTTCATTACCAATCCTCTGTCAGAAGATGCAATATTTGTAAACTTGCAATATGTTCCTTCTACTGCATCAAGTTGTGTAATATCTTTCCAGTTTTGGATATTACTTATTCCATTGTTGGATATCTATGTTACTAAATTGGTAATAGAATTAACAAAAATAAGTGTTGGGCACGAAAAAACAAACTACTTTGTATTCATTCATGGGATGTGTACATCACTGGCTGAGCCAGTAATAATTGCCCCTTCTTAGTTACCCTTGAGAAGGTAACAGTGAGCTGCCTTCTTGAACTGCCGCTCTCCATTTGGTGTAGACACACCCACAACACTGTTGTAGATGGTGTTCCAGGATTTTGACCCAGTGACATTGAAAATATTTCCAAGTCAGGGTAGTGAATAACTTGGATAGGGACCTGCAGATGGCTGCCTTTCTCCTTCCTAGATTGAAGTGTTTATGGGTTTCAAAGGTGCTACCTAAATAGCCTTAATGAATTTCTCAAGTGCATCTTGTGGATGGAGCACATTGCTGCAATTGAGAGTCACTGTTAGGGGAAGTGAATATTCCCAGGTGTGCTCCCAGTAAATGGTTTTTTTTTAGAATAAAGAACAAAGAAATTTTACAGCCCAGGAACAAGCCCTTTAGCCCTCCAAGCCTGAGCCGATCCAAATCTACTGTCTATACCAGTCGCCTAATTCCTAAACATCTGTATCCCTCTGCTCCCCACCTACTCATGCATCTGTCCAGACGCATCTTAAATGAATCTACCGTGCCTGCCTCTACCACCTCTGCTGACAACGTGTTCCAGACACTCACCACCCTCTGTGTGAAGTACTTGCCACGTGTGTCTCCCTTAAACCTTTCATCTCTCACCTTGAAAGTGTGACTTCTCGTTATTGAATCCTTCACCCTGGGACAAAAGCTTATTTTTATTCACCCTGTCTATCCCCTTCATGATTTTGTATACCTCAATCTCCTTTTTTCTAATGAAAACAAACCTTACCTACTCAACCTCTCTTCATAGCCAGCACCTTTCATATTAGGCAACATCCTCGTAAACCTTCTCTGCACCCTCTCCAAAGCGTCTACATCCTTTTGGTAATGTGGCGACCAGAACTGTACACAGTATTCTAAATGCGACCGAAGCAATATCTTGTTCAATTTTAACATGATCTGCCAGCTCTTATACTCAATACCCCGTCTGATGAAGGCAAGTATACCATATGCCTCCTTGACCACTCTATCCACCTGTGCAGCAACGTTCAGGTACAGTGGACCTGCACTCACAGATCTCTCTGCCCTTCAACTTTTCCCTAGGCTCTTCTATTCATTGTATAATTCGCTCTAGAATTAGACCTTCCAAAATGTATCACCTCACATTTGTCCGGGTTATACTCCATCTGCCACGATTCCGCCCAACTCTCCAATCTGTCTATATCTTCCTACATTATTTGACAGTCCCTTATGCTTTCTGCTACTCCAGTAATCTTCGTGTCATCTGCAAACTTGCTGATCATACAAACAGTGCCCAATTCCAGATCATTTATGTATATCAAAAACAACAGTGGCCCCAACACTGACCCCTGTGGAATACCACTGGTTACCTTTCTCCATTTCGAGAAACTTCCTTCAACTACTACTCTCTGTCTCCTGTTGCTCAACCAGTTCTTTATCCACCTAGCTAGAACACCCTGCACACTATATGATTTCATTTTCTCTATTCGTTTACCAAGGGGAACCTTATCAAATGCCTGACTAAAGTCCATGTATGTGACGTCTATAGCCCTTTTTTCATCTATCAACTTGGTCACTTCCTCAAAGAACTCTATTAAGTTGGTAAGGCAAATCTCCCCTGCACAAAACCATGTTGCTGATCACTGATAAGCCCATTCTTTTCTAAATATAAATAGATCCTATCCCTCAGTACCTTCTCCAGCAACTTTCCCACCACTGATGTCAGGCTCACTGGTCTGTAGTTACCCAGAATATCCCTACTACCCTTCTTGTGCAGGGGGACAACATTAGCAATCTTCCAGTCCTCCAGCACCTCACCTGTGTTTCAGGATGCCACAAAGATATCTCTCAGGGCCCCAGCTATTTTCTCTCTCACCTCCCTCAGCAACCTGGGATAGATCCCATCTAGTCCTGGGGATTTGTCTCCTTTAATAACCTCCAGCCTACCCAACACATCTTCCCCACTTATGCCAACGCGATCCAGACTAATTAAACATCTATTTCTGATCTCAACATTCATCATGTTCCTCTCCTCAGTGAACATTGAGGCAGAGTAATCATTCAGAATCTCACCCATTCTCTCAGGTTCGACACACAGCCTTCCTTCATTATCCTTCAATGGACCAATCCTTTCTCTAGTTACCTGCTTGCTTCTTATATAAGAATAAAATGTTTTGGGATTCTCCTTAATTCTGCTCACTAAAGCTATTTCAAGACCCCTTTTAGCCCACTTGATTCCTCGTTTAAGACTTGTCCTACTCTTCTGATATTCTTCCAGGGCCCCTTCTGTTCTTAGCTGTCTAGACCTTATGTACGCTTCCCTTTCCCTCTTTGCTAGTCGTACAATTTCTCCTGTCATCCACGGTTCATGAATCTTGCCTTTCCTATCCTTTGCCTTCAATGGGACACGCCTGTCCTGCACTATCTTTAACCTATCTTGAAAGCCTCCCACATATCAAATGTGGACTTCCCTTCAAACAGCTGCCCCCAATTCACATTTCCAAGCTCCTGACTAATTTTGATATAATTGGCCTTGGCCCATTTTAGTACTCTTCCCTTAGGACCACTCTCATCTTTGTCTATGAGTATTTTAAAACGTACAGAATTGTGGTCACTCTTCCCAAAGAAATCCCCCACCACGACTTCTACCACTTGGTCTGGCTCGTTGCCCAGTACCAGTCCAATATGGCCCCTTCCCACATCGGACTATTGACATACTGCTCTAGAAAACTCTCCTGGATGCTTCTTACAAATTCTACCACATCCAGACCTCTGACACTAAGTGTATCTCAGTCAATGTTGGGAAAATTAAAATCTCCCCTCACCACTATCCTATTGCCTCTACATCTTCCCATAATCTGTTTACCTATTTGTTCTTCTACCTCATGCTCACTGTTGGGAGGTCTGTAATACAGCCCCAACAATGTAACTGCACCCTTCTTATTTCTGAACTCCACCCATAATGCCTCACTATCCAGGACCTCCATAGTGTCCTCCTTTAGCACAGCCATGATATCATCCCTGACCAGCAATGCAACTCCACCCCCCCCCCCCCCCCCGCCCCTTTCACTTCCCTCCCTGTCCTGTCTGAAGCGTCTTTATCCTGGAACATTTAGCTGCCTATCATTCCCTTCCTTCAACCAAGTCTCTGTGGTGTTCCTGGATAGTGTCAAGCTTTCTGAGTATTGTTGGAGCTGTACACTTCCAGACAAGTGGAAATGTTTATCACACTCCTGAGTTGTGCCTTGTAAATGGTGGACAAATGTTGGGAGTCAGGAGTTGAGTAACTTACTGCACAATTCCTAACCTCTGATCTTCTCTCATTGACATTGTATTTGCAAGGCAATTTCTGTTCTGTTTTTAGCCAATAGAAACCCCAGGATGTGCATCGTGTGAGTTTCAGTGATAATAATGCCATTGAATGTTAAGGTGGTAAGTGTCTCTTGTTGGAGTTGGTTTTTAGCCTGAGCATAAATGTTGCTTGTGACTTGTCAGCCCAAGTCTAGATATTGTTTGAGTCTTGATGCATGTGGACACAGATCACTTCAGTATTTGAGGTATCGCATAAGGTGATTATTAGTGAACATTAGTGAACATCCCTAACTCTCATCTTTATGCAGGGAAGGTAATTGATGAAGCAGCTGAAGATAACAGGGTTCAGAAATACCTTGAGGACCTCATGCAGAAATGTCCTGGAGCTGAGATGACTGGCCCCCAACAACCACAATCATCGTCCTTTGTGCCAATGTATGACTTTAACTTGCGGAAAGTTTTGCCATGGCTCCCATTGACTTCAGTCTTTGCTTCGGCTTCTTGATGTCACACTTGGTGAAAGACAGTCACTATTAACCCCTCCTGGAATTTAGTTATTTTATTCACGTTTGAACCAAGGTTGTAATCAGGTCAGGAGCTTAGTGGCCCTAGTGGAACCCCAGCTGGGCGTCAGTGAGCAGGTTATTTCTGAGCAGATGCTATTTGAAAGCACTGTTGATGATGCCTTCCATCATGATCAAGAGCAGACTGATGGGGCAACAATTGATTGAGTTGGATTTTTCCTTTTTTTATGTGCAGGTCACACCTGGGAAATTTTCTACATTGCTCATAGATGCCAGAGTTGTACTGAAACATTTTCACACAGCAAGTTTAGAAGTACAAGTCTTCACTACTATTGTCAAAATTGTTTCAGGGCATTTGCAGTAGCTAGTGCTTCCAGTGATTGGTTCATTTCATGTGGAGTGAATCTACTTGGTTGAAGACTGGCATCTGTGACACTGGCAACCTCTGGAGAAGGCTCAGATGGACCATCCACTAGGCACCTCTGGCTGAAGATCATCACAAACACATTCGCTTTATTTTTACACTGATGTGCTGGGCTCCCCACATTTTTGAGGATGAGTTGTTTGAGAACGCATAATTATGTATGAGAATGCATAATGAGAGGTTCCAATTCTTCATCGTCATCGTGACTGGATATAATAATTTGTCACGTAAGAAATTTACTGAGCAGTTTCTGCAAAAGAAACTCCTACAATCATCAAATTAATGTCATTCAGGGAAGGAAATCTGCCTTCCTTTCCTGGTCTGACCTATGTGGGACTCCAGTCCCATATCAGTGTGGTTGACTGTTAACTGCTCTTGAAATGTTCCAGCAAGTTGTTCAGTTCAAGATCACTGTGGGATGGGCAATGAATATTGGCCTTGCCAGTGATGAGCACTCCCTCAGCAATACACTGAAGTGCCAGTCTAGAAATTTTGTGCTTTAGATAAATTTTGTTTTGTTACATTTTCTTTATTTTAGCTATAACTGCAGATGTATAAACTTGATTTATCAGGCAGCATGAATTATTAAACCTGTATGTGTTTGTGTCATTCTACCGTTTCCTATGAAATAGAATGGCTTACTTACTGGGCAAAGTTTATTAAGTGATTTCTGCTGGACTGGATACAAGAAAGCAAATGTGCACAGTTTGAAGAATCATAACAGAATTACAGACGAGGCTGGGATTCTAATTTCATTGCACTCCTTATGCATCTGGCACTTTATATTCTTGGTTACTAAATACTTGCAATTTACTTTGTGTCCTTTACCTTAGTTAAATTCTGTTTGACTGTGTTGCCTGCTGGTTTGGGTTGTTTTGTTGCAGAACATTCCCCATTATACAAAGAATCCAGATTGTCATGTAAATACATGAATTTTTCATGGAGCGATTTTTTTTCTTTCTGAGTGGAAATGTTTTTTAAAAACCTTTCTTGTGAACGTGTTTTTCTTCCTCTGTTCAGTTAAAGCATCCATACAGTATAAAACTTAACTTCAATGCACTAAAATAGCACAAAAGTAAATATTAAACAGATCCAAAAACAAATTGAAGTGCTTTTGTTTGTCCCAGTTTTGCTTCTTTTATATGTTAACCGTAGGACCAATAACAATCCTGCAATTTCCATGTGACTATTCATCTAATGCATTATGAATTTGTGTACCTTTCGTTTGTGATGTAATATGTTATACATATACATCATACACACACACACATATATTTATATACACACATATTCTATTGGGAGTTAGTTCGCTCAGTTGACTGGGCAGCTTGTTTGTGATGAACAGTAATACCAATAGCATGGGTTCAATTCTCACACTCGCTGAGGTTACCTTGAATGATCCTCTTTCTCAACCTTCCCTCTTGTCTGAGGCATGGTGACCCTCAGGTGAAACCACCAACTCTTGAATAAGAAAGCAATCCTATGGTCCTTTAGGAGCATGGTGACTTATTTTCTCTTACTGCGATTAATATAAACTTTGTGATCTCCTGATCATCAGTTTACTATTAGGATGAGTTAATGAGAAAACCTGAGGCTTGCCACTTCTGAAGTCTGGAATTTTCAATTTAATAAGCTCGTACAATCTTAAACTAATCAGCCTAGAATTTGCTAGAAGGTGCGAACAATGCACAACTTTTCTAATTTACAATTCAATTTCAGAAGGTAAAGCTGGCCTGTCAATTGTCACAAATTAGTGGGTGACATGTACCCCTCTGTCACTAGGTTTGTGAAAATAACATCCCGTTTTTAAGTTGTAATGTTTGCACATTCATTTGCCAATTGCATTTGCCATTGTAATTGTCCAGTGTGTAATACCAGAAGTAGTCGTAAATGTTAATGATTATCCATCAATCACTATTGTCAGAAAATGAATAATTAGGAATGTAGAGCCTTATGCTTTCAGCTAATGAATTGCTTTTGGAGATTTTGCAAAATCTTTAAAAAAAATTTTTTACTTAATCTTTCAACCTGTTTTTCTTTTCCTCTGTCTCTCCTTCTGTGCTTGATTTGATAGTGATTTCACTTACTCTAATTCACCTCCATCTTTGTCTTTGCAGTAAATATCTAAATACCTAAATATTATTGGGTGAGGAGTTCCTAGTTTTGTCCTGTTGTTGACCAGATTCACGCACTCATTGTTACCCTCACCACATTATTATCAGTTTTCATTTGCTGTAGTTCTTTTGGTAAAATATTTGAACTGAAGATTTCAGGAACATGTCAAGCTAACAAAACACACTTGAGATGCTGTGCTGCAAATTCTGGGCCAGCAATATTATTTCAAATCTAAAATATGTGTTAATGAGCATTGTTCATTTCTTTTTCTCTTTAATTTGTATCTAAATGGGGTTTAATGTTAACTTTTGCCAGTGGATGTGTATCTCAGTAAACAGATTTGCGACTTGTTATACATCACAATAGATTTAGATTGGGTGGGTTGTATGGTAAGTGACCAGTCTGCTTTCATTGTTTTTTTTCCCCCTGGTTGTGAAAGTTGAAATCTATCCATCTCATTACCTGTTTATCACAATAGACTCTTGCAATGAATTCTGCTGAGCTTTAGTGTGACATAAGCCATTTTTTGCTTGAGGTAACTTGCTTGCTGAGATTTGTCAGCAGTGGAAACAATTATTTAAATTCTCAAAATGCAATATAGGTTTAAACAAGAGATTCAATTATCAATCAAAAGAAAATTGCTGGAAAAGATCTAGCAGCATCTGTGGAGAGAAAGCAGAGTTAACGTTTTGTGTATAGTGACCCTCTGCTTTGTCTCCACAGATGCTGCCAGACCCGCTGAGTTTTACCAGCAATTTCAACTTTTGTTTCAGATTTCCAGTATCTACAGTAGTTTAGCTTTCTGTTATCAATCCAATCAGTAACTAGTTACTTGGATATCCAGTAGAAGGATCAATCATTTGAGTCAGTCTGCAAAATGTTTCTAATAATGGAAGTTTCATTTAAGCACGAGCCAATAAAAAGGCTGTTATGTCGCTGTGATAATGTCCCCACCTATGATTTGGATGCATGTCATAATACAGCGAGAAGGCTGGTTAAAATAACTGAACAAGAACAGTTGATACCAAATAGGTCAGTGTTCACTAATTATATCATTTTAATGTTAGATCCTTGTGAGTAAGACAGTCAGTGACCTACAAAATTTAATATTCCATAACCTGCAAAATTACAAAAGTCAATTACTTAATCAATTCTGTTGAATAATTCAGAAATGACGGTTATTATTGTATTATTTATTGCATAAAATGATTTGGTTGAAAATGAGACAGAAAAATTAACCATCTGAGTATACTGGCTACATACAAGTATAATATTAGCTAATGTCGTTTGAGTAATAATTGAACATCCCTCTTGGTCGTGGCACAAGTTCTTTCTCCAAAACTGCTGGAACTCTTAAAGCTAATGGAATCTTGATGGATCCAGACTGCTGCCTGTTTCTCAAATGCTATGGTAACAAAGCAGTATAAACTCTTAGAATGTATTGCATTCCTACTCAACTAAAAGTAGCAGGCTTTCAAATGAAAAAAATACCTAAAAGCCTGCATGCTGCTGTGTTCAAAGAATGGGTTAGAAATCAAGTATTACCCACCCCCAATGGCTGCAGCAGAGCTATCCAGCTGAGTTTGAAGCTTGCCCATTCTTGTCCTTTATTTCATCTTGAAACATGCTGGGTTATCAGTTGTGGCCAATATAATGGCTACATTACTTCATGCTGAAATGAACCCTGCACTCAAAATGTAAAACAGTGTTCACTGCAAAAGCTGCTACTTTTAGAGTTATTCAACAAAATGGCTTACGAATTGAGAAATTGCATGGCAGAACTCAATTAAAGCACTTTTAAGAATTCAGAAACTTCTCAAAATTTTGGCTAGATTTTAGGATATAAGTTTTTGGCTACTACGAATTATTTTTAGGTGAGAAATGCCAATTAATTATTGATTAAAGTGATACCTTTGAGCTCAATTGCATAACTTTGTCACCTAAGGTATTTTCTTCCTTGCTTGCTTTAGGATGCACCCTGTATGATGTGTGGGGCAAATTGTTTCTCTATGTAGATGGCAGGCTGTGGTGCACAGTGTGTTGGAAAAAATGGTGGTTGCTGACTGACTCCTTACTTTACAGTTGTTTAGATTGCAGAAACTTTTGGAGGGATTTTCACTGTCTTTCAAGCATTTTCAGTGATGTCCATTTAATTATTGTAGCCAATTAAAATTGAGTAAAAACAACAAAGTTTGGTGCCATGCTATATGTTTGGTAGTCAAACTTAAATTAGATGATGAAGGATGATCCCGTTTATATAATCAGTCTTTTTTTAAACATCAGAGTGACTAGTAATATCTATCATGTTATTTTTCACAGATAATAGATCTTGCACAAAATACAATGAAATCCAATTTTTACTTATTATTTTAGATCATATAAAGTAATCTCCAAAGATTTGATGACAATTAGTGTTCATTTTTCCTGTAAGGTTTTTCTTAATATACACTGCATGCAGGTACAGCAAGTGATTAGGAAGGCAAGTAGAATGGTGTCATTTTATTGTAAGGGGAATGGAATCTAATGTAGGGATGTTCCACTCCAGTTTCACAGAATGATGGTAAACCACATGTGGAACACATATACAGTTTTAGCCTCTTTATATAATGAAGTGAAAAGAAAATGTATTGGAAGCAATTCACATGAGATTCAGTCAACTGATACCTGGGATGACAGGACAGTTTTATGAGGAATGGTTGAACATGTTTAGCTTGTAACTAATGGAGCTTTGAAGAATGAGAGTTGATCTTACTAAAACATATAAGATCCAGAGAGACTTGACAAGTGGATGCTAAAAGGATGTTCCTTCTTATGTGAAAGTCTAGATATGGATGACACACTTTAATAATTAGGGGTCCTCCATTCAGGATGGAGATAAGGGAAATATATTTTCATTCAGAGACCTCATTAGTCTGAGAGGTTGATAGAGGCCGGGTCATTGCATCTTTTTAAGGCAACTGTGTACAGATCATTAACCAAAAAGTCAAAGGGTTATAGTGAAGGAAGTGTGGAGGTGTGCAGGAAAGTCAATTTGAATCTGATTCTCCATAGTCTTAACATATTTCAGAACAGGATCAAGGTACTGAATAGTCTACTCTTGCTCCTAATTTGTATTTTTTTTTATGGTCTGATGTAAATAATGTTGAATGTTATCATAGGCCTCTTTCATTTCAAATGTGTATGTTCAGATTTTCAGGTGTTTTCTGCAAACTGTTAAGATTTGAGTCTCATTCTCTGTGTGTGCAGATGTCTCTTTAAATTTTGATTCTTTTTTGTAAGAAATACTTCTAAGTGCTGCTTTTGTTAGTTTTCAGAGATAGATGTGGTACTCGACGTGATGAGGGCAACAAATGTGTATGACTATGCTTAACACCTGAGATCCTGGATATATACAGTCATCTCAGATTTAAATTGGAACAAGTACACCCTGCAGAGGAAATAGATTGGAATAAAGAATCATTCTCAATAATGCTATGAATATATAAGCTGTGTACAACCAAGTTGCAGATTTTCAAATGTTTTGTTAGGATTGGAACTGTGTATTCAGGCGAGACTTGAACCATTTCATAAATGAGTGGAAAATTGGTTCTGCAAAGTGAAAACTGCAGCATCTCTCTAAACCTCTGGATTTTATTCTAATATCCCTTGACATTGCTGTCATGTTACATGAAATGCGAATTGATTACTATTATCAGGACCACAACCCTTGACTGCAGCAGTATCACCCACTTTTGACCTTCAACATCCACTAAGTCCAGTTCATGTGGGACTTGGTCACCTGAATCCAACCTTTCAGTGAGTCATTAATATTGCATGAACAATGGAAGCCATCACTGATGAGATTTCGTCTATTTCGCGTGTTTCCTATACAGGTCTGAAGTGAGGATGTTTGCTGATGATTGCACAAAGTTCAGCACAATTCCTGACTTCTCAGATACTGACATAATCCATGTCCATGTGCAGCAAGACATGGACCATATTCATGTTTGGACCAAGTTGGGCAAAGTATCGTTTAGCTGCTAGGTATTGACCATCTCCAAGAAGAGAGAATCTAATTATCTCCCCTTGATATTCAATAACATTACCACGCCTGAAGTCCCCACTGTCAACATCCTGTCAGTCAACAGAAAGTGAACCGAACTTGAATACAATGGCCAAAGGAGGAGCTCAGAGGCTGTGAATTCTACAGAAAGTAACTCAAATCCTACTGCACACCCCATTACTTAACCATCATCTACAAGGTGTGAGTCATAAGTATGAGGGAATAATCTCCACTTGCCTGATTGGCTCGATCTTAGCTTTCTTGTTGACCAAGGTGTATTGAAATTTTAGAGAGGCTTCTGTGTTTTCTCACCATATTTTACTAAGCTCACCTTATTAATCATTGACACTGCCTCTGTGATGTCTCTCACACCTGATTCCAGCTCCACTTTAGCATGCACTGCTCCCAGAATAATCCATCACTCAGCACATGACCCCTACCGTCCTTACTATTACATGCTACATCTTCCCCACTTGCGCTTTCCCACTCCATTTGCTAACACCACCAACCCTGCATAACCTCTACGTCTCCTGCTCACTTGCATGGGATACCTTTTCAACTCTGCCAAGGGTAATAGCTACATCATTCACTTTTAACTCCCTTAATGCATGTTTCTCTTTCATTCCAGAAGGAAAATGGCCCCTGATAGGCAGAAAGACTCAAGAGGGATGGTGGGCTGTCTGATATGTGATTCCTCATCCCTCATGTGATGAACATCCTGACTGTGACCACCCTGAGCAGCTGACTGACTGGTATTGGAGGCTGGCCTTTACTTACTGTTCTGGGATCTCCTGATCAAAGGCTCTCCCCTTTGATTTGACTGACGGCCTTGACAAGCTTCTTTCCTTTGTGCTAAATGGCAATGCAAGACAGAACCGCAAGAGAGCGCAAAGAGCCCAGAGATGCAACCTGGATCAGTCCATGAGCTGGTGCGTGCCCCTGAGTGCATTACAATGAAATTTGCTGATGCAGCATTGAAGTGCAGAAGTGTCCTGTCAGTGCTCGAGCGATGTGCCATGAGGATTGGTACAGACTGGCATATAGGAAATCCCAACAGTTCTGAATGTGTGATATATGCCTTGAGATCGTTCACCACCATCTTTTGTACAATAGCTAGGATTAGGAATCAAATCTTGACCTAATCAGCAATACTCACATCTCATGAAAGGATTTTTTAAAAGGTGATAGTAATGGTGCACTTGCTCAGAAACAAGAACTGGATGATCTTTTTCCATAACGTGTCCCCGGACTCATCTGAGAGGATCCTGGTTGAGGTCAGCTAATGCAGCATTATTGGGGAATGAATCTGGAATCATTGTGATTGACATGGTTCATGTTCACTGTCAGATTTGCTGATCTTACAGAAGTGCAAATACCTAGCTGTTTGGGAATAGACGGTAATGCATTCCCAGCAATGCAGTTCAAAATAAACATAGACTTTTGATTTCTAACATGTCCCTCAGTCTGTCTGACAGAATTTCTCTGCATGTCCATTCTTTGTCTGTTTTGACTACATAGTGCTGTATCATGGTGTTTTTTACTTTTATGTAGTTGTCTACATTGATCTGCTGTCTCTCAAATTCTATGACTATCTGCTGTCCTGTTTTATCTGTCTGTCTATTTGTCATTCAGTCTACCTGTTAACCTTTCCCTCTCTAACAGTACATCTGCATGTCAGACTACTGCCACTTACTGTGTCTTTATTTATCTTGCTCCTCTTTGTATTTTCCTTCTATTTTCTTTTATGGTGAATGATGTTTCCCCTGTTTGACCTCTATCTTTGATTATCACACAGCAGGTACAGGCAAAAGAAATACTTATTCTCCATTTTTGGTCATGATGTGGAGGTCCCCGTGTTGGACTGGGGTGGAAAAAGTTAAAAATCACACAACACCAGGTTCTCATCCAACATGTTTTTTTGGAAGTCATAGAGTCATAGAAAGGTACAGCACAGAAACAGAGCCTTCGGTCCAACTCATCACAGATCCTTCAGTCCAAGTCGTCCATGCCAATTGGATATCCCAACCCAATCGGGTCCTACCTACCAGCACCCAGCCTATTTCCCTCCAAACCCTTCCTATTGATAAACCCATCCAGATGCTTTTTAAATGTTGCAATTGTACTTGCCTCCACCACTTCATCTGGCAGCTTGTTCCATACATGTGCCTCCCTCTGCATGAAAAAGTTGTCCCTTATTTCTTTCCCCTCTCACCCTAAACCTATGTCCTCTAGTTCTGGACTCCCCCACCCCAGAGAAGAGACTTTGTCCATTTATCCTATCCATGCCTTTCATGATTTTATAAACCTCTATAAGGTCAAACCTCAGCCTCCAAAACTCCAGGGAAAACAGTCCCAGCCTGTTCAGCCTCTCCCTGTAGCTCAAATCCTCCAACCCTGGCAACATCCTTGTAAATCTTTTCTGAATCTTTCAAGTTTCACAACATCCTTCTGATAGGAAGGAGATCAGAGTTGCACGCAATATTCCAACAGTGGCCTAACCAATGTCCTGTACAGCTGCAACATGACCTCCCAACTCTTGCACTCAATACTCTGACCAATAAAGGAAAGCATACCAAACGTCTTCTTCACTATCCTATCCACCTGCAACTCTGATTTCAAGGAAATATGAACCTGCACTCCAAGGTCTCTTTGTTCAGCAACACTGCCTAGGACCTTACTATTTAGTGTATAAGTCCTGCTAAGATTTGCTTTCCCAAAATGCAGCACCTCACATTTTTCTAAATTAAACTCCATCTGCCACTTCTCAGCCCATTGGCCTATCTGGTCAAGATCCTGTTGTAGTCTGAGGTAACCTTCTTCGCTGTCCACTACACCTCCAATTTTGGTGTCATCTGCAAATTTACTAACTGTACCTCTTATGCTCGCATCCAAATCATTTATGTAAATGACAAAAAGTAGTGGACCCAGCATCGATCCTTGTGGCACTCCACTGGTCACAGGTCTCCAGTCTATACCTTTGAGTCAGTTCTGTATCCAGTATAAGCTTTCAGAGTGTTGCTCCTTCATAAGGTAACTAGCAGCATTCTGAAAGCTAGTACTTCCAAATAAACCTGTTGGACTATAACCTGGCATTGTGTTATTTTTAAAAGCCTCTAATGTCCATGTGTAATAATAGAGCTGCTAAGGCAAGATCTGGACCATGGCTTTCCTAGCACCACACGTTTGACTCATAGCTAAAATCAATCCAGTTGAGGGATATTGTCCCACACAACTGGCCATAGCTACTGTGGAACTCTTCAGTTTAACATGTGAAGGCAATATCGGACAGTGTAAAACATATTTTTGCAAATTGTCCTGTCAACTACATGCTTGAGTAATGTCAACCTCTTCTGATTGGGGTATCACCTTTTTTGATTGGACCTCCCATTTTCTTGATCCTCCCCCAACCCTTAATGTGGGCCTCAGAGATGGTCTGTCAATTGGTTGCCACCAAGAATATTGAGCCAAACACCCTGGCACAGACTATTCCAGGTTCCATGGACAAGAGACTGACATCAGGATTCCAAACTGACCAAGAAACCCCAATCTGTTCACCCAGTTTCTTTCACTCCACAGGATCTACCTGGTATCCTGAATGTTTCCAGCATTTTGTTCTTTTGTACATGGTGCTGATTTCGAATCATAAAGTACAAAAGAGATTCTTTAGCCCATTGAGTTTACGCTAACTAAAACACACTAAATATACACTCGTCCTACTTTCAACTCTTTGCCTATAGCCTTGAACATTACATCCTTTCAGGTGCTCTTCCAAGTACTTTGTAAAGGTTGTAAGGTTTCCTGCCTTAACTACCATCACTGGCAGCACATTCCAAAATCCCATCACCCTCTGGGTGAAAAACAATTTCCTCAAATTCCTTCTGAACCTCCTGTCTTTCAACTTAAGATTGCAAGCCTTGTTACTGACCTTTCAACTAAAGGGAACAGCCATTTTAAATCACAAACAAATACAGCAATTGCTGAAAAAGCTCAGTAGGCCTGGTAGCACCTTTGGAGATAAATCAGAATTTACATTTCAGGCTCCAGTAACCCTTCATCAGAACTCAGCTATTTTCTATCATCATGTCCATGCCTGTAATAATCCGATACACCTTAATCAGGTCCTTGCTCAGATTCTCTGTTCCAAAATAATTAACCTGAGCTCAATCAGCCTCTCTTCATTGCTAAACAGCTCCATCCCAGGCAAAATTCTGGTTATTCCCGTCTGCAGTCCTTCCAGTTCAATCACTTTCTTCCTTTAGGGGGTGTTTGGCCAGAACTGCACTCAGTACTCCAGCTGTGGGTGAACCAAAGTTGTGCACAGCTCCAATATCACCTTCCTGCTGTTAGAATCTGTACCTTAACTGAAAAAGGCAAGTGTTCTATCTGCCTTCTTAACTACCCTGCAGCCTTCAGGAATCTATGGACAAGCAAACCAAGATCCTTCTGTTCTTCTGAGCTTCTCAGAATCCTGTCATTCATTGAATACTGTCTTGTCTTGCAACTTCTTCTAAAGTGCATCATCCCATATCTTTCACTGTTAGTTCTATCTGCCAATGACCTGTCCATCTAACCAGTGCATCTATATCTGCCTGTACCCTAAGATATTCTTCCTCAGTGTTAACCACCCAGTCAAATTTCATATTATCTGCAAATTTTGTTATCATCCCTCCCACTTTCTCATCTATATCATTTATTTATATTATAAACAATAAGGAATCCAGCACTGATCCCTGTGCTACACCTCTGGACGTCTTCCTATCCTTTCCTCCCCCTCCCCCCGACTCCTCTATCTGCAGCTCCCCTTACACTCGCCCCAGATCCTGAAGCAGAGTTACACCTGAAATGTTGACTTCTCCACCTCCTCATGCTGCCTGGCTTGCTGTGTTCTTCCAGTCTACTGCTTGTCTACTGGACATTTTTCAGCTTCTAGTCACATAAACAGCCCAGAAACACCACCCTCACTCTCTCCGACCACAATGCCCAATTTTTGGATCCAACTTGCCAAGCTATCCAGGATCCCATATGCTTTTACATTCTTTCTCAGTTTTCTATGTGGGACCTTGTCAAAGATTTTGCTGAATACAAATAGACTACATCAACTGCACTATCCTCATCTACACACCTGGTCCCCACTCAGAAAATTCATTCAAATTTCTTAGGTATGACTTGCCTCTGACAAAGTCATGATGACTATCCTTGACCTTACCTTGTCTCTTTAAGTGAAGTTAAATCCTCTCTTTCTGAATTTTCTCTAAGGGATTCCCTACGATGATAAGACTCACTGGTCTGCAATTCCCTGTAATGGTTTGCCCTTGGTTGATCACAGTCACAATTGCAAATATGCTGGCAAAGGAGTCTTAGTGAGTTGTGACAATGTAGATGGTAGACACTACAGCCACTGTGCATTGGTAGTGGAGATAGTAAATGTTGCAGATTGTGGATGAGGTGCCAGTCAAGTCGGCTTCTCTGTCCTGAAAGTTGTGGAATGTCTTGAGTGTAGTTGTAGCCACATTTATCCAGGCAAGTGGAGATTATATATTCCCAAGAAAAACACCCCACTGATTTATGTCTTCTGTATGGTGCAAAGGGTATCAGGGGAAAGTCCTGCACTGCAGTTCAGTTTCTGGCCCATGGCGACCCCCGGGATGTTGAATGTTTTGGACTGGTGATGGTAATGTCATTGCATTTCAAGAGAAGATGGTTAGATACTTTGTTGCTAGAGATGGAAATTGCACAGCACTTTTGTGTGGTGACTGTTACTTATCACTTACCAGATTAACCTGAATGCTATCCAGCTCTTGTTGCATGTTGGCATGGAATGTTTCAGCATTTGAGAATCTGCCAGAGTCTTACAAAACATGATCAAAGACGTTTTCTATTGTAGCCCATTCTAAAGCAATTAAGAAAAGACTGAAAATATAGAAATTAACATGGCGGCATCTACAAGGAGGAAAAGAGAGAAAGAAAATGTTATCAAACAAGAGAAACTTGACTTTGGCTGCGACTGTGCCGAAAATGTTTGAAATAACTTTGACTGTTTAACAGATAAACTTTATGGTTTGTGACTTTTTGCTGGGGAGTAGGCCAAAGGAATGAACTAAGTTTGATGGGCATAACTTGGGACAATGTATGTGATGGATAATGTTTCCAGACAGAAATGTTCTAGCGTAAAATTGATGGAAATCACTTGTACACAAAGATCTTCGGGAAATGAACAGTCATCATGGTTACAACAGAACATGTGACAAAGCTGAAGGTGTTTTAATTAAAAATTGCGAAGACAATACTGTTGTTTAGTTTACTGAAGTGTAGAAAAATGAAAGGTCAATTCTAAAATCACACAGCATCAAGGTAATTGTCCTATTAATTCAGATAGTGCTAAATAGATCCCAAGGCAGATGTAGACTATGAAAGTAGACACAAATCCTTTCTTGATAGTTGGTTAATTTATAGATTCCATCTTAGCTACTGATTCGGGGTCTCAGCTGTTTCAACTTGTAAGGTTTCTTTAAAATTTATTTGTTGGATATAGACATTGCTGGCTAGACCAGCATTTATTTTCCATCTAAATTGTCCTTGAGAAGTGTGGTGAGCTAACTTGTTAAACTATTGTAGTTCTTGGGTTGCAGGAACACTCGCACTGTTTTTGAAGGTGAATTCTGGGATTTTGACCCAGCAACACACAGGAACAGTTCCAAGTCAGAATAACGCATGTCTTGAAAGGGAACTTGGAGGTGGTGATGTTTTCCTACGCCTGCTGCCCTTGTCCTTCTAGATGGTGAAGGTCATGAATTTGGAGGTGTTGTCAAAGGAGCTTCAGTGAGTTGCTGCAGTACATTTTACAGATGGTACACATTGTTGTTATTGTGCATAGTGGTAAAGGGAGTAAATGCTTAAAGTGATGGATGGGATGCCAGTCAAGTGAGTTGCTTTGTCCTGGATGGTCACAAGCTTCTTGAGTGGTGTTCAGGTGGCACTCACTCAGGCAATTGGAGAGTATTATACCACATAATTGTATTGTAGTTGGTGGACAGACACTGGGGAGACAGAAATTGAATTACTTATGTCAGAATCTGTAACCTCTGACCTGCTCTTTTAATCACTGTATTTATGTGGTTTATCCAGTTCAATTTCTCATCAATGGTAATCCCCAGAATGTTGGCAGTGAGAGCTTCAGCAATCACAATGCTGTTAAAGGTCAAGGGGACATGGACAGATTCTTCCTTGGTGGAGATGGTCATTGCCTGAAATTTACATGGCATCAATGTTCCTTGCTACAAGGTGGCAGAAATGTGGAAGTTATCCAGGTCAAAATGCACTTGGATTTCTTCAGTTCACTAAGATATTTTCAATGAATCTGTTCAAGCATGTCAGGACACACTGCTGGAGCCAGTCCAGCCATGAACCGGTGCTTCTGGCCCAGGGTTAGGGACATTACCACTATACCATAAGTTCCGTTATAATGTTCTCAGTTGTTAATTTAACAATGCTCTTAACCACTGTATTTTAACAATATAGTTTACACACCATCAGTAAACTGTGCAGTGCTTTGATGTCACGCCATCAGTTTGATCTTCTTGAACTCCTGACAGTAAGAACTCATCACCTGAGTACTGAATGATTCAGTAACAAAAAAATAAATTGCTGGAAAACCTTAGTAGGTCTGGCAGCATTGTCAAGAGAAATCAGAGTTTCAGCAATTTCTGTTTTTGTTTCTTATTCCCAGCATCCTCAGTTCTTTCAGATTTTACCTAAAGATCAGTGCTTGTTGTCAAGTTGCCTGTGGTCATTGAACCTTGTGTGTTTGAATGGGCAATGCACCAGCTCACACAGTGTGGATCAGCTGGTGTAGGAAAGGCTTATTGCTGCCTTATTGTCAGAATTTATCATTGAGTTTATGGTGAGCAGGAACTGAATTGCCAATAATTGCTAATTTGACCTCGATGGTGGAATTTACCAACATTTTATAAAATGGGTTTTGCTTTGATCCTGGTTTACCAATTTGTGGCATACTTTGATGGTGTATTGGGAAGCTCTCACTAAGCTGAATTGGTTGCTCATGATACTTCTGGTGGGTTGATTTTGCGTTATTAGTTGGAGTCCTCACATTTGTCTTGATCAATGGTCACCTGAAGTGCTACTGATGAGATAAGGACAAAAAATTCAAATGGTTTGCTTCTTCCAGGACAGTAGTTAATTTTAAATGAGATTACTCATTTAATCCTTTTACTTATGAATGTAGGAATTAGGAGCAGGAGTAGGCATTTGAACATTTCAAGTCCATTCCACTATTTAACATGATCATGGCTGACCTCATCCTGCGCTCAACTCCACTCTCCTCCCTGTTCCTCATAGCCCTTTATCCTACTTTTCATTAGAAACATATATATTCATTTCTTGAATCAATTGATTGATTCTGCCTCCACTGCACCTTTTGTGCGGAGTAGTTTCTCCTCAGCTCAGATTTGAACTTACCTCTTCTCACTCGATATCTATGACCTCTTGTTTGAAACTGTCCCACAAGGGGGAATGTCTGTTCAATGTCCACCTTATCAGTCCCCTTCAGCATTTTATATACCCCGATCATATCCTTCCTCATGCTTCTGAACTCGAATGAGCACAAGCCCAAGTTATTCAACCGTTCGTCAGAGAACAGCCCTTTCATTCCTGCCTTGCAATTAAAATCAGATTGAGTGCTAAACGCTGAGAGAATGGTTAAATATGTGCTGCTATATAAATTAGCCTCTTGATTCCTTGATCTGCTTACTTGAAGGATTTCTTCACACCTTCTCAACCTATAAATAACTGCTTCAAAAGCATTTCAGAACATTGTGGGCAATTGGTACAGCAAGGAAAATTTGACATCCACCTTTCATTATTCACCCATCACACTCACATTAGTCTGCATCTAACATGGCATGAGCTGGTCATTTTTCATGCATGTTATGCCCTGATGTCAAGGGAATAATAAAGCTCTGTCATTCCAGAGGCACTGACATTTTCAAAGATTCAGATTTTTTTTTCTCCTCACTGAACGAATTAAGTAACCTGATTAATTCCGGAAGATCTTTTTTGGCAGGTGGGGAGAGTTATTGTGGGAGGTGTGTGTGGGGTTTATGTGAAATTGGAAGCAGCTTACTGTCCAACAGTAGTGTGTGTAAATAATTTGACACCATTGATTTTAACATCAGCACAGTTTATATGGTGGAATGTACGCATTTCAGCTGCAAAACTCACCAGTTCCAAGTGAACTGCTCGCCTCATTTGTCTGCTGAGGCACGTAGGTGCACTGATTCAAGCTCTTTATTATGTGCATCTCATTCTATGATTGGTGGGCTAACACTGATGGTGTCAGGAAGCATTTCAACCCATCCTGTCTGTCTCCTCTTACTCTTTTCAGCAAAGAGCATTTTCAAATTATATGGTTGAAGACTGCACTAAATCAGAACTATATAAAAAGGGGCAGTAATTGCGCAATATTCTGTTAACAGATTATGATGTTAAAAGTCTAATTAAATCCGCTGAAACAGTAATAATTCAGTGGCCATTAATTCCAGTTTGGTTCATGTGTAGGAAGGACTGTAGCTGAAAATTTAGTGTTTGCCACTTTTCCCAGGCATCAATTAAAACTCTGCAAAACATTCTGTTAATTGTGCCTTAAGATTAAAGCTTTGCATCATTGCTGTCATGGGGTCAGTGGTTTCCCCAGAAAAAGGCTATATTAGGGATTATTGAGTGCCTATATACCTGAGTGATTGACATGCTGCACCACAGAACTAATTACCTTTGTACACACCACAAAATAATAGGACTTAGAAGAAAATTCTAAAGGCCTGATTTTAACCCTGTCTAGAAAGCAGGATTAGAGATCACAACAGTTACATTCCTGATATGCTGCAGTCAGTCTCCATCTTAACCAACACTTTTTTTTAATTTGGACCAGGTGCAAGTCACATTAGTAGAGGCTCTTTTTTTCAAATCAGCGTATTCAGTGATGTTATTACACATCTCTGGAGCAGGTGAGCCAGGCTTCTAGCTCAAAGATTACATTACCACTGTGCTATAAGAACCTTCCATCTTGTTAGCATCTGAAAATGGGGTTCATTTGAGACAATTAGGACCCAATTCAATTTTAATAAAAACTTGCCAACACCAAGTGACTTAGTTGCTGTTAACATCGTGCAGGCTTTGTGTTTTAGAAATTTTGAAGTTCAATTTATGATATAAGGAAGGGGACTCATTGATATCAATCTGAACCACACACCAGATCTTTTTTGTTATTTGACATATCAGCAAAGCTTCCATCTTTCAGAATTCTCCTTCTACATGTTGTGTATATTCGCCAGAATAGTGCTGGAGTTAGAGGTTTTTAGACTAGATTGGTGAGATTGGTGTTGTTCTATTTAGAGCTAAAGGGATTAAGTGAATGTGGGTGGCACGGTGGCACAGTGGTTAGCACTGCTGCCTCACAGCGCCGGAGACCCGGGTTCAATTCCCGCCTCAGGCGACTGACTGTGTGGAGTTTGCACGTTCTCCCCGTGTCTGCGTGGGTTTCCTCCGGGTGCTCCGGTTTCCTCCCACAGTCCAAAGATATGCAGGTCAGGTGAATTGGCCATGCTAAATTGCCCGTAGTGTTAGGTAAGGGGTAAATGTAGGGGTATGGGTGGGTTGCGCTTCGGCGGGTCGGTGTGGACTTGTTGGGCCGAAGGGCCTGTTTCCACACTGTGATGTAATCTAATCTAATGTTTGATAGAGGTATGTCATATATATCTTCCAAAAGTCTTGGTGACAAGGACTAACTAGTTAATGCAGCACTTATCAAAGTACTATCCTGCAATAAACAATACAGAGTTATATAACTGTACAGGATGGAAACAGACCCTTTGGTCCAACTCATCCATACCAAGCAGATATCCTAAATTAATTTAGTCCCATTTACCATCATATGGCCCATGTCCCTCTAAACCCTTCCTATTCATATACCCATCCAGATGCTTTTAAATGTCATAATCATACTAATCTCCACCAGTTCCTCTGGCAGCTCATTCCGTACAGGCACCACTGTCTGTGTGAAAAAGTTATACTTTACGTCGCTTTTAAATCTTTTCCCTCCCCCCATAAACCTATGCTCTCCAGTTTTGCACTCCCCCACCTTGGTTATTCACATTATCCATGCCTCTCATGATTTTATAAACTTCTATAAGGTCACCTCTTAGCCTCCAATAATCCAGGAAAAATAGCCCTCTTATTAAGATGAGAGCTATTTTTGTTAAGACACGGTGTAGATCTTCCACTACCATTGTAACCCAAATAGATTCCTCGTCCAAGTCAGGTAGAAAGATTTAATTTTGTTTCTACTAGCACACACTCAAGGAGGCTCAAATATGTAAAATATATGGGCTGTACATCTTAATGATTGATGTAAGCAAACAGCATGTTCCCTCAGCTATAGGCTGTGAAATCAATTGTACTCTTGCAAATTCAAAACAAAACATCTATTGCTTGTTGTGATTCCATGACTGCTGAACAATCCAAAGTGGCACAGAGGAGTTAGGAGCAGGACAAGGTTATGGCCCTTTTGTTGAACTAGTAGCTCAGCCCATTCAAGATAATCATAAGACCATAAGACATAGGAGGAGAATTTAGGCCATTCAGCCCATCGAGTCTGCTCCACCCTTCAATCATGGCTGATAAGTTTCTCAACCCCATTCTGCCACTTTCTCCCTGTAACCCTTGATGTTAACAATAAAGAATCTATCTATGTCAGTCTTAAATATACTCAATGACCTGGCCTCCACAACCTTCTGTGCAGTGAATTCCATAGATTCCGGCTGAAGAGGTCTCTCCTTATCTGTTCTAAAAGGTCTTCCCTTTACTCTCAGGTTATGTCTTTCCTATCAATAGAAACATTTTCCCAACATCCACTCTGTCCAAGCCATTCAGTATACTGTATGTTTCAATTAGAATCCCCCCTCATTCTTTTAAATTCCATTGAGTATAGGCCTAGAGTCCTCAGGTGTTAAGCTGTTCAATCCTGGCACCATTCTCATGAACCTCCTCTGAACACACTCCAAGGCCAGTGTATCCTTTCTGAGATTTGGGGCCCAAAGCTGTGCACAATACTCCAAATGTGCTCTGACCAGAGCTTTATAAAGCTCAGAAGTACACCCCTTATCCTCAAGTCCTCTCAAAATGAATGCCATCATTGCATTCTTCCTGACTACTAACTCAACCTGCAAGTTTACCTTGAGAGAATCCTGGACTAGAACTCCCAAGTCTCTTTGCACTTCAGACTTCTGAGTTTTCTAACCAATTAGAAAATAGTCCATATCTCTATTCTTCCTACCAAAGTGCATGACCTCACACTTTCCCATGTTGTACTCCATCTGCCGCTTCTTTGTCCACTCTCCTAACCTGTCCAAATCCTTCTGCAGCCTCCCTGCTTCCTCAATGGTATCAGTTAAGCTTATACCATGGATCATTTATGTTTGTAACAAGCAAGATTCTGCCATGTTCAGCGACATATTCTCTGCAAACAATAATCTATGTAAATCTTGCATTTTGCTTGAATTCCCGGGGGTTAGGAGACAATGCTTTCTCCATGGCAATGGCATGGCAATCTGAGTCAACCTAGGAACAGTCAGCATTCTTTTCTTCTGTGGCACCACGTACTGAGTTTGCTTTAAATGTGTTTCTTTTCCCCCTCTGTATGGGAATTCCCTCAGAAACATAGAATCATAGAAGAGTCCTTTTGGCCCATCAAGCCAAAAATATACCACTACTGACACTAGTCTCACATTCTCACACTAGGCGCATAGCCTTGAATACTATGATATCTCAAGTGATTATTCCCCTCAACATCATGATGTCATGCCTTCTCTTGTGTATAACCTTACCATGTTACTTCTTTCGAAATACATCACCTCACATTTATCAAGGTTGTTTAGATTGTGTCATCATCTAATTCCCTTTAATTCTTCTGGAACTAATTTCTGCATTTCGGATCATCCGATCAAAAGCTTAAGAAATGCCTAAATTCACAGCATTAATCAAACACCCTACACAGTTATGGCCTGCTGAGCAGATATGACGGGAAACCAGATGGATAGTCAATGTATATTTGTCTTCAGAGATTGCATTCTCTTTATTAAAACCTCAAAAACTTCCTTCAGCATTGCTGAATTCTTCCTACTCAAAGGAGATATTCTAAAGAAAATATCCCAAGGTTAATAACCCTTGCATGATTCAGATGAGGCTTCAGACGAGCATGTAATTAGCTGAGCACTCCACTGAGAGTAGCCGTAGCTGAATAAATAGAAGTCTAATTGAAGATAGTAGTCATTATACACAGTATCACTTTGTGAGTTTTGAGAAGATTTGTAGTTCAGGTTGAGGTTCTGGATGTAAATTTGCTCGCTGAACTGGAAGGTTCATTTTCAGATGTTTTGTCACCATACTAGGTAACATCATCAGTGATCCTCTGGTGAAGCACTGGTATTATGACCCATTTTCTATTTATGTGTTTAGAATTCCTTGGGTTGGTGGTGTCATTGCCTGTGGTGATGTCATTTCCTGTTCTTTTTCTCAGAGGGTAGTAAAGGAGGTCCAAGACAATGTGTTTGTTGATAGAGTTCTGGTTGGAATGCCATGCTTCTAGGAATTCTCATGCGTGTTTCTGTTTGGCTTGTCCTAGGATGGATGTATTGTCCCAGTCGAAGTGGTGTGCTTCCTCATCTGTATATATGGATAATAGTGATAGTGGGTCATGTCTTTTTGTGGCTGGTTGCTGTTCATGTATCGTGGTGGCTAGTTTTTTGCCTGTTTGTCCAAAGTAGTATTTGTTACACTGCTTGCAGGGTATTTTGTAAATGACGTTTGTTTTGTTTGTTGTCTGTATAGGGTCTTTTAATTTCATTAGCTGCTGTTTTAGTGTGAAGGTGGGTTTGTAGGCTACAATGATGTCAAGTGGTCTGAGTAGTCTGGCAGTCATTTCTGAGATGTCTTTGATGTAGTTGAGAGTGGCTAGGGTTTCTGGACATGTTTTGTCTGCTTGTTTGGATTTCTTGCTGAGAAATTGGCGGATTGTGTTCATTGGGTACCCGTTCTTTTTGAATACCAGATGGATCCAACATATCACACTTCTATGGATTACCCAAAATTCACAAACCAGGAGTCCCCCTCAGACCCATAGTCTTGCTACCTGGAACACAAACGTACAGATTAGCCAAGGACCTACACCAAAGACTAAAACACTTAGTACAAGACTTACACCACTCCATCCACTCCACCCCAGAATTCTTGAAGAGCATCAAAGACACCAAGATAGAAGGGGATGAAATAATGATCTCCTTTGATGTAACAGGCCTAGCCAAGGAAACACAGACTACACCATTAGAAGAACCAAGGACACAGACACCAAACACCACTAACTTCATCAACAAGGACAGTATCATCAAGCTACTTACTACCCACTTCACCTTCAACAACAAAACCTACAGACAAGCCAACGGAACATCCATGGGATCTCCGATATCAGGTTTCTTAGCAGAGGCAGTAATGCAGAGACTCGAACAAACAGCTCTGCCAAACAAACCAACCCAAACTTTGGGACCGCTACGTGGTTGACACCTTTGGCATCATTAAATGAAACAAATCTTCAAGACCATTAATAATATCCTTACTGGCATAAAATTCACAGAAGAGGAGGAAAACAACAGCAAAATGTCATTTCTAGATGTCACAGTAGAGCGAACCGCCAGTGGGAATCTTCAAACCAGCGTCTACAGGAAAACAGCACACACAGATCAAGTACTGAACTACAGAAACCATCATCCCACCATCCACAAATGAAGCTGCATTAGAACATTATTTCAACAAGCCACTACACACTGTAGCACAGAGGAATTACGAAGAGCAGAGGAAAATCACCTATACAGTGTTTCCTAAAAGAACGGTACCCAATGAACACAGTGCGCTGATTGCTAGTTCCTGTTCTATTCTTGAAGAATAGTGTTACCCATTTCACACAGAATTAGATTAGATTAGATTACTTACAGTGTGGAAACAGGCCCTTCGGCCCAACAAGTCCACACCGACCCGCCGAAGCGAAACCCACCCAGACCCATTACCCCTACACCTAACACTACGGGCAATTGAGCATAGCCAATTTGCCTAACCTGCACATTTTTTGGATTGTGGGAGGAAACCGGAGCACCCGGAGGAAACCCACGCAGACACGGGGAGAATGTGCAAACTCCACACAGTCAGTCGCCTGAGGCGGGAATTGAACCCGGATCTCTGGCGCTGTGAGGCAACAGTGCTAACCACTGTACCACCGTGCCGCCCAAATTACTTTCACCAACAAGGGCATGACTTGAATCATGACTTCAAATCTAGTCTAAAAACTATAGCTGTGCACGTGGGTGGGTTACGAACGTGGGCCACATTGAGCCGTGGAAGATCCAACTCAACTCTGCCCACTCAACAGAAGCAGGCTAGGCTAGGCTAAATTAGCAGGAAGTACAAGATGCTCTATCCGTAATACAGTCACACTCACTGCTATTTCAAGCATGCAGTTTTTGAAGTCAGCTGAGATATTGGCCACAGGCAAACATGGTCTCATGAATGATTGTAAGCCAGGTTTCAACCCATGCAATTAGACCACTGCACTATCTCAGTTACCAATCTCAAATAACCAGCCTAAAGCTCAAACAAGTGAAATTTAGGGGATTACTCTGACAAAACCACTGAGAGACAATCAACTGTCGTCAGATAAATGTATCATGACAGCTGTCCTGGTACTTTGCAGGAAATAGCAATTATCCTATTCTTTGGCACCATCTTTATACTATATGAACAATTTCTCTTCAGAAATACTAATTGCTAGTATTCTAGTGAATTGACTGTTTGGGGAGACACACACACACACACAAAGTAGAAATGTCTGAACTCCCTTCTGTTGATTAGAAAGATCAATATCCTTGGGGACAGGGTATAGATGAGCTATTTAACGGAATTGCGTATGGCAAACTAGGGTAGGTAATTAGTCATGGTGCACAGTCGACCCACTGCTTTTATTCTAAACCACAACACGTTATCTAGCTAAGTGAGGTAACTGACCCCCTGCTGCACAAATTGGGAAATGGCTGATTGACTAATACAGCTTGCATTCTCTGAAGGAGTCCGTTGCAAAAAGACAAAGTGATCTTCTGACTTTCAGTACCCTAGGCATGGCAATCCGATTGATCCACCAGGTACCTGTTACAGGAGCATCAGAGTTTTACAATAGCTTGCTTTCAGACTCCTAAGACAGATAGAAAAAAGTGAATCTTGACTCATACAAGGGAATGGCTTCCTGTGACCAATCCCACTCAGGTGATGCTGTTCTCCATTCTTCAAATATTACTGCTGTTCTTCTTCTTTTGAAATTAAACTAACAATTGTGGCACCTAGGAGTTGCAAAATTACAAAGTGAAGTACTTGTAACAATAGACAATACCAAATTATTTTACGACACAGCATGAGACATGTATTGTACATCAGCTTGTTAGTTTCATTCCTTCTCTCCATCCTCACAAGCATGTATGCTAATTTCACTCAAGTACCCACCCAATTTTATTTTAAAATCATTGATAATCTCTGCTTTCAAAACTGTCATGGTCAGTGAGATCCACACCATTATTGCTATATATGTAAAATAAATGTTGTCCTGCACAGTCCCTCTTACCAGACCGTTAAATCTGTCTCCCCTCATCCTTATACCACTAGCTAATAAAACTAGTTCTTTGTTTGTCTTTGTTGACCTCAATTCTCCTGAGACCCAGTTGCGAAAAGAGGAATGGGACTGGTATCCCTCCATCCACAAATAACAATCCCAGGATGAATAATTGCTACTGAATTGTGCTCTTGTTCACACAGGCTGCACAATACAGTCTTCTAATTCCTTCAGAAGATGCAATGCCTGGCACTGCTAGATCATATCTGTCAAAACTAATACATGTATTGAAAGGTTTAATGATATGCAGCTTATGAAAGCACAATATTGAAAAACATATATATCAGGTAAGGGCTTAAAATATTTTATTTAGAATAAGTTTCTGACATAAATAAAAACAGAAAGCACTGCAAAATATTCAGCAGCTAAGGCAGCATCCATGGAGAGAAACGACGCTAATGTTTTTGGTCAATGACCCTTCTGATAGATTGCCTTGTGTTAGGACTTTTGGATCACATAGCCTATTATAGTCTTTAAGACTACAATCTGATCTGATACTTGATGATGCACAATGCTGGCTGACACTTGGGGTTCAGCCCTCTCAGCAGAATTAAAGACATGCGAGAATTCAGCAGTCGTAGTTTGATTATCCCTGATGAAAAGATGGAACTGTTGCCTGTCACCTCTAACAAGTTTGGTGCCTAGCTTAGATTTACTGTCATGTAGAGTTCCTCCTGCAAGTAGTGCAAGCTTCCTCTGTTCAAGAATGTGACGATCCTGCTTTGTGTTTAATTACACAATAATTTAACACGGAGGTGTAATAACAGGATGTCCTTGTAATCTGAAACAAATGCTGATCCTTGTTTATTTTACTCTTGAATGCTCCTGCAATCTTTCCATAGGCAGAGGGAGAAATACTTTTTGTGAGACAAGATCTAATACCCAGTAGAAAGCTGTTTCTTGTTTCAAACAGCAGGCGGACATTGAGAGTAATGGTTACATTTTAATTCCAATGTCTTCACTCAATCTTTTGTAACTTCTTTAAAGCAATCAATGAAAAAGAAACGTGAGAATGTCATTTTTATGAGATGGGTTATTTGATATCTGTTTTGGAAGACAACCTCAAACTCTGCAGGGTGCGGAGGAGATTTACTAGGATGTTGCCTGGTATGGAGGGAAGGTCTTACGAGGAAAGGCTGAGGGACTTGAGGCTGTTTTCATTGGAGAGAAGAAGGTTGAGAGGTGACTTAATAGAGACATATAAGATAATCAGACGGTTAGATAGGGTGGACAGAGAGAGCCTTTTTCCAAGTATGGTGACGGCGAGCACGAGGGGGCATAGCTTTAAATTGAGAGGTGATAGATATAGGACAGATGTCAGAGGTAGTTTCTTTTACTCAAAGAGTAGTAAGTGTATGGAATAATTTGCCTGCAACGGTAATAGATTCACCAACTTTAAGTACATTTAAGTCGTCGTTGGACAAACAATGGACGTACATGGGATAGTGTAGGTTAGATGGGCTTCAGATTAGTATGACAGGTCGGCACAGCAACGAGTACCAAAGGGCCTGTGCTGCGCTGTTATGTTCTATGTTCTGAAACTGACCCCCTGTGTTTTAATTTACAACACTTGCCATGAGAACCGCATGTAGTCATCTAGAACATTGTGTAATATTGTAGATTCTTTTAGTCAGGACTTTATTGTACTGGAGACTGTTCAGAGGAGGTTCGTTAGGTTGATTCCTGGGAGATGTTGTCTCATGAGGAAAGGTTGAGCTTGTTAGTCTTACACTCATCAGAATTTCAAATAATATTCTGACAAGGCTTCACAGGGTGGTTGCTGAGAAGATGTTTTGACTTTTGATGAAATCTGGTAATAGACAACACAGTTTCAAAATAAAGGACCACCCATCTAAGGTGGAGATTCGGTAAAGTTTCTTCTTTTTGGAGCTCCCATTCCCAGAGAGCAGTCGAGGTTGGACAACTTAATATATTTTAAGCTGAGCTAGATTTACAAGGGAAATAAGTGTTATAAAACAAAGGGGCAGGAAGATAAATGGAGCAAAGATCTTGATCAGATCATCCACAATTATCTTGAATGGTAAAGCAGGCTCAAAGGACAAAATAAACTAGTATTGCTCCTAGTTAGTATGTTCTCAAAGATGCTTGTGGGCTGTCACTAGGTGCAATAAACCCCTTCAGATTCAGATTCCATATTCAACAATAGGCCTGTCATTCAGATCAATCAGCATCTCTTCCAGGAGTACACTCTCAGCAGACATCTCGTGTAGACTTCCCATGAGCAGAGTTTTCCTGATTATAATTGGTGTGATTATTTTGCTGGGTCATTACAAATGAGACAGCTAATTGCTTAATGATGTCATTCATTGTAAACAACTATGTAGATATTTCATTCATTTACAAATCAAACCTCCCTCTGTCTCAATGATTTTTAAAAGTCTTATTTGGATTTTTAACTCAATACTTAAAAACATAATTCCCTTCGCACAAACCTGATAATGCTTAATGATCAAATATTTGCACATCATCCCAGTTCATCGTAATTGCTAATGCATTGGGCATTAGTGAGTGCTTACAAAGTACCCGTACACTTTACTGACAGGTAAATGACTTACATTGTGTGTTTCTTCCCCATTGTACATAATTACTGTGATACCACTCCAGCTTTTTGTCATAATGTCAATGTTTTTGTCGAGTCAAGTTGTTAATTTGTGCAAGACTTTTGTGATTGTTGTGAGTCTGACTTCCATTTCAAATGCATGCATTGCATACATTACTTATCCAAGACTTCATGACCCATGAGTTCGGGATTGTCACCACCAAGTGTTGCATCTGTGGACAAACAGAAGTAGTAATTGGCTGAAATAAGCATTTTTTTTAGTGTTTTAATTATGTCTGATGTGTTAATGAATTTGCTTTGCCACATTATCGCATTTATACTGTGGATGGATCACGATTAACATTTCTAGGTTTCAGACTAATTGTAAGCAGTATCCCTGGAGATTTACATAATCACAGGAATCCAATTGGAATAATAAATGTGCTTATTTCTGGGACACTTTATTTATCCCTGAATAATGGAATATAAGTCAAATCTCTCTTATGATCTGGAAATGCAATTCCTCTTGCACGTGAATCCAGAGCATAATTCATAATTCAAAAATCATTGGACTCTTAGAACATTGATAAGGATAACTAGTATGAAAAGTGAGCCCTTGAGCTGAATGTTAAGAGAAATGGGCTATGTGTTAATTCTGGGTAGTCCTAGTGAGTAACGTTACACAATTCTCCACAGCTCACCTCATCTTATATGACTATACCTCAAAGATAATGTCATCATGCGAGTAGTGCTTACCAGTAGCAGAGGTACTTGCCACTGCTGGTACCTTCTGGGATAACCACAGCTGGTGCGATATTTAAAGCCTGCACAAGGTGATTGCTGACAGCAACAACTAGCTCTTCACAGACCATGTCGTGGCCAACTGATTGTTTTCAAGCTCCATAAACTTCAAGGTGCTGTATTTAAGTGGATGACCATATTCAAAGTGAGTTGGAGATACACTTTGATGATATTGTGAGGCTGATGCAAGTCCAGTGTCAAACTCTGGGGATGAAGGATATGGCAGTTATTGTCATGGAACATAATTTTGGGAACTTCTGTCCAGAAACAAATTCCACATTAGCAACTGGTGAGCTGGAGTTGTAAGTTAACCCATTCTGACTTTCATGTCAGGAATTGTGACCATCTAGGTCCATCCACTGTCAGAGAACTGGAAATTATGTAGCAATGAGGCAAAATTCATTACTAATGGGATATAAGTGCAACTAGGTCTCTGTCTCCGCTAACCTTGCTGTTCAAACCATGGGTTAGAAATTGGACTTTATTGATAAAAATTGAAAACATAATTTTTTGTTTTGACATTTCACTGCACTCTCCCAATTACATTACCAATATAGTTCAGAGGCTGGGCAAATTCAGTCCCTGAAATTTTCTTTTCAATAAGTCAGAAGCTGTTATTTCAAATCTGAACTAGAAGAGGAGAACTTTTCTTTATGCTTGCACCTTTTCAAACTAACACAAGAATCCTGTCAGTTTTCATTTGATTTGGAGATGCTGGTGTTGGACTGAGGTTTACAAAGTTAAAAATCTCACAACACCAGGTTATAGTCCAACAGGTTTATTTGCAAGCACTAGCTTTCGGAGCGCTGCTCCTTCATCAGGTGGTTGTGGAGTATAAGGTCGTAGGAGACAGAATTTATAGCAAAAGTTTACAGTGTGATGTAACTGAAATTATATATTGAAAAAGACTTGGAACAATCAACAAAAGCTGATTTCTTTTCTTTACAGCATGCTGTCTTTAGTTTTTGAATTTGATTAAAAATTGAGGTGGGTTAATTCTGATGACTGGCCACACATGACAAAGATCAAATGCTTTGCTTTGCCCCAAAAGCATCCTTCCTCTCCCTATTCCAATTCAATTTTCAATGAATTAGTTTTTATAAAGTGATTCAGGTTGATCTTATCTCTGATGAATCACATTTTCCACATTTGTTGAGATATTCTTAATACAGTATTTGGTAATTGGGGAAATATGAGCAATTGAAATTGTCAAAAACACGATATGCTTTTGTTTATAAAAGAATAATAATCCTGTTAACTGTTGCGAGAAGTCAGTATTTTATGTTTAATTAAACTTCCTTCAGACTAAATATAAGCCTGAGCCCCACTTAACTAAAGACAATACAACAAGGTTAATTAATGTTTCTGCTAATGCTTTTTGAATCCTAATCTTTAACAGTAGTAGCCTTACTTGTTATGGAAATTGTAGAGATTAAATATAATTAATTACTTTAAAAAAGTGAAATAGTACGCCATTTAAGGAAATAGTTCTTATCTGTCCAATGCTGTTATCTCACTCATGTCAAATTGCCTCTCTCTGAATACTTTGTACATTTGAGAAGTGGATTCAAAATAGTAAAAATACTATTTGTTTCTAATAAATTAACTGGAGCAAGTTGAAAGAGTTTATAAAACTGAGATGAATCTAAATATTAAAATTCAATTTGCCTCTCATGTTGCTCCTTAAAATCCAATTAAAAATTCTGTTCATGATATTTTCAATGTTAATTGTATCCAATTTTAGTGATGCCTATCTTGTAAGAGTTTTATTGGGGATTTTCCATTAGAATTAGAATTAAAATTAGATTTTATTGTCACAGGTCGAGAGATACAAGAGTACATCGAAAAGGGTACAAGATTGCCATTCCTGACGCTATTTTAGCTACAAAGGTGCCTAAATACAAAATCTTAGGTACAAAGTAGAAAAAGAAAGAAATAAAGCCGTATGTTCAACATTACATTCCTTATAAAGTAGAAAAATAAAAAAAGCACCAAGTTTAACATCAAAGTGCTTTTATATTCTTCGCCAAGCTGGCCTTGCAATCCCCACAAAGGTTTGAGTCCTCCATGTTCAACATCACCGGAAATGCCAAAAGACCTCAAGTAGTCTGCTCTCGTCACTACCTTGTGCTGTCTGCTCTCGTCACTACCTTGTGCTGCCTGCTCTCGTCACTACCTTGTGCTGGCTGCTCTCGTCACTACCTTGTGCTGTTTGCTCTCGTCACTACCTTGTGCTGTCTGCTCTCGTCACTACCTTGTGCTGTCTGCTCTCGTCACTACCTTGTGCTGTCTGCTCTCGTCACTACCTTGTGCTGTCCGCTTTCGTCAATACATTGTGCTGGCTGCTCTCGTCACTACCTTGTGCTGTCTGCTCTCGTCACTACCTTGTGCTGCCTGCTCTTGTCATCACCTTGTGTTGTCCCTGCTCTCGTCATCACCTTCTGCTGCCTGCTCTCGTCACTACCTTGTGCTGCCTGCTCTCGTCACTACCTTGTGATGCCTGCTCTCGTCACTACCTTGTGCTGTCCCTGCTCTCGTCATCACCTTGTGCTGTCTGCTCTCGTCACTATCTTGTGATGCCTGCTCTCGTTACTACCTTGTGCTGTCCCTGCTCTCGTCATCACCTTGTGCTGTCTGCTCTCGTCACTACCTTGTGCTGTCTGCTCTCGTCACTACCTTGTGCTGCCTGCTCTCGTCACTACCTTGTGCTGCCTGCTCTCGTCACTACCTTGTGCTGCCTGCTCTCGTCAATACCTTGTGCTGCCCCAGCTCTTGTCACTACTTTGTGCTGTCTGCTCTTGTCACTACCTTGTGCTGTCTGCTCTCGTCACTATCTTGTGCTGCCTGGTCTCGTCACTACCTTGTGCTGCCCCTGCTCTCGTCACTACCTTGTGCTGTCTGCTCTTGTCACTACCTTGTGCTGTCTGCTCTCGTCACTACCTTGTGCTGCCTGCTCTTGTCTCTACCTTGTGCTGCCTGCTCTTGTCATCACCTTGTGCTGTCCCTGCTCTCGTCATCACCTTCTGCTGCCTGCTCTCGTCACTACCTTGTGCTGCCTGCTCTCGTCACTACCTTGTGCTGCCTGCTCTCGTCACTACCTTGTGCTGTCCCTGCTCTCGTCATCACCTTGTGCTGTCTGCTCTCGTCACTATCTTGTGATGCCTGCTCTCGTTACTACCTTGTGCAGTCCCTGCTCTCGTCATCACCTTGTGCTGTCTGCTCTCGTCACTACCTTGTGCTGTCTGCTCTCGTCACTACCTTGTGCTGTCTGCTCTCGTCACTACCTTGTGCTGCCAGCTCTCGTCACTACCTTGTGCTGCCTGCTCTCGTCACTACCTTGTGCTGCCCCAGCTCTCGTCACTACCTTGTGCTGTCTGCTCTCGTCACTACCTTGTGCTGCCTGCTCTTGTCACTACCTTGTGCTGTCTGCTCTCGTCACTACCTTGTGCTGTCTGCTCTCGTCACTACCTTGTGCTGCCTGCTCTCGTCACTACCTTGTGCTGTCTGCTCTCGTCACTACCTTGTGATGTCTGCTCTTGTCACTACCTTGTGCTACCCCAGCTCTTGTCACTACCTTGTGCTGTCTGCTCTCGTCACTACCTTGTGCTGCCTGCTCTCGTCACTACCTTGTGCTGCCTGCTCTCGTCACTACCTTGTGCTGCCTGCTCTCGTCAATACCTTGTGCTGCCCCAGCTCTTGTCACTACTTTGTGCTGTCTGCTCTTGTCACTACCTTGTGCTGTCTGCTCTCGTCACTATCTTGTGCTGCCTGGTCTCGTCACTACCTTGTGCTGCCCCTGCTCTCGTCACTACCTTGTGCTGTCTGCTCTTGTCACTACCTTGTGCTGTCTGCTCTCGTCACTACCTTGTGCTGCCTGCTCTTGTCTCTACCTTGTGCTGCCTGCTCTTGTCATCACCTTGTGCTGTCCCTGCTCTCGTCATCACCTTCTGCTGCCTGCTCTCGTCACTACCTTGTGCTGCCTGCTCTCGTCACTACCTTGTGCTGCCTGCTCTCGTCACTACCTTGTGCTGTCCCTGCTCTCGTCATCACCTTGTGCTGTCTGCTCTCGTCACTATCTTGTGATGCCTGCTCTCGTTACTACCTTGTGCTGTCCCTGCTCTCGTCATCACCTTGTGCTGTCTGCTCTCGTCACTACCTTGTGCTGTCTGCTCTCGTCACTACCTTGTGCTGTCTGCTCTCGTCACTACCTTGTGCTGTCTGCTCTCGTCACTACCTTGTGCTGCCAGCTCTCGTCACTACCTTGTGCTGCCTGCTCTCGTCACTACCTTGTGCTGCCCCAGCTCTCGTCACTACCTTGTGCTGTCTGCTCTCGTCACTACCTTGTGCTGCCTGCTCTTGTCACTACCTTGTGCTGTCTGCTCTCGTCACTACCTTGTGCTGTCTGCTCTCGTCACTACCTTGTGCTGCCTGCTCTCGTCACTACCTTGTGCTGTCTGCTCTCATCACTACCTTGTGCTGCCTGCTCTCGTCACTACTTTGTGCTGTTTGCTTCATCATCACTTGTGCTGCCTGCTGTCATCACTACCTTGTGCTGTCTGCTCTCGTCACTACCTTGTGCTGCCTGCTCTCGTCATCACCTTGTGCTGCCTGCTGTCATCACTACCTTGTGCTGTCTGCTCTCGTCACTACCTTGTGCTGCCTGCTCTCGTCATCAACTTATGCTGCCTGCTCTCATCATCACCTTGTGCTGCCTGCTCACGTCACTACCTTGTGCTGTCTGCTCTCGTTACTACATTGTGTTGTTTGCTCTCGTCATCACCTTGTGCTGCCTGATCTCATCACTACCTTGTGCTGCCTGCTCTCGTCACTACCTTGTGCTGCCTGCTCTCGTCACTACCTTGTGCTGCCCCTGCTCTCGTCACTACCTTGTGCTGTTTGCTCTCTCCATCGCCTTGTGTTGCCTGCTATCGTCACTACCTTGTGCTGTCTGCTCTCGTAACTACCTTGTGCTGTCTGCTCTCGTAACTACCTTGTGCTGTTTGCTCTCGTCACTACCTTGTGCTGCCTGCTCTCGTCACTACCTTGTGCTGTCTGCTCTCGTCACTACCTTGTGCTGTCTGCTCTCGTAACTACCTTGTGCTGTTTGCTCTCGTCACTACCTTGTGCTGCCTGCTCTCGTCACTACCTTGTGCTGCCTGCTCTCGTCACTACCTTGTGCTGCCCCTGCTCTCGTCACTACCTTGTGCTGTCTGCTCTCGTCACTACCTTGTGCTGTCTGCTCTTGTCACTACCTTGTGCTGCCTGGTCATGTCACTACCTTGTGCTGTTTGCTCTCGTCATCACCTTGTGCTGTCTGCTTTCGTCATTACCTTGTGCTGTTTGCTCTCGTCACTACTTTGCGCTGCCCCAGCTCTTGTCACTACCTTGTGCTGTCTGCTTTCGTCACTACCTTGTGCTGCCTGCTCTCGTCACTATCTTGTGCTGTCTGCTCTCGTCACTACCTTGTGCTGTCTGCTCTCGTCACTACCTTGTGCAGCCCCTGCTCTCGTCGCTACTATGTGCTGCCTGCTCTCGTCATCACCTTGTGCTGCCTGCTCTCGTCACTACCTTGTGCTGCCTGCTCTCGTCATCACCTTGTGCTGCCTGCTGTCGTCACTACCTTGTGCTGCCTGCTCTCGTCATCACCTTGTGCTGCCTGCTCTCGTCACTACCTTGTGATGCCTGCTCTCATCATCACCTTGTGCTGCCTGCTCTTGTCACTACCCTGTGCTGTCTCCTCTCCTCACTACCTTGTGCTCTTTGCTCTCGTCACTACCTTGTGCTGCCTGCTCTCGTCATCACCTTGTGCTGTCTGCTCTTGTCACTATCTTGTGATGCCTGCTCTCGTCATCACCTTGTGCTGCCCCTGCTCTCGTCATCACCTTGTGCTGTCTACTCTCGTCATCACCTTGTGCTGTCTGCTCTCGTCACTACCTTGTGCTGCCCCTGCTCTCGTCACTACCTTGTGCTGCCTGCTCTCGTCACTACCTTGTGCTGCCCCTGATCTCGTCACTACCTTGTGCTGCCTGCTCTCGTCATCACCTTGTGCTGTCTGCTCTCGTCATCACCTTGTGCTGTCTGCTCTCGTCACTACCTTGTGCTGCCCCTGCTCTCGTCACTACCTTGTGCTGCCTGCTCTCGTCACTACCTTGTGCTGCCCCTGCTCTCGTCATCACCTTGTGCTGTCTGCTCTCGTCATCACCTTGTGCTGTCTGCTCTCGTCACTACCTTGTGCTGCCCCTACTCTCGTCACTACCTTGTGCTGCCTGCTCTCGTCACTACCTTGTGCTGCCTGCTCTCGTCACTACCTTGTGCTGCCCCTGCTCTCGTCATCACCTTGTGCTGTCTGCTCTCGTCATCACCTTGTGCTGTCTGCTCTCGTCACTACCTTGTGCTGCCCCTGCTCTTGTCACTACCTTGTGCTGCCCCTGCTCTTGTCACTACCTTGTGCTGCCCCTGCTCTCGTCACTACCTTGTGCTGTCTGCTTTCGTCACTACCTTGTGCTGTTTGCTCTCGTCACTACCTTGTGCTGTCTGCTCTCATCATTACCTTGTGCTGTCTGCTCTCGTCACTACCTTGTGCTGTCTGCTCTCGTCACTACCTTGTGCTGTTTGCTCTCATCACTACTTTGCGCTGCCCCTGCTCTCGTCACTACCTTGTGCTGCCCCTGCTCTCGTCACTACCTTGTGCTGCCTGCTCTCGTCATCACCTTGTGCTGTCTGCTCTCGTCATCACCTTGTGCTGTCTGCTCTCGTCACTACCTTGTGCTGCCCCTGCTCTCGTCACTACCTTGTGCTGCCTGCTCTCGTCACTACCTTGTGCTGCCCCTGCTCTCGTCATCACCTTGTGCTGTCTGCTCTCGTCATCACCTTGTGCTGTCTGCTCTCGTCACTACCTTGTGCTGCCCCTACTCTCGTCACTACCTTGTGCTGCCTGCTCTCGTCACTACCTTGTGCTGCCTGCTCTCGTCACTACCTTGTGCTGCCCCTGCTCTCGTCATCACCTTGTGCTGTCTGCTCTCGTCATCACCTTGTGCTGTCTGCTCTCGTCACTACCTTGTGCTGCCCCTGCTCTTGTCACTACCTTGTGCTGCCCCTGCTCTTGTCACTACCTTGTGCTGTCTGCTTTCGTCACTACCTTGTGCTGTTTGCTCTCGTCACTACCTTGTGCTGTCTGCTCTCATCATTACCTTGTGCTGTCTGCTCTCGTCACTACCTTGTGCTGTCTGCTCTCGTCACTACCTTGTGCTGTTTGCTCTCATCACTACTTTGCGCTGCCCCTGCTCTTGTCACTACCTTGTGCTGTCTGCTCTCGTCACTACCCTGTGCTGTCTGCTCTCGTCACTACCTTGTGCTGTTTGCTCTCATCATCACTTGTGCTGCCTGCTCTCGTCACTACCTTGTGCTGTCTGCTCTCGTCACTACCTTGTGCTGTTTGCTCTCGTCATCACCTTGTGCTGTCGGCTATCATCACTACCTTGTGCTGTCTGCTCTCGTCATCACCTTGTGCTGTCGGCTATCAACACTACCTTGTGCTGCCTGCTCTCGTCACTACCTTGTGCTGCACCTGCTCTTGTCACTACCTTGTGCTGCCTGCTCTCGTCACTACTATGTGCTGCCTGCTCTTGTCACTACTATGTGCTGCCTGCTCTCGTCATCACCTTGTGCTGCCTGCTCTCGTCACTACCTTGTGCTGCCTGCTCTCGTCACTACTATGTGCTGCCTGCTCTTGTCACTACCTTGTGCTGTCTGCTCTCGTCACTACCTTGTGCTGCCTGCTCTCGTCACTACCTTGTGCTGCCCCTGCTCTTGTCACTACCTTGTGCTGTCTGCTTTCGTCACTACCTTGTGCTGTTTGCTCTCGTCACTACCTTGTGCTGTCTACTCTCGTCACTACCTTGTGCTGCCTGCTCTCGTCACTACCTTGTGCTGTCTGCTCTCGTCACTATCTTGTGCTGTCTGCTCTCGTCACTACCTTGTGCTGCCTGCTCTCGTCACTACCTTGTGCTGCCTGCTCTCGTCACTACCTTGTGCTGTCTGCTCTTGTCATCACCTTGTGCTGCCTGCTCTTGTCATCACCTTGTGCTGTCCCTGCTCTCGTCATCACCTTGTGCTGCTTGCTCTCGTCACTACCTTGTGCTGCCTGCTCTTGTCATCACCTTGTGCTGTCCCTGCTCTCGTCATCACCTTGTGCTGCCTGCTCTCGTTACTACCTTGTGCTGTCCCTGCTCTCGTAACTACCTTGTGCTGCTTGCTCTCGTCACTACCTTGTGCTGCCTGCTCTTGTCATCACCTTGTGCTGCTCCTGCTCTCGTCATCACCTTGTGCTGCCTGCTCTCGTCACTACCTTGTGCTGTCTGCTCTCGTTACTACCTTGTGCTGCCTGCTCTCGTCATCACCTTGTGCTGCCTGCTCTCGTCATCACCTTGTGCTGCCTGCTCTTGTCATCACCTTGTGCTGTCCCTGCTCTCGTCATCACCTTGTGCTGCTTGCTCTCGTCACTACCTTGTGCTGCCTGCTCTTGTCATCACCTTGTGCTGTCCCTGTTCTCGTCCTCACCTTGTGCTGCCTGCTCTCGTTACTACCTTGTGCTGTCCCTGCTCTCGTAACTACCTTGTGCTGCTTGCTCTCGTCACTACCTTGTGCTGCCTGCTCTTGTCATCACCTTGTGCTGCTCCTGCTCTCGTCATCACCTTGTGCTGCCTGCTCTCGTCACTACCTTGTGCTGTCTACTCTCGTCACTACCTTGTGCTGCCTGCTCTCGTCACTACCTTGTGCTGTCTGCTCTCGTCACTACCTTGTGCTGTCTGCTCTCGTCACTACCTTGTGCTGCCTGCTCTCGTCACTACCTTGTGCTGCCTGCTCTCGTAACTACCTTGTGCTGCTTGCTCTCGTCACTACCTTGTGCTGCCTGCTCTTGTCATCACCTTGTGCTGTCCCTGCTCTCGTCCTCACCTTGTGCTGCCTGCTCTCGTTACTACCTTGTGCTGTCCCTGCTCTCGTAACTACCTTGTGCTGTCCCTGCTCTCGTCACTACCTTGTGCTGCCTGCTCTCGTCACTATCTTGTGCTGCTCCTGGTCTCGTCATCACCTTGTGCTGCCTGGTCTCGTCACTACCTTGTGCTGCCTGCTCTCGTCACTACCTTGTGCTGCCTGCTCTCGTTAATACCTTGTGCTGTCTGCTCTCGTCACTACCTTGTGCTGCCTGCTCTTGTCATCACCTTGTGCTGCCTGCTCTCATCACTACCTTGTGCTGCCTGCTCTCGTCACTACCTTGTGCTGCCTGCTCTCGTCACTACCTTGTGCTGCCTGCTCTCGTCAATACCTTGTGCTGCCTGCTCTCGTCATCACCTTGTGCTGTCCCTGCTCTCGTCACTACCTTGTCCTGCCTGCTCTCGTCACTACCTTGTGCTGTCCCTGCTCTCGTAACTACCTTGTGCTGTCTGCTCTCGTCGCTACCTTGTGCTGCCTGCTCTAGTTACTACCTTGTGCTGTCCCTGCTCTCGTAACTACCTTGTGCTGTCTGCTCTCGTCACTACCTTGTGCTGCCTGCTCTCGTCATCACCTTGTGCTGTCCCTGCTCTCGTCACTACCTTGTCCTGCCTGCTCTCGTCACTACCTTGTGCTGTCCCTGCTCTCGTAACTACCTTGTGCTGTCTGCTCTCGTCACTACCTTGTGCTGCCTGCTCTAGTTACTACCTTGTGCTGTCCCTGCTCTCGTAACTACCTTGTGCTTTCTGCTCTCGTCACTACCTTGTGCTGCCTGCTCTAGTTACTACCTTGTGCTGTCCCTGCTCTCGTAACTACCTTGTGCTGTCTGCTCTCGTCACTACCTTGTGCTGCCTGCTCTAGTTACTACCTTGTGCTGTCCCTGCTCTCGTAACTACCTTGTGCTGTCCCTGCTCTCGTAACTACCTTGTGCTGCTTGCTCTCGTCACTACCTTGTGCTGCCTGCTCTTGTCATCACCTTGTGCTGCTCCTGCTCTCGTCATCACCTTGTGCTGCCTGCTCTCGTTACTACCTTGTGCTGTCTGCTCTCGTTACTACCTTGTGCTGCCTGCTCTCGTCATCACCTTGTGCTGCCTGCTCTCATCATCACCTTATGCTGTCTACTCTCGTCACTACCTTGTGCTGCCTGCTCTCGTCACTACCTTGTACTGTCTGCTCTCGTCACTACCTTGTGCTGTCTGCTCTCGTCACTACCTTGTGCTGCCTGCTCTCGTCACTACCTTGTGCTGCCTGCTCTCATAAATACCTTGTGCTGCTTGCTCTCGTCACTACCTTGTGCTGCCTGCTCTTGTCATCACCTTGTGCTGTCCCTGCTCTCGTCATCACCTTGTGCTGCCTGCTCTCGTTACTACCTTGTGCTGTCCCTGCTCTCGTAACTACCTTGTGCTGTCCCTGCTCTCGTCACTACCTTGTGCTGCCTGCTCTCGTCACTATCTTGTGCTGCTCCTGCTCTCGTCATCCCCTTGTGCTGCCTGGTCTCGTCACTACCTTGTGCTGCCTGCTCTCGTCACTACCTTGTGCTGCCTGCTCTCGTTAATACCTTGTGCTGTCTGCTCTCGTCACTACCTTGTGCTGCCTGCTCTTGTCATCACCTTGTGCTGCCTGCTCTCATCACTACCTTGTGCTGCCTGCTCTCGTCACTACCTTGTGCTGCCTGCTCTCGTCACTACCTTGTGCTGCCTGCTCTCGTCAATACCTTGTGCTGTCTGCTCTCGTCACTACCTTGTGCTGCCTGCTCTCGTCATCACCTTGTGCTGTCCCTGCTCTCGTAACTACCTTGTGCTGTCTGCTCCTGTCACTACCTTGTGCTGCCTGCTCTAGTTACTACCTTGTGCTGTCCCTGCTCTCGTAACTACCTTGTCCTGCCTGCTCTCGTCACTACCTTGTCCTGCCTGCTCTCGTCACTACCTTGTGCTGTCCCTGCTCTCGTAACTACCTTGTGCTGTCTGCTCCTGTCACTACCTTGTGCTGCCTGCTCTAGTTACTACCTTGTGCTGTCCCTGCTCTCGTAACTACCTTGTCCTGCCTGCTCTCGTCACTACCTTGTGCTGTCCCTGCTCTCGTCACTACCTTATGCTGTCTACTCTCGTCACTACCTTGTCCTGCCTGCTCTCGTCACTACCTTGTGCTGCCTGCTCTAGTTACTACCTTGTGCTGTCCCTGCTCTCGTAACTACCTTGTGCTGTCTGCTCTCGTCACTACCTTGTGCTGCCTGCTCTAGTTACTACCTTGTGCTGTCCCTGCTCTCGTAACTACCTTGTGCTGTCTGCTCTCGTCACTACCTTGTGCTGCTCCTGCTCTCGTCACTACCTTGTGCTGCCTGCTCTAGTTACTACCTTGTGCTGTCCCTGCTCTCGTAACTACCTTGTGCTGTCCCTGCTCTCGTCACTACCTTGTGCTCCATGCTCTTGTCACTACCTTGTGCTGCCTGGTCTCGTCACTACCTTGTGCTGCTCCTGCTCTTGGCACCACCTCAGGCTGCCTGCTCTCGTTGTCCACTTCATGCTCCCTGCTCTCATCCCCCCCCTGCCCCCCCCCATGCTGCCTGCTCACATAACCCCCCCTTGTTCAGTCTGCTCTTATCACCCACCTCGTGCCGTCTGCTCTTGTCACTACCTCGGGTCTGCCTGACCCCATTGCCACCTCAGGCTGCCTGCTCTCGCTACTGCCACAGATGCTAGCTTTCGTGCCACCACTGTGGCTCGATCTCCTTCGTGATGTACAAACTCTCTCTCCACAGAAAGGTAAGTAGATTAAAGTAAGAAGAAAAGAGCAGTGACAGAAGAAAAGAAAATTCAAAGCAGACAGAGCAGGGAGCTCTGGGCAGGAGCCAGCAAGCTGCAACTCCGCTGTCATCTTGGGTTAGTTGGAAGACTAGCCGCTGATGAACTATGATGCTCGTGTATTTTACTGAATGTATTTGCAGAGTCCTTTTTTACTTGGTACTCTGTATACCAAATTGCTCAAAATCACTGCCATGTTTGATTTTTTTTCTCTGGAAGATAGGTATACAGGCCATAGATTTTAATTTAACATTATGTTTACTTACTTAAACCTGTACAAAGGTCATGCTCAACCTTTGATATGCTATTGTTTTACAAAATATATTCTTGGTTGATTTCTCCCTGGCCTTAAGATAACCTTTCCTGTCCTGCTTTTACATTTTAATTCATTTCGATGAAGGGCCATTTTGATCTGAAATGTTAACTTTGCTTTCCACAGATCCTGCTTGACTTAGTGAGTATTTTTTTTTTGTTTTCAATTTATGTGTCTTGTTTCAATATTTTTATTTAATCTTGGCCATTTCGAGTCTCCTCCTTTCCCTACTGGTCAGCGAACCTATGGTCTCTTTCTGATCACTGGTGTTAACCCTTGCAAATCAATTTATATTTTGTATGGCTATTTTCAATTCCACCCTGAAGTTGTGCACATATTTGTGGGCCAGTTGTTGAGTCTTAGCAGTGGTGTTAAATTGCCCATAGTCTCCAGTGATGTGTAAGTTAGCCATGGGAAATGCTAAGTTACAGGGATAGGGAGTGAGTCTGGGCGGGATGCTGTTTGGAGAGTTGGTGTGAACTTGTTGGGCCGAATGGTCTGTTTCTACACTGTAGTGATTCTATGGATTCTATCAATGTCACTGCTTGTGACTGATTGGGAATCAACCTTTATTTCAGTTTTGGGCCAGCTAGACTCTTTGATGCCATGGAAACTGCTAATGAAAAGAAAAGAAATTGTTTTATTGTGTAATTTCTATTTAAAGGTAGTCGATGTGAAGCATAATTTATGAATTGGGTCAGAATATTGACAAAACGGGGTAGTAATAATATAATTAATCACTGGGCCCGAGAGTTGAGTAATTTGCTAATATAGCGGCAAGTTGCATTCATTACTGGGCCAGAGGTGAACTAATTCAAGAGTAAAATATAATATAATCCATTACGAGGCCAAAGAGGTAAATCAATTATTAATGTAATGCACATTTCAGGCTGAAGACAATGATGCATTTAAAAGACATTTCAATAAATTCATGAATAAGAAAGATTTGGAGGAATGGCCCAAATGCAGGCAGGTGGGATGAGTTTAGCTTGGGAACATGGTCAGCGCAGACTGGTAGACTGAAGGGTCTGTTTCCATGCTGTATGTCTCTATGACACTCTGATTCTATGTAGTTATCAGACAATACTTTGCTGGCACGACTGCAAAAGTAATAGGTAAGCATTATGATTGGGGCACAGAGACTCAAATGATGCAAAGTAATGATGTTGAGTGATGAGGTTATAATTAAAGCAAGCAAAGCTCTGAGTTCATTTCCAAAGAAACAGTAAAACTACATTTCACTTGTGTTCAACCTTAATTAAATCATCATTCATACAATACAAATGATGTAAAGGCACCGGAGAAAGTGTGGGACAATAACACACGTGAGGATAAACTTATCGGAAAGACTGAAGAGGTTGAATCTCATTTCTCTTAAAAATATAAAATTGAAACTTGGGGATTTTTAAAATTGTGTGTCGGTTCAGTAGCAGATGCAAAGCGAAGATGGTCTCATTCATCGTGAGACCAGAAGGGGTCTTTTGTATGTCAGGTCAGCAATAAGCCCAATGGGGAATTCATGGGAAATGTCATTACCTTGAAAATAGTGAGAAGGTGGAACTTGCTATTGGTTGAAGGGAATACATTTAAGGATAATTTACTGAGCACAGGAAGGAGATAGAAGGATATGATGATGAGGTTAGATGAAGATGGTTGGGAGACTGCTCATGTGAAGCAGAAACACTGACAGAAAAACAGTTGGTTCGAGACAAAAAAAACTGCAGGTGCTGGAATCCAAAGTAGACAGGCAGGAGACTGGAAGAACACAGCAAGCCAGGCAGCATCAGGAGTTGGATAAGTCGACGTTTCAGGTATTATCCTTCTTCACCCTCCACCTATCCCCACTTCACCACCCTGCCCCTGCCACCCCCCTTTATTTGCAGCTCCCCCTATACTCACCCCAAGTCCTGAAGAAACTTACACCCGAAACGTTGACTTCTCCACCTCCTGATGCTGCCTGGCTTGCTTTGTTCTTCCAGCCTCCTGCTTGTCTATTACAAAGACAGTTGGGTCAAAGAACTTGGATCAGTGGTGGAGGTTTTGTGGAATTCAATTTCCTTATTTCTTTACCAATCCATCCTTCATTGCTACCTGCCTGAACCTCATACTGTCTATCTGCCTTGCTACAATTTTACTGTCAGTCAGTCAGGTGGAGAAGAAACATTTCCCATCTCTGCAAACCAACCCAGGAAAAGCTGATCTCGGATAGCCGATTTTTGCTCTGAGATGGTGGAGTTCTCTGTAATGGCGGCCAGGTGACCCAGAATGACAGCAGAGGTTGTAGATGTGATCTGGGTGCAGGTCAGATATGGAGTAAACCACCTTCCACCTTGGCCAATCACACCCTTCCCTAAATGTAGTGCCTGCAGTGGGCATTGTGACCAGTGACACCGGTGGTGCTGCAGAGCTGTCAGCTCTCAAGGCTAAAGTCTTCACAACACTCAGAGCGTCACTGATTGGGAGGTCCAACAATGTCTCCGTAAGTGTCTGATTACCTGATAATCACGTTGGGTGTCCTGGAGAGAAACAACATGGTGTTTCCCCCAGTCCTCCAACAAATGGATGAGATCCCCCACTCCATACACAGTCATGTTCATTAAATTCTGCCCAATGTCTGATTGCCTTCTGCGGTGACATTGATAAACTCAGCCAAACTTCAAAATTTGGAATGATGCACCTTTAAAACTTCAAAAAGTGAATACTTAGCCTTTGAAGACCTAGATTCTGGAAGCTAGGTAATTAGTTGTGTAGTTCCACATCTTTGTATTAATATTTCGTTAAATTTAGTCTCATGCACAATTTGTATGAGACTAATGATTTAATTTGTCAATTATACACCCTGCTTGAATAAAGCGGGAATATGTAAGCACTATTGGTAATGCAACAGTTTAAGAACAGGCAAAATTAATTCATGTATAACATTGTTGGAACTGTTTTCATTACATGAAAGTATTGTTGAAGTGCATATCTAACAGGATCTGCTGATAAATATTACCACAAAAAGCAATAACGTTCCCTCAAGTGTATTGTCAAAATATTTGTGGTTGCCATTTTGAACTGAGAAAGCAGTCTTGAAATCATGTTTTGATAATCTTATGGTTTTTTTTTAGAAAAACAAAAATAGTTCAGTGTAGCATTTTGTTTATTTGAAATGTCATTTCATTTTCTAGCAGGAATACAATTTATTGAAAGTTTGCACTTGAGTTAATGGAACCTAACAAAGATGCAATTGTCAACTTTATGGCAATTCAAAGAAGTAATGGATCTGAGTTTTCAAAATTTTGCCTTGTTTCTGTTTCTCAGAATGTATTGTTCATGACTATTCTCCAGAAGAATTGGGAAGTCATGCTGTGACTAAACAGGACATTGGTTAGGCCACTACTGGAATACTGCATGCAATTCTGGTCTACCTGCTATTGGAAGGATGCTTTCAAACTTGAAAGGTGTCAGAAAAGACTTATAAGAATGTTGCCAGGGTTGAAGGCTTTGATCTATATGGAGAGGCTAAATAAACTGGGGCTATTTTCTCTGGAGCATCGGAGGCTGAGGGGTAACCTTATAGAAGTTTATAAAATCATGAGGGGCGTGGTAAGGGGAAATAGCCTTTTCCCCAGGATTAAAAGAATCCAAAGCTCAAGGGCATAGGGGAAAGATTTAAAATGGACCTAAGGGGCAACATGTTCATCCAGAGGGTGGTACGTGTAGGGAATGAGCTGCCTGAGAAACTGGTGGTGGTAACCAACTTCTTTTATTTAAGTTATATATGTTTGAGGAAGTGCTCAAAAACAACATGCCTAATAAACAAATATTTGAATGATGTGACTTTCTACATATTCGCAGTTGCAACACAGAAGAGAAAATGTCAGTTTTTATGAGATAGATGTCTTGAAGCTTATTTACAATTCAAACTATTTACACAGGTCTAATATCAAAGGTTTACTCACAGTCTGGGTTTTATGCTTCCAGATGTTACTGTACATATTCCTGACTAACTACATCAACTCCATTGCACAGTGAGTGTGACTGAAAGCAAAAGGCAGCTGCCTTTTTTATATGAGAACTGCAACACATGTTATGATACCATGTATTTGTCAAAAAGTGTACAGGCCTGCCATAATACAATACTTGGTGTAAGAAGAACAATTTCTGGAAATACTGTCTCATGATTTATACCAGTCAAGATAAAAATTTTGATTATTAGAATGTTTAATTTCACTTAAGTTTTGATAATGAAATGCATTCTTTTGACAGACTTGAAAAAGAAAAATATCGATATCAATTTAATCTATATTTAAAGTTTATTTTTACGACATTAAGGGTAAAAACTCATATCTTAAACAGAGCATTTTCTGCTCATATAGTATCATATATAATAGTCACGTTTTTTTTCCCTAAGAAATGGACAAATCATTTTATTCATATAGCTGTCATGCGTGAGTGAGATAAATGTGTCTATAATTTACCTGCAATTGGAAAGGCAAGTACACTTGAACCATTTTCCAGTTTGGAGAATGTGCAATTATTGTTTTCGTAGCCTAGCTTCAAAAGATGGCAATTTATGAGAATCACCTTTTTTTCAGAATGGCTCACTTGTCAGCTGCCACTGGATAGGAAAAGGGCATTTTGATGTATTCTCTTTTCAGAGATATAAGAATTACATGGATGAATAGCTCATGTATAGAAATGAAATGGAATATGAAGTTGATTAAACTTTCTTTCTTTTTGCTTCAGTATATGTACGTCAATGGAGATTTCCCTGTTTATAAAGTGCCTGGTCTGGTCACAAACTTCACAAGTAATTTAGCTGTAGAGTGCTTTGGGATGTTCTGATGTTGCAAAAGGCACCCTCTTAAGGCAATTGCTTAAGCTGGAATTTTGACCTAAAGACTGGCTATCCAAATAAGGGAAAGGGGATATTAAAAATCTTGTTAGGGCTTTGATCAGTGAAGGCTACAAAAGAATGCTTGAAATGATTGTACACTTGACATTCAGGATGTTCAATCTTTTCCCAATCAATTGTTTACTCTCTCCTTCCATTTTGTAGATTTGCTGGTGTTGGACTGAAGTTGTCAAGTTCGCAAGTCATACAACACCAGGTTATATTCCTATAGATTTATTTGAGATCACATGCTTTAAAAACATTGCCCCTTGGTCAGGGTGAAGTGAGAGAGAAGCACACAGATGCATAATTTACAGGCAGAATTATCAATGGGCAGAAAAATCAATGTGCAGAGAGATCACCATAATTATTTTGTACAGTTTTGGATTACTTGTTACTTTAGTTAGACCCTTGGTATGTGAATCTTATATCTATCATGTTATTCTAGTCACTTGGTTTGTAATTATCTCTCTGCCTTATTTAGTAGGATTGTTGGTCATCCCTTCATTTGTTAGTTAGATGGCGACATTTTACTCACACTATCTGACACTCTTGATCACCTGCAGAGACCTATTATTCAGGCTGTTATCACTCAGCTCATACCATTTTGTATGATCTTTTGATCTCTCTGCTCATTGACTCTCTATTTGTCAATTTTGTGCCTGGTGTGCTTCTCTGTCACTTTATCTGAAAAGAAGGCAACACTCCGAGAGCCTGTGATCTCAAATAAACCTGTTAGACTATAATCTGGTGTCATCTGACTTCTGAACTTCCATTTTGTTAATGGTGCCATGGGATTATATATTTAGCAAAGTGATAGCTGGCATAGGACATTGTACACATAATCCAGAGGGTGAGATTAATATTCCATGGACATGTGTTCAAATACCCACCATGGCAATTGGTGGAATTTAAATTCATTATTAACATGTGAAAGTAAAGGCTATTCTCTAATGGTGCACTAATGTTCTTTAGGAAAGGAAATATACCATCCTTAACTGGATTGGCTTGCATGTGACTCCAGAGCCACAGAAATATGGTTGACTTTTAGCTCCCTCCTTAAATGGCTAGCAAGTCAATCACGTGAAGGAATGGACAGCAATTCTCTCTTGTCTACCATTTAAGCAATTCAGTTACTTCAGAAGTGCAAAGGTTAGTCTAATTACAAATACAACTTGTTTAATTGCTTTCTGTTGAAATTATTTAAATAATTGATTACGAACTTGACATAGGAATTAAGTGTGTACAAAATAATTACAGAGCAATAGGAATTCATTTAAAACCATAGTATAGTGATAAGAAGGTTTATAATATTACTATTTGGGAACTTGGGTTCTCGAGCTAAGTGGATTTTTGGTTTTTCAGTTCTGTAAAAGTGACTTTCTTTAAGTGTCAGAAACTTGTTTTTGAGCAATGGATCGGAACAACTTTTCCAATAATGCGATTTTAAATTCAACAAAGAGACAATCTACCTGGTCATATAATTAGTGCAGTGTTCATTAAGTGAAGCTTTTAGAATGTAAAGAGAGCATTTAAAGAGGGAACAATAGTGCATCAAATTCAAATAGAAAAATCCACACTGACAGAAGATCAGCTTACTACTGACAGTCTCCAAGCAATCAGAGTTGGAAAGAAATGTTAAACAGTTTAGCAGTTCAAATGAACAAGGCTAGGAAAAGCCCTGAAATTGTGGGGTTTTTTTTAAAGAATTTAGTCAGTTGACTTATCTCTGTGATTCTTGGGTAAATACAGCAATGAAGAGAATTGTATCTGGTGAATGTGCAGGAATTCACTGAAAGGAACCATATGTGAACCATCCATTCAGTCAGAAATTAAAGATTGACGATAGAAGTGATTCTTCACTGGGAGTAAGTTGACTGTAAAGGATATTACCGGCAAAATTTTTCTTTTCATTTTGCTTCTTCTAAGAAGATCTTCCAAATTGTTTAATATTTATGTAGTTTTGTTTCTTTTCTGTGATAAATCTTTCTTCTTTTGTTAAAAGTTTGTTGGTAGCCTCATGTGAGCATGTTCTGCAAATGATCCTCTCAGCAAATCATAGAATCTCTACAGTGTAGTAACAGGTCATTAGGCCCAACAAGTCCACACCAACCCATCGAAGGGTGTCCCACACAGACCCATTCCCCAACAACTTTTACATTTCCCTGGGTGGCAGAGACCCGGATTCAATTCCCGCCTCAGGCAACTCTCTGTGTGGAGTTTGCGCATTCTCTCCGTGTCTGCGTGGGTTTCCTCTGGGTGCTCCAGTTTCCTCCCACAGTCCAAAAATGTGCACGTTAGGTGAATTGGCCAAGCTGAATTGCCCGTCAATGTCGGGAAATGGGTCTGGGTGGGTTACTCTTCGGAGGGTCGGTGTGGACTTGTTGGGCTGAAGGGCCTGTTTCTGCACTGTCAGTAATTTGAATCTAATCTAATCTAATGCACCTAACCTACATATCCCTCAACACTATGGGCAATTCAGCATAGCCAATTCGCCTAACCTGCAAACTTCAGCACTGTAAGAGGAAACCTACACAGACACAGGGAGAATGTGCAAACTCTACACAGTCACCCAAGGCTTGAATCAAACCCAGGTCCTTGGTGCTGTGAAGCAGCAGTGCTAACCATTGAGCTATTGTACTGCACCAAAGCACAAATAAAACTTATGTTCTACCAGCCAGGTTTCCTTCTGAAATCAGATTTGTCCAGTATTACCATCAACTGAGAGCATAACAATAGACATTAATTTCATTTCGTTGTAAGGTTGGCAGCTGTAGATTTGGATGGAAAAGACTTAACTAGTATTGGAGAAAACAAGGAAAATAACACATCTCTCTTTGAAATGTGTTATAGTTTGGATTCCGTTTTGCTTCACTACATGTTTTAAAATAATAATATGATTATGGGACATGAGCAACACTAGCAAAATCAATATTTCTTACCCATTGTTAGGGCAGCACGGTGGCTCAGTGGTTAGCACTGTTGCCTCACAGCACCAGGATCTCAGGTTTGATTCCAGCCTTGAGCAGCTGTCTGTGTGGAGTTTGCATTTTCGCCCTGTGTCTGTGTGGGTTTCCTCCGAGTGCTCCGGTTTCCTCCCACAGTCCAAAGATGTGCAGGTCAGGTGAATTGGCTATGCTAAATTGCCTATAGGGAATAGGTGCATTAGTCAGAGAGAAGTGGGTCTGGGTGGGTTACTCTTCGGTGGGTCGGTGTGGACTGGTTGGACCGAAGGGCCTGTTTCCACACTGTGGGGAATCTAATCTAATCTAAAAAAAATGTTCCTCAGAAGATGGTGGTGAGAGACTTTGCTGAACTGTTGCAGTAATTATGATGTAGGCATAACCATAACTGTTAAGGAAGGCGTTAAAATTACCTCAGTCACACACATTGCTGAAACTGTATCTAACATACCTTGCACATTCTGCTTTCCAATCCATAACCTGTTGTCTTGCTAACTACAGAATGTGTTGCAAGTGTCTGTTAACAGTTCATAGGTGATGGTGTAAATTACTCTCATTAGCCCTTACAAATGGAGCTTTCTGTATATTGTGAGTAGTAACTTGTACAGTTAATTGGTCGTTCTTACTTGCATGTTATCTCTCTGTATTGCTGTTTCAGTGTCTTGTACCTGATAATGAGATGTTGACGTTAGGTGTCTTTTCAGCCAGAATATTTAGAAATGAATGTGATGGTCATTCCCTCCCCCAGCCCATGAACAGCTTAGATTCAAGCCATCAGGAATTTATTAAGCTTGATCACTATACTTGAAATGTTAACTCTACTTTCTCCCCACAGATGCTGCCAGACCCACTGAGTGTCTCCAGTAATTTCTGGTTTTGTTTCAGATTTCCAGTTGTGTTATTAAGCCAGATGTTATTTCAAAATGCATCTTAGTTGCAAAGTGAAAATAATTTTTCCACCCTGCTCAACATTTTTCCTCACCTTGTCCGAAGAGTCTTTTCAAAACCTCGCAAAAGCTGCAGGTAGCATTACAGAGGCTTGACATAAAGTGATTCCTTTTTCCCACACTGCATCCTCACCATGTTAATTATTCTGTTTCTCAGGACCAATGTACTAATAATGAGTTCTTAAGATGAGATAAAATCAGCCAGTGTTATTTTTTCTGTTCCTCCCAAGACACGTAGTTAGGCAATTGAATCACTTAGTACTTGATTCTCATAGAGAAGCGCAGTGTGAACATCTTGCTCACAACCAACATGGTTTCTTAAAACAACAGGAAGATTTCCTTCAAAGCTCTAAGGTCACAATCCCAAATCTTAGTACAAGCCTGGTACAAAATGTGAGATTAATACATCAAATGCTTGCCATATATTTGAATCGAACTCTTACCACAGGCTAAACTATCATGTTATGATGTTCAAAAGCAATTAAACTAAAGAGAGGTTTTATAATAGATACTGTCAAACTAGATCATATGATGTGGTAGATCAGCTAGTTGGCTCATTCTGCCAGAATAACATCGCAGCATAATTCAATCAAACTGAAGGAGCCAATTGTGAACTCACGTGAGACGCTTTTCACATGAGAGGCACATTGGCTGCAACAAGAAAAAAGCAAATTATATGGAGAAGTTGGTGTTGAAGTATAGTCTTCAGTTTAGTCGAGCTGCATTTGAAGATTACAATATGATTTATGATTGCAATATTCAGTATATTTCTCCCTCTCCTAATAAAAATCTTAAAAGTTAACGAGGTTTGAAGAATTTACAGGTTGAGATTTTTTTGTAAAATGAATGAGGCATTTCAAAGAGTTGATTTGACTTTATTCTATCAACATGTGAAAGAATCAAGAATTTATATTTTGATGCAGGGCATATCAAGTGAAGCATTAATTTATTTATAGAATCCCTACAGTGTGGAAGCAGGTCATTCAGCCCATCAAGTCCACATCAACCCTCTGAAGAGCATCTGACCAAGACCCACCCCTCGACATAACCCTGCATTTCTATATTCCTGGACACCAAGGGCAATTTAAATGGCCAATCCACCTCAAGTGCACATCTTTGGACTGTGCAAAGAAACTCACGTAGACACGGGGAGAATGGGCAAACTCCACACAGATAGTCTCCCAAGAGTAGAATGGAACCTCGGTACCTGGTGCTGTGAGGTAGCTATGCTAACCACTGAGCCACTGTACCACCCCAGATATCAATCTTGTGATATAGGCATCACACGCAACACCAACATTTGTTGTCATCACTTGTTGCCATTGGGAAGATGATGAGAATTATTATCAAACTCTTGCTCTCCAACAGTAATCTAGTTGAGAGGTCATATTGGAGCTGTACAGAATATTGATTAGGCCACTTTTGGAATATTGTGTGCAATTCTGGTCCCACTGACATAACATAACAACTTAGGAATGGTAGTAGATTCTTCAGCCCATCGAGCCCATTCCACCATTTAATATGATCATGGCTGATTGAACATGTCAATGCTTTTACCCTTACGATCTAAAATTTGTTTGTGTCATTGTTAATCAAAAAATATATCAAACTCTACTTTACATAAACTCAAAGATCGAATTTCTGTAACCCTCAAAAAAAAACAAAATAACTGCAGATGCTGGAATCCAAAGTAGACATGCAGGAGGCTGGAAAATCACAGCAAGCCAGGCAGCATCAGGAGGTGGACAAGTCAACGTTTCAGGTATAACTCTTCTTCAGAAGTGGGGGTGGGGATGATGGGAGGGCAGATAAAGGAGGGGATTGGGGGAGGGGTTTGTGTGAGGAGAGGAGCAGAATGATGAGGTAGTGATAGGTGAACACAGGTGGAGGGTACAGCCTTTTTGGTCGATGAGAGGAATGAATCCAGTTGGTAGCTGGAAGGAAGGGTCAGTAAGTGAAATGGAAGGGAGGAGGAGCAGCTGGAAAGGAAGTCGGGGGATGGGAAGGGAGGTTATTTGAAATTGGAGATCTCAATATTGAGTCCTCCGGGCTGTGGGCTGCCCAGGTGGAAGATGAGATGTTCCTCCAATTTGCAGTCTGATTCACTGTGGTTAGACAAAAAAACTGCAGATGCTGGAATCCAATGTCGACTGGCAGGAGGCTGGAAGAACACGGCAAGGCAGGCAGCATCAGGAGTTGGAGAAGTCAATGTTTTGGAGGAGGCTGAGGATGGTCATGTTGGGGAGGGAATGGGAAGGGGAATTGAAATAGCCCCGAGGTACAAAATTCCAATGTTCACAAGCCTCAGAGTAAAACATTTCTCCTCAACTCAGGTTCCATTGCATCCCCCTTATTTTTAAATTGTGCCCCTTGTTTTCTACTCCCTAATCAGAGGAAACATTTTACCTCTACCGTGTCCATCCCCTTTAAGTATTTTGTAAGTTTCAGTGAGATCAATATCTCATCGCAGGACAGTACCAGAAACCTAGGAACAAGTCTAGTGAACCTTCATTGCACTCCTCCTTCATAATATTTTTTTTCCTGAGATACAGAGATGAAAACCATAAGCAATATTCCAGGTGCAGCCTAACCAGGTGATTACTGATCTGGAGATGCTGGTGTTGAACTGGGGTGGACAAAGTTAAAAATCACACAACATCAGGTTATAGTCCAACAGGTTTAATTGGAAGCACTAGCTTTCAAGATACTGCCGCTTCATCAGGTGGCTCACCAGGTTATTACCCAATAGCCAAATCATCTCGCAAAAAAGGGTAACATTTCATTCACCTTCCTAATAGCTTTCTGCATCATCATTTTAGTTTTCAGTGATTCTTTGACAACAATATCCAAGCCCCTTTGCATTTCATACTTTCTAACCTCTTTCACTACTAAAGAATACTTTGTGCATCAGTTCATCCTATAAGTGGATTATCTCACATTTTCCTACATCATATTCCAGTTGCTAAGCTTTTAGCCATTTACTCAGCCTATCCAAATCCTCCTGAACATGTTTACATCTTCCTCACTACACACATTTTGCTTAATTTGTATCATGTGCAAATTCTAAGACATTGTCTTTTAGTCCCTCTCTTCAAATAATCAGCTGTAGTAATGGTCCTTGTAGTATCCCGTTAGTCATAGCTTGCCAAAGTGAGAATGATCCATTTATTCCAAGAAGGTTTTTTGTCTCTTGGCCTATTCTGAATTCATGCCTGGACATTATCTTTTTCTTGTACAATGTGTATTCACATTATCTCCTTCTTGTACCATGTATTTTAGTTTTGCTAACAAACTCCTGTGGAAGAATCTATCAAAAGCCATCTTAAAATTCAAACATACACCATTGGCTCTCCTTTTGCAATTTTGTAAGTAACATCTGCAAAAAACTCCAACAGATTCGTCAAACATAGATTTCTAGTTGTAAATCCATGCTGACTATGTGCAATCAGATCAGTTATCCAAATGTCTACTTATCAAGTCATTTATGATAGCATTTTCCCAACTGGCTGACTGATCTGTGGTTCCCATTTTTTAAACTCCTTTTTTAAAAATAGTGAGGTAACATTTCAAGCTTCCAAAAAACAGGAACGTTGCCATTTCATTGTCAACTTCTCAACTATCTCTGCAGCCACCTTCTTTAACACTCTTGGATATGGACTTTCAGACTGCACAACCTGCAGCCCTACTAATTTCTCAATAATTTCCTTCAATTATGTATTCTCCATTGTCACTTGAATGTCTTTCTTGGAGATTAATTGTATTTTCCTCCATGAGTAAAAAACACAAAGTATGCAAGAACACCAATTCTGCCATTTCTCTGTTTCTTATAATGAATTGTCCTGACTACTTTTAATGGATCTACATTTGTCTTCTGCAAACTTTTATTTTGAACTAACTGCAAAAGCTTTTATAGCACATGTTTATTTTTTGTGAGATTGCATTTACTTTCTGCTCTTTCTTCCTCATCAGTTTCTTCATCCTCCTTTTTTTATATTCTGAAACAAAAAAACAATCCTTAGATTTCTTACTATTTCTGGCCACTTTATGAGCCTTTGTTTGGAACCTTATACAATCCTAAACTTCCTTTGTTTACCATTTCAGACTGACCTTTTTTCGAGTGTCTGCACCTTAAAGGGATGGAACGTTGTTGTGAACCATTAAATGGTTCTTTGTGGCATAGGTTACTCAGTCTATGTGCAGATTCAAGTCACCCATGATTACTTTGTTGCCTATGCCACAAACCTCTCTCTGATTTAATACCATGCCCCACACTACCATTACTATTTAGTCACCGATAACAACTCCAACCAATGTCCACTACCCTGATTCTTAGCCCTACCCAAACAGATTCCACACATTGTCCTTTCAATCAGAGATCCTCCCTTATTAATATATTGATTCCCACCTTGTATTTCATCAACTCCATCACCTTTTTCTCCTTTTCTGTCCTTCCTAAATATTGAGTCCTCAGTTCCCAGTTGTAATCACTAAGCAGCTATGTTTGTGTCACTGATTTTGCTTGACATTATCTATCTTGTTGAGAATGCTACACATCATTCAGAAAGAATACCCTTAATTTTTATTTGACACATTTTGCATTTAAGGCATTCAGAATGCTTGGCTCTGTGTCTTCCATCTTCCAGTGCTGTCACAGATTTTCTATTTCCTGTTACCAATTTCGCTCCCTTCCAATTTGGGTTAATGTCTCAGGTTCCCTTCCTCTTGACAAGTTAGTTTAAAGCTATCGCAACAGCACTAGCAAACCTTCCTGTGAGGATATCAGTCCCAGTTTCAATGTCTTCACTGGATGATTTGCTAGAGTTGTTGAGGTTGGTTCAAACCAGACTATAACTTACTCGCTTAACTGCTTTGAACTCTCTCTTTTTCTCAGAGTGGTCTCCTTGATTCTATCCCTTAAAAACTGAATCTAAATGATTTTAACTAAAATTTTTTTAAAAACTTGCTTATCCTAAACTCTGCTCCAGTTAATGGCTTGATCTTTTTTCTCGTCCTGTTGTAACTACCGTTATTCACCTCCCTCCCCTGCCTCCCACAATATAAACAAATTTCCATTGAAACTCTTGGGGTCCTTTTCGTCACCTGTTCTCTCGAATTAGCTTTACAGTCATGGTTCTGGAAATACTGAGCTAATTAATTTTTAATCCCCTCCACAGAAAAAAAGACCAATGCCTACACGTTAATTATTTGAAATCCAAAATCTAAAATAAGATATAAATATTGACAAAACGCATACCTTTTCATCACTAGCGAGCGATTGTATTGTGAGATCAAGTCTGCTGGAAAAACTTAGCCACTTTGTGTGAGGAGATGGATTTGTAGCCGTGATTCTGTACCACACTTTTCTTGTGACTTTTTGGGGTTTCTAAAACGTAGCATGCAGACTATATTATACAAAGACTTGTATGAACTTAACGCTATGGAAACAACCCCTGTCCTCTCCTTTCCTCACATTCATGGCAAGGACTTAATTACCTGATTGCGGATTAGTACAGGAGCAGGGTGGCTTGCTGCAATTGTGTAGGGCACAAGGATTATTGTGTGCTGTTTTGGTCTCCTTATCTGAGGAAAAATATTCTGACTATGGAAGGAGCACAACAAAGGTTTACCAGACTGGATCATGGATGGAAGGACTAATGTATAAAGAGAGACTGGATCAATTCAATCTATATTCTCTGAAGTGTAGAAGAATGGTGGGGTTGGGGTGTTGATCTCATTAAAAACCATAAAATTCTAAAGACCAGATCCGGTAAATACTGGAAAAATGTTCCTATTGACCGCAGAGTCCTGAACCAGGGGTGGCATTCTAAGGAGAAGGGGTAGGCCCTTCAGATGGAAATGAGGAGAACTTTCTTCACTCAGAGTGGTCAGCATGTGGAACTCTCATTCACAGAAAGCAGTTGCACGTTTTCAAGAAGCAGTTCGATATAATTCTTAGGGCTAAAGGGATCAAGCAATGTGGGGCAAAAGCAGGAATGAATTGCATGATCACCATGAAAGGCTGAATGTACAACTCCTGTTCCTATTTTCTACATTTCTCCGATTAATCCTGTCTCGACACCTGAAAATGGACAATTTTCTAGTTGGCGAACTCGGCCTTTGCCGAATAAATAAACTCATTCACAATGCGCACAGTGCAAGTGTGTATCGGCCATGGTCCCTTCATTTACCAGGAACATATGCTTAGCTGTGGGGATGGGCAGCTGCCTTCAGGTACTTTTATTGTGCCTTGAGATTGAGTACCTGTGAATTTGGAAACTAAGTTGAGCTTCAAGAGGGGTCAGCACATTTTATTTGCCAAAGCAATTACTGAGAACTGCTCACGAAATATAATCTACAGTTAAAAGAATAATTCTGAGTCAGAAAATAATCAATTACACTCATTTAGCTGGAAAAATAAACCATTAGTGCATGCACCAGTATTTATGGTTAGCAGATTTCTGAGCCATATTCAATAAAAGCATGCTTTGATTCCCTGAATTTGCCATATGCGGCAGCAGAATTTCTTCACAGTTTTAGTCATGGGAGAAAAAAATACTTCAGACAGCCTGAATAATTAGATGACCTGAGCTTACCATAAATTTCTATTGGTGCTGTTGTGCCTTACATTTGAAGATGAATTCTTCACCTTGAACTGTTGACAGAGACCCAGAAGGCTGTATGCTGTACATCGAGGACTTACAAAGTCTAGAACCAGCGTGAAATTGTTCAGACAGCTGGCCTTGCTATCACTAAAGGATAAGCTGTTTTTCATTACTGTCAATATTGTATAATTGGATAAAAACAATTTCTGGGTTCTTTGAGGGAAAACTTATCAACTCAAACACGTTTAACAATCAAGAAAATTTAATGCCACTGGGTCTGCATTTATAGTTCAAAATTCCAAAAAAAAACTCTTAAAGCTAATTTCTCTTTTCAAAAGAGTCTCTACAATGAAATGAAGAATTTTGTTTTAGGTATTTATTAAGTAGTCCCTTCTTATCACTGAAAAGAAAGAGAAAATGGGTTGAAGGTTTTTAAGCTTTTTGTCTTGTATTCATTGGCACAGCCACAAAAGTATTAAACATCAGTTTGTTCTGAATAAGAGTATGTAGTCTGAAATGATTTTAATAGCCAAAATCATGGAAACTTGTTTATTATCAGTAAACGGGAATAATACTTGACTTTGAACAAAGTAGATCGGAAATCAGTCACATAAAGAATATCACAGCATTACTTTCATATAATTTGCTGTATGGAACCAGGTTATTCTGCTGAAATGATCTGTGAGATTTTTGAGTGTCATAAAAGTATTTTCCCACTAACTCTTCCAGCGTAATTTTCTACTTCCTGCAACACAACTGCTCCTGTTAACACTTTCAACCCTAAAACTCCTGCCCGCATCATGTCACCCATCTGAATTGGTCCTGGATTCTCTATTTGTTGTGATCTTTTCAGTATGTTTGCAGATTTTAAGCAGTATTATCTTTGATTTTTTTCTTCTGAAGAACCAAGTGTAATTCTATAGCAGAGACAGTGGAGGTGCAGGTTGTGAATTTTAAAAAAAAAATCCCTCTCCCAGAACCCAACAGATCAGTAACCAGCAACATTCGAGAAAGAAAGAAGGAAAACAATGAACGACAGGCCAATTACCCCTATAGCAGTCATTGGAAAATGATGTGACTATTATTCAGGAAGTTTTTTGACAACACAATCATATTGTAGCATGATCAAAGAGTACCAATGTGAAAGGAACATTGAATGCATCTAATAGGGTTAGTAAAGAAAAATGAAACACTTCTATATACACAAAACCATTTTTATGTAAACATATCTGGAATATTGTGCACAGTTTATCCCCTTTGTATCTAAGCAAGGATATACTTGCATTGGAAATGGTATAGTGTAAGTTCACTAGGTTGGTCTATGCAATGAAACTGTTAACCTATGATGAGACGCTACATAAATTCAATCTCTAATATCCAGAGCCTCCAACAGTTAAAAGTGATCTACTTGATACATGTACGACACTGAAGGGGCTTGAGAGTGTAGAGGTGAGCTGTTTCCCTGACTGGAGAATACAGATTACAGGGATGATCATTTAGGACTGAGATAAGAAAATAAAATCTTCACACAAAAGGCTGTGTAATTTTGGAATTCTCCATCGTTGAGAATTATGGATTCTCTGAGGTGTATAGCCAAGGCTGAGATAACTAGATTTCGGATCTCTCGAGAAGTTCAGGGGTATAGGTAGTCAGCAGAATGGTGGCATGGCCATCCATGATCATATTGTACAGTGCAGCATGTTGTAGGAACTCTATATCTTTATTTGTGCATGCTTCTTTTGTTCTGACATATGTACAATATCACAAATATCAGATCCCAGCATTTAAGTTTCTAGTCATTGACCTTCCTTGGTATTGGTCGAAGATCTTTATTAATCATTGCTGCAAAATCGCATCACTGTGATCTTTCACATAATATTACATACTGCTTATTGCACAAAAACAGTTCATTTCACATATACATGTCAATATTTACAGTCCAAACAAACTTCCTGCCATCCCTTTCTTTTCCATTAAAATGTCAACATTTCCATCTCCTCCTTTCTCCCTCCTCTCACCTATCTAGTTTCATTTTCATACATCTGGCTTATTGCCTCAATTTCTCCTCCTTGGAATGAATTCCACATTCTAACCACTCGCTGACAAAGGTATTCTCCTTAACTTCCTGAATAGATGTTTTAGTGCTGAAAATGTGTTGCTGGAAAAGCGCACCAGGTCAGGCAGCATCCAAGGAGCAGGAGAATCGACGTTTCGGGCATAAGCCCTACTTCAGGAATGAGGAAAGTGTGTCCAGCAGGCTAAGATAAAAGGTAGGGAGGAAGGACTTGGGGGAGGGGCATTGGAAATGCGATAGGTGGAAGGAGGTCAAGGTGAGGGTGATAGGCTGGAGTGGGGTGGGGGTAGAGAGGTCAGGAAGAAGATTGCAGGTTAGGAAGGCGGTGCTGAGTTCGAGGGATTTGACTGAGACAAGGTGGGGGGAGGGGAAATGAGGAAACTGGAGAAATCTGAGTTCATCCCTTGTGGTTGGAGGGTTCCTAGGCGGAAGATGAGGTGCTCTTCCTCCAACCGTCGTGTTGCTATGGTCCGGCAATGGAGGAGTCCAAGGACCTGCATGTCCTTGGTGGAGATATTTTAGTGGCAATCTTGTATTTAAATGTAGAGTGTCTGACTAACAAATATGGAATGGAATCATTTTGTTCCTGACCCCCGAAAACTAAGATGGTTAAAAGTAGGGTGATCTAAGGGTTAAGAATTGGCGAAGTGCTTTGTACAGGTGGACTGTACAGATTTTGTTGTTTTAGCTTCTCCCATATGCAAATTGTTTGGAGAAAGAGATTCAGTCATTGTCTTGGCCAACCATCACCTGGTGATTCTCTTTTGTTCTCGTATGTCCTGTCAGGTAGAAAGTTTGAACTCCATAATAATAATGCTTTTTTTTCCATTGGTTGTTTCTCATTAATTTCAGTCAGTGACTTTCTTATAAATAGTGTCTAAGAAATAACTTCACAGAGGCCAGTATCCCATCACCTAGTCACCCTTTATTTACACAAGCACAGTACACGGACTCTGACCATCTAGCTCAAAGCCAGTCCCTAGAGTAAGGAGACTCTCTAAAACTCTTGTTTACATCTGTCAGCCAGGACGTCCTGAACGGCTCAGAATAGCAGTCCCAATCAGGGATCTCACACCCAATGAGGTCCACCTGGCCAAACTACATTCCAATCACGCTAGTTTGCTTGGTTTTGATGTTTTTCAGATCTTTAATCAGCAAATATAATTATTGTATCTCAAAGCCCCTCTTGTAATGCAGTGCTGTCTTCATGTACTACATGAAATGATTCTGTTTGCTTTATTTGTTGATTCGCAGTGTCTGGTTGACACTGTTTGAGGCAGAATTCATAATTGCCCTTGGGAAGCTGGGGGTGAGCAGCCGACATGAAACACTGAAAGATTTGGGTTTTTGGAGCACATGCAGAACTGTTTTGAAGTAATCTCCAGGATGTTGACCCAATGCAGTAAAGGATTTATTTTATAGTTCCAAATAAGTTTCGCATGTGGCTTGAAGGGGAACTTGCAGGTTGTGGTGTACCCATGCATCTGCTGCCCTTAACTTTCTTATTATGACTTTAGAAACAAGTTGTTGAGTGCACCACAGAGAATGCACACTGTTTTCAGGGGGTGAGTGTTGAAAGTGATGGATGGGGTATAGTCAACAGAACTGCTTTGTTTTGGCTGCTATTGAGCTGCTCGAATGTTGTTGGAGCTGCATTTATTCAGGATGTGGAGAGTATTGAATCATGTATGTGCTTTGTGCCTTGTAGACAGCAGCTGGGCACTAGAGAGACAGGAGGCAGCAACGTCATATAGGTCTGGAGTAGATAGAAATAGTTTCTTCCTATTGGTGGAAGAATTAACAATGAGAGGACAAATTTCAAAGATAATTGCGAATGAGGCAAAAGCTTGTTGTGGCAAGGATAAGATCTGGTAAGCACTGATTGAGTGTGGTGGAGGAGGACTCAATTTAAGAGGAAATTGGATTGCTTTATAAAAAGGAAGGATGTGTAGGCCGACAGGAAGAAGATGGAAGAGTGGCTCCTCTACCAACTAATTACCAACTATCAAGAGGCAGGGTGTTAAAGAACCTCTAGATAATTATTGGATAGGGACCCAGAGGCTACCAAATGCTGAGACTTCTTCTCTGAGACTTTGCCTGCATTCTTTCCTGAACTTTTAAATTCTCTATACTCCTCAGACTTCCTCATCCTCCACCCACTTCCTGTGCATGCCAATACTTGCCTCCAACTACTTCCATGGACACTCATTGCCCCCATGCCAAATCCATCTTGAGCAGACCTCAGGAACCATCTTGAGATGATACAAAATGAAAGTGTAAATCAATTCTGTGGATCTTGGAGATCTAAAAAAAACTGAAATTGCTGGAGAAACTCAACAGGCCTTGGAAGCAAATACGTAGTGAGAAATGGAGTTGGCATTTCAAATTCAAAATTAACTTTCTTTTAAACTTTTATTCACATGCCAACTCATGCCAACCCATGCCCCACACCCCATACCATCCCATGGCCCTTTCTTAGTCCCAGTACCATCTCATCTCATATCCATCCTGGGAAAATATCAAGAATTATGCTGAGGTGAAACAAAATCAAGGTTGGGGTACCTGTAATGAATGCCAAATACTACAGGTAATGATGATCTGAACTACTGGAAAAACGTAACAGGTCTGGTAGCATCTGCAGAGTCTAATATGACTATTCATCTAACTCTCTGCCAATCCATGAACTTAAACAACTGCTTTTTTCTCATTTGTAATTATCTTGGAAATTTGTCCTCTCATTGTCAATCCTTCCACCAATAGGAAGAAACTGTTTCTATCTTCCCTGTCCAGACCCCTATGGCGCTGGTCTCCTTGCCAACTCACCTAGTGTCTATCATGGAAAGATGGGTACCAAACATGCAATACCCCAAACAACTCCTGTTCATTATGGAAGTGAAGAAGGCTAAAATAAATCTCTAAAGGAAGTATTTTAATGCAGTTTACTTCCTGACACACAAAAAGTTGGAAAATAGTTCCCTCACAAGATGCTTTAAAAGCTCTCCCACCAAAAGTTCTCCCATGTGTAGCAGTGATATATTTGAAAGCAACTACAGTAATGGTACTGAGTTAGTTACATGTTAATATGCATGTGATGTACTCCACCAGGTCTTTGGAAAATGCAAAAGGAAGTTTGACAATAGAATCCACTTTTGTTAACATGTTTAGTTGACAAGCAAAATGGTTTTGAGTCATTTGTAATTCCTGTATTTCATTGTACAATGCTTGAAAAGGCATTATAAAGAGATAAACACAGAATAGAATGGATTGTCTTCTGTGAAAGTCTTGTAGTTGAAATCAAAAGAAAAGAATCAGTGTGCAAACTGTTGCTATTCATCTCATGTACACCACCTTTGGATTGAACAATTATTCATGTTTCAAAGTCCTTGTTTTGCTACTTTCACAATTACTTCATGAAATGATTGACTCTTGAAAGAATTTGATAGATCTTATAATTCCAGCAAAAAAAAGTTCGCAAAAAGTAATTTAAAATGGTTACGAGGGAGAAAAACAATGGGAATAAATAATGGAAAATAATTCAAGTTTGGGAGAAGATTTGTAGCTTGGGTGCTCGTTGTTGTGGTTCTGTTCGCAGAGAATAGCCAGGGAATTCCTAGAGGCATGGCACTTATTCACAGATTCAATCAATAAGCACATCGACCTGGACCCAATATACCGGCCACTGCAGCAGACAGCTGGAACTGACAACCGGAAGCGGCAGGGACAGGCCACTATAAATGCCGGAGGAAACATCACAGAAGCACTTCACAGGAGGCTCCCAAGCACTGAGGATGTCACCTAGACAGGGGACGAAACGTCTGCAACACAAATTCCCAGCTCGGCAAACAGAACCACAACAATGGAAAATAATTTCCAGAGGAGTGTAATTAGCCTTCTTAATCTTGAGATTCATATTTTTTAAATGCTTTATTTGACTGAATTGATTTTACCTGAGGAGAAAACAAAAACATAGACTCGGTTCTTCTTGTCCACAACAGGTCATCATTAGCAACTTCACAACCAAATGGCATCATCAACACACCCACTACATGTAAATAGGTAAGGGTCAATAGAGGTGTTAAAGTAGGTTCAGGTGAGCAATGGCGAGAAAAGGTTTTTCTTCCAAAGGGTAGGAAAGAAGAGGGGCTATGGTATTATCTTTTGGGACTTGGTTTGGTGTATGGGGACACCCTATCAGGAACTCATATTCTTTCCTACTTACCTGGTCTCCAAGCAATTCTTCCCCTTCCCCAAACACTCACAAACCTTTTGGACCCCCACTCCAGTTCCTAAGGTGGCTGAACCTGCCCAATACTGAAAATAACTGGTCAATTTCTTCTTCATGGGCATTCCTGCAGCGCTGAGCTCATGGAGCTATTGAGATTGCTGGAACTTGGCTGGCAGTTTCCGAAGGTAGAACTTGCTTCCCAGCAAAAGGCAGAAGACCTGTTCTGCCTTTGTTGATTTGATTTGATTTAATTTGTTATTGTCACATGTAGCTCGGTACAGTGAAAGGTTTTGATTTGGGTACAGTATAGGCAGATCATACCATACAAAGTGTATTGGGGTAACAGAATAGAGTGAAGAATATAATGTTACAGCTGCAGAGAAGATGACAAAGAGTGAGATCAACATGAATTTTCAAATTTGTGAGGTCCATTCAGAAGTCTAATAACAGCGGGGAAGAAGGTATTCTTGAATCTATTGGTATGTGTGTTTCATCTTTTGTATCTTCTGCCTCATAGAAAATGTTGGAAGAGATTATAATCAGGGTGTGATGGTATTTGGTTATGTTAACTACCTTCCTGAGGCAATGAGAAGTATAGATGGAGTTAATGGTTAGCACTGCTGCCTCACAGCGCCAGAGACCTGGGTTCAATTCCCGCCTCAGGCGACTGACTGTGTGGAGTTTGCACATTCTCCCCGTGTCTGCGTGGGTTTACTCCGAGTGTTCCGGTTTCCTCCCACAGTCCAAAGATGTGCAGGTCAGGTGAATTGGCCATGCTAAATTGCCCGTAGTGTTAGGTAAGGGGTAAATGTAGGGGTCTGGGTGGGTTGCGCTTCAGCGGGTCTGTGTGGACTTGTTGGGCCGAAGGGCCTGTTTCCACACTGTAATGTAATCTAATCTAATCTAATGGGTGGAAGGTTGGCTTGCATGATGGAATGGGCTCTGAGACAGCTGCCTGTGGTAAATCATGTTTGTGGAGAGTCATCCTTTTCATCAGTCAGACTTCTGACTGAACCTAGAGTCAAGGGCAATAGTTGAATGGTCCACTGAACCTCGTACTCTCCAGTTTGTGATAAGTCCAATTCTGTGGACAGTAAAGGTTATTGCATATTAGATATTGTGATAAGTCCATATGAAAATTTACATGATGAGAAAACAATGATTTCTTCGTTGCAATAAAAAAGGGGCGTGACACAAGCTTATACCAATAGCTACAATGCTGTAAAATACTAGGTATAATGCCAGAAAACCTTATCGGGGTTGCCAGATGTGATTGCTGCCCAGTTGGATCAGTATTAAATAATTAAAGAATGGCTTTAAAAGCTCTAATTTCAATCACCTAATTGAGTTTTCCTATAAGGGTAGTTGATGCCACTCGGCAGGAATGTATAAAGCTTGATTTACAAAAAAAAAAGCTTTCATTTCAGTGTCTTGTCAATGCTATTGAAAAGATTCCATCAAGTGTGATTGACTGTTGGATATTATATTTGGACAGGTTGCAAGTGCATAAGTGAGAGGCTATTATCATGGAATGTTGATCAGCATGGATGTGGGCAAAGTGCTTTAAAATTACCCAGAGAAGTCCTTAAATGGAATTTTTACCATTAGCAACAGACAAAGAAAACTGGCAGGTGTCATTGCTAAGGAGTACTTCAAGAAAACGGAAAGAACAGAGATTGTTTCACAAACCTAAGTTCTTCCCTGTTTCCATAGACATAGTGGTCCATTTATTTATAATCTTCTTATCATGTGGTTGAAGCTTCATTTTTATTAGCCATTTCAAATTGCTCTGTGAAGATAATGGTAGTCTTTCTTCAAGCATGGCAATCTTTGGCCATATACCAATAAAAACATTCGCTAAGGATCTCCAATTAGTACATGGCTCCATAATCTTCTATTGCTTTCATATGGTCGTCTTGTGAAAGTATATTCTACTGCATTAAATTTCATTTTGTGATCTGTTTATTTTTGGCTTAACAAGAGACGCAGTAACCTTTTCCAGACTATAGTTAAACCATGTTTCAATTGCTGTACCTAATTAGTATATATTTTAAAAATGCATTTAAAGAATATTCTTATATACAGGCAGGGCCAGCATTAATTGCTTGTACTTAACAACTAACTGGCTTAAAGAGTGTAATCAAGAGTCAGCTGCATTGCTGTGGGTCTGGAGTCATGTATGCACTGGACTGAGTAAAGATGGCAAATTGCAAAGAGCATGAGTAAATGAGTTGCATGGTCAACCTTATTGATGCTGGTATTTTACACTAGATTTTTTTATTTATTTAGCATTTCCAGCTCTCTTGCAGAGTTCTCTGTCTCCAGATCATGTTACCAGTTTCAGGAGCCTAACATTTTCAGTTTAACATCTACATGCAGTTCTTACCACTTTGGTGACTTAAAAAAAGTCAGATCTATGCTGCATTGTATGTTAAATGTAACAGCAAATCCAGCACTCAGATCAGAAGTTAAACTGGAGCTGGTACTCCACTGTACATTCTGTACACGAGGGAAAATATTGTCTGACAAGTAAAGCACAGACTGTCAGCTCAGGTGAATGTTCATGCTCCATTGGAAAGATGGTAGAGTTTATGCTTTTAAACTAAGTTGATACCACTTTTTTTGGAGATGGTGGTTAATGTATATTTGTTCCTCAGTAGCATGTGGCTCAGGTTTCATTTATATTACCCTTCTCAAGTTGCTCTGAAAGCGCTTTTAAATGTACCTCTTCTTCAAACATGGTAGTGTTTGATGATGGTACATGTCTATAAATGTATTGGTTAAGGATATTTTAACTGACCAACAATAAAGGAATGATGATAAATGTTCAAGTAAGGATAATGCATAGTTTTGGTGCATTGGTGATCCAATGATACTGTTCTTATCATAGATCATAAAATAATGGAATCTCTACTGTGTGGAAACAGGCCATTTGACCCAAGAAGTCCACACCAACCTTCCAAAGAGTAACCCACCCAGACCCATTCCCCTACATTTACCCCTGACTAATGCACCTAACCTTCACATCCCTGAACACTATGGGCAATTTAGCATGGCCAAATCACCTAACCTGCACAATCTTTGGATTGTGGGACAAAACCAGAGCACCTGGAGGCAACCCACGCAGACACAGCAAACTCCACACAAACAGTCACCTGAGGTTGGAATTGAACCCTGGCTCTGTGAGGCAGCAGTGCTAACCACTGAGCCACTGTGCTGCCCCTTTTGATTGGTGGAGGTTACAAAAAATGAGAAGGCTAATGCTGCAGGTGAGTCCACTGGTGGTGGAGGAAATGGACACTGATCCTAGCAGCATATGTACTTATAAAAGGGACTACTCTGCTCTAATTTGTTGTTGAGCTTCTTGAGTGTTGTTTCAGCTTACTTCAGCCTGAAGAATGGTGAATATTCCATCGTAGAGGTGTTTGAATGTTGTGGGTGAATGGAAAGTTGGAAGAAGTGAGACATGAGCCACATGTTACAAGAGTATCGAGCCACTGCTCTGTTCCTGTTGCCATGGTTCTGATATTGATGTAGCTAAGTTTCTCGTTAAAGGAGATTTTCAGAGTATTGGTGGTGGGGGAATTTGGTAAACAAGGAACAAGGATTATGTTTGTCATGTTGTCAGGGAGAGTTAGTTAGGTAGGTCCTCTTATTTGTGGACAGTCATTGCAGACAATAGTATCTTGTCTGTGTTGCCTGTCACTGTTTGACTGAGCCTGAATGCTGTTCCAGTTCAGTATAAACTGACATGGAGTTGTTTCATTATCAAGGACATGCGAATGGAGCTGAACACTGATCAGTGAACAGTTGCACCCCTGACCTTCTGATGCAGGAAAACGCTGTTGATTAAGCAGCTGAATATCTTTAGATTAAAGTCATTGCCCCAAAGAACTCCAGGGAATGCGATGATTAGCCTTCAACAAATAACCATTACTCTTTGTGTCAAATATAACATTAGTAGCTAGTGGATTTTCCTCTTGATCTCAATTGATCTCAATTTTGCTCGAGTCACTTGGTAACTTACTGCAGGTTTACATTCCTGTGTCTTGTCACTTCAAATTTCGGAGAATAAATATGTTTGATGCAGGAATTCTTGATCATTCAGAAAGAGAAACGGCACAGTTTTTCAGTGCTAACATTTTGATCTTATAGCATGGTGTTACATGACATTGTTCATTCAGATTTCCTAGTAGTGCCAATTGATAAAGATATCACGTGATATGGATGCGTGTGGGCAACTGGCTTTGAGGTAGAAGGTCAGCCATGATTTGATTGAATGGTTGACCAGGTTCAGTGGCTAATTGCACCTATTTCCCACGTTCCTGTATCGAATGTAGCCATTCATTCTCAGCCACCAAGGCAGGCACGGTCCAAAAGCTTTGTTAAACATAACAAAACATTCCTTCGACAAATTTCTCCAAAGATTTATACATTCTAACCAAGAACATGATTATGCATTTCAGAGAGCTCATTGAGATTGTTGATGATTGCAAGGACATGAAGACATTAGATTACATTAGATTACATTAGATTACATTACAGTGTGGAAACAGGCCCTTCGGCCCAACAAGTCCACACCGACCCGCCGAAGCGAAACCCACCCATACCCCTACATTTACCCCTTACCTAACACTACGGGCAATTTAGCATGGCCAATTCACCTGGCCCTGCACATCTTTTGGACTGTGGGAGGAAACCGGAGCACCCGGAGGAAACCCACGCAGACACGGGGAGAACGTGCAAACTCCACACAGTCAGTCGCCTGAGGCGGGAATTGAACCCGGGTCTCAGGCGCTGTGAGGCAGCAGTGCTAACCACTGTGCCACCGTGCCGCCCACAATGTGAGTGGCTTAGTGGTTAGCAGTGCTGCTTCACAGCGCCAGGGACCCGGGTTCAATCCTATCCTCAGGTGACTGTCCTTGTGGAGTTTGTACATTCTCCCTGTGTCTGTGTGGGTTCCTCCAGGTGCTCTGGTTTCCCCCCACAATCCAAATATAAAGTCACATGACATCAGTTTTTGGTCTAGCAAGGTTATTTGAAATCACTAGCTTTCGGAGCACTGCCCCTTTGTCAATGGTGAGTACATCCTATAACCAAATTTTGAACAGAATTTGGTCATTAATGTTACCTAACCAGCTCCATGCCTTTGAACTTGATCACCTGCTACACCCGGACAGCAACAGCATTCAAAAGATTAAACCTCAAAATAATGGTTAGCACTGCTGCCTCACAGCGCCTGAGACCCGGGTTCAATTCCCGCCTCAGGCGACTGACTGTGTGGAGTTTGCACGTTCTCCCCGTGTCTGCATGAGTTTCCTCCAGGTGCTCTGGTTTCCTCCCACAGTCCAAAGATGTGCAGGTCAGGTGAATTGACCATGCTAAATTGCCTATAGTGTTAGATAAGGGGTAAATGTAGGGGTATGGGTGGGTTGCGCTTCGACGGGTCGGTGTGGACTTGTTGGGCCGAAGGGCCTGTTTCCACGCTGTAATGTAATCTAATCTAATCTAAAAAAAAAGTGGGACAAATAATATTTCCATGTAAATATGAGAGTATGTTGAACTATTATTTAATTTATTCTACTGTTGGATTAAAAGCTCCCGGTTTCACTTTCATGTTTAAAAATGGCAAATCAGAACTTCCGCTAAATTAGCAACAACCCATACATCTGCGGTAATACGCTGTTTCATTTCACAGAAGTGACAGACATCAAAACCGATGGCCACAGGGACTCGGCCACTCGCTCCAGGATAATTGGGTCTTGAGCACTGGATCTTTGTCCTGGAGCAGAGTGCCCAGCACATTTGTTTCTGAACACAGCAAAGCCACTGAGAGAGGGATAGTGCTACCTGAAGGTTTGGGCCATGCTTACTAGCATTGCATGCATTATCCTCCTCCCCAGGGGCTGTTCCTGTACCAGGTGTACACAATATAGAAAGCATGTCATGCAGTGGGAGATTATGCACAGACAGTATGTAAGGCTTATCAAAGCGGCTGCTGCTTCTATTACATATTGGAAATCCTAAATGTCGTTAGATTACTCATTTGAAGCAAATGCTTCAGGCATGCTATTTCAATAACAGCAATCTCTATTTGTACAATATCTTTTTAAGAGTGAAAATTCTCCCAAAGCACTTCACAAGAATGTTATCAATCTGAATTTAATGAAGGGGGAACTACAGAATTGTATACGAAACATGTAATCAAAGGGAGAGGCTTTAAGGACGGCCTGAAAGTTGATCAAAAAGGTTTGCAGGTTTAGGGAGAGAATACCAGAACTTAGCACCAAGCTATTTAAAGATATGACTAACATTGATCGAGTGATTAAAGACCCTGGAGACAAAACCTGAGGCATTTCTGGTTTTCCGGCTGGATTGAGTCCAGGAGAAGTAGGGATGATATTATTACAGCTTAAAAGGCAGCCTGGCCCATCACGTCTGTACCAACTCATTGAATGAGTACTGAGTTGGTGCCATTCACCTGCCTCTTCCCCATAATTCTGCTCTTTATTTCTGTTTGAATAATTATCAACTGCCCTCTTGAAAGCCTCAATTGAACCTGTCCCACCACTTTCCAGGACGCACATTTCAAACCTGAGCCACTTGCTGAGAGAAAATGTTCTATTTCCCACATTACTTTTAAAATTTATTTTGCAAATTGCTGTAAATCTGTGCCTTCTCACTCCTGATCTTTTAATGAGTGGGAACATTTACTCCTTATTTACTGTGTCCAGCCCTTTCATCACTTTAAAACTTCAATCAAATCTCCTTTTATCTTCTCTCAAAGGCAGACGGTCCAACTTTCCAATCTATCTTAACAACTGAAGTTTCCTATCCCTGGGATTACTTGTAAACCTCTTCTGCATTATCTGTCATATGCTTGAGTGAGTTTGGATCGGGATTGCAAAAAAAACCACACAAACTTCAGAGGTGGTGTAATCTTTGAAGTATTGCTCTTGTACTCAGAGGCATTTGGACCTCAAGAGTATTTAAACAGTGGGATCAGAGGAACAAACAACAGAACATACTGCCTTCTGATGCCCAGTATTCCATTTCCCAAACTGTGCAGTTGCAAAATGGGTACTGCTGGTTTCAGCAAGGTGGAAAATCAGAATCTGCTTCTGACAACTCCCAATCACCATGTCGGGAAGGACAATTGTGTAGGTGGACACCCAGTCATCAGAAACGTAGAAGGGCATCTCTACCCATTGACTGTGTTGTTTTAGACAATACTGTGGAACTTCCAAGTGACGTGCTTTTGACTTTTTTTTTCTGCGGGAGAGTTAGCAAAGTATCATGTCCTGGATTGTTGGAGGCCCCTTAAGTCAGCATTCAGTGTTGGTGGAGGTCTGTAATGATGGTTTTGAATGTTCCTGAGAAGAAAACTCTTTCTCAGTCATGACGGCTGTAGTTCCAGTTCCTGCTGAACTGCAGCATGTCTGGACGATAGAACAGAGGCATTAGAAAGAGGAAGCTTGGCACAAAAGTAGGATGAGGAGATGTTAAATATTTCCACCTCCATGTGTATATATAGGTCTGAAAGGATTGCAACTTAATTGGGAGGCATACCTCAGGTTTGGGTGCTCTTTATAGGCTCTGTTGTAATGTAATTCATCTAATTTAATCTATAAAATGTTAGAGTCATGCAATAAACTTCATGTTAATTAGTCAAGACTTCGAGATGGATCACACTGTGGCTCATATTTGACCACTTCATGCCAGAAGGAACCAATACACACAACATCAGGTCTTCAGGAAATATCTCTCTTCCCTCGAACCTGCACATCTTCTGGAAGGTGGTCATTGAACAGCTCCTTCAAATGCCGATACAGAACAGGGTGAGTACAAACGTATGATTACCATCACCTTCAATTTATTCTCCTCTAGATCTTTCCAGGTGTTGCCAACATCAGTTTGTTGTGCATTTCTGTATCTGGGAGGTCTCTCCATAAGGAAAGTGGACTTGATAGTCATTTACTGAGCTAGGGAGAAGTAGCAGGAGTGGGAACCTGTTGTTGTTAGAGAAATGGATTCCAAAGTGCCACTCACCAGAATGCTCCTGGGAAGATCCACATCCACATTCATGTGACTCTGCAGACACAATGTATTAAAAGAGGAACATGTAGTACATTTTTCTTTACTGTGAATTGCATGCATTTGTATACTTCATCCTGCTTCAATTACCTGTTAACCCTGTTTTCAAACCATTGCATGACTGCTCAATGACTATGAATGGAGCATGTGCCTCATCTTACCCTCTATGACCTAACGACAATGTGCTTACAATGGAAGCCAATCCCTGATCAGCAATATTGTGGAATGCACCATCCTGTGCTCAAATAAATAAAATCCTGGGTATTGTTGTGGTAATGTTTTTTGCAACCCAACAGTACTTTGGATCTGTGATTACTGCAGGCTTCCTCGTGAAGGTGTAAACCCACATTCTAAACAGCAAGTGTGTGCCCTGACCGTAGGAAATGCAGCTTGGTTAAGGCAGGATCAAAGGAACATGCAAAAGTGACACCCACCAGAATGCTCCTGGGAAGAACCACATCCACAGACTCTTATTTGTTGTAACTGGACACTGCATTGGTCAATCAAAGTTTAATTACAGTTTTGTCAGGGAGGCAGAATAAAGTAGGAGAAAGTGAGAAATGAATTGCCTATTTTCCCCCAAGCTTAAGAAAAATGAAAAGTAATTTGGACATTAACACCTTTATGAGTTTTGTGTAACGTAACTTGATACATGCAAACAGGAAGAAAAAACCTTCATAACTGTATAATGGTTATTTTTGTAATGAAATTTGGTTGTTTCCACAGAAACGACAATTATTAACAATAGGTTTTAGGATCACAATTATCTAATTTGAACAGTCAACCATTTGTAAGGCATTTGCAGATAGTTTATTAAGTTTGTCGAGAAGGAGAAATCTGGATGTAATACATTACTTAATTGTATATTACTCATGACAATTGAACATGGTGTCACTGCCTGTACGGTCCTCTGGTATCAGTGTACTGAATATGGCTATCTCAGTAAACTTGTGAAGGTAACATCTTCTCAGTTTCTGACATGTTAAGGAACTCTTTCCTGTATCTTTCCTCAATCTCTTCAGGTCCATCTTTCCCCTGAAAGCATTAGCTGTTTGGTGAGTAATGCTCCCTTTTGAGCACTTGTTGATGTAATCTATTTTTCGACATTTTACATTGTCAATTACCCATGCGAATCCTTTCATAGATATGTGGCTACTTTAGCATCTGGATAACCATTCTCCACTTGCTCACCCATGTCTGAGGTTTGGAATCAAATCTTTTATTATTGTAGACATTACATTGATAATAGAATGCATAAGATGCCATAGGTTTTTGAAGTCATGAGTCATAACAGTGGCTCAGCGGTTAGCACTGCTGCCTTACAACTCCAGCGACCTGCGTTCGATTCCAGCCTCGGGTGACTGTTTGAGTGGCGATTGCATGTTCTTCCTACATCTGCATGGATTTCCTCCCATAGTCCAAACACGTGCAGGTGAGGTGAATTGACTATGCTGAAAGACCCAAAGTAAAGGTAGGAGACGGTGCATGTGGACTAGTTGGTCCAAATAGCCTGTTTCCACACTGTAGGAATTTGATGATAATGGCCTTAGTGGTCATTATTGACACCTTCCTTGTTCATTTGAAATTATTTATGTTTCTGTAAAGGAAGTAGTTTTTTCAGATTAGATTCCCTACAGTATGGAAACAGGTCCTTCGGCCCACCCAGTCCACACCGACCCTCCAAACAGTAACCCACCGAGACCCATTCTCCCACCTTATATTAACCCCTGATTAATGCACCTAACACATTGGGTAATTTATCATGGCCAATTCAACTAACCTGCGCATCTTTGGATTGTGGGAGGAAACCAGAGTACCCAGAGGAAACCCGCACAGGCATAGGGAGAATGAGGCAGGAATTAAATGCGGGTCCCTGGTGCTGTGAGGCAGCAGTGCTATCCACTGCGCCATCATGCCACTGTGTATCATAACAGCAGTTAGAAGAGGTTTCATATAAGAAAAAAATTGATTTCAAAGGACCATAATTTTCAACACAATACATAACTGACTTAAAATGAAATTGTGTATTTTTCTTGTATGTAGCAGTTTTGCATATGAATTTAATGACCTTGTGTACAGTGGAATGGATTAATGCATTTTTAAGTAATTCACATTTGATATTGGTGCTATAAAACAAGATTATGCAGAATAAATCTCCAGCTGCGGTTAATGTCAAAATGCCTGCTATTGGTAAAAAATGTGCAAAAAAGGAAAAGTGGATTATTACCTGAAACTATCAATACTTTTTAGGATTTTAAAATGACTTTCCCACCTTTTATATTTGGTGTTTGCGTAAGGTTTCTGGACTTGATTGCCTCTTCACAGAAAACACTATATTTTTTTTCACAGAGATCTTTTGTTTAGCCACTGACATGGATTAAATTGCATAGACAACAAGATCTGTCCAGGAATCTTCAAGTACCAGATGGCCAAACTGACAATCACTTGATATCTGTTGAACCTTTGGATGTCTTTTATTTCCCTGTTCGACAAGAACACACCTGTTCTGGCTGGCTAGAATAAGAATGTCAAATATTCTGTTCACAGATGGATCATTTTTCTACATGTTTCCTTATTGGCTCCGACATGCACATTTCAATGATTGGTTCCTTCATTCGAGCCGTCATAACTTGTTATTCGTGGTAGTTTCAAAAATGAGTGGGATTGCCTCAGAATGCTTGTTACTTATTGTGGTTCAATTGGAATTTATCTTAAATCTGTACCAGTCTCTTTTGTTGATTCCAAAACAACCAAATACTTGCCCTTCATTCCAGCTACCCTTTGTCTTAACCTGTTAATATTCCTAATAAAAATTGAAAAAACTGTGGATGCTGGAAATCAGAAACAAAAACATAAATTGCTAGAAACGTTCAGCTGTGTACTCACAATTTTCAATCGTTTTTCTCTTATGTTAATTTTCTTGTTGTATTTAAAGATGCTTTGAGCAGTGTTTTGCCTTCATCTCAGCATATGTCTAAGGTTTGATTGACTCAGCAAACTGCTTGAGAATTTTTTTTTTGAAAGCTTAGAATGTTTCATTTTTTTGTGTGTCAACCCTGTCATCTATTGGCAACCATCTGTTCTTCTCTGAGATGAGTTGCTTCCCACTGGTTTTCAAAGCTCACGGCGGCTCAGTGGTTAGCACTGCTGCCTCACAGCGCCAGGGGTCTGGGTTCAACTCCAGCTTTGGGCTGTGTGGAGTTTGTGCATTTTCCCTTTGACTGTGTGGGTTTCCACTGGGTGCTCTGGTTTTCTCCCAAAGTAAAAGATATCCAGGTTAGGTGGATTGGCCATCATATCCAGAGATGTGCAGGCTAGGTTGGTTAGTCATGGGAAATGGAGGGTTACAGTGCTGGGTCTGAGTGGGATGCTCTTTGGATGGTTGATGAGCCAAATGGCCTGTTTCCACATGATAGAGACTCTATGGAAAAAGGTCTTTCTTTTCTATCAAAGAGAACTGTTTAAAAATGGAAATTGTCATTTGTAATTCCTGTATTCCTAGTGTCATCTTCCTGCTGACTCTATCATTCTCATCATACATTGGAAAGAATCAGCTACTGATTTGTTCCAGTATGAATAATCTGATTTACAATAGTAGAGGAAACTGAGGGTGCGAAAAGTGAAATGCTACATTGGTGTCTTAAGTGGGCAAGACTCTTTTACGGTTAAAACATCTTGCTTGGACTACAAGGGCAAAGCAATTGTATAATGGTCCGAGGGATGTTTGATGATGTGCTATTAATATATAACAAGTGGCAAATGTTTTATTTCAGACTTGGTCATCCTTGTTGGTGTGCGTAAAGGAAAAATATGAGGACTAACATGAGCTTGTTGAGAGAGACAGCTTGTCTTTTTTCTTCCTTTGCTTGGTGGGTGAATGGTACTTCTGCTTTGCCCAGTCACGCACTAGATGAGTCACATCTGTTTTTTTTCCACTGGACTGTTGCAGTGAAGCTGTCTGAAGTGTTTCACAAAGAAGGCACGGCCCGCACACTAGATTAGATTTATGTGGAGGTATGCAGCTTGTGGCATTTGGCATTTTCAGACAAAAAAACACATCAAGTGTCAATTTGTACAGAAGCACTGCAGCCCAGACCTTCTCAAGGAAAGTAGCAACGATGATGTGATTGGCAAACCAGCCTCCAAATCTTCTACTGCCATCGCATACCTAAAAAAAACCAGCATGAACTTTTGAAAAATGACTGATCAAAATTGAAAGAATTACGTTTGTGCTATACCTGAAAGCATAATTGATTTTCACAATAAGTCAAGACCTTTCTAAAAAATATGTATTAATTATTTTAAGAGGAGAAAATCTTCTCAAATTACCCATAGTTTTGAATAACTAGGGCGGGTTTACATAGAAAGGGCAATGTCGACGAACAGTTTTGAGGAGGAAAAAATCTATTTTCAATTTCTTTTCTTTTTATCCAATGCACAAAATGTGCTGCTACTTGAGATAAGTCAATGGGAAATTGTTGTTCAGTTCCATAAAATCAAGAAATCCGTAGTTCTGCTGTTCTGGATGACGGTGTCGAAAAGTGATGTGGGAGGGGAAATTGTGGTCCTTGAAATAGGAGGCCATTTGGGATGTCCTGGAGTGGAATTGCTCTCTTGGGAGCAGATATGATGGAGGCGGAGGAATTGGAAATAAGGGATCGCGGAGGAATACCACCATTCCCAATGAAGGGCTAATGCCCGAAATGTCGAATGTCCTACCTTTCGGATGCTGCCTGACCGGCTGTGCTTTTTCTAGCACCAAACTTTTCAATTCTGATCTCCAGCATCTGCAATCCTCATTTTTTCCCTGCTCTGGATGATACCTAACGTGACGAGCCAGACATCAAGGTGGTTCAGCTTGTTTGTAACAGAGATAGGACATCGCTAAACATTACGAGACAGCTTGACATGCTGGCTTTCTGACCCTGTCCTAGATGTCGGCCATTATGAGAAAGTCTCCTGAATTCTCCCACTCCCATGAGCCAATAAGGCAATTAGATTTGTTAAGAACTCTGTAAAGCGAGATGAATGAATATGGGATTTTCCAGCTGGTCTAGATTTTTCCAATGTAGTGGGGAGTGGTGGCTGGGCCATCTGTTTGGAACTGAGTACTTATTGACCATCTGGGGGATCCAGTCCTCAGCACACTCCCTACTAGCTTCCCAGGTGGAGACACACAGCCAAAGGCCACCCTACAGTAGGGCACCCTGACGCCCACTTTTCCACTCCCCCACCCCGACACCATAGTGGTCAGGATGCTCTTTTAGACTTGTCATTTTAATTTAAGCTTTTAACTTTGTGCACGGAGATAAACTCCAACATTCTTTTTAGCATAAACGTGTATTGAAACATTTAATTTAAAATAAAATTGAAGCCCTCACCTTGAAAGCTGTTTTTTTTTTCTGGTATTGTACAAATAAATTGTTTTGTAACATTATCACTTACCATAATGGAAATCACAAAACAGATCAGATCAGCATATCTAGTCGTAAATACAACCATAAGGATCTTGCTTCTTTATCATTTGCCTTCAATATATCCCTGACTTGGACACTTAGTCAAAAGGTTTTACCAGGTTCTTTTGTAAACAGCATACTGTGATCATTTTACCAAGATTTAACCAAGAACTTTCAGGATATTCATAATAACTTAACAGACAGTGAGGTGTCATATAATATAGTGGTTCTGAAAGTGTTAATGTTGAAGTTGTATTAGCTCCACCCAATCTGATGATTCCAAAATATGATCTTTGGTGGTGAATTCTGCAGTTGGATTCTGTACAGTTTTCAACAGTTCTGAGTAATTGTGCCTGGCTAGTAAAGTAAGATGCAATCTTTGCTATCATAAAACAAACTATTTTGTTGATGACAGCCCCTTCTGTTCAGGCTCACAGTGATGTGTCCTCGGCCATGGACAATTATAGGCCTAGATACAGCATAGACAGAGGAGGATTGGTGACTTAAAGCTACCTGAAACAACATTGTCAAAGGTGGTGGATACTACAATGTGTCCGAAATGCCAATCAGGGCAATACCATATGGCTGCATTAGTGACAATACTCCCTGTCAAATTCTAGAAGAGCCAGAGAATTTTTTTTTAAAAGAGAAGTGAATTTAACATTAAATGCTACCACATTATGAGGGCACACTCACTCAGCAGTTGAACTGCAATAACCACGAGACAGGACAGCAGCAGCTGCAGAAGCAGAAACAAACCAAGCTCAGAATGACAAGGATAAAACTTCATTCAGAAGCTAGTAAGAATCACAGAGAGAAATATGTAGGCTCGGAAAGGAGAGAAAAAAAGCTAGACACAATGAGGTAAAAAAACACAGATATTAGTTAAAGTGTTTTCTAACATCATCACTTGTCATAATGGAAATCTCAAAACAGATCAGATAAGCATACCTAGTAGTAATTAGAACCATAAAGAACCTGCTTCTTTGTCATTTGGCTTCAAGATGTCCCTTACTTGGGCACTTAGTAAGTTCACTAGTTAGAGGGACCTTGTTGTTTGTGACGACAATGTGAAACAGCTGATATGCTCAAACAGGTTGATTTTAAAAAGGAGGATGTGCTGGAAATTTTGAAAATTATGAGGAGAGATAAGATACCCAGGGCCAAATGGGGTATACCCAAGATTTCTACGGGAAGCGAGGGAAGAGATTGTTGCACCTTTGGCGATGACCTTTGCACCCTCACTGTCTGCTGGAATATTACCTGATGATTGGAGGGTAGCAAAGGATAATCCCTTGTTGAAGAAAGGGAATAGGGACAACCCTGGGAATTACAGACCACTCAGTCTTACGTCAATGGTGGGCTAATTATTGGTGAAGATTCTGAGACACAGGATTTATGATTATTTGGAAAAGCATAGTTTGATTAGAGAATGTCAGCATGGCTTTGTGAGGGCCTGGTTATGCCTCACAAGCCTTATTGAATTCTTTGAGAATGTGACAAAACACATTAATGAAGGCAGAGTAGTGGATGTGGTGTACATGGATGAAGTTCCCCGTGGAAGGCTCATTCAGAAAGTAAGGAGGCATGGAAAACAGGGAAAGTTATCTGTCTAGATACAGAATTAGCTCGTCCATAGAAGACAGGGGGTGGTAGTAGATGGAGAGTATTCAGTCTGGAGCTCGGTGATCAGTGGTGTTCCACAGGGATCTGTTCTGGGACCTGGCTTGGATGAGGAAGTGGGAGGTTGGATTAGTAAGTTTGCTGATGGCATGAAGGTTGCTGGAGTTGTGGATAGTGTGGAGGGCTCTTGTAGTTTGGAATGGGACATTGACAGGATGCAGAGCTGGGCTGAGAAGGGGCAGCTGGAGTTCCAGCTGGAAAAGTGTGAAGTAATTCATTTAGAAAGGTTAAATTTGAATGCAGATTACAGGGTTAAAGGCAGGATTCTTGGCAATGTGGAGGAACAGAGGGATCTTGGGGTTCACGTCCATAGATCCCTCAAAGTTGCCACCCAAGTTGATAGGATTGTTAAGAAGGTGTATGATGTATTGTCTTTCATTAGCAGGGGGATTGGGTTTAAGAGCCACGAGGTTGTGCTGTAGCTCTCTAAAGCCCTGGTTTGACCACAATTGGAATATTGGTTGTCTCATTATAGGAAGGTTGTGGAAGCTTTACAGAGAGCGCAGAGGAGATTTAACAGGAAGCTGCCTGGACTAGGGGGCATGTCATGTGAAGAAATGTTGAGGGAGCTAGGGATTTTCTCATTGGGGTGAAGAAGGATGAGTGGTGACTTGATAGATGTGTATGAGAGGCAGAGATAGAGTGGGTAGCCAGAGACATTTTCCCAGGGTGGAAATGGCTATCATGAGGAAGCATAATTTTAAGGTGATTGGAGGAAGGTTTGGGGAGAAGACAGAGGTAGGTTCTTTACACAGAGAGTGATGGGTGCGTGGAATGCACTGCCAGCAGTGCTAGTAGAGTCAGATATACTAGGGACATTTAAGCGATTCTTCAATAGGCACATGGATGATAGTAAACTGAAGGGTATGTCGGTTAGTCTGATCTTAGAGTAGATCGGCAAAACATCGAGGGCTTAAGGGCCTGTACTGTACTGTGCTATTCTATGTTCATAAGAAAGATCTTTAAAGAGCAACAGACAGCTCCAGAAGGAAAGGGATATATCCTTTAGGGAAAAGTGGATAACTTTACAAAAGTAGTTTAAAGAGAAGAAACAAAAGCCATGGGATGTGCAATAAGCATCACCATCGTTAAAAATAAGCTCCATAAAGTACTGCTGCAAGGAACACTGGAAGGGCCAGAGATATAATTTACACAGGAGTCACAGTATCAGGAAGGCCTCAGAATTTATTTATGAGCAAATTTAGAGAGAATTAGGAATATGTGCTGCAGAAGAAGAAAACTCAGGATCAAGAATCAGTTAAAAAAAAGCCACCAATTTGAATGGGAAGATTTGTAAAGGCCACAGCTAGAGCTCTATATTTAAAGAGTAGTGCAGCACAATGTATTGGTGTATTGTGTATTGTGCTTTGGACTATTAACGGTAAAAAAAAATGACTATTTTGGCTGAGAATATAAAGGAACACTCTGCCTATGCAGGAAAACCTTGAAAAAGGTGGGGAACCATCTTGAGTATGAAAATGATGCGAAAATGCTAAAATCATGGTGAATCTGGTAAACGGTGCAGAGCTACAAAGAAACAGATATTTGACACCTCGTAACTTAGTACAGAATAACCAGTAATACAGCTTAAAGTTTAATTGAAGCAAAGATTAAAAAGAAAATACATATAGCCTAGCGTCTAGCAAACTCTGTCATAATTGATTTAAAAGAGCATTGTTGGATGTGAGAATATCATGTAATGTAAAGAACATTAGATTGCAAGCAATATTGAAATGATATAGATCTAAAGCAGCTTTACTGTATTAAGAATTAATAAGTACAATGACAAGAATGGAATCAGGTTTTATATTACCCGAAAGATTTCAGGTCAGAATGACAATTCAGAACTCAAGATTGGGCATCATTAACTTAACAGCTCCTATGTATAGTACTCCATCAGATTTAAATACCAGTTCAGAAGCTAAACGACTTACATGAATAAGATATTGCATTCGATATATCCATTTATAGAGAACGTTATCAATTGACAACACTAATAGGAGCACAGACACTTTTGATAATGTTCTAAGATTCTTTGATAATTAATCCAATATAAGAACAATTAAAATTCTTTGAACAAGATTTGGAAGAATTTGCTTCCTGGGAAATTCAGAGATGATTTCATTAATTACATCAGTACAGGGGGTCCCTGATTTACGAATATCTGACTCATGAATGCTCTTACTTAATGTTATCCCATGCAATGATGTAATTTAAGTATCTGACATACAAATACTTCCTATATTTGTGAATTGCTGCTTTATATTGTCTAGAATTGTGTTCTGATCCATGTATATATTGATTTGCCAATGGGTTTGGGAACGAAACCTTCTCACAACCCAGGCACAGTCTGTAAATTAATAGGAAGTGGTGAACATGGAACTTTGAAATGAGAATTCATAAGATATAGAATTGTTGTTGGAATATGCCACAAAATCTTGTTCAGATTTCTTAAAGTTGAATGACATTTTATTTTTAGATGAAGCTTTTCAGATCACGGTGAATGCAGAAATCAGAATGCTTCTCAAAAAGATCCTGATAGGAAAAGACCAACCTTTTATCAAGGCAGCAAGAAATCCATTCACTTTATAAGAAAAGGACAGTTTCTAAAAAGGTGCATGACAAGCCAAGACTGAGAAAATCAAACACCAGATGCTAAGAACCAGTGCTGTGAGACAACAAAGCCACAGAGGCACAGACACTATCCAATATTGACAAAGGAAAGTTCCATTGAAAGAACTGTAGGTCACTTCCAGAAGATAGTTTCCACACAGCAGAAATACTGATGGCTACAGGAGGAAATGGTCTATAAAGTAGAGCACATATCACCATCAGTAAAGATATCTGTTTTAGATGAGATACCTCCCAAAGGAGATACTACCCAATACAGTCTGAAGGGAACTAACTGATTGAGATGAATCAGAAGACACACGATGTCCATTAACATAGACAAGTCCTAGTAATTCTAAGCTTGACACAGGAGCAAGTTTTGCTGGCTTATATCAACACTTACTTTGGCTGAATTCAGAAGTTACTGTCGACAATGATAAGATTACTTTTCACAGTTGGAATAATTAGAAAATCAGAATGCTACAATTACACTGTGGTGCAACACGTGAGAGAATTGAAACTTTGACTGCTGCTAATAAGCTCAAAACCACCTTTGAGCCTTCAAGCATTTCTCATCCTTAAACTCATTAGAAGAGTGACAGGAAAACAACAGACCTCCAGGGAAATAGTTTTTGACAAACTAGTCAAGGGGTTGCCAGCAGAATGCATCTTTAGATATTCATGACAGAACTCAAACATTGTAGTGATTGGAACAAGGTTGGCCAGGTGGACTTCAAAGAGTATGAGTTCCCTGACTGAGGCTGTTAACCTGGTCCAATCAAGGACTTCTGACTGACAGATAGAAACAGGAGTGACAGACATTCTGGTCACAGTCGGAGTCGGCTCTGTACTAACAGAGGCAACAATGTGTACCATTTGTAAGACGTTGGATACCTTTGTAAATTGAATACCTTTGGCTTCTTCTTTCTTTGTTTCCTCAGTTCAAATCTATTCTGAAATATGTACATCATTTCAATATCCCTACAAATTGCTAATGAATATCTCAACTGAAGCCTAAAGTGGAATGGATAGCAAAGCAATTCCAGATTGTATTTTGTATAAACTGGAAGGAAAGAATTTCTGAAACTTTTCAGTTACAATCAAACTTCATAATACAAAGGCAACTGGAAACTTAGTTCTAATACCAAGAATATAATTTAATTTGATTTTAATGGTGGTATTAGTAGGATTATGGAAGAATTCTGCTATAATGAGGGTAGTAATGAGTTTGCAAGAAAGCTGTTTTCACTTAATGCCACAATTTTTGCTACTGATTTAAACACTCACGGTAACTACTCAGAATGCTTTTAAAACTGAAGAATTTTAATTAATGTTTAATGTATTTTTGAAACTGGTTCTTGAATGCTTACTGACAAGAAGTGATTTCAATCATTAACTATCCAGTTTTTATGATTTCATGGACTGTGGGTGTCACTAGCAAGTCTAGTAATTGTCGCCCATTCTTATTTCTGCTTGAGAAGGACTGGGGTGAACTGTTTGGTGGGGTCAGTAACTATTTGTGTCCATGAATCATATAATCACTATTCAATATTTAAACAGATTCAAAACAGTGAACAAAAAAGAATTAAGTAAACTTCCTTTACTAATGGAGGTATAGGTTAGCAAACCAAGGCAGTATTTAAATGAAGTCTATCCATTTGTTTGTCGCCATGGGCACACCTCATGTTGCCCTCCCTTTTCATACTACTCAAAAGAATCAGTCACTTGTCAACCTTTGGCGACCACTTAACATTTTGAGTAACTATTTCTCAAAGTGCTGTGTGGAATCATAGGGTGATTACATTACATAAGATGATTATTCAGCTCCTTGAGTCCATGGGAGCACTCTGTGAAGCAATATACTCTATCCCTGAAGCTCTGGAAATGTCTTTCTTTCAGGTGCCACCCAATTACACTTTGAAATCATTGATCATTCCTGCTTCCACCACAGTCGAGTTTCAAGTCATTTTCATTGGTACAAAAGTTCTATTACACATTCCTATTAAAGCTATTGCCTTAATACCTTATCCAACAAGAAGTTTTGTTAAATGTCACATTTTATTACATTTCAATCCAGTTGACTAGGCCTGCTGACAGTCTTGCATCTAAAGAAACACGACAATAAATTAAGATATTTGTTCCTGGGTCCTGAAGAAGGGCTTATGCCCAAAACGTCGATTCTCCTGTTCCTTTGATGCTGCCTGAACTGCTGCGCTTTTCCAGCAACACATTCTTAAGCTCTGATCTCCAGCATCTGCAGTCCTCACTTTCCCCCATATAAATAGTCTTTCAACGTTCGATAAATTGTTCAGCAAGCAGAAAATCAGAGACATATAGAAGGTTACAGATTTGTGATGTTCCTGTAATCTCTTTCACCCTCCACCCTTCCTTCTCCCCGCCCCCCCCCCCCATCCCCAATGTCCCCCTTTGGTTAGTCAGAAGACAATGGCTTCCATGAATTGTCAGGGATATTTGATCATGTGAGCTTTGAGAACATCTCTAAAGCATTTCAGTTTTCCTCCCATTTCGAGTAGATTGGTTGTTTGTGGTGTCTGATGCAAGGATGCAGTAACTGCATAGTATTAAAATTAAGTTTGCAAATAATGCTGCATTGACCATTGTAATGCCCTAGTCTCTTAAACCAATACTGGTGGTCGGTAGGCAGGCTAGAGAGAATTATTCCTCTTCCAAAAATTAGCAAAGGCTACCGTCTAATACTAAGAAATTGAAAAAAGCTTTTGGTAAATTTGATTTTAAACAATTCAAATCACTTGACCATGCTTAAAATGAAGTAGTGTGCTCTCATTTTTGTTGTTGTGTTTGCAATTCAAGAACTGGAGGATAATTATGACACAGGTTTATTACATAACAAAATTCAGACAAAATTGATTTGAAATTTTGCAATGCTTTTCAGACATACATAGAGTATAAAAACCAAGAATTAACCATCATTTTCTTCTATGTTTTGAATGGCCTACAGTAGGGCTTCATGTTGTATTTTAGCTTTTCCTTCAAAAAAAGATTGATTCCATATGTTTTGTAATTATTATAAACATCTAATTTTGAGCTTATATTTCAGGAGTATGACTTTTAGTTTTGGAATATTTCAAATGTAAGATAAATGAAAACATCTGATGAAAGGCTAGTTGACAGACCTGAAATAATTGCAGTTAAAAGGCTGACTGACGTTTGCTTGTTTAATTAATAAGGTTAGAGTTAAAAAGATTGGGAAAGCATTAAACGATGGATGACTCTTGTCAGGAATTTGTGATGGAAACAATTAGTGTGAAGCTCTCTCAATACGTTTGCATGATTTAAATGCTTTTCCAGAACAATGAGATAGTTTGGAAATATGAAATTATTTGTTTAGATCCCTATCTGGTACATCTGAGGCCAGCCAAATTACCGTGGAGGTGGATTAATTTTTTTTTGATGTTGTGTTTTAGCTTTGACTGCTAACAGAGAACTAGCAGTTGAAGTCAACCTCGTAGCTACTGATGACAAAGATTATCTGCCAGTGACCATAAATGAGTAAAAGAGCGCTTTCTGAAACCAAAGGTCTTTTCTGATTGATGTCACTTGAGAATGCATTGAATCCCATGCTGGAACTGTACAATCCACAACCATGTAACGTTTAAGGAAACCAGGGATAGATTGAGAGGCTGGGATTATTTTCCCTGGAGTGAGAGGATGGAGAATAACTTTATAGTAATTTATAAAATCATGATGGGCATGGATAGTGTGTATAGCCAAGGTCTTTTTCCCAGGGTAAGGGAGTCCAAAACTAGAGGGTATAGGTTTAAGGTGAGAGGGATAGATTAAAAATGTACCTAAGGGGCTTTTTTTTTCCACAAAGAGGGTGGTGCATGTCTGGAATGAGCTACCAGAGGAAGTGGTGGAGGCTGATACAATTACAATATTTAAAAGGCAGCTAGATGATTAGGTGAATAGGAAAGGTTGAGAGGTATAGGGTCCAAATGCTGGCAAATGGGACTGGATTAATTTAGGATTACCTGGTCCACATGATGAGTCAGACTGAAGGATCTGTTTTTGTGCTGGACAACTCTATGACTCTGAGACTTGGAGGGTTGCCTAACTAGATCATAATGGCAGTACCTCAAAAATTCTTATTCCTCAGAGTGCAGCGAGAATTCTGAGGAGAATCAAAGTGAATTCCTGAGAGCTGTGAAACTTTTTCGTTCAACTGCAGCAGAAGTGAAAGACTTGTGCAGTTCCTGTGAAATACAGGAAAACATCTGGGTGGACATAAAAGTAGAATGGAGAGTAGCCTGTTAAAATCCTGTTAAATTTTCAAATTTAAAATGTCTGCAAAAGATTAAGTCAGTTGTACTTGCCTTGTATAACTCTTGTAACTTTTTTTGTTTAAAATAAGAAATATTGTGGAACAATTATTTCAGTTAATAACCAGACATTTTAATTTCTTTTAAAAAATTACATGAAAAGAACATAATTAACCAAGTAACTAGAACAAGGGAACAAAATTTGAGGGAAAAGGTTTGAAAAAAAATAGACTGGAAGTGTTTCCACAAGAAAACAGTTGCTTGCTTGTATGAGGTTTGAATTTTCTAAACCTGGAGACATGTCCTCCCAAGTCTTTTATCATGCACTCTGTCTCTCACGGTTCCAACCAGCTTTCATGACTCTATGTATTCCCAAATAGCTGGTGTAGCTATGAAATCTCCTCTGGTCTGAACCTCTCAAACATTTTCATCACTTCCACAAGAAAGTTGTGTTTGATGGAATAAGCCCTTGCATCCTATCCCCAGCATATTTTAGATGTAAATGATATGTTCACAAACTTTTGTTGTATCTTAATTTGCTCCATGCCATGCTCTAAATCACTTTTGAGTTGGAAAATACTGCCATTTTCAAGCTGCTAGTTGAGAAATCTGCCAATGAGTACTCTATTTGTGCCTACCACAAGCTTCCCTTCACTGGGTCAATATATAATGCATGTTGCTCCACACTCATATAAGATTGCCGTGTTCAGCAATTTTTTTAAATACAGGCTTCTTAATTTCCTCACTTTGCAATATCACATATTGAAGCTGCTGTGTAAGACACTGGTTATCTCAATGAGATAACAGTTCACTGTATATAATCTAAACTTGCAAATAGACCAAAGTTTGCCATTTTCAGCTTTGAATAGTGCCTGTTCTCCTCAAATTGTCCTGAAAAGGAAAACTATTTCAAATATTTGAACAACAGTTAAACAAACTATTCTGTGCTGTTACAGTGCAATGACTACACGATGGGTGATTTCCACGAACAGGGTTCTGTCAGCAACAGTGTAACAACACAATGACAGCCAGGTAGACTGTATCTCTCAATATTTGGCTGATCAAATCAAACAGCACATTCATTCACAAACAAAAGCAGAAATTGCTGGAAAACCTCAGCAGGTCTGGCAAGATCTGTGGAGAGAAATCAGAGTTAATGAGTGACCCATCCTCAGAATTGCCGTGTTCCTTTGGTTGTTTGTAATAGATGGAATATATGTGGTACGCAAACACCCTATATTTGGATAACCCACAGCTAAACAAAGTGCTTTTACAATTAATTCTCTGATTGGTTACAACTTGCTTTAGTTGCAGTAAGAAGCAAATTAAGCAAAGAACAATGGCCTTTGCACCACAGACTTGACCAGTGTTGAGAAGGGAAGTTAGTGATGTCTTCATTCATCACTCACCCATCTGATTAAATGCTCTTGGTCCTTAAATCCACTCTGGAGAGGCGACAAGATTCTGCCCAAATTTTCATAATCTGCTTATAATGTTCTCATAGGCTTGGAAGTTGGAGTCAACATACTGGAGGGCCAAGGCGTCAGGGTCAGCTTGAGATCTAAATGCAGCCACCATAAACAACTACAGGGACCACCACTGGTTTCTGAAAGAGCCCTCCGAAATGATGGCCCAGTAAGCAGGACAGTCTCTTTTTAACCATTTGTAAAACGTTCTCAAAAGGGGCCTGCACCTTTCGGCATCCTCAGTCCCCTTACCTGCATCATGAAGCTGCAGCTGCTTCAGTGCTGGTGGGCTTTCTATTGACACTCCAGTGTTAGGACCCCATTAGCACCCTAAATGGTATGGTGAGCTCGTCTTCTGGGCACTAATTGGCCTTTTGTTCCAAAACTGCAGTTTACTTGGCTCATCAAGGCCAAGTAGGGGTCTTGACCAAATAATTATCTCGACATCAGAGTGGCAATCAAGAATTAAAATTCAGACCATGATATGTTAATATTGAATAAAATATTAATAACAAACACTTATTAATACATTGCTTATTCAGTCTGACATTTTTCATTGACATTATTGACTGTAACAAGGAATTCGGTGTCCAGAATGTTAAAATAGACACTCACATGTATTGCAACAGGGAACCAAGATTATAACATTACGGAATCAATAGAAAAAATGTTCTAATCACAATACCTCATTTGCTGTGACAGTTTTACAATAAATATCCTTGCCACTTGGTTGGAAAACGAAAATTTGCATGAAGCAATAACATACCTTCTCTGTGACTCATGGGTGGAACAGCTATATTGGGAATATTTTAATAAAATCATATGGAATGATAAAAGATATTAAAGCAAAAAATAATTTCTCTCTCCAAGGAGACTGAAGATGGCCATGAGAATCAATTTCTTTTCTTGTCAAAGTCTAAGCACTGGTGCTTCCCAGAGGGGCAAGATCAATTCACCTTCGCGGAGAACAGCACAGAATTGGCATATCTATCTTACCATATTGAAGAAGCTGACGTATCTACCATGAAGGCTGGGAGGCAGTAAAGCAAAGAGGTCTTATTTTAACTTGGCTTTTGACACAAAATTGAGAATAATTAAGAGCTATTGGTGACCAGCTACAATTCATAATGATATCTATGTCCTTGTAAAAGTGTGCACGATGAACTGTTTTTCAATAGGATTAATTCAACACAGTTGTCATTTTTCTTGCAGAGAATGCAATTTAGTGAGAACCTGGCTACAATCTCCATTTAGAGCGCACTATATACACTTCACAGAATCATAGAATCCCTACAGTATAGAAGCACCCCTTTCGGCCCATCGAGTACATACCAATTCTCCGAAGAAGATCCCACTCAGAACCCTCCCACCCCGCACAACCCCTCCCTGTAGTCCCATTTTCCCATTGTTAATCCACCTAGTCTGCACATCCCTGGAAATTATGGACAAGTTAGCATGGCTAATCCACCTAATCTGGACCGTGGGAGAAAACCGGAGCACAGGGAAAAACTCCACGCAGAGACAGGAAGCATGTGTGAACTCCGCATAGATAGTCGCCCAAGGCTAAAATCAAATCTAGGTCCCTGGTGCTGTGAGGCAGCAGTGATATTGTCTAGTTATCTAGCAAGAAAATTTAACATCAAATTATAAGTATTTTGCTATTTGCCATAGTGGGATTTGAACCATGTCCCCAGAACATTAGCTTTGAGTTCTGGAATACTACTCCAGTGACATTATATCCATAGCACTGCTCCCGAAGCTAGTTCTGATGCTGTATAATGTTTTATTTCCTTTCTAATGTTGGGTTTTCCTGCATTTCAGTACTGATGACTCCAAGACAAAGCTTTGGTTTCATTTCTCTTTTTACTATTATTTTTTTTGCTGAGATATTTGAGTCAGTTTTAATTTTGATCCTGATTAGTTTGAACATATTCAGATGTATACATTCTTTTTTCCTTATGTTCTTAATCCTTTTGTCATGCAGGTAGACATGCTAACTTACTGAGCTGCATTGATTTTGAAAATTAAATTATCTAACTTGACCATTGATCTTAGATTTTTTTTTGTTATTCAACCACAGAGAATAGATCCAAAGTAAAATCCACTAAAAACCAGTCAGTAATGTTGTAAAATTGTCTAAATTGTTCAGCTTGAAGCAGCGCTAGCCTTGAGGGTTTTTTTTCAAAATTCAGTTTTCCTATCTCTGGCTGCTGTTCTGCCATTGAATACATAAATTTAAAACAAAAATCCTTTCACAACAAAAATCCTTTCACAATTTCGGACACAAATGAATTGAACAATCAGTAGGTATACAACTGCAGAATTTGTTTCAATCTTTGAATCTACATTGTATAACCTGCCATCTCCTTTGCATGTGATATAGTCACTTATTTTATGAAAATAACTATATATTTTGTGCAGGACAATAATGACATCCATATTGCCCAGGGCAACCCTAGTTCTAGTTCTTAAATCTTCCCTTCCTTTGCAATTTTTTTCTGCAATTATAGCAAATAATGGCAGCTTATTTTCTGCATGAGAACAGGTTGACATGTATTGTTGGGCACAAACTAAGCTGCCAATTAGTCAGACATACCACACTGTGCACAGCTTTAGTACCATTTATTTTCAAACCTGTCTCAGCAGTCTCCAATAGGTGTCTTTTTCATTGCACTCCCTCTTACTTATATATGCATATACTTGGTATTGTTAGAGTAATGCTGCAAAAAGAAACATGCTGTCCAAGCTGTTAATCATATACTCATCAGGACAGGTTCAAGAATGCCAGCTTTCTAGGCGAGCAACAATTTATACTGTATGCTGTGAAAAGGATGTTCACCTGATCTTTCCCAGAGCTAAGATTTTCTCAACCCTGATTTTAAAAATATTATAAGTTCCATTTTCTGTTTTAGCTATTTCTTTCTGGACTGCTAGTTACCAAACATCATTTTTATGATCTCCCTTTGCTTTGCACTTGCAGCAGCAGTTAAACCGATCGTGTAACTTATATCTGTTTATTAGTCTGACCCTTCGGGCTGTACAAGTTAGTTACCTTTGCCCTCATTTCAATATTTGTAGAAAGCAAATATTTCATTTGGTAATTAATATCTGTAGGAGAAAGTGAGGACTGCAGGTGCTGGAGATCAGAGCTGAAAAATGTGTTGCTGGAAAAGCGCAGCAGGTCAAGCAGCATCCAAGGAGCAGGAGAATCGACGTTTCGGGCATTCCTGAAGAAGGGCTTATGCGCGAAATTAATATCTGTAATGCACTTCTTTTTTTTCCTATACTCCAATGGAATTGGTTATACTTAATCTGTAAACAAGTGTCGTTGGATCATTTGGGCAAAATTTCCTCACATGCTTCAGGACCCCAAATGGGAACCAATGGGAGTCTTGCTCTGAAGGGACACTTGCGGATAATATGCAATTGTCTCACGTGTCTTTTATGCTTCAAAATGGAGCAGCAGTATATTCACTTCCTACTATTGCTGTTTTTTTTAAATAGTTTTTCATTCTAGTAAACCCATTCTTACCAGGGGTCAGACCAGATGTGCAATGTGTAACTCAGATCTACTCTCAATTCAAATGACTGGGCAGTCATAGAGGAGGCATTATACAGCTCTACAAATTTCAATTCGGTTAGTTAAACTGGACAGATTAAGGGAGTGCTAAATATCAATTTTATTTCATAATGTGCAAACAATTTGAAGTTTATTTTGACAAAGTGAGACCATAACTCAGTCAGACACAGGAAGGTAATGATTCCATACATGATCACAAGATAGAATAAGCATGGTATAAATATCTACTTTAAAAATGTGATAGAACCTATCACCCAGTTGAGCGCAAGCTTAAGCATAAGTGGCATTTCAGTAAAACCATGCATCCCTGTAAATGCTCAAAAAGAAATTGGGCTAAAGTAAAATTCACACCCAATCAGTGTTTTTATTTAAGAACTTCAGTCACCATGAATTGTGTCCATTAAGTGCAGAGCCTGATGATGCGTTACATCTCACTCAGTGTGTCTAGGCTGCTGTGGCAATCTGCACTTTTATTTGATTAGATTCCTTACAGTATGGAAACAGGCCCTTCGGCCCAACATGTCCACACTGACCCTCTGAAGAATAACCCACCTAGATCCATTCCCCTACATTTACCCTTGACTAATGCATCTAACACTACAGACAATTTAGCTTGGCCAATTCATCTAACCTGCACATCTTTGGATGGTGGGAAGAAACTGGAGGAAACCCATGCAGACACGGAGAGAAAGTGCAAACTCCAACAGACAGTCATCCAAGGCTGGAATCGAAACGGGTCCCTGGCACTGTGAGGCAGCAGTGCTAACCACTGAGCCATTGTGCCACCCTATATGCATGTTGGAGTCTTGAGCTATCGTTTATGATGTTAGTGATGGATCTTCCTATACTAGGAATCTCTCCTGTTCTTCCCATCTGCCATTGACTTATACTAGGAGGGTTTGCAAATCGATAACATGAACAGTTTGGCCATATTATGAACATACAATCATGACATCAAACTTGATCCAATAGCTTCTGGCGCAGAAGCAGTGACATCACCTATTGTATCACAGTACCTCATTATCTTAGTACCGATATATTCTCACTAAACCTTCAAATATGTTTCCAACTTAACAATCGCAGGAAAGTAAAACTGAGTCGAAATCCATTTCCACAGGTTTTCAAATTAGTTATCTTTAGATCTCAAGTGTCTTAGAGTGCTGGATTTTCAATAATACTGAATAAGTTAAAGTACATGTTTTTGCAATATTGTGATAGTGGTTTTGTGAAAATCCGTTTCCATAACGTTGAGCTGACTTGATGACTGAGCATATTGATTCAATGGTACTTTCTGTTCATCTTTCTGTACTCCCTCAGCAAAAATGTATTTTCATTACATTTTGAAAAATACCATGCATACCAGTTCTCAAGTACAGAGCAGGCTTAAGAGGGATGGTGATTTCCATTCTGTATTAGATTTCTTGGTTGGCTAAGTGTCTTGCATTCATCAACCATATTTATTATTGTATTGTAACTACTTGCTTGCTAGTGACAAGATAGTTGTGAAGTATGTGACAAATGCAACATGACCAAATGATTTTATTGCATGTCTCATGAAAAGAGGCACTTACTGGAATGAGCTTGTATATGGGGCATTGGTGAGACTGCTCTTAGAGTTTCATTCTATTCATTTAATTGGAATGTGTTTGTGGTTTGAGGCATTTCGTGGAAAGTTCACTAGGTTGATTCCTAGACTGCTATACATGTTAGGCCTTCACTCATTGGTGTTTCAAATAACGAGAGGTAATTTTATTGAAAAATGTCAGGTTGTGAGGAAAATGGATGGGGTAGCTGCTGAAATAATATTTCCTCTTCATGGGGCATCTCGAACTAGGACATATTTTGTTTTTAAAAAGAACATGGGATCTCCCATTTAAAAGGAGATGAGGTGGAATTCCTTAGAGTTATTAGCCTCTGAAAATATCTTCCACAGAGAGGAGTGTAGGCTGAATAATTGATTATGCTCAGGGCTGTACCAGACCAGTTTTCAATCTCTAGGAGAGTTGAGGTTTATGGGGTACAGCAGGGAGGTAAAGCTGAGGTTGTGATCAGGCCAGACACAATCTTACTGAATGGTAGAACACATTCTGAGGTGCCACATGGCCGACTCCAACTCTTGGTTTTGGGTCCTAGTGTCCATCCAAGAGCCTGTACAGATGCAATGAGTGAGATTGTAAAGTTAGTTTGCAACAAGGAGCGGAGTTTCTGACCGCATTCAAAGACGATCAGCTGCACTATAAAGAATGCTTCAACCTTTGGTTCAAAGATCTGCAGAAATAGCACCAGGAAATAAAAGTACCACAAGGCATACCTCATTGACTGCATTCCATATGTTTGTGAATCTTACTCAAACATTGTTGTAATTTTAGTTCTGTTCACTACTGAGCATTCTCGCCAGACATTTGCAGAATTAACTATCAATGGCAATGACTGTGCCTTGTGCCATGATGTTCCACTTTGTGCAAGCATTCTCTGGCATAGCAGGCTCTGTTAATTTTGGAAAGGAAATCAGCAGCAGGAAAAGGTGCATGGTTCACTGGCCTTTGTTTTTTTGGGCCATCTTCTTAACCAGTTGACATTTCTTTTGTCTCTTCCAAAAAACCAGCCTTCAGAGATCATGGCCATTAACGACTTGCTCCCAGTGTGCACAACAGCATCTACCATCCTTGTATCTCTTTTGCCAGTGTCCCTGCAGTACAGGTAAAGGTGTCAAGAGGTTATGATGCAATGACAGGTTTAGAGTGCAACAAGTAGTTGTATGTACATCTGTGACAAAAATAACTAAGCCAGAGCAGACACCATGGGCTCAGCAATACTTGTATTCTCATAGAATTAGCATACTCCAGGGCCTCTGACTTGGTGACTTTGTTTTACCAAGACATTTCGAACATAGATCTCTGACAGTGAAAGCAGACCTTTTTCCTGCCAAGTCAACATGGTTTTGTGAAAGAGAAGTCATATATAACCCACCCATTGGAATTCTTTGAAGTAATATACAGTGTAGATAGTAGCCACATCAAATGCCATGTCAAACGTTATTGTCAAAATGAATACGAACCAGACTAAACCTGGAATTTATGGTAATGAGGAAAGGTTGATAGGCTAAGATACTGAGGTTGAATGATAAACATTGTATCGCAGCATTTTTTTAATTGTAGAATAGGTTTGGTTTCTATATCTGACTTTCACGCACAACTGTGTATTTTTTTCCGATCACCAAGTCATCCATGCCACGTTTTTTTTCTCTCATTTATCTTCTACTACAAAAATTGCTCGTGTTTCCAACTAAATCACCACTCACATGCAAAGCTCGGCTGAGGCAGTGCAATGGACCTAAAGTGAGGGAAAGGTAGGGACAGAGGGAGGGAACTAAATCAGAATGAAGTTGGCGGAGAGAATCAGGCACCCCACCTCCAGTGATGCTCACCTCTCCCCGCAAGTATCGACAGTTTTGGTGAATGGCACATGCTCCCTCTCCAAGGGCACCAACAAGTGAACATAGCTGCAGAAAAGGGGCAGGCTGGCAGAAATGAGTGAATAGATTTCTTAGTGTTTCATTTGAAAAGTTCCTCACTAGTTTAACCAGCTCCATTTACTTATTAGCCAGTCAGTTATTCAAAAGTGCTGTAGCCTTGTTATGTTGATGCAACTACCAACCTGATCAAATTGGGAAACCAAAAGCTTGATTTTTAGTTTCCAAGTCTCCAATCAAGCTGAAACCTTGCAGCAGAGAGACCATCACTGAATGCAAGACCAGCTGAATTACAGCCAGCAACTTACTCTCTGCTCAGTGGAATTGTTAACACTTCAAACTGTAAAGAGCAGCTGGTGTGACAATATCTCTCTGCTGCTGAGTTTTGTCTCGGTTGAATTCCATCTTTCTGATCTGATGTGAATGACACTGATGCTGCAGAAATAATGTGACACTAGATACTGCAGATGCAGTCACTGGGATTGGTTTATATTCTTTATCGTGCGTTCAGTGTTTGTTTTATTTGTAGCAGATGTGAGCAGATAATATTACTTATTCATTTTTATTGACCACAATGGCGAGTGACGACCGAGTGGTTATACAATGGCAGAATCTTTCTCTACCTGCTGTAAAGTGATGCTCCTGGCCGTACCGTGGTAGCTGGGTGAAGATTTACAGCTGACAACCAAGTAATCAAACAAGAGGTGAAAAGTCGCCATTTTACCCATCACGTGAGATTGCATTGACCTACATTATCACTTGGTACATTGCAATTGCTTGGCTCTCTTTTCTCAGTATTTTGTTTTCAAACTCTGCTTGAGGTTATCAAGTGACCACTGGGTCCAATGAAGCTTCTCAGCCCTTTTTGAATCTGACTTGATACCATAATAAAATTAGCCCTCATTGGCACATCGTAGAAATAAAATAAAGCACGTCCCAATTGTTTGCATGCAGCTAAATTAACCCAGCAGGTGAAAATTGTCAATTAGCTTTTGCATTCGAGAGATAGGTACAAAGAGGATCTGCTATTCAGTCTCATAAGCAGAAGTTGGCACATAAACTGTGTAAATGTAGAAATAGCTTAAATTGAAAAGAAACAAAAACAGAGCCTATCCTTAGTCATATATATTTTTAAAAATCACTTTAACTTACTGATTTGTCCTCTACCCTTTATTGAGAAGTCCCTTGAATGGAAATATCTTCAAAGTAAAATTAGTTGAGATGTACAGATTTATTATTATTGCTACTTGGATACACATTTATTTTTCATATTTTGCTTCAGAATGCAACTTTCCCATCAAGTTCACACACTTATTATTTTCCAGGACATTGTCTGATATGATGTGGTTTTCTATCTGTTAGCTCACATGTATCACATAGATTGATTTTCTTGTCGAGATGTTAGCTAAAAGTTCATTAACAACCTTGTCTACTAACATGACATCTCTGACTTACTTACACAGTCTGCATTATTTCTTACTTATATTATTACTACATTATATACAGAGCTGGCTGGGTGGTAGTCTTTGAGCAGACCAGTTGCTTGTCTGCATAAGGAGTAAAATAGTGGGTTTTAATACAGGATGCCATGCTGTAATGTCACCTAGCTGTCTTTCAAAGACTCATGCCTTTTTGAAATCTGAGTGATAACACAATACAATGCTAAAAGCTTTGCTAAGAGTCTACCTTTTAATCAAATTAATGCCAATCGCCTCTTCAAAGAGGGTGCAGAGTAGGGGTGGTTCACTTAAAAGGGAGCAGTTGATGACAGGTAGCAAGTTCTCTCGCAGTAGCAGCAGTGGTAAGTAAAAACAGCCAGCATTGTGGAAAGTAAGGATGCATTTACAGTGTAAGTGTGGTATCTACATAAAGTAGTTTTTGCTTCAAGTTGACATTATACTGGCAGCATGAACGCGGCATTGAAGATTGACTGCATTCTGAAGTTTAGTGAGTGGAAACATCTTTTTGACTCGGTGCAAGCATAAATTCTCTGTGATGTCAAGTCTGGTTAACAAAATGCTGGCCAGATGTTCCAGTAGGAAGATTGTCATTGCTGAAATGTAGACTGGAGTCCTGCATCAAGATAAAGCTGAGGCTCCCACAGCTAACGCTACAAGAATTATCTGGAAAATTGAAACCTAGGAGACAGGCAATTAACAGCATCTGGAACCCCAATTTTAAGTTAGAGTTGAAAGCTTTTGGAGGTGGAGATGACTGGGTTAATTTCATACTTATCCATGAAAAGTGAGAGAGGTTAAAACTAACCCTACTTTCTGACTCATTATAAAACTGACCCTAACTCACTACTGAACTCCACAGAAATGTGGTAACCTCTCCCCTTACAACCCCAGCACATAATCTCTGACATCTCACCTGACTGAGCTGATAAAGTGGGATATTGGAAAAAGCACAGCAGGTCAGGCAGCATCTGAGGACTGGGAGAGTCAATGTTTCAGACAGGACCTTTCATCAGGACCCTTCATCAGGACGATTCTCCTGCTCCTCAGTTGCTGCCTGACCCGCTGTACTTTTTCCAGTGATGCACTTAATCGACTCTGACTCTCCAGCATCTGCAGTCCTTGCTATCTCCATTTCACCTGACTGCCTATCACCAACACTAACTCTGCCTTCAAACCAATCTGACCCAACTCCATTTGCTTTGCCCATGATGGTATCCACCCCAAAATCCCCAAATACCATCCTGACAGATCCACTGCCACCTAATGCCCCACCCACCTACCTGCAACCCTCCATCACAACCCACCAGCCAGCCTGAACTCCACTCATCTGGTATCCTAGTGTCCCCATTCCACAAGTCATCTTAACACCTCACAACCCATGTGACCCTACCTCCCCATGACCCAGTCACCCTGAGCCTAGCCTTGCTAGCATATGTACACTACTCTCTTTCCAGCCACCCCCCAACTCTAAATCCCCATCCCATAAATCTATCCGTTAGCTGTACACTTTCACTCACGTGATACCATGCCACCTTCTCATAAGCTATTGTGCCCCTTGTTTACCTAGTTGCCAGGCAGTAGAGACCCAGGTTTGAGGAGCAAATCAATCCAAATGAGGATCATATTGCGAGGTTAGAATCATACAATTATACAGTACAGAGGAGCTCCTTCAGCCCATCACGTCTGCACTGTTAAAAATACACTACTGCCGATATCAATCCCATAGCCTTGAAAGTTGTGACGTTTCATGTGCTCATCCAAGTACTTTTTAAAGTTTATGAGATTTCCAATCTCCCAAGCAGTGTATTCTAGACCTCTACCACCGTCTTGATGTAAATGTTTTTAATCAAATCCCCTCTAAACCTCCTGCCTTTCACTGTAAAAGTATATATTGTTATTGACTCAGCGGAACAGCTGCTTCCTATATGCCCTGTCCACGCTCTCCCCCCAGAATCTTATATACTCCTACCATGTCCTCAGTTTAACTTCTCAGTACCAAAGAAAACAACCCAATAAGGTTAGAGTTAGCTTATCCCTGCTCTCTTCATAGCTAAACTCCTCCATTCCAGTGAACCTGCTCTGTACCCCCCACCAGTGCAATTTCATCCTTCCTATAATGCAGTGACCAATGTAGAACTGCACAGAATTTCCGAACCAAAGTCCTGTAAAACTTCACCTAACCCTGTCTCGTCTTGAAATCTATGTCATGACTGACAAAGGCAACAGTCCAGAATGTCTTCATAGCTGCCCTATTAATCTGTCCTGACACCTTCAGAGATTTATGGACAAGCAGCCCCAAATCCCTCTGTCTTTCTGAGCTTCCTCATGTCCTACCCTTTATTGAGGGTCTCCTTCCTATTGGAAGGATGTTGTGGAACTTAAAAGGATTCAGAAAAGATTTACGAGGATATTGCCAGGGTTGGAGGATTTAAGCTATCCGGAAAGGCTGAATAGGCTGGGGCTGTTTTTTCTTGAATATCGGAGACTGAGGGGTTACCTTATAGAGGTCTATAAAATCATGAGGAGCATGGAAAGAGTAAATAGACAAAGTATTTTCCGTGGGGTGGGACAAGTCCAGAACTAAAGGGCACAGGTTTAGGGTGAGAGGCGAAAGATTTAAAAGGGACCTAAGGGGCAACTTTCTATGCAGAATGTGGTCTGGGTATGGAATGAGCTACCAGAGGAAGTGGTGGCGGCTAGTATAACTGCAACATTTAAAAGGCATCTAGATGGGTATATGAACAGGAAGGAGTTAGTGGGATCTGGGCCAAGTGCTGGCAAATGGGACTAGATTACATTAGGATATCAGGTTGGCATGGACGAGTTGGACAGAAGGGTCTGTTTCCATACTGTACTTCTCTCTGCCTCTATGACTCTATGAATAGTTGAGTGGTAGAGAGCGGTGGTTGACAGTGCAATAAATCTACAGAGGCCGGTGTGGCATCACCATCACCTGTTATTTACACATGGACTGTCCGTGACTATCATGCTGCCTTAAACAGAGTTGGGCACCAGAGTGACAGTATTCCTGACTCTCAGCCTTTGTGCACCAGCCAGGGCTCCCTCATTGGACCACCTTAACAGCCCAATCAGGGAGCTCTTTTCATTGAGGTCCAGTTGGCTGGCCTCGTTACAATCACAACAGACAGGGCAGAGTGCATCCCTCCCTCCACTTCCTGACATTGAATCTGTCTCTGCCCCAATAAATGTAACTGCTCTCTCACCATCACGTACACCCCCCCCCCCCCCCCCCCCCCCCCCCCATCCCATTCATCAACCTGAAAAACCTGGTAGTATGGCTTTCCAACAACTACCCACTATCTTTCAGTTTTTATTTCCTTAATTTCCTGCTCAACAGACTTGCTATCCATGAGATAGGAAGGTGCACAGCAAAAGGTTGCGGCCAAGGTAGCCACAGTCAGGTAGGGAGAGATTGTTGTTTAGGGTCCAGTGGATATCAGACACCATCTCATTATTAGAATGAAAAATGTCCAAGTTTCTCCCAACCTTCCTCATGATTCAGGCCCTAATGAAAGCCTTACAGCATTTAATTGCAGACCCTCAGGGCCCTAGAATTGAATCTTAGTTGTCAGAGCTGGATGCATCATTGATGGTGCAATTTCTGTGACATTAACTCAAACCTACTTAAATATATTGACGTGATGTTTATTGGCCTGTCATAACAATGCAAAATGGCAAAGTACTTGAGCAACAGGCAATGGCGTTTCAGCAGACTCATGTCCTTCTGAACCCATTCTGCTGCATCACAGGGAGACTAGCAATGCATGCAGACAGGAGAGAATGCTCAATTTGGCAAGAATCAATAGGTCTTTTAGACTGATGTCCTTAAGATTTGCTGGATTTAGAGGCAGGCATCAGTAAGGAATTTCATACAGATTTCTCTTCAAGACTTAAATGTGGTAGATCACATTCTTCAAATTAAATTATCGGAGGGAGACCGTAATGCTGCAATTTGTACCTGAACTTCAAGAAAAGAATAGATTTGATGGCCTGATGGATGCTTTGCTTCCAATATTTTATTCAAGCAATATGCTTCCTGCTAGAAGTGACCCTTGAGGGCAATTAGTGTGCAACTTCACTGAACAACCTAATTATTCATGTGGTTTATATATCTCACAACAATCTGATCCACTGGGCCAGATAAATATCTTTAAAACTGTGCTTTGGGTTTTGAAAACACATCATTTTCCAATCTGCCAAGCGCATTCTGAATTGGTGCTTTCCCTACCTCTGCCAAGATTCTGCAATGATGTATTATATCGCAGTTTGGAAACAATTGTTCTCAAAAAAAATAAAAGAAATGGAACAAAATGATTTTGGACTTCTGCTGATGTGAGTTTTTGTAAATGCAGCAAAACTTTGCAAGAAAGAAGAAAACCTCAGAAGAGCTGATGAGTTTGCATGAGTCAATTTTGAAAAAAAAAATCACTGGACTGTAATCACCATAAAAGCATGGTTACTTTAGTGCTGCAGAAATTAATTTCGTACAAAATTCTGAGCTGTGTTTATTTGTTTCTGGTTTGCATGACGGCGGCCAGATCCTTGTGACTTCAGGAATGGAGAATAGCTACCTTCAAGAAGGGACATTAATCATGTTATGGAAGCTATTGCAGTGTTTTCCTCTTGTTCATAGTAGGAAATCTTGACAATCATTCTCCCAAGTTGCTTATATTCTGTGACTGAGGAAATCCTCTCAGATACACAGGACAGAATCATTTCAGGGTAGATGTGACACAGGATATAACAATACATGTGACAGAATCAGGAGGACAAGTATGAAATTGACCATCTTGTCATTGAGGTCATCTTGCTTTATGTTTTACAATTGGGTGGGGAGGTTCCACATCTGGGGTGGGGGAGGGGGAAGATGGATGGGGGGGAGATCTTGGTCAGAGTGCCCTTGCTTCTGCAGTCCAGGTCATTGTTGGTCCATTGGCTCTAAAACAGCAAATATGGGGAGATCACGCAGTCAGGGAGTATCAGAGGCACTGGTGAGGGATCTAGGTACGTCTTGCATAGAGCTGTCTTGTCCTATTGGTCAAGGGGCTAGGCCATGGCCAGAGATACCAGGGCTCTTCCTGCCAGAGGCATGTTGACCCTGCTTGACTTGGCCTTCCAAGAATGGAGAGGATCAGGCTACTCAGAGGGTGAGGGCCTGACCACCTTTTATTGTGCCTGGAGCGGGAAACGGCTGAGAGGCATGTGCGTGATTTCTACCTCATGGCATCACGCTGTCATCTTGGCATAAAGGGGTGCCCAGGCTGGGACCAATGAGTGGGAAGATGCTGTCACAGTGAGGTATCACCAGATTGCATACCCACACTCTCTCTATGTCCATGTATCTACGGTTCTCAAAGGGGAATTTATATCTGGGCTAGGGAGGGATGTAGAAGGCAGCTTTATCAACCCTTGAGATGTCTGTACTTTCATTCTCAGATGTCCAGGAGGACAGCTGATCTTTCATTTTATTGTCACCTCTATTTCACAGTAAGAATATGAGAAATGCATGAGTTTCGGCCAGATCAAAGATGTGCGGGTTAGGTGAATTGGACATGCTAAATTGTCCCATTTTGTTCAGGAATGTGCAGGTTAGGTGAATTGGCCGTGCTAAATTGCTCCATAGTATTCAGGAATGTGCGGGTTAGGTGTATTGATAGAGTAAGGGGATGAGTCTGGATAGGGTGCTTTTTGGTGGTTATTATAGACTCATTTGGCCAAATGGCCTGATTCTCTGCATCTCTGAATTATCTGGATCTTTAATTGAATAAGAATGCTTGTTACATCCTTCAATTGAAAATCCCCATCAAATCTGACTTTTGGTGAATTAAAGTATGATGGCCTCTACATATGGCAAATGCTGACAGGAAAGTCTTGATTATTCTTAATTAATCTGAAAAGGTAGGAATTTTGCTATTGAATATCAGTAAGACCTATGCCAAATGGATACATTACCTGCAAACACTGACTCCTTTGTACCCGTACTATCTTCAAACTACCATTTACTCTATCTCTACTTCTCATTATTTTATAAACTTCTATCCTATACTTGGAGTTGACCCTCTTTCACAAATATAATCCCCTCAACATTCCAGTGTAGTAATTCCAATCACTTGAGTTTCCCAATTTTTCCAAATCAGTACTGGCTGCCCATGGATAACTTCACTGACATATACTGCCTAATCACCCAGGATGACTGTTTGATCTTTTCCTTATAAATTCTGTGTCTAAGGTATTTTCCTCCCACTAATACCTGATGAAGGGACAGCGCACTGATAGCTAGTGTTTTCACACAAACCCGTTGGACAATAACTTGGCGTTGTGTGATTTTTGACCTCACCCATGACTGACCATGGTCAACTTTCTGGATTGTGATCAGACTATGTTGTTGATGCGTTGTGGCAGCACCCCTCTGCATGAATATTATTCCCTTTTATTTGAATAAGGACTACTCCCCTTAAACTTACACTCATGCCCATTTGGTTAAAGCACATGCAGTGTACTTGCCGTCTAAACTGTTGTCTTGTGCTAATGCTGTGACAGTGATGTAGCACAACATGATCACACCCTTGACTGTTCAATGATAGTGACCATAACAAGTTGAAGACTCAAAGCTACTCCATTGGCTTTAAAGGATTTTGACAGGTTTGAAACAATGCTAAAAAAAGGCAAAGTTTTTTTCTTTCACCCCTAAAACTGTTTCCTATCCTGGGTTGCAAAGATATTTTGCTCTCATCTGTGCTGAAAATTTGTTCTGATATTGCATGTATGATCTAAGCTGTGTAATGTATATATGTTAATTTAATTTATTTTAAGTTTGTTGGGGGGATTGAATTTAAATTAGTAATATATTGGTTCTCTGAAGCTAACAATTAAACTGTAGATATTTGTTTAGTCATGATGATTTCTTTTCAACAATGTTGCAAGGTTTACTATGCAACCTTTTGGGTTTGACTTTATTTTTGGATTTTAGGACCTAGCAGGGTAGACAATTATATCTCAAGATTAATGTTAGAAATTTCTGGGTTTTTTTTAGCTTAAGGGAAGCTCCTATTGTTAGAGATAGACGCTTGTTTCACTTTATTTTGGGTAATTCTTTGAAGTCCTTGCATGGAGATGCTTGGCTATAGCAATGCTCCTGAGATGGGAAGAGTATATTAAACTGAATCGTTTTACATTAAAGAGCTAGTGCAGGTCTCCAAAGGGAATAAGACTTTGAAGAAGACTTGAAGCTGAATTTGTTTCAGTTCAGGTGTATGATAGCTCCAAAGTTAAATCATCAGAGCATTCAGAATAGGAGTTAAAATCTGAATAACTTTAAGGGTGTTAGAAAAAGGCATCCTGGTGTGCGTATCATAAAAGGGTTGCTGTTGGAGACTTTACAAGATCTTTTTCTTAATTTTTGAACCTTCTAATGAAGTGTTTTGTGATTAATGTGATTATACTTTTACTGTGTTTAATGCACATTGAATTTATGTTTTAAGTAAACAGGTTGGCTTGTTTTATTTTATCTTTGTTCTTTGATAATATTGTTTTAAAGTTGAAACAAAATCGGCAACATTGTATGCTGCAGTCTCAATTTGACAAGTTAAAGTCAAAATGACCCATCAAGCCAGATTTCAGTCCATGATCTGACTTGTCCAGCATTAACATTAACTGGGATCATGTATGTGCTGTTGAACTTTACTGTACTGTGGCAGTATAGTTAGTAGAATCCTTACAGTGTGGAAACAGGTCATTCGGCCCATCGGGTCCACACTGACCCTCCAAACAGCATCCCACATAGGCCCTACACTATCCCTGTAACCCTACATTTCCCATGGCTAACTCACCTAAGCCTGCACATCCCTGGACATTATAGACAATTTAGTATGACTAATCCACCTAACCTGCACATCTTTGGATTGTGGGAGGAAACCAGAGCTCCCAGAGGAAACCCACGCAGACATGGGGAGAATGTGTACTCTCCACACAGACAGTCACCCGAGGTTCTTAGTACCCTTACCTATCAAATCCCTTCTGTGAAAACTTGAATCTTTCTTTCTTTTCAAAGGCAATTGACACCTTGTTTTGCCCAGAAAATGCAAATGGTCATAATGAATAATCAGGTTATGATTTAATTCTCAATGTTACATAATTAATAGAAGATCTGAGTGAATTGACACATTATTCACTGATGCTCAGACACATTTAGAAGCATATAAAGTGATACTGTGGTTTCTAGATTTTTCTTCAATATTCTAGCTTGGAAAAAAGTTCAATGCATCTAAGAGTTTCCTGCTACATTTTTAATGATAATTAACTGTCTTCAACTGGTATGAGTCTCAGAGTTTAACAAGTTGACTTGTCAGGTTTGGTGATCAATTTAATAATTCAGGAAAACTCATATTTTGTGGGTATACATTTCAATTTACAAATAATTCCCTTTCAGAAGATGTTACAATGGCTACAATGTGCTATTCCCAGTAAATAGCACGTAGTGTTTTGAAAGGAAGAATTTCAAAGAATTTTCTGGCAGTTGTAACCCCTGAATTCCCATAAGAGTTAAGTCTGTATTCAGATCACATTCATAAATAATCGCATGATGCAGCAGTATGTTTCAAATCAATAAAAGAGCTTATTATGATTGTCATTTTGAGTAACTTCCATGTAAGGCGGCTTTTGACTTAAAATTGTGACTAAATCCTTACTATGTGAAGTTCAGAAGAAGTAATGTGTCTTAGAATTGAAATATGATCTAATAAAGCGTGTTTTCATTTTGTGCTTTGTCTGACAATCTGACAAGGGAAAGCAAAAAAAAGTTAAAGTTACATGTAACAGTGATTTGTGATCTAATAATATTAGATTGAGGTTGGTATTGTCAAGATGGCACTACTAAGATCAGAAATAATCAGTGTCCTCCAGAATTGCATCAGCTTTAGCTTAGTCAGTCAGACATTCATCTCTGGATCGCAAAGTTCCAAGTATCAGCAATTCTTTTTCAATTAACTCATGGGATATGGGCGTCGTTGGTTACACTAGAATTTATTGTCCATTTCTAATTGCTGTTGAACTGAATGGATTCCCAGGCTATTTTAAAGGGCAGAGTTGAGAGTTAATCACATAGCAATGGGTTTGTAGTTACATGTAAGCTAGACCAGATATAGTTGATGATTTCCTTCGTTAAAGTACATTACTGACCCCGAAAGGTTGTTGTGACAATCTGCTTTAGCTTCACTATTATCAAAGTAAAAAAGCCAAAGCATTTTTTGAAGCTGCATGTTAATATAGCAATGATGTGAACACACCACCACCAGTTATTAATGGATGACTTGTTTAATTGAAAGATAATGCAGCAATTGGTACGACTCAGTTGTTAGGTTTTTAAACTGCTAATTACCAACATTTTCAATTACAAACGCAAACAAAAACAAAAATGCTGGAAAATCTCAGCAGGTCTGGCAGCATCTGTGGAGAGAAATCAGAGTTAGAATTTTCGGCCCACTGACTCTTCTTCAGTTCTGCAGAGATTTTCCAACAATTTCTGTTTTAGTTTCTGATTTCCAGCGTTCGCAGTTATTTCTTTTTTACCATTTTCAGTGACCTAAATTATTTCTAGCAACATTGTCAAAATATGAAGGAATGTGATGGAAAAAGAACCTTGACTTTCTTTCACAGAAATCAGATGTTTTTTTGGTTGCCCTGTCAGCAAGTTATAGCCTCTCCTTTTGCATCACAGGTGTTGTACTAGCACTTTCTATTACCTAATTTCAGTGATTGCAAAACACAATAACACGACGTGGACATTGTACCATTTGAGTTAATACCTGTACATTCAATTCAACTTGTAGATTGCTTAATTTAGCAACTGGAAAGACAAAATTTACAATAAAGATAGTCAATTTAAATTCTTCCATTTTAATTAAACTCGAATGTCTAGATTTCTTAAGCTTCAACATGAAAATATGCTATTAACATTCAAAGTTAAAAATCACACAACACTAGAATATAGTTCAACAGGTTTATTTGGAAGTACAAGCTTTCAGATTGTTGCTTCTTTGACAGATTCTAATTTTGTCCACCCCAGCCCAACACCGACACCTTCACATCAATAACATTCAAGGCAGTTTTCTGCATCCCATTATCTATACCTCCAGTCTTCCTATTCCATTGCTGTAATTAGCTTTATTTGATCACCTTCTGGAAATCACAAGTTCAGATGCTTCCTTCTTATTGAAATTGCTCATTTTCAGCTCACCATCAGATAAGACGGATTCTTTCCTCAATTTTCTTCTTCCTTCAGAATTTTTCTCTCTCTACTTTACTTCTGATCAAATGAACCTTTCTTGAGGGACACCTCCACAGGAGCCAGGCTTAACACCGGCATCTTGCCCAAGTGACTAATTAGACCGTAAGACAGAGGGAACAGATTTAGGCCATTCAGCCCATTGAGTCTGCTCCGCCATTCAATCATGGCTGAGATTGTATAACAATGAGCATTACCTTAGTGTCCTGCACAACCTAGAACTGAGCTTCAAATCCCAAATCTTGACCATGTAAAACCATAAGACCATAAAACATAGGAGCAGAAATAAGGCCATTTAGCCCATTGAGTCTGCTCTGCCATTCAGTCATGGCTGATAGGTTTCTCAATCCCATGCTCCTGCTTTCTCCCTGTACCCTTTGACCCCCATAACACTCAAGAGCCTATCTATCTTAGTCATAAATATGCTCAATGACCTGGTCTCCACAGCCTTCCGTGGCACTGAATTCCATAGAGTCACCACTCTTTGGCTGAAGAAGTTTCTCCTTATTTCCATTCTAAAAGGATTTCCCTTTCCACAAATGTCCTTGGGTCCTAGACTCTCCTCCCAATGGAAACATCTTCCCAACATCCACTCTGGCTGGGCCATTCAGTATTCTGTATGTTTCAATTAGATTTCACCTGCCCATCCTTCTAAACTCCATTGAGTATAAACCCAGAGTCCTCAAACATTCTTCATATGTTAAGCTTTTCATTCCTGGGACCATTCTCGTGAACCTCGTCTGAATATGCTTCAAGGCCAGTACATCCTTCCTGAGAAATGAGGCCCAAAACTGAGCACAGTACTCCAAATGTGGTCTGACCGGAGCCTTAAACAGCTTCAGAAGTACATCCTGCTTTTATATTCAAGTCCTCTCAAAGTACTGAGCACGGTGGCTCAGTGGTTAGCACTGCTGCCTCACAGCACCAGTGACCCGGGTTCAATTTCTGCCTCAGGTGACTGTGTGGAGTTTGTACATTCCCCCTGTGGCTGCATGGGTTTCTTCTCACGGTCCAACGATGTGCCAGTTAGGTGAATTGGCCATGATAAATTGCCCGTAGTGTTTGGTGTGTTAGTCAGGGGTAAATATAGGGTAAGGGAATGGGTCTGGGTGGGTTGCTCTTCCGAGGGTCGGTGTGGACCTGTTGGGACAAAGGGCCTGTTTTCACACTGTAAGGAATCTAATCTAAATGTTATCATTGCAACTGCCTTCCTAACCACTGACTCAAGCTGGAAGTTTACCTTGAGAGAATCCTGCACTAGAAATCCCAAGTCTCTTTGCACTTCAGACTTCTGAATTGCCTCCCCATTTAGAAAATAGTCCATGCCTGTATTCTTCCTACCAAAGTGCATGACCTCACACTTTCCCAGGTTGTACTCCATCTGCCACCTTCTTTGCCCACTCTCCTAACGTGTCCAAATTCTTCTGCAGCCGCCCCGCCACCTCAATGCTACCTGTCCCGCTACCTATATTTGTATCATCTGGAGGCTTAGCCAGATTGTCCTCAGTTCCATCATCTAAATTGATAATGTATAAAGTGAAAAGTGTGGTCCCAACACTGAGCCTTGTGGAACTCCACTTATCACCAGGTGCCACCCTGAGAAGGACCCTTTTATTCCCACTCTCTGCTTTCTGTCAGATAACCATGCTTCTATCCATGCTAGCACCTTGCCTCTAACACGATGTGCTCTCATCTTACTCAGCAGCCTCCTTTGTGGCATCTTCTTGAAGTCCAGATAGGTAACATCCATTCGGTCTCCTTGGTCTAACCTGATGGCTACTTCCTCAAAACATTCTAGAAGATTTGTAGGCATGACCTCCCCTTGATGAAACCATGCTGATTTTGCCCTATTTTACTATACACTTTCAAGTATTCAGAAATATCATCCTTCACAATGGGTTCCAGGATTTTACCTACAACTCAGATTAGGCTAATCAGTCTGTAATTTTCTGTCTTTTGCCTTAGTCCCTTTTTAAACAGGGGTATCACACTTAGCGATTTTCCAGTCCTCTGGGACCCTCTCTGATTCTAGCAATTCCTGACAAATCACTGCTAACGCCTCAACTATCTCTTCAGCTATCTCCCTTAGAACTCTGGCATGTAGTTCATCTGGTCCAGGTGATTTATCCACCTTCAGGCCATTCAGTTTTTCTAGCACCTTCTGTTTGGTGATCTTTGACTTGTCCTAGTCCAGTGTCTTTTGGAATGCATTTCCAGTGAGGTTCAATATTCCCTTCCTAATCTCGAAGGTTTTTTTGCTGGGTCGTCTCCATCATCAGCAAACAGGGGAGGTGTACTTGTTACTCTTCATGAACTGTGTGAGTTTTCTAATTATGGTTTCAGATGTTGGCTTAAATTTTGCCTTCATGCCTTGACACAGAGAGCAACTATATCGGTGGCAAGTCTTTGTATAATCTACAGTGTACAAATGCATTTCTTCAAAGAATCACTGCTTAATCTCCCATTAAAATGGTGGGAAGTGAGGTTACTAAAATTTGAAATTATCTGGTTTGAAAGCATACTCTCTGAAGTTCAGAATAATTGTAATCCACAGTTGGATTTTCTTGGTACTTCACATCAAAAGCATATAGATATCAATATTTGTTCTCTAACGTATCTTAAGGTTTGTAGCTGTCACCAGCTTCAGCAGGAATCTTTTCAGTTCACGCCACATTTTACAGGTACACACTTTCCTCAGATTTAGCTTATTGGTTAGGCCACTGTTGGAGTATTGCGTGCAATTCTGGTCTCCTTCCTATCGGAAAGATGTTGTGAAACTTGAAAGGGTTCAGAAAAGATTTACTAGGATGTTGCCAGGGTTGGAGGATTTGAGCTATAGGGAGAGGTTGAACAGGCTGGAGCTGTTTTCCCTGGAGCGTCGGAGGCTGAGGGGTGACCTTATAGAGGTTTACAAAATTATGAGGAGCATGGATAGGGTAAATAGACAAAGTCTTTTCCCTGGGGTGCAGGAGTCCAATACTAGAGGGCACAGGTTTAGAGTGAGAGGGGAAAGATATAAAAGGAACCAGCGGCAACTTTTTTATGCAGAGGGTGATACATGTATGAATTGAACTGCCAGAGGAAGTAGTGGAGGCTGATACAATTGCAACATTTAAAAGGCATTTGGATGGGTATATGAATGGGAAGGATGTGGAGGGATATGGGCCAGGTACTGGCAGGTGGGGCTAGATTGGGTTGGGATATCTGGTCGGCATGGATGGGTTGGACCAAAGGGTCTGTGCTAGCATCTCTATGACTCTATAATTACTACACTCTTTGTGAGTAAAAGATTTATGAAATAATTGAAAAATGAGGCAGGGTTATAATGCATTTCTACTCCATTTGGGCTGATTGGTTTCACATAATTCAGCTGATTCAATAAATGGCAAAGAAATTGCACAAGCTAGACATTTGCAAAGACAGCTGTTCTTCTGGACTTGAATGGTATTCTTCAAGTTGCATGTAATTAAGTATGTGTTTTCCATGGTCACAGATGTTTAGTAACTCGAAGAACGCACCTGATGGCAAATTGGTTATATAAGATGCCATTTAAAGTAAGATGACAGTGGTAACTGTGACATCAATAGGCTCGTTCATTGATGAGTCCTTGCAGTAAGCTTTTATAAAGCAGCTGTAGAGCGAGCTGGCAGATGCTAATATTCATAGATATGGCACAAAGCATATCTATGAATATTTCCCTCAATCACTTCTGAACTGCACAATATATTGTTAATATAGTTATTGATTTGGATGTTCTGAGAAGATCTAACTTTTATTGATGTTGGCACCAAAATCTGAATTTTGCTTGAACAAAATGCCTTTTACAGTATTTCTCAGATTAAACATAAGAAGTTTAGGAAATAGCAAGGTAAGTATATTCTTTTGTCATTGACTTTGATCTTATTCCAACTGCCGCCGCGATATTAACCGCCACCTGAACTCCCCCACCCCTCTCACCCACTCCAACCTCTCACCATCGGAACGCGCAGCCCTCCACTCACTCCGTTGCAACCCCAACCTCACTATCAAACCAGCAGACAAGGGAGGCGCGGTAGTAGTTTGGCGCACCGACCTCTACACCGCTGAGGCCAAACGCCAGCTCGCAGATACTTCCTCCTACTGCCCCCTTGACCATGACCCCACCCCCCACCACCAAACCATCATCTCCCAGACCGTACATAACCTCATCACCTCGGGGGATCTCCCATCCACCGCCTCCAACCTCATAGTCCCACAACCCCGCACCTCCCGCTTCTACCTCCTGCCCAAAATCCACAAACCTGACTGCCCCAGCCGACCCATTATCTCCGCCTGCTCCTGCCCCACCGAACTCATCTCCGCATACCTTGACACCGTCCTGTCCCCCTTAGTCCAAGAACTCCCCACCTACGTTTGGGACACCACCCATGCCCTCCACCTGCTCCATGATTTTCGCTTCCCCGGTCCCCAACGCCTTATTTTCACCATGGACATCCAGTCCCTGTACACCTTCATCCCCCATCACGAAGGACTCAAAGCCCTCCGCTTCTTTCTTTCCCGCCGTACCGACCAGTACCCTTCCACTGACACCCTCCTTCGACTGACTGAACTGGTCCTCACCCTGAACAACTTCTCTTTCCAATCCTCCCACTTCCTCCAAACGAAAGGAGTAGCCATGGGCACCCGCATGGGCCCCAGCTATGCCTGCCTCTTCGTAGGATATGTGGAACAATCCATCTTGCGCAACTACATTGGCCCCACCCCCCACCTTTTCCTCCGCTACATCGATGACTGTATCGGCGCTGCCTCGTGCTCCCACGAGGAGGTTGAACAGTTCATCCACTTCACCAACACCTTCCACCCCGACCTCAAATTCACCTGGACAGTCTCAGATTCCTCCCTCCCCTTCCTCGACCTTTCTATTTCTATCTCAGGCGACCGAATCAACACGGACATCTACTACAAACCGACCGACTCCCACAGCTACCTGGACTACACCTCCTCCCATCCTGCCCCCTGTAAAAACGCCATCCCATTATCCCAATTCCTTCGACTCCGCCGCATCTGCTCCCAGGAGGACCAGTTCCAAAAACGCACATCCCAGATGGCCTCCTTCTTCAAGGACTGCAATTTCCCCCCCCGACGTGGTCGACGATGCCCTCCACCGCATCTCTTCCACTTCCCGATCCTCCGCCCTTGAACCCCGCCCCTCCAACCGCCACCAGGACAGAACCCCACTGGTCCTCACCTACCACCCCACTAACCTCCATGTACAGCGCATCATCCGCCGTCATTTCCGCCACCTCCAAACGGACCCCACCACCAAGGATATATTTCCCTCCCCTCCCCTATCAGCATTCCGTAAAGACCACTCCCTCCATGACTCCCTCGTCAGATCCACACCCCCCACCAACCCAACCTCCACTCCCGGCACCTTCCCCTGCAACCGCAAGAGGTGCAAGACTTGCGCCCATACCTCCCCCCTCACCTCCCTCCAAGGCCCCAAAGGAAACTTCCATATCCGCCACAGATTCATCTGTACCTCCACACATATCATCTATTGCATCCTTTGCACCCGATGTGGCCTCCTCTATATTGGGGAGACAGGCCGCCTACTTGCGGAGCGTTTCAGAGAACACCTCTAGGACACCCGGACCAACCAACCCAACCACCCTGTAGCTCAACATTTCAATTCCCCCTCCCACTCCACCAAGGATATGCAGGTCTTTGGACTCCTCCATCGTCAGACCACAGCGAAACGACGGTTGGAGGAAGACCGCTTCATCTTCCGGCTAGGAACCCTCCAACCACAAGGGATGAACTCGGATTTCACCAGTTTCCTCATTTCCCCTCCCCCCAGCCTATCTCAGTCAAATCCATCAAATTCAGCACCGCCTTCCTAACCTGCAATCTTCTTCCCGACCTCTCTGCCCCCACCCCAGTCTGACCTATCACCCTCACCTTGACCTCTTTCCACCTATCACATTTCCGACGCCCCTCCCCCAAGTCCCTCCATCCTATCTTTTATCTTAGCCTGCTGGACCAACTTTCCTCATTCCTGAAGAAGGGCTAATGCCCGAAACGTCGATTCTCCTGTTCCCTAGATGCTGCCTGACCTGCTGCGCTTTTCCAGCAACACATTTCCATCTTTGATCTTATTCCACCATGTTGGGGCATTGGCTGTTCTAAGGAGATTCTGACTTGTATCAAAGTTTTGACAAACATGGTAGTAATGTAACTCATTGGAGAAAAAAGAAAGATCTATGCCAAGTCTGTTGATAGTGAATAGCGGCTCATTCTATACTATTATACCTAATATAAACAGTGAAACTATCACTGTATTCTAACAGATGAAAGGCTTAACAGACAATAAATTCTTCAATGTATAATTTCAGTTACATCACACTGCAAATTTTTGCTATAAATTCTGTGTTACGATCGCACCCTCCACAATCATCTGATGAAGGAGCGTCGCTCCGAAAGCTAGTGTGCTTCCAATTAAACCTGTTGGACTATAGCCTGGTGTTGTGTGATTTTTAACTTTGTACACCCCAGTTCCAACACCAGCATCTCCAAATCATACCTGATATTCATTTCCATTGTAGAGTATGGTGTAAAACTACCTCTAACTTGCTTTGCATCCAACTTACAAATCCATCCCCGTTGTTTTATTTGTTATTAGCATAAGTTAAGCACCCATTGGAGGGTTTAAAACCTTCTTACCTATCTGTTATTAACTGCATACATATTTTCTCATAAACCTATTCAGAGATATAAATGCACATTTCCGAAGCAGGTGGGAATTAAACTCTCTTCCTGGTCCAAATCTCAGGATCAATCCATCATCAGAGCTCCTTGATAATTGTATAGATGTTTTCCAATCACCTCGTTCAGAGGTGTGATTACACATCTATAGAGCGAGTAGAGATTGAACCCAGTCCTTCTAGCTCAGAGTGGGAACATTACTACAATGGCAGAAGAGTCCTTTCCATTTGCTAGCTGGATAATCAATTGGATGTTATTTGGATTCAGGTGCTAGATTTTAAATAGAGTCTGACCTCAAAATACAGAATGATTATGACACATACAAGGATGTTTGCCCCATCCTGACAAGGTTTTCGATCAGCAAAAGCAACACAGCTCATGCTGCTCCCCTTGCTTTTCCCTTTCATATAATAATCCAATTTTCTTTTGAAAACCACTGTCATCAAATCTATTTCAGCAATTCAAAAAAGAGATTTGTTCTGTACGGCACGAAACGTCTCCAAATAAAACTTAATAAGTGTGTAAAGACTGCATTCCAGTTCTCAAAGTTCAGCCACTTGGCTGTCCAAGTTCTAATGTTCATGAGATTGACTTAAATCCTGATTAATGCATTACAAATGGATTCAGTGTTTGGGTTACGTGATGTTCAATACATGTACTGTGACTACAGATCATACACATTGCATGTATGGCACTATAGTAGTGCACTTTATATCAATTTTGCATTTAGACAGGGTACATTTACCTGGACACAACATTGTTACTCTATTTGTGGAGATTTTTGGAATACAAAGGACAAATTCATTGATGCTGTGTACCCAGGAGAGCAGATCTGAAATGAACATTGGTTATGGAACGAGTGCTTGTGATGAAATGAATGAAATCAGCATTATATGAACTGCTGTAGGAAATCTCATATGCATTAGGAATGTTTCTATTATTTTGTCTAATTGACTTTAACTGTTTTTTTATGATGATGAGTGGAGGGTAAAACCCAAGAACAAAATAACCTAATGGAATAATGAATACAACCAAAACCTACTTGTGTTCCCTCATTTTAAGTCATAGATTTCAACATAGACACATGTTTAATTTATATCCATTTAAGGAGCTGTAGTAATATTTGATTTCATGCTGACTTTCCTGGAATGCAATTGAGCATATTTATGTTGTTAATTTTGTCTGTGGAAGTGATTTTATACTGCACCTTTGGAGGATGTAACATGCGACCAAATAATGGAATACTCTGTCTAAATTATACAATAAGCTTGTATTACCCATCCATGGAGTGCCCAAAACATCCATATAGATCATACATGAGTCGAGAGATATGGATCACTTGGAGGCAAAAGGTCTTATGATTAGAAAGAAGTCATAGAGTCACTGATTTGATTTATTATTGTGACATGTACCTAAGTACAGTGAAAAGTTTTGTTTTGCCTGCTGTACAGGCAGATCATAACATATAGAGATCATAGACTGATTGAACAGAGTGAAGAATGCAAAGTTACTGCTGCAAAGGTGCAGAAGAAGCAAGATCAACATTAGATTTGAAATTTGAGAAGTCCATTCAGCAGCCTAATATTAGCCGGGAAAAAAGCTGTTCTTGAACCTGTTGGTACATGTGTTTAAGTTTTTATATCTTCTGCCTGAAGGAAGAGGTTGGAAAAGGTTATGCCAGAGTGGGAGGAGTCTTTGATGATGTTGGCTGCCTTTCCAAGGCAGCAAGAAGTGTTGATAAGGTCGATGGATGGAAGGTTGGTTTACATGATTGACTGCTCTGTGTTTATAACTTCTGTAGTTTGCCACGGTCCTGGTCAGAACAGTTGCCTTCCAAGCTGTGATGCATCCAATTAGAATGCTCTCTATGATACATCTGTAAAGATTGGTGAGAATCCTTATGGACATGCTGAATTTCCTTAGCCTCCTGAGGAAGAAGAGACATTGTTGTGTATTTTAGACTGTCGGAGCGAGATGGATAGATTGTTGGTGATCGTCACTGTTGACGCTGTCGTCCCTCTCCTGCCATCAGTTCCATTCAGCACAATTGGAACTGACCATTTAGAAAGATTACAGACAGAAACTTCTCTTTTAAATCCACAGTACGGTGATCGATATACTGTCCAAAATAACTAGTTTGTACTGGTCTGATCATTTACCTGCTGCCCATATTCATCTACTGTTCATGTAAGAAGTGCAGATTCTGAAGTGGAATCAGTTATTAAGCACTATTCAGTGACAGTCACTTAACCCCGAATCCAGGGAATTCATTAGTTGGTTCTTCTCTGTCATTGTCACCTCTCAGAATGCAAGAATGGTGTTTCAAAAAAAGCCTTCTCACTAGAATGTTGAACAATGACTTTAAACTTCTAGGTGGATGTGATTGGAGGACTGAGTTACATCAATTCTAAACCAGGAATGCTCAGTAGTAACAATGGAATGAGATGAGAAAGGGGCTGTTTTTATTTTTGAACACTAATGTCTATCAACTTGAACCTATAAAGATTTACCACAGAATTTGTGCTTTTACAGAACAACGTGGTGGCATGAACATAAAGCCACGTGAGACATGCGACAATGCATTAATCAGTGACATCAGTACATTTGTTCAAGTTGTTACACGTACTGTGTTAAATCTTCTTCCACAGCTTTTCACTTTGAATTCATTACACTGTTCCTTCACTTACCTATTGCCAAACTGAATCTTTCATAAAGCATAGATTGTGTTCTTCCTTTGCTGCCACTTAATTGAAAAGCAGCTGAAAGTGCAGCATTGATGAAATAGACACAATTATGAATTCATTAACAATAAGCCAACACCATTTTCAGGTCTGCTGAGTTACAAATAAACTTTGCAATAAAAACAATCCTGTCTTTTATTCATTGCTTTCTCTCCAGCCTATTTTTCACTAACCTGTTTGGAGAATAATTTCATATGATACTGAATTCATATATTGAAAAGAAATTCACCAGGTAACAAGTTCACAAATCGTTAATAATTTTGCACCATTGTTGCCAAAAGGAAAAAAAAATGGATCTGACAGATTTATTCTAAAACCGTGAGCATGCATGTTAACAACCATTGCCTCTCTTCCTTTCTCCAGAATATTGCTATTTCCTGATAGTAATTTTCCTGTAAACCAAAACCAAACCTTTTAGTCTGCTGTTGCATTGGATATGAATTATTGCCATTTTGTTGGCAAGGAGTAGGTGCTGGAGGACAATTGGTCTGTTCTGTTCAAGCAGTTACTGTCTCTGAAAAGAATGGAGGAAACTCTGCGAGCAAGTGGAAATGTCCTATAGAGTACAAGAGCAGGAATATACTATTGAACTTGTGCGAGACGTTTATTAAACCTCAGCTGGAAGATTGTATCCAGTTGTGGGCAATGCATTATCTGAAAGATGTAAATGCCTTGGAGAGAATTCAGAAGGAACTTTCAAGAATGGGTCCAGCAATGAGAAACTTCAGCAATATGGTTGATGGAAGACGTTGGGACTGTTCTCCTTGAAGAGAAGAAGGCCAAGAGGAGATCTGTGAGAACTTTTCAAAGCCATGAGCAGGCTGGATACAGAGATAGTAGTAAAAGGAACAAGATATAGAATTTATAGACCTAAAATGATGTTCAAAAGAAGTTAGGATGATGAGAAAGAAAATCTTCTCTCATTCAACGAGTAGTCGGGGTATGGAATACACAGCCTGGAAATGTTGTGGAGGCGGGTTTAACTGAGGGAAAAAGTGAGGACTGCAGATGCTGGAGATCCGAGTCAAGAGTGTGGTGCTGGAAAAGCACAGCAGGTCAGGCAGCATCCGAGGGGCAGGAAAATTGACGTATTGGGCAAACGCTCATTCCTGATGAAGGGCTTTTGCCCGAAACATCGATTCTCCTGTTCCTCGGATGCTGCCTGACTTGCTGTGCTTTTCCAGCACCATACTGCCGACGCAGGTTCAACTGAGGCATTCAATAGGGCATTGGATGGTTGTTTGAAGAGAAATCATGTGCAAGTGTATGGGGATACAAATAGGAGACGCTTGTTTGACAATTCAATGGAGGAATGCTGAACCATCCTTCAGCACGGTAATGATTCTGTGATAATGTGATTCTCTCTTCCTTCCCTTTGAACCCCTTTTTGAAATTTTTCAGATGGGACTAGTGAACAGCAAACCTCTCTGATACAAAAGAAAAACACTGAAGGTGCTGTAAATCTGAAATAAAAACAGAAAAGGCTGAAATGTTCTGAGCTTGCTGGAGTTAGCGGGAAAGCTCCTGCAACAAGTGGTTGTCTCACTCACTGACTGGAGAGCCAGTCAGAGACATGCTCTGCATGCTGCGTGAGAGATCCACCCAAACACAAGGCAATCAGACAAAATTAACAAGCTCTGGCGAGTCTTTAATAGGAACACCTCAACAGGTCGGGAATATGGGGGCAAAGTCCCAGCTGCTGACAGCTACTGACAGTACCAGCTGCTCAAACAACAGCTAGTGGAGACCCACCACCGGAGTGAGGCCAAAGTAGTGATAAGAGATAGCAGTAGGAGTGTCATGGAATAGGGGCCATGGGTGAAAGGGCTGGAGGGGGCAACAAACGAACACAGTTGGTTTTGAGCATTGCCCCCTGCCTCACTCCTTCCTGGCGCCAGGTGCATTGTCAGTTGTTGAGTGTCTGTCCATAATTCACACCACAGCAACTCCCTGCCCCCCCCCCCCACAACTCAAGAGACAATAGGCAAACTTATGCAGGCTTGCTTCTTACGCCCCTGTGTAGCAATTGGTCTCTCTGTCTGCTGCTGGATTTCTATATAGCAATAGAATGAAGCCCTTCAGTGGGCATTATTTGCCTCTTAACTACCTCAATTAGTAAAGGGGCAGGCTAGCCAACATCCTGCTGATTAAATATCCTCCCTGGGTTAGATTTACTTGGGAGAGTGGTATCATAAAGGATAACTGAGCTTTCAGGTTGATGGTGACTCTTGTCAAACCACAATGTTTCTCTCCTCAGATGCTGCCAGACCTGTTGTGTTTTGCCAACATTTTCTGTTTTCATTGCTATGGTGTCCATTTGTCCTATATTAAAACTCTCTCTTCTCCTCTTGTCCTGAAATCAGCGACATGTCGATGTATATACACGAGCATTTTACCATATTTCACACTAAAGGACCACTTATGAAATAAACCCTTAATAACGTATAGTCCACCCAATCTCTTCGTCCTTATGTCATTATTCCCTTTGATGCAGAAGAAACTTACAAGAATGAGAAACTTCAGCAATGTGGTTGATTGAAGACATTGGGTCTGTTCTCTTTGAAGAGAAGAAGGCCAAGATGAGATCTGGCAGAAATTTTCAAAACCATGAGCAGGCTGAGTAGAGTGGTAGTGGTAAAACAAACGAGCTAAAATGCATAGATTTAAAATGGTGTTCAAAAGAAGCTAGGGTGTTGAGAGAAAAGCCTTGCTCACTTAATGAATAGTCAGGGTATGGGATGTACTTCCTGAAAAATGTAGTGGAGGCATGTTCAATTTTTGCATTCAAGAAGCCATTCGATAGTTATTTGAATATAAATCATATGTATTGTGAGAAAAGGAGGAGATATGCTTGTTTGACAATTCAATGCAGACACAATTGACCGAATGGTCTCCTTTTGCACAGTAATGGTAATGTGATGCTGTGATTCTCTCTTCCCCTTATTGATTTTCCCCCCACCAGACATGACAGTAATGCAAAAATATGTAATTTCATATTTTTCTATATTAAATTTCACCTTTCATATGTCGGCTCATTCCATCAAGCCTCTCTATGTCTTGGTGAAACCTGTCATTATCCTCCTACAGTTCACAATATCTCCTAGTTTTATATCATCAATCAATTTTGAAATTAATGCTTGCACTTCCAAGTTTAAGTTGTTAACGTAAGCCCAGAAAAGCTGAAATATATAGACCAAGGGAGCTCCATTATATACCTTCCCTAGAAATACGTAGTTTATAATCCTTTCTGCTGCAAAGAACGGAGTCATTTGTAAGAAGAAAACGTTGCTTCAAATATTTGCAACTGATTCACATTGTGAGTCTGAATGGTTATCTTAGTGCAGTCAGGAATTTTAGTAAATGCTGTCCCATAGCAGAATAACATCTAACGCTGAACGATATGCTCTAGGTTTTGAAACCCCAAGCTGGTTGTAGATAGTTGACATGCTGCTTGCTGTGGTCTGTCAAAGAGATGTGTTGTTTGATACAGTCCCATAGTTGTTGAAGTGTATGGCCTAGATACCTGGCAATACACTTGCAGAGAAATTCATATGCTACATTACTCATTTGTATGCTAGACACCGTGGCTTCTTGGCTTGGTGACAGGATCCTGCTAGTGGAGAATACTACTCATGTGTTTACTGCAGCAGCGTGAGATAGCTAGCTTCGGTTGTTGCTCAGTTATTTTTTTCCAAACACTTTCCCTTTCCCGGGGAAACTCTTGGAGAGTGGGCTCCTTTTGAGGGTCAGAAATAGCCCCTACCATGAGTTTGAATGAAGTATGTGGAGAATGGTGATTTGATCACAGCAGCCATTATTGTGCAGGATAGTTTTGATATATTCTACATTGGCATAAAAGTTTTCATGGTGAGAAAATAGCTAGGGTCCAAGTTATGAGTTTGTTGATAAGGCGAGTCTTGTAGCTCGTGGATTTATAAGAATCTCAATTCATATATTGACCACTGAATATGGTCACTGGTGGTGGATAGTCTTAAACAAAAACTCCTGGGCAGGTTTCTGAATGAAAAGTGAATTGGTTGCATGTGAGCAGAAGAGGTATAGTTAGTAAGTTTGCAGATGACACCAAAATTGGAGGTGTAGTGGACAGCGAAGAAGCTTACTTCAGATTACAACGGGATCTTGAGCAGGTAGGCAAATGGGTTGAGAAGTGGCAGATGGAGTTTAATTCAGATAAATGCGAGGTGCTGCATTTTGGGAAAGCAAATCTTAGCAGGACTTATACACTTAATGGTAAGGTTCCAGGGAGTGTTGCTGAACAAAGAGACCTTGGAGTATAGGTCCATAGCTCCAAAAGTGGAGTCGCAGGTAGGTAGGATAGTGAAGAACGTTTTTGATATGCTTTCCTTTATTGGTCAGAGTATTGAGTACAGGGGTTGGGAGGTCACGTTGCAGCTGTACAGGACATTAGTTAAGCTACTTTTGGAATATTGCATGCAATTCTGGTCTCCTTCCTATCGGAAAGATGTTGTGAAACTTGAAAAGGTTCCGAAAAGATCTACAGGATGTTGCCAGGGTTGGAGGATTTGAGCTATAGGGAGAGGCTGAACAGGCTGGGGCTGTTTTCCCTGGAGCGTCAGAGGCTGAGGGGTGACCTTGCAGAGGTTTACAAAATTATGAGGGGGAAGGATAGGATAAATAGACAAAGTCTTTTCCCTGGGGTCAGGGAGTCTAGAGTTAGAGGGCATTGGTTTAGAGATGGGAAAGATATAGAAGAGACCTAAGGGGAAACATTTTTATGCAGAGGGTGATGCGTGTATGGAAAGAGCTGCCAGAGGAAGTGGTGAAGGTGGGTACAATTCCAACATTTAAGAGGCATTTGGATATGAATAGGAAGGGTTTGTAGGGATATGGGCCGGGTGCTAGCAGGTGGGACTAGATTGGATTGGGATATCTGGTCGGCATGGATAACTTGGACTGAAGGGTCTGTTTCCATGCTGTACATCTCTATGTCTCTATGACTACTCCATTTCAAAGTTGAATTTTGAGTGTAGGATAAGGGAATGTAAGGAAATCCTTAAGGAATAAAACTACTTTAATTTTGCATATACAGATAAACAATCTCAAGAAAGTTTTATTACATTCCTCCATCCTTAATGATTATACAACACAACAGTGAAAATTGTGTATAACTTATGGTAATGCTCTTTTGGTTCAACTTCAGACTTCCTTTCTGCATGGATTGATTTATTTCTTCTACTGGCTGCGTGCTAAATGTGGCTTTAGCAATGAAAGCCTTATTCCAGGCTGTTTTCCAAGAAACAGTTTGGCTGCATATCTACCAATAGTTGTGTGAAATGTGTTGCAAAATATAAACAAAAAAAAAATCACCAGTTTGTGATTCATTGATAATAGATGTTTGTTCCCATTTGGATTTAACATTTCCTTCAACAATAGCATGCTTAACATTTTTCAGCGTGTGCCCTGCTGCTCCATTGAAGCAGGATCATATAGTGGTACTCCAATAAATGGAACCTGTTCATCGTTATGAAATTTGAAGACTCTTCTCTACAAAACTGAAGTCGATTGTCAGACACAATTTCCTCTGGGGACCCATAAGCAGCAAATATCTAGAGTTTTTGTAGCTTTTGTCTCAACTCACCAGAAACTGCTCATCCCATCTGTCACAATGAAAACCTCCTGCCATTTAAATTCGATGTACATCTTGTATCATAAACTATCTGGTCATTTCCATGTTTGCAAAGGTACTAATGGTGGGCTGATTTCAGTCCAAATCATTGTAGACTATATTTGACTGTGTCTTCCATGTACTTATTCAACTCTGGCCTTCAAAGATAGTCACTTGATCAACTCTTTGTGAAATTAATTCCAAAGAATTCACCATGAAGATTGCATTGAAAGGGTGAGCTACATCTTTTAGGATTGTCAAGTCTGGATGCCTACATAATAAATATCTCATCAATTGACAAGTGATTCTTAAGCAAAATGTAAAGCATGATTTCTCAATGTATTGTCTGTGTTGGCCACCCATTTGTGAAGTAATCATACATCACAGGCCGCTATGAGTTCCTCCATGAATTTTATCTCCTGTAACTGGCAGCTCATCTATATGTGAAAAGGAAGATATATCTTCCCTGTTGAGTTCTACATCTGAGAGGATGGTTATCTAGATATTTCATTAGCATGACAATGGTCCTTCAATCATTTGTACTAATATCATACTTAATAGGCAGACAATCTGAGCCCATCTCAGTATTCAGGCTGAAGCTGAAATTGATATTTGGGACCTTGGATTCAAAATAGCTTTCAGCAGCTTATGATCAGTTTTTATAGTTTCACTACGTCCATGTACGTTTTTTTTAAAGAGAATTTCCTCCAAAAATCAAAGATAATGCTTCACATTCTATCTGCACACTAGTCTATCCACATTATTATCTAAAACATGATAGATCACAACACCTGCTCCTTATAGAAATACATCACATGCAAATGATGATGTTTTTGCATATATTAATATACAGCACTGTATGAAATACACTGTCTTCAAATTTACTTTTGCACAACTTGGCAAATTATTGGACAGATTATATTCTTGATTTATAATTACTTTCTAACCCTAAAGTGTCCTTATACCAGCATTTGGTTTTGGCACCATCACGATATGGGAGCAACTCAAATATTCTCTTCAACTGTTCTAATAAGTGCAAACAAAAACTTCTCAACTCCTCGAGTGGTTTGCTGGAAGCTGCTCCAATCCAAACTTTTTTCACACAAACATCCACAATTTTAGCTTGCTGCCAACTGAGATACTTTTGCAGGACAAGCATAACACATGGGATAGCACAAAACAAGTCAAATGACAACTGAACTTTTTATTCTGGGATATGCAGAAGAAATGGCCACAAGAGGGTGCTATGATACTAACGATGCATGAAAATAAATCCAATAGTGACCATAATGTCATTGGATTGAACAGAAGGTTTGGAAGTGCTAAGCCCAAAACAGTTACAAAGATTCAGGTAAGCTTCACTTAATGGATAAGAAGGTGACTGTGCAAAGTAAACTGAGAAAGTTGATTAATAGATTCAACGATTTCAAAAATTTAGTGGGAGGTAGCAAAAATAATTCAATATGAAACACAACCCATGTGTGCCCCGAGTGACAAATTGAATTTTTGAGAAAAGGAGAGTCATGCACACCGAAAGAGGTAAGCAGTGACAAGAGGAAAAGCATACAAGAATGCAAAAAAATAAATGAATAAAGACCCTTGCACACGGAGGAGATACAAATGAAAACGAAGTGTCACCAAACAGATTGTAAGATCTATAAAATGGAGTAAAGAAGGAGTGCGCAAGGGATGTCAAAATAAACATTTTCACCATTGCATTACTTTTAAAAGATGATTCAGTATAAATTGAATGCTGTAAGTATTGACGATGGCAATACTTGAAATGAGAATAACAAAATGATAGACATGAATAACACTTTTGCAAAAATATGCTCGACATCCCAATCAAAGTAATATTAAAATAGGGTTGGTGACTCACCAAAATCAATGTAAGTGAAGTAACAGAAATGAAAAATGGGAATAAACAATGAGACATCTCTTGGACCAATTTGCTTTACTTTGTTTAAAACCTTAAAATAGTTGACAACATTGCAAAGTTCCTAACTCTGAATTTCTAAAGTTCCCTATTTTCAGAAGCAAACTATTCCAATTGGAAAATTGTGTATACACTCGAGTTTTAAGCAACGTAAGAGTGGGGAATCAGATACTTTGCAAACCTGTCACGGGGAAATTACTGATCCATAATTAAGGGTAGGGCAACTGAATACATTGAAAAAATATGCAGTTTATCAGAGATCGCCAAGATAGATTTTATAAGAGCGAGGTTATAAATCTAATTGAATTTTTTGAAGAGGTCGCTGTTCGTGACATGCGGTTTTGCAAATGGATATTATTTGTATGGACTTCCAGAAGACAGTGGATAAATATTCTTTAAGTGGTTATCAGCTAAGTTTATTGTTCATAAATTTAAGGGCTAATCATTGGTCAGTTTCATAGATAGAATGAAAATTGCAGGAGATTCAGATTAAGAATGATAAAGAGATGTCCTAATGGGTAGGATGTGACTGATATCCAGAGGGTTCTGCAGAGGTGCCGTAACTATTTAATGTTGAATGATTTGAACAATTCTAAGTGAATTCTTTGATGAGGTAACAAACAAGACAGATAAATGGGAAGCAGATGATGTAATATATTTAGGTTTTCAGAAGATGTATGTTAAGGTACGCGTATTAGATTACTTAACAAGACAAGATTTCATCATGTTGGAGGTGGTGTATTAGCATGGATAGAGCATTGGTCCATTAAAGATGATAACTTTTGAGCTGTGATGTGCCACAGAAATTAGTGTGGGGCCACAGTTATTCACATTATATTAACGGCTTAGATGAGCAAAGTAAATATACTAAAGCCAAGTTTGTGAATGTCACAAAAGGCAGTGGGAGTGTAAGTAGTGAGGATGACACGGGGTCAGCAAAGGAATATAGACAGTTCAGTGAGTAGATAAAATTTGGCAGATAATATGGGAAATGTGAGGTTATGGCTATTGGCAGGAATAGTAGAGGAATTGAATATTACTTAAATTAACAGAACAGAGAGATTTGGAAGTCCTCATCTATAAATCACAAAAAGGGTGGCATCCACATTCTGCAGGTAATAGGGAAGGCAAATGGAATGTTGCCCTTTACTTCAAAGTGAATGGGTGGCATGGTGGCACAGTGGTTAGCACTGTTGCCTCACAACGCCAGAGACCCGGGTTCAATTCCCGCCTCAGGCAACTGTCTGTGTGGAGTTTGCACATTCTCCCCGTGTCTGCGTGGGTTTCCTCCCATAGTCCAAAAATGTGCAGGTTAGGTGAATTGGCCATGCTAAATTGCCTGTAGTATTAGGTGAAGGGGCAAATGTAGGAGAATGGGTCTGGGTGGGTTGCTCTTCGGAGGGTCGATGTGGACTTGTTGGGCCGAAGGGCCTGTTTCCACACTGTAAGTAATCTAATCTAATCATAAAATTAGGAAGGTTTGGCTAAATCTATGTTCAGCACTAGTCAGACCACAGCTGGAATACTTAAAGTAATGGGCCCCTTATCTAACAAAGCCATACTGGTACTGGAGGCAGTTCTTGAGAAGGTTCACCTAAGCTGATACCAGTTATGGAGTGACTTTTTTATGAGGAGAAGTTGAGTAGGTTGGACTTTACTCAAGCCTTGGATCAACTTAACGTTTCTACCTTGGACAGCACCACTGACAGTATTACATCCCTTTGATAATGTTCATGTATCCCTGTATATTCTAAGAGTATGCCTTCTGGATGTAGACTTCCCTCAAGGGGAAATGACCTTTCTACATCAACCCTGTCAAATCTTTGAAGAATCTGCCAAAGTACCCAGTAGAAGTTTAGAAAATAAAAAAAAATCTATTCTAAATCCTGGGTAATGATTTAACTTAATCAAGTCATTATTGCTCAAAAGGAGGATGCGTAACCCATCAATTTCAGTCCCATTCCCCTGCTCTATTCCAATAACCTTATCAAAATTCTCAGGGGTCACCATTAAGCAGAAGCTGAACTGGCTTAGCTTTATAAGTATTGAGTCCAGGACTACTGCAGCAAGAAACTCATTCCATGAATCCTCAAAGCTTGTCCACAAGTCAGGAGTGTGATGGTATACTCCCCAACTCCCTGGATGAGTGCAGTTCCAACAACACTCAAGAAGCTTACTATGATTCAGATTGTCACCACATCCACTCCCTCCACCACCAATAGTCAGCAGCAGCAGTGTGTACTGTCTACGAGATGAACTGCAGAAGGCTCTTCAGACAGAACCTTCCAAACCTCGAATCACTGTCATTGAAAGCAACAAGGGCAGTGGATACATAGGAACACCACCATACCACTGTTTCTCCTCTAAGCCACTTTATCATCACAGTTTGGAAATATATTGACCTTACTTCAGTGTCACTGGGTTAATATTCTGGAAATCCCTTAACAGCGTTGTGTGTCTACCTGAACAAAATAGGGCAGCATGGTGGCTCAGTGGTTAGCACTGCTGTCTCACAGTGCCAGGGACTTGTGTTCTATTCCACCCTTGGATGACTGTCAGTGTGCAGTTTTCACATTCTTCCTGCATCTGTGTGGGTTTCCTCCAGGTGCTCTGGTTTCCTCCCACACTCCAAAGATGCGCAGGTTAAGCAGATTGATGATGCTAAGTTTCCCATAGTGTCCTGTGATGTGCAGGCCAGGTGGGTTAGCCATTCTAAACACAGGGTTACAGGGATGGGTTGTGTTTGGGCAGTTTGCTTTTCAGAGGGTCAGTGTGAACTGGATGGTCTGAATGGCCTCCTTCTACACTTTAGGAATGCTATAATTGTATGATTAAATAAGCTACAGAGGTTCAAGAAGATAGTTCACAACCAAGCTGTCAATGGCAGCTATGGATGGAGAATAAATGCTGCCCCTCCCCCCCTCACCCCCCTCCCCCTTTCCCCATGAATGAATAAAAGCTGCCCATCCAGTATCCAACAGAAATGTTTCATTGTTTCTGTTCCCATCATTCTCTGCAAGTTCCTGTTCATTAGCTTCATTAATCATGCCATTATTTATTGTTTTAATTGAGAAAAAACTGAAAGATAGCAAAACAAGGTGAGGCATTTTAATACAAGTGAGTGGGAGGGATTGTGTTCAGGTGGAGGATGTGTTAAGTTGCTGACAAATGGAAGTATGTTGGATAGCTCACTCCAATTCACTGATTTCTTGCTTTTCTCTGTCAGAACCTACAGTTGGCAGCCATTGCATTCCCAGGAGGCAAGTCAGCATGTACAATATGCTAATAGGGCTGGAAGCAGTGGTTTGAAACTATTCTGCAGGTTTCGCTACAGTTCGCCAAATTTTCCAGGCCTCTGGAAGGCCGACAACTGTCAAAATGCGAGGTCAGCCTTGGCAGGTCAGGAATACAGAATGATTCATTTTGCAGTTTTACGACAAAGAAATTGGGTGAATACCCCATTGAGCTATCAGACAATAGAATGCATTATTACAATTCCCATAGAGATCAGCAACATTGTAAAAAAAAAATGAATTTCCAATGACCAACGTAAGGAATCCCTTAACAAAAGATGAATGAACTGTGGATGCTAGAAATCTGAAGCAAAATCAGAAATGTGGAGAGAAAGCAGCTTTAAAGTTTCGGATCCAGTGACATTCTTTGGAACTGCTCTGAAAAAGGGTCACTGGACCCAAAACATTAGCTCTGCTTCCTCCCCGCAGGTGCTGCCAGACCTACTGAGTTTTTCTAGCAGTTTCTTTTTTTTTTCAAGAAATGCTTTTGCATTACATTGTGCTCATTAGCTAACACATCACCATTTCACCTGCTCTCTGTCTATCTCTGACTCTCTCTCTCTTTCTATTTCTCTGTGTGTGTGTGTCTCTCTCTCTCTGTCTATCTGTCAATCTCTCTTTATGTTTGTCTGTGTCTGACTCAGTCTCTCTCTCTCTCTCATCTTACCCAACAACCTTTCTCTTTTTCATCTTACATTACAGCACAAAGTCAAGATCAACTACATTGTGTACAGCCAATTGACTGTTACAGTTCTGTCCAATTTGGTTTGGTTAGTGTGATGATTTTACTGTTCATTGCTGAGAAAGATAGTTGTTCCAAAAGAGTTAATGTTGAAATTGCATTAATTTTAATGAACCTAACGATGCTACACAATCTTTCAGTGTAGAATCATGCAGTCTTATATGAACTGCCAATGAAGACAGATGTGCCATTTTGATCTTTTGATAGTTACAATTATGCCTGCCAGGTCAATGTTAATTGTGCTTGTTACTTTCATGCGATAAATTTCACCTTGTCATGTAAGACATGTTCCTCCTCTTGTTCGGACTCTTTTGTTGCTTTACTCTCTACAGCTGATAATTTACAATCCTTTAGACTCAGCATAGGATGGAGGAATGGTGGCAGCACACTATCCCAGCCAACGCTGCCAGTGGTTAAGACCCAGAACACAATATGGATTGAGCAATTGTCAATCAGAGTAGAGATCTGGGTCATGGTTGCTTGTGGCAATATTAATTTTATGTTTTGTCCTGGGCAGATAAAATTGGATCCTCTTCCTACTCAGTCAAAGGCTAGAGATTACAAGGAAGTGCTGCCATTGATATGAATTTAGAACATTAGGTGTGCCTATTGTGGAGCCCACATTAAACCGAGACCATAGTTCGGTCTCCAGAAGAACAGAAGTAATTGTCGCCCCTGCAGAAGGCTCAGACTACAAGACTGAGTTGGTTAATGGAAATGGGGAATATTCACCATGTCACATCAGGTAGATGACAGGGGCAGCAGGCCCTATGGCAGGATGATCGAAGATATATCCAGAGTGACAGGGCACCTGCTGGTGAGACACACCCTAGCAGCAGGGTCAGCCCTGATATCTATCAGGGAGTACCATCCAGCTGTTGCTGGCCTGTTTGTGATATGACTATTGAAAGAAGCAGCTTTGACAGGACTTATTTGACATTTTTATTTTATTCTTGTGGTTCATTTGGAATAGATCTGGATGGAGAAACTGAACACAAAATAAAACTCTTTATTTGCTCTTCATTTCCCAATAATTTAGGGAAGTATGTCACTATAATCCAGGTGCCAAAATACAGGAACACACAAAACAGATTGAAATTAATTACGTACGGCAAATAAATCTTCAGATGTGATAATATGAAATGCACAAAGAATAAAGTGCAATAAAAAAGAATTGCCTCATCTTTGAGTTTTTTGTTACTACCATTGCATGTGTTATTTATTGTTACTTCCATAAATTAGCAATGAATGAACGTAATGGGGATATTGTTGTAAGTATATAAAAATCACTCAATAAATTCTAACTATGAAATGAGTCACTCACTAGTTGTCTGAAGCCTTGTTATTGATGAATAGAATAATTCACCATTTGGCCAGTGGGATGGAGACAGGTCAAATAATTGACATCAGTAAATTACTGCTCTGACACCCTCTTGTAGACAAGTTGTGGTTCCTGCCTATGACCATTGTGGTTTAGAATTTGTGTTAGAAAAAAATACCAGTGGTTCTGTCAGTCAGAAACAGCATCAATTATCTCACCAAGATTTAATGGCAGAAATAGCGATTAGTCTCTTGTATTGCTATGATACATTGTAGTTATGTGAAGTCACTCTATATCTCATGCCAATTAGTGAAATAGTGAAATGATGTAACAGACTGAAGAAAGGGCATGTTACTTAGTAAGATGTCACAGCTTTTCAGAAATCAAATTCCCGACCTTTCAACATTTTAACATTCTACACAGTCACATTTACTGAAGGTACACTGTGCATCTTTGATGGCTCATTGTAACAATATCAACATAGTACCAGTCTCAGTGATGAGTCACAATTTCTTCATGGAAATGAACAGGCTGCAAAAATATTTCATCAGAAGAGATGTGTTGCTTGGGTACTTTTTGACATCCCTTCAGCAGCTCATTAGATTTCACTCACAGTTTTCTCACAAACACTGTCTGTACAATACATATCTGAATGACCATACTCAGATGCTGCTGGAGTTGCTACTTTTAAACTAGATGATTGGCCTGATGAGCTAAGTCTGGTGTGCCTTATGAGAAGAAATTCAAAAGAACTTACATTTTACTGCTCAATATGACAGAATTTCTGAATTCCAGATTTATATATGGAATCTCATATGCAGGTCTGATGATGCTACTCTTTAATAAGGTTATGCTGTCCTTGACCTTTTTTTTCCAGAGTGGTCATAAATGCAGTGATTCCAAACGGTCTAGATTTAAAGCATCTTAGGGCCTGTTTGATTACAGCTAGCATGTACTACCTCAGTATATGGGCTTTCAAATATAAAAAACACGTGTAAAATGAAAGGGCAGTGACCAGTTCTCCCAGCTCAGCTTTTCTCTGGTTTGGTTTAGTTTCAGCAGTCTGGCTGTTGACTGAAAACAATCAGTTTTGAGGCTGCTGATCCAAGAAACAACTTCATGGGAGAAGGAGTTCCACGCTGAATCCCTCTTCCATCTCTCTCTCTTTCTCTCTGTCCTGTAAGACTTGGGTTTGATTTTACCTTTTTTGCCAAGAGGTGTTTATGGGGCAAGAATTTGGAACAGCATCATTAAGTTGGGATATTCTGTTGTGTTTTCAGATAGATTAAGTTATTCTGTAGTCTGTTCTCTTTTGTTTGGTAATCTTGCAAATAAATTCTGTTTTGTTTGAAACAAAGTGGTTGGGCCAGCTGCATCACTCCTGGAATATCCACTGAACACCTACTTAAAACAACTAGCAAAGTTACAGTCCAGGATACTTTCTTGAGTGTTTTGAGGGGGTCTGGCCTGGTCCATAACACAAGACAGGTATTACAAATTCACTCAGACTTTAGGAACTGGCCTCAAGTCTACTGCTTGATTTGTTTTAATCAGAATTAAAGCTGCTTTGCCATTTTGAATTGAAGCTGAAAATGTGTTGCTGGAAAAGCGCAGCAGGTCAGGCAGCATCCAGGGAACAGGAGAATCCCTGGATGCTGCCTGACCTGCTGCGCTTTTCCAGCAACACATTTTCAGCTCTGATCTCCAGCATCTGCAGACCTCACTTTCTCCATTTTGAATTGAAGGTGATTCTGATCGTTAGACTGAATAGAAAAGGAGATTCTGAGTCTGCAGTTTTCTTCTTTTATTTTTGTTGAATCAAATTTGGGTTTCTGACAGCCCAATGAAACAAGTCTTCATTTTTACATGATTTTTCTAAGCTTGCTCTGATGAATTTGATGGGATTGTCATATGAGGAGGGATTGGACTTGTAGTCACAAAAGTTTAGAATAATGAGAGGGGATCTGATTGAAAAGACTACAATTCTAACAAACTAGGTGTAGGGAGAATGTTTTCCATAGCTGGGGCGGGTCTAGAACAAGGGGACACTGGTTAGGCCATTTAGGATAAAGGCATTGACTTCTGTTATTAATTATCACAGATATTAACTATTATCTGGTATTTTGCGTATTGATGTATGCATTTGAACAGTAAGTATGAGATGAAATTTTGACTAAGCAGAGCATTATTGTGTCCAAAAGAGAAAATGCTGGAAAATTTCAGCAGGTCTGGCAGCATCTGTAAGGAGAGAAAAGAGCTGATGTTTCGAGTCTAACTGAACCTTTGTCAAAGCTTTGACCTGCTGAGATTTTTCAGTATTTTCTGTTTTGGTTTCAGATTCCAGCATCCGCAGTAATTTGCTTTTATTATTATGTCCAATGTTGGGCCCGCTTTAATGGCCAATCAGATCCACTTTAAAGAGCTTTGGATTTGGGATACAATTCTCTCCCACAGAGAATCATTATGACACAGAATGAGGCCATTAGACCCATTGAGTGAATGCCAGCTCTCTATGAAACAGTCCAGTTTGTTCCATTCCCTATGTGAGATACCTGCACGATTATTTCTGCTAAGCACCGATTCATTTATTTTCAAAAGCATTGAACTGCTTCCACAAGCGAATTTCAGGTCATTATGACTCGCCGTGTAAATAGCTTCTTCCTTGTATTTAGCCTCCATCCCTTAGCTAAAACCTTAAATCTGTTTCCCATTGTGCTTCTAAATTCAGCTAGTGGGAAGAACTTGTCTTTGTCTATTTTGTCCAAATGTTTCATAAACTTCTACACTTCTATTTCCATTCTATTTCCCCTCTACCCTACTTTCTATCCCTACCACCTTCCCCTGCCCTACTTTAAACGTGTTAAGGACAATCAAAGATCTACACATACAACAGTCCTGGCGCAGGTTAGATTAGCAGGTCAATGGTTTGCTAAACTCAGTGTCACCTTAGAAAACATAATTACTGAAAAAGCATTGTGGCATTTTATATGTTATATTCAGTATTGTGAACATTAACTATGACCAAAAGATTGCAAGAGCTTTGATGTTCCATCATTACAGGCAGTAAACCCATGAAATGGAACTAATAGCAACATAGATAATTAATTGAGGACTGAATTAACACCTTTTCAATGTTAGAAAAATATGCATCAAAACCAATTTGTTTTGTATCAGGTAAAGCTTTGTGGATCAATTCAATTGATCAGGCACTTTTTCATTCCATGTATTTCAGACATTGCTTGATGAAGTTATTGCTCAAGAAAAGATTTCCAATACGTTTAGAATTCTATTTATTATTATGCAGGGAACTGAATTTGAGTGTTGATCGCTTTGGTTCTAACTCATTTCCACAGATTGTTAATCTGGAGAGTGAATTGTGTTGGGAACTGCTTGCGATGCTCCAGTGTATTCACAATGTCACCAACAGAGAAACATGGAAAATAGGAGCAAGTACAGGCTATTCAGCCCTTTGAAGCTGCCCCACCATTCAATATAATTATGGCTCATTATCCTGTTCCACTTTCTTCCCTAAGAACTATATTTAACTCCTTCCCTAAGAACCATATTTAACTCCTTCTTGCATTTATTACCTTGAATGCAAAGCTGCAGTCCAACAGTGCGGTAAATATATTCTTAACTGAGAGGAGTCTCTTCGACGAGAGCAGTAGTGAACAAAGTAGTCAAGTATACATGAGAAATAACAACAAATCATGCTTAACTCCGATCAATTAATTAAACTGCCGATAACATGCGATTTCCAATTTGTAATACAGGTGGGTCTTAAAATCAGAGGCAGGAACACTACCATTTTAGGCTTAGAACATAGAACATAGAACAATACAGCACAGAACAGGCCCTTCGGCCCACGATGTTGTGCCGAACATTTGTCCTAGCTTAAGCACCTATCCATGTCGCTATCCAATTGCTGCTTAAAGGTCACCAATGATTCTGACTCTGCCACTCCCACAGACAGTGCATTCCATGCCCCCACCACTCTCTGGGTAAAGAACCTACTCCTGACATCCCCCCTATACCTTCCACCCTTCACCTTAAATTTATGTCCCCTTGAAACACTCTGTTGTACCCGGGGAAAAAGTCTCTGACTGTCTACTCTATCTATTCCCCTGATCATCTTATAAACCTCTATCAAGTCACCCCTCATCCTTCACCGTTCCAATGAGAAAAGGCCTAGCACTCTCAACCTATCCTCGTACGACCTATTCTCCATTCCAGGCAACATCGTGGTAAATCTCCTCTGCACCCTCTCCAAAGCTTCCACATCTTTCCTAAAATGAGGCGACCAGAACTGCACACAGTACTCCAAATGTGGCCTAACCAAGGTCCTATAGAGCTGCAACATCACCTCATGACTCTTGAATTCAATCCCTCTGCTAATGAACGCTAATACACCATAGGCCTTTTTACAAGCTCTATCCACCTGAGTGGCAACTTTCAAAGATCTATGAACATAGACCCCAAGATCCTTCTGCTCCTCCACCTTACTAAGAACTCTACCATTAACCCTGTATTCTGCATTCTTATTTGTCCTTCCAAAATGGACAACCTCACACTTGACACCTCACAATATTTACCATCTACCACCACTCTCTGACTTTGACCGGTTAGCCAGTTCTCTATCCGACTGGCCAAACTTCGCACTATCCCATGCCTCCTGACTTTCCGCATAAGCCTACCATGGGGAACCTTATCAAATGCCTTACTAAAATCCATGTACACTACATCCACTGCTCTACCCTCATCCACATGCTTGGTCACCTCCTCAAAGAATTCAATATGACTTGTAAGGCAAGACCTACCCCTCACAATTCTGTGCTGGCTGTCCCTAATCAAGCAGTGTCTTTCCAGATACTCATAAATCCTATCCCTCAGTACCCTTTCCATTACTTTGCCTACCACCGAAGTAAGACTAACTGGCCTGTAATTCCCAGGGTTATCCCTATTCCCTTTTTTGAACAGGGGCACAACATTCGCCACTCTCCAGTCCCCTGGCACTACCCCCATTGACAGTGAAGACGAAAAGATCATTGCCAATGGTTCTGCAATTTCCTCTCTTATTTCCTCCACCTTATTTCTGATACTCCTTGTGTTGATGTATACACACTTGAGCCCATCTCTATGTCTGCAAGTATTCCCTCTTAGTGCTACCTTCTCCACAGCCTCTCTACATTCTTGGACATCCTGAAAAACAGCTAACCTACTTGCTGGACTACAAGTCCGGATCCCACCCCACTGCCAAATTAGTTTAAACCCCCCCGAAGAGTGCTAGCAAACCTACCTCCCAGGATATTGGTGCCCTTCTGGTTAGGTGCAACCTGTCCTGCTTGTACAGGTCCCACCTTCCCCAGTATGCAGTCCAATTGTCCAAACACCTGAAGCCCTCCCTTCTACACCATCCTTGCAGCCACGTGTTCAACTGCACTCTCTCCCTATTCCTTGCCTCACTGTCAGGTGGCACCGGCAACAACCCAGAGATGACGACTCTGTCCGTCCTAGCTTTTAGCTTCCAGCCTAACTCCCTGAGCTCCTGAATGACATCCCCACCCCTCTTCCTACCTATGTCTTTGGTGCCAATGTGCACCACGACTTCTGGCTGCACATCCTCCCCCCTTAAGGATTCTGAAGACACAGTCCGAGACATCTCGGACCCTGGCACCCGGAAGGCAACAAACCATCTGAGAGTCTCACCCATGTCCACAGAACCGCCTGTCTGTCCCTCTAACTATAGAGTCTCCTATAACTAGCGCTCTCCACCTCTCCCCCTTTCCCTTCTGGGCCTCAGAGCCGGACCTCGTGCAAGAGACTGCAGCTTACCCCATGCTGGGCCGTCCCCCCCAACAGTATTCAAAGCTTGATGAAAGCTTTTGCACGTGAGCCATGCATGGATTGGAACTGTTTTCACACTCTCTTGGTTCATCCTCCAAAGCTGCAGTTACTGTATTTCCTCATAAAGTTTCTCTACGCCATTACTTTATCGTGTAGCACTTGTCCAGTTCACCGGAGCAAGTGGATAGAGTGAATCTAATGACTCGGCATTAGGTACAGGTACTTCTCCTCAAGTTAGTCCTGGGAGGAGACAAGTCTGGAAAGACACAAAAAGATCAAATGAATGGACAGGGAATAGCAAAGAATATGGGGATGAAGCAGGAGATTGGTGCTAGGTAATGCTGTGGGTTTGAACAGCCCATGTAAACGTGCTAGGCCAAGTGGCCTCCTTTTGCACTGTGATATTTCTGTGACTCTGCGTATAGGCAAGCATTTCAACAGATTCAGCAAAAAACAGTGCAAGTATCTTCCTGATAGGACAACATGTTATAGTTCATGAAGAGCTTACGCTCGAAATGTCAACTCTCCTGTTCCTCAGATGCTGCCTGACCTGCTATGCTTTTCCAGTGCCACACATAGTTCAATGGACGGACAATTAGTCACTTGTTGCAAACTTTCTTTCCAGATTGACCATCTTCCATAGCCTTCATGATTCCACATTCTTGTAATGGAGGTCATCAGTCCCTCAATGTAGGTGAACACCTTCCTCCACAAAAAGGTTTCCCTTTTCCACTGCCAAGTCCTGAGATATTCTTCTGCAAGAAATTGAAATGAGGTAAGGTTTTGGTGAAACCAAAATCTTCAACGCAAATGGATAAGAACTCAAGTTGACTCAAAACTTTTTTTACCTGAGATGGGCCATAGTTTCTTCAGAGCTTGTGACAACATTTGCATACACACCTCCTCACATTGTAGAACCATTGACTGACTGCTTCGTGCCACTACTACCCCAGACTACCAGAAGAGTTTAAAAACATCATTGGGAGGTTATACAGAGTTATTTGTTACAGTATAGAGACAGACTAGGTTAGAATTGTTTTTACAGGAGTTGCGATGAATGAGGGGGGATCTCAGAAAGACTTACAAAATTCTAACAGGACTCGACAGAGTAAATGCAGGGAGGGTGTTCCTGATGGTGGGTATTTCCAGAACCAGGGGTCACAGCCTGAAGATTTGGGGGAGACCATCTAGGATGGAGATGAGGAGACATTTCTTCACCCAGAGAGTGGTAAGCCTGTGGAATTCATTGATGCCAAAGCATTGAATGTATTGAAGAGGCAGCTAGAAATAGCACTTGAGGTGAATGGGATCACAAGTGATGGGGAGAAAGCAGGATTAGGCTATTGAGTTGAATGATCAGCAGTGATGAATGGTGGAGCAGGCTCAAAGGGCTGAATGGCCTCCTGCTGCTCCTATCTTCTGTATTTCTATGTTTCTATGACCATTCAGCCCAAAAACCCTATTTCAACATGTTTGCTCCACATGGTGCTTCTCTCAAACTATTTCAATTAGCTTTAAATTAATGGCATGGGATAATGGCCACAAAATCCATTTCCAAATCATCTCCATTCTTCCTACAGGGTATTGTATTTTTCTCAGAATAGCATTGTATCTGCTCTGAGACTATGGTTCTGCCACAGCAGGTTGCATATTATAGTGAAGGTGACAAAGGTGTCATACACATTGTATCTCACTGAGATGGCCAGATAAAAGAATCACTCCAGTGAAGACTCAAGAGTCACAGTAACACTCACTCTCTCACACACACTCTCTTAGTCTTTCTTATTCTCACTCTCACTCTAACTCATTCACCTCTATTTTTGGCCATGCTGTGCGCAATCTTTGGTGAAGTTATTGACACAGGTACCGGGAGCATGCAACAGGGGCAGTTCATAAGTCAGTCAAGTTGAAACTTTGACTTAACTTTCGTGGAAACATTTTCAGCAAAACATTCCCAACTGATATCATCTCAAATGCTGCCCCACAGGAGAATAGACTCCATCCCACCTCTTCCACAAGAAGTAGAATTTAAATGTTTCAGCTACCTTCATGTGGGTGGCACGGTATCTCAGTAATTAGCTTTGCTGCCCCATAGCTCCAGGGAACCGCATTCAATTCCAGCCTCGGGCGACTGTCTATGTGGAGTTTGCAAGTTCTTTCCATATCTATATGGGTTTCCTCTGGATGTTCTGGCTTCCTCCCACAATCCAAAGATGTGCAGGTTGGGTGAAATGGCCATGCTGTATTGTGCATAGTGTTTAGGGATGTCTTGATTAGATGCATTAGTCGGGAGATGTAGAGTAATAGGGTGGGGGAATAGGTCTGGTTGGGATACTCTTTGGAGGGCCAGTATAGACTTGTTGGACCAAATGTCCTGTTTCCACACAGTAGGGGTTCTATGATTAATTGATGCTCGTTTTCTGTCTGCAGAAGCATTTGGTGGTTTGTGTTTAATTACTGAATAGTACAGAATGTGATTTATGGTGGTAGAAGGCTTGGTGCTGACTCCAAGGGTGTGTGTGCTCGGGTGATCTAGAAAGATAAACATTTAGATTTCCCTATTATTGACTAGGTGTGTTAACCAGTTTTTCACATTTGTTCAATAGGTTTTATTTTATAATCCAATAAATGCATTTATTAAAGAAACCTGATTAATAGATTATTTAAAGAAAATGAAAACCTAATACAAAGTTATTTAATTGGTTACTTTATTATTGTTCTTGTGGTAAGCAGATAATAATCTTGCTCTTTTCTAACTCAAGAAAACGTTATGATTGACTCCTCATGACTGTAGTAAAAATTAATTGACAAAATTTAATGGAAGAATGTATAGCTATCTGCTCTGAGGTTATTAATGTCTTTGGCCCTCATCATTTCTGCACTGGATTCTTTCCTCCTTCTCAGGTGCAACAACATTAGGTTCCATAGAGTTCGTGGACCTGACACAGCAGGCCCCCATGCTCCTGGAGGAGCCACTGAGGCCTGATTGAACTTGCAGCTTTTAGATCCCCTCACACCTTCCTATTATAGACAGTGAGTGCAGAAGTGGCTAACTAATAAGCCCAAAAGCTAATGCCACTAACCTTGATGCTGCTGGGTTTTGAGGCCCCAAAGTTCACAAGAAAATCCCACTGGTTGTTCTTCCATGCATGTTTCATTAATGCATGTTTCATTATAATGCCATTGACAAATTGGGGGCATTGTTTTTAAAGTGCGAGGTTTTACAACCTGTGTTGGCTGTAATGTGATTACATTGCCTACACTTTAAACGCTTTTTCTTAAGTGTGGTTTTTCTACAACATAGAGTTGCAGAAGAATGCAACCATCACGTTATAGAAGAACTACCTGTATCTATCAGCACACAAAGAGACCAGAGTCAAGATTAGAGTGGTGCTGGAAAATCACAGCAGGCCAGGCAGCATCCGAGGAGTAGGAAAATCAATGTTTCGGGCAAAAAGCCCTTCATCAGAAATGTCGATTTTCTTGCTCCTCTGATGCTGCCTGTCCTGCTGTGCTTTTCCAGAACCTCCCTAACCTTGACTCTGATCTCCAGCATCTGCAGTCCTCACTTTCGCCTACACAAAGAGACCACCTGACCCAATTGCTCCATTCTATCCATTCCTTCTGCCCTTCTATCATTGCTCCCAACAATGTGCAGATTTGTAAATGTCACGTGTAAACAAGACATGGTTAGACTATAATCTCCTGTTATTCATTCTGAGTCTGCTTCCATTAAATTCCATGGTCCAGTTTTCCTATGTTTATAATTCCAATTCACATTTGATGCACTTCTTTCTAGAGGAAACAACTCAGCAAAAGTTTCTGTGCTGACTTCTTTCTCAGTGAATTCCAGAGTTATTCAAAGCTAGTGTGTTAATTTTAGGTTTAACTAATGCTTCTAAAAATCTAAGAAACCTGTGAAAGTAATCATCTGTATCTACATTACACAAATGTCTCTTGGCTGCATGTCGCTCGGGACAACTTTTTATTTAGTCATTCATTTTGTGGAATTTGGGCATCGCTGGCTGGATCAGCATTTTATTACCTGTCATAGTTACCCTTGAGAAGGTGGTGGTGAGCTGCCTTCTTGAACCACTGCAGTCCGCAACCTTGGAAACAGCGGCTTTCTGTTAAGATAGTTCATAAAAATCTATGTGATGACACCACTGAAATGACAGACCAGTGAGAATTTAATTAGAATAGATGATTAAATGCTAATGCAGATAGGGGACAATAAATTAGGACATGTCATTGCAGCAGTTGCAAAACCTAGCAACAAGTATAAATTAATCGAGAAACTTTTGAAAGTATGATTATTTTAGTAATGTCTTTCTTTTTCCTAAAATGGAAAAATTAAGACTTTGTCACACATTTTCTGACTACATTCTGAAATGAAAATTGAATGTAACTTACCGAATGTTGAGGACAAGAATGGGAGCGTCAACAAGCATGAAAATACAAAGGAGAAAATGAAACTTTGCAGAAACAAGCAGGTCATGTCAACCTGCGAAGAACATTCTGTGACTGAAATGATATGGTGAAGTTGAAGCAAATTGAACCAAAGACAAGCAGAGAGTATTGATCGAAATCACTGATGCTATTGGAAGTCTTGAAATAGGGAATTAAAGTTGATGTTCTAATTTGGGTTACTCGGTTTCACTAAATCTGTGTGTTCATTCATTTATTTCTACAGCGGATTTATAAGAGATTTTTTTGAGGCGGGTGGAAGGGTGTGATTTATTTGGTGAAAGTGAGGACTGCAGATGCTGGAGATCAGAGTCTAGATTAGAGTGGTGCTGGAAAAGCCCAGCAGGTCAGGTAGCATCCGAGGAGCAGAAAAATTGACTGAAACGTTGATCTTCCTGCTCCTCGGATGTTGTCTGACCTGCTGTGCTTTTCCAGCACCATTCTAATCTAGGGTGTGATTTATTGTCTTTTTGAAATAAAAGGCCAAACCTCGTTCAAAGGAAATCAAAAACATCTCAGTGATGATTTTGAGATGCCGGTGTTGGACTGGGGTGTACAAAGTTAAAAATCACACAACACCAGGTTATAGTCCAACAGGTTTATTTGGAAGCACTAGTTTTCGAAGCACCGCTCCTTCATCAGGTGGTTGTGGAGAATAAGATTGTAAGACACAGAAGTTTTAGCAAAGGTTTGCAGTGTAATGTAACTGAAATGTATTGAAAAAGGTCTGGATTGTTTGTTAAGTGTCTCATCTTTTAGAATGAACATGATGGTTTCAGTTCTTTCAAATGTAAATTGCAGAACATTTAAAAGTTACATTTTCAAGTGAACTTTAACAATTAGTGTCATGTTGGCCCAGGGAGTGCATTGAAGGTGTGAGGTGCCCTGTGTGAGACTGTCTGTGCCACAATGGTCAGACTGATTCTAATCTAAAAAAAACGGATTTACAGAATCTTACATGGATTCATGCAGTTGTTGAGCAAAGTAAAATGTAATTCTGCAAGTACAAATGCATCAACAAACTTTTACGTGTATGTGTGCATGTTGCAGGGGAGTTATGAGTGTCTGTGAGAGAGTGTGTGTATGTGTGAGTGTGAGTGTACAGGGGTATAAGTCTGCAAGAGGGTGCATGTATGAGTGTGGGAGTGTATGTGTGAGCATATGAGAGAGGGTCTGTGTGAGTGTATGGGTCTACAGGAGAGTGAAAGTGAGGTCTGCAGATGCTGGAGATCAAAGTTGAAACTTTATTGCTGGAACAGCACAGCAGGTCAGGCAGCATCCAGGGAACAGGAGATTCGACGTTTCGGGCACAGGCCCTTCTTCAGGATTCCTGAAGAAGGGCCTGTGCCCGAAACGTCGAATCTCCTGTTCCCTGGATGCTGCCTGACCTGCTGTGCTGTTCCAGCAATAAAGTTTCAACTCTACAGGAGAGTGTGTGTGTCTGTAGGAACGTATGTGTGTCTGTCGGACTGTGTGTGTGTCTGTCGGAGTGTGTGTGTGTCTGTCTGTCTGTCGGTTGGATTGTGTGTGTGTTTGTAGGTGTCTGTGTTTCTGTGTCTGTGTGTGTGTATGATGCAATGGGGGTCATCTGCAGTGTGATATGAACCCAAGGTCCCGGTTGAGGCCATCCCCGTGGGTACCGAACTTGGCTATCAGCCTCTGCTCAGCCACCTTTTGTTGTTGCCCGTCCTGAAGTCCACCTTGGAGGATGGTCACCCAAAGGTCCGAAGTCGAGTGTCCCAGACTGCTTAAGTGTTCCCCAACTGGGAGGGATCACTCTCGTCTGTTGATTGTTTTGCGGTGTCTATTCATCTGTTCAATTAGTGTCTGCTCAGTCTTACCAATGTACCATGCCTTAGGGCATCCTTGCCTGCAGCGACTAAGATAGACAACGTTGGCTGAGTCAAATGAGTACTTGCCACATACATGGTGAGAGGTGTCCCCACACATAATGGTGGTATCCGTGTCGACATTCTGACACGTCTTGCAGCGCCTACCATGACAGGGTTGTATGGTATCGTCCTGAAAGCTGGGCAGTTCGCTACAAACAATGATCTGTTTGAGGTTTGGTGATTGTTTAACGGCAAGAAGTGGAGGTGTGGGGAAGGTCTTGCCGAGGTGCTCATCCTCATTGATAATGTGTTGCAGGCGGCGAAGAACATGGTGTAGTTTTTCAGCTTCTGGGCAGTACTGAACAACGAAGGGTACCCTGTCGGTTGCAGCACATGTCTGTTTCCTGAGGAGGTCATTACAGTTCCTTGCTGTGGCACGTCAGAACTGGCGGTTGATGAGTTGAGCATTGTACCCCGTTCTTGTGAGGGCATCCCTGAGTACTTCCAGGTGCCCGTCACGTTCCTCCTCATCTGAACAGACCCAGTGTACACGTAGGGCTTGTCCATAGGGGATGGCTGTTTTAATATGTTTCAGATGGAAACTGTGGAAGTGTAGCATTGTGAGTGTGGTGCTGAGGTATCCATCCTTAATGGAGATGCATGTGTCCAAGAATGAGACAGATAGTAGAGAGTAGTCCATGGTGAGTTTAACGATGGGATGAAACTCATTGATTTCACTGTGTAGTTGTTTCAGTGACTCCGCATGGCTCCAGAGGAAGGAAATGTCATCAATGTATCTAGTGTATAAGGTTGGTTGGAGGTCCTGCATAGAGAAGAAATCTTGTTCAAACCTATGGATGAAGATGCTGGCATATTAGGGTGCAAATTTTGTCCCCATGGCTGTTTCATGTGTCTGGATGAAGAATTGGTTGTCAAAGATGAAAATGTTGTGGTCGAGGATAAAGTGGCAGGGTTGTAGGATGGTGTTTGGAGATTGGCAGTTGTTGATGTTGAGTACTGAGGCTGTTGCCGCGATGCCATCATTGTGGGGGATGCTGGTGTAGAGTGCTGAAACATCCATTGTGACGAGGAATGTTCCCGGTTCGACTGGTCTGTGGGTCCTGAGTTTCTTTAAAAAATCTGTAGCGTCGCAACAGAAGCTGGGGTCCCCTGTACAATGGATTTCAATATGCCTTCGACATAGCCAGAGAGATTCTCACACAGGGTCCCATTGCCTGATACAATGGGATGTCCTGGTGTGTTGGCTTTGTGTATCTTCAGAAGGCAGTATAAGTCACCTATGTGTGAAGTATGTGGGATGAGGGTGCGTAGGGAACGCTGAAGGACTGGATCCAAAGTCATGATCAATGTGTTTTGATCACGGGTGTGCTCTTTGGTCAGATCAGCTGGTAGTTGCCTGTCGTGTTCCTGGTTGTTCAGTTGTCGGTACACTTCCTTGCAGAAATCTGTTCTATTCTGAATGACGATGGCTCCTCCTTTATCTGCTGGTTTGATGACAATGTTGTGATTAGCTTTGAGAGCCTGGATGGCATTGCGTTGTGATCGGGTGATGTTCTGCTCTACCTTGTGGGTACGGCTGATGAATCTGGCATTTATATATCTCCTGACAGTTTGAGCATACATGTCAAGCCCAGGAGAGTGGCCCTCCAGTCCAAATTGACTCCTCCTTTGGTTGCTCCTCTACGGATCCCTATGATGACGTTCTGGTTCCTCAGTGGGCTCACTGGAATTATTGCTGGCATCTTGAAAGAATTCCCGGAGTCTCATTCATCTGATGAATTCCTCCATGTCTGCTGCAAGAACCACGAGGTCCATTTTGGTGGTGGGGTAGAAATTGAGACTCCTGCTAAGAACTTCAATCTCTTCTGGTTGAAGGGTGTGGTCCAATAAGTTGATGATCAACTTCCCCACGGTGATAACATTTTCCATAGTAGTGCCAGGGTGGGCTTGGCTACTGCTGGTGGTGATGCCAAGTTTCTCCAGTTTCTTGTTCTTGGTGTGCATATACGCGGTGTAGTTTTGTTGCCTTGCCTGATTGGCAATGTCCCACAATTGTACCGCTGTATCCTGAGTTCAGGCATGCGAGTGTGGATTCCATCTTTATTTCAAGGTTGTGGGACCAACTGTCGAGTTGGTGCATGAGGTAATTGAGGAGTTTGCGAGAGGTGCGGTGGCAAAGTCTTTCCGCGTCATCTGTGTTGTAGGTCAACTTGTGCGGGTTGTGATCCGTAATCCTTTTGGGATCTTTCCTGCCTGCTTGCTTGCATTTCTGCTGAAACTTGATGTCAGTGATGATAAGTGTGATCTTCTTGGAGTTCCTCTCCATCTTAAGCCGGCAGTTAATGGTGTCAATGGTCGTCATGATTTAGAGATGCTGTTGCTGGACTGGGGCGTACAAAGTTAAAAATCACACAACACCAGGTTATAGTCCAATGCTGCAAGACATGTCAGAGTGTCAACACGGATACCACCATTACGCGTAGGGACACCTCCCACCATTTACGTGGCAAGTACACACACAGACACTCATACACACATGTGCGCGTGCGCGCGCACACTCTCTCTCTCTCGCTCTCTCTCTCTTACAGACCCATGCACTCACACAGACCCTCTCTCATATGTTCGCACATACACTCCCACACACACCCTCTCACAGACTTATACCCCTTTGCATTCACATTCACACGCATACGCACACTCTCTCACAGCCACTCATAACCCTCCCCCCGCAACACACATACACATGCACCTATAAGTTTGTGGGTGAAATTGTACTTGCAGAATTATACTTTACTTTGCTCAAAAACTACATGAATCCATGTAAGGTTCTGTAAGTCCATTTTTTAGATTAGAATCAGTCTGACCATTGTGACACAGACAGTCTCACACAGGGCACCTCACACCTTAACTGCACTCTCTGGGCCGACATGACACTAATTGTTAAAGTTCACTTGAGAATGTAACTTTTAAAAGTTCTGCAATTTACGTTTGAATGAACTGAAACCAATGTGTTCATTCTAAATGATGAGAGACTTAACAGGTCTTTTTCAATATATCATTTCAGTTACTGTAAACCTTTGTTATAAATTCTGTGTCTTACGATCTTATTCTCCACAACCACCTGATGAAGGAGCAGTGCTCCAAAAGCTAGTGCTTTCAAGTAAACCTGTTGAACGATAATCCGGTGTGTGATTTTTAACTTTGTACATCTCAGTGAAAGTAATGTGCTCGATCCTTGCACTGCGCCACCTTGCTTTGCAATGATTATAAGAGCGACAGCATCCACATTTCCCTTTTTAAAAAAGTGTCATATTTCAAATAAATGCCAAGGTGTAAGAAACTAGCCACTGCGGTGCCAGAAAACAACAGCAGTCATGTATTAGCAACACTTATTGTTAGTCCAGGTATCTCATTCTACATTGAATAAATTGGTCTTGTCACATGGCAAACCAAACTACGAGATGTTAGCCCAACCCTTAAATGTGTTTTGACTTTACAAAGAAGAAAGCACTGAGGTTTTGACTTTCAATTTGAAGTACTGCCACATGTGAAATACATTTCTTGAAAAAGATTCATATGAAAACTAGCTCCAATACGCTTTTTTTTCCGTTATAGAGTCTTATCATTTTCAATTAACTTATTTTAATTAATACAGAAATTATTATGGGTATAATTTTGAAAATTAAAAAAAATGTTTTGGATTGCACAATGGTCTAAACCTTATCAGAAATTGGTGAAGAGTTATTTTCATAGAGTTTTATGAGGCCTAGCAAATTTCCTCATGCAATCATCTCAAACTCACCTCATTAACTACCTACCATCTTCTATGGGACGCCTCTCATCCAAGTATTATTGGACTACAGACTTCATCTGCCAGTATTTTCAGACATTCCTGATGCCAGCACTACATTCAAATGCACCAGGACAAGACCCAGCAGTCCAGAACTGCCCTGCTTGATTGGAGACATTCACCCTGGCCATGGCAGGCAAGGGGAAATTGGTGCTCTGTAGCTGTGGATGAGTAATGCAAAGGAGGGATGTATCTTTCTCCCAGGAATGGCTGAGGACAACAGTCCACGCCAGTTTGATCTGGGGTTGCTTCCCAGGTCAGTGCAATGTCCACATTCCAGCAGAACACTTAACAATATTGAAAGAAGTTGAATGATCTTCCTCACTCTGCCAGAGTAATTGGCACTATCTGGACACTCAAACTCACTCTCTGCTCCTGCACCCACCTCCCACCAAGGCTCATGCTCTACCACTCTCTCAATTGCCCGTACCATCTTCTCTTACTTGCACACCCCCATCTCCCCCTCCAAGCCGCAGAAACTGCTTAACCAGCATGGCCTTTGTGCTGTCGTGTTGCTCACTTGGAATGCTTCTTCAAATTCTTTAATGCAAGGCAGGGTTATTTAGGTAGGCACAAAGGGAGTGAGCGCAGAGAGAGCAAGTGAGCAAGCTGAGGTATCTATTGGTTTAATTTGTGAGTTTGATGCCTGTTGCTGTGCACAGTGTCCTTGCAGCAGCATTGTGATGAACATGCTCCAAGGTGCAGCATGGCAGTGCAACATTGTAGTAATGGATTGGAGATGCAGAGATACTGGTACATCTCAGATGACAGCACTCATGGTCACATATTGCTGTGGTCACTGGCCATGGATTGTGCATGAGACTTTTGTGCAGGTCTCTAAGGTGGAGTCCAGAGGAGCACAAGTGAGTTGGGGTTCTTCAAGCTTAGTTTCTATGCAATACAGTGGGGAGTGACATAGTGACTCGGTGGTTAGCATTGTTGTCTCAGAGCACTAGGGACCCAGGTTCAAATCCACCATCAGGCAACTGTCTGTGTGGAGTCTTCACATTCCCCCTGTGTCTGTGTGGAGTTGCTTTGGTTTCCTCCCACAGTCCAAAAATGTGTAGGTTAGGTGGATTGGCCATTTTACACTGCCCAAAGTGTCCAGGGAGTGTGCGGACTAGGTGGATTATCTGTGGGAAGTGCAGAATTACAGAGATAGAGTGTGTCTGGATGGGATGCTCTTTAAAGGGTCAGTGTGCTTGATGGGCCGAATGGCCTGGTTCCACACTGTAGGGATGCTATGATTCTATGACATGTAGAATATGAATATCCATATTAATTAGCTGAGATAAAGTAATAGTAAAGGCGATAATCCCTGTTAACATGCCATTTACAAGTGAGAGTCTTGTCTAGTTTTTGAGGGTTTGTTTGGAAAATGTAACTTGTCAGTTTTGACATCATGTGCAAATCTCCCAATTTTTTTGCCATGGCCTCTCAGGATCTGGGAAGTCTCCCCCACAGACTCAGTTTAATAATATTTCAAATGTCATTCACGTGGGTATCTCCCGTAGGCTGGTGCAACAACGTTCTTCCCAGATCGTCTGAGTGTAGCCAGCACTTTTATTTTATGCTTTCTGTCCTTGCAGTCACTTTGAGAACATCGCCTGATTTTTCCAGATATCTGTGGAGTCATTCCAAAGAGTCGATGGTATGCTCCATTATTATTTTAATCGAAGTGTGAGCAATATATCTCCCATTATCCTTGTGACCTTTGCAGCTTGCTTTAGCCAAGGGTGTGTTGCTGGAAAAGTGCAGCAGATCAGACAGAATCTGAGGAGCAGGAGATTCAACGTTTCAGGCATAAGCTCTTCATACCTGATGAAGGGCTTATGCCCGAAATGTTGATTCCCCTACTCCTCGGATGCTGCCTGAGCTGCTGTGCTTTTCCTACACCACACTCTCGACTTTGATCTCCAGCATCAGCAGTCCTCACTTTCTCCCACCTTACTTTAGCCAGTATGGAAAAACGGAGCCATAATTACATGGAAGGCAACTTTCCATTGTGTCATCTTCAGACAACACAAATATGCAAACCACTTGTTCAATATATGAAATAGAAGAGCCACAAGACAGAATGGATTCAAAGCTCTATCATTCATCTGTTGCTTCTTCATTGAGAATATGACAAAAGTAATGCCCTGGTGAACTTGATTGATGTAAACTGATGTTACAGAGGTCCCTGTATTAACCTTTGAGAGAAAAGATATTGACAGGAGTTGTGACCTTGACTGCTCGAAGCAATATATCCCTGAGGTAAAGGTAGGTTGTCAATCAGCTTGCATTAGATGAACAGAATTGCATTACAACCCCCTTGATGAGTTTTACCACTTTATTCTTTGACCTGTGTTTACACACTGAGACTACAGTTGTCTCGGATTAAAATTGCAAAATGATAATTTAAATATGTGAATTTTGTTCTGTTTCTTTTCTTCCAACTCTGCATCTTCAGTCATGATTTGGAGATGCCGGGATTGGACTGGGATGTACAAAGTTAAAAATCACACAACACCAGGTTATAGTCAAACAGGTTTAATTGGAAGCACTAGCTTTCTGAGCACTGCTCCTTCACAACCACCTGTTGAAGGAGTAGTGCTCTGAAAACTAGTGCTTCCAATTAAACCTGTTGGACTATAACCTGGTGTTGTGTGATTTTTAACTTTGCATCTTCAGTGCTAGCCTGTCAGAAATCCCACCCATGCAAATGAGCATCGAAGTAAATCATCCACTATGATGATATAATTATCATAGCAGCTCAGCTATGTAATATTTCTTCCAATATACAATGATTTTGATTCAGAATGTCTACCGTATTCTAAAATATCTGCCCATCGTTAGGGAATTTTATCCTATTTGGACACGAAAATGTAGAAGCATTTAAAGGGTTTTCAATATGTTAACTTTATTGACAACTTACTGAGATTTTTCTGGCTTTGTATCATGGTTCCTTTCTTAAAAGTAATTATTCTTGGGTTTGTACCTGAACCATTAACAAAAAAAGTTTAGAAGGACTGACTCCAATGCAGCCATAGGGTCAGAGAGTCATAAAGATATACAGCACAGAAACAGACCCTTCGATCCAATTTATCCATGCTGACCAGATGTCCTAATCTAATCTAGTCCCATTTGCCAGCACTTGGCTTATATCCCTCTAAACCCTTCCAATTCATATACCCATCCAGGTGCCTTTTAATATTGCTATTGTACCAGCCTCCACCACTTCCTCTGGCAGCTCATTCCATGCATGCACGACCACTACATGAAAAAATAGCCCCTCAGGTCCCTTTTAAATTTTTCCCCTCTCACCCTAAAGCTAACCCTCTCGGTTCGGAATCCCCCACCCCAGGGAAAATACTTGGCGTTTCTGATGGCACATTATCTGGCATTATCTTTTACCTCTTAGAAAATTATGTCTCAGAAAATGCTAAAGAACTGACTTTTTTTTTACCGTTTTGGTAGAAGCAATTAAAATCTCAGTAATTCATTGCTTAAGAAAGTAACTTGTTCAAATGCAAGCAAAATGCTGGGTTAGAACATTATTGTTCCATAAGCAAAGAGTATCCCGTCACTAACCCCCTCTCAAATAAGTATACCTTTTTGAATACTGTTGTGGAGGATAACCTGTCAGACAAAAATACCATCTTCGGCACATGTCTGGCTCTGCTGTAAAGCATGGTATGGCATCTTCCCTCCCCCCTCACCTCATCCCACCCTCCAACTTGGCACCACACTCTTAAACTCTACCTGTCCATCTTCCTTCCCACTATCTACTCCACCCGCCCCACTGACCTATCATCACCCCCACCTACATCTACCTATTGCCTTCACAGCTACCGCAACCCCACCCTCCTATTTATCTTTCAGCCCCTTTTGCACCCCCACCCTGCACCTCCCCACATTCCTGATGGAGGGCTTATGCCTGAAATATGGACTCTCCTGTTCCTCGGATGCTGCTTGACCTGCTGTGCTTTTCCAGCGCTCCACTCTTCAACTCTGATCTCCGGCATCTGCAGTCCTCACTTTCTCCATGGTATGGCAATATAAAAGCAATTAATTGTGATAGGGGGCTGTCAAGCTAGGGGTACAGGCACACGTTTCTGTGACCATGGGTAAGTGTCCAGGATGATAGGTTGCCTCACTGATGCTGGGGTCAAGGACGTCTTGGTGTAGTTGCAGCAAATTCTCAAAGGGGATTATAAGCAGATACAGGTTGTTGTATACCACATAGGCAGAAAAAGTGATGACATCCGGTAGAGTGAATATAGGGAGTTAGGCAAGAGGCTAAAAAGCAGGACCTCAAGGATAATATTATCTGGATTACCCACAGTGCCATGTACTAGTGAGAGAGGAATGGAAGCATAGAGCTGATGAATGCTGAGGAGCTGGTGCAAGAAGCTGGGATTCATATTTGTGGATCTTTGAGATCTCTTCTGGGAGAAGTGACTTTTACAAGAGAGGTGGGTTGCACCTGGATTGGAGGGGGACCAACATCCTGGCAGGGAAATTTGCTACAGCTACTTTGGGGGGCTTAAACTAGATTGGTGGGGGTGAGACTCAAAACAGTAGTGAGACAAGTGAGAAAGTTGAGGCTGGTACAGAAGTTAAAGACAGCAAATTAAATAGCCAAGGCAGGCTCAAGCATGACAGGGAACGAGGAAAGATGAATGAGTTGAATGCAAGAGGTGTGTCAGGTAAGGCAAATGAATTCAGGGCCTGGATATAAATATGGGACAAGGATATCATCGCTATTACAGAAACATAGCTGAGGGAGGGACTGAACTGGCAGCTCAATGTTCCAGGGTACATATCAATAGGAAGAATAGAAAGGGAGTGGCATTTTTGATTCAGGATACCTTCACTGCAGTACTTATCGTGGATATTCCTGACGGATCGTTCAGTGAAGCTATTTATGTAGAACTGAGAAATAAGAAGGGGGTGATCACTTTGAGGGGATTGCACTATAGGGCCCCAATAGTCAGCAGGAAATTGAGGAGCAAATGTGTCAGGAGATGGCAGGTAGCTCTAAAAATAATACGTTTGTAATAGTTTAACTTTTTAAACATAGACTGGGACTGCAACAGTGTTATGGGAATGGGGAGAAATTTCTTAAGTGTGTTCAAGAAAATGTTCTCATTCAATATGTAGATGGCCCTATTAGGAAAGGGGAAAAACTTGACCTCCTCTTGGGAAAGAAGGCAAGGCAGGTGACTGAGGTGTTAGTGAGGGCACTTTGGGGACCAGTGACATTAATTCTATTTGTTTTAAAATAGTTATGGAAAAGGATGGATATGGTCCACAAGTGAAGATTCTAAATTGGGGCAAGTCCAATTTTGATGGTTTTAGACAGGAACTTTCAAAAGTTGATGATGGAGGCTGTTCACAGGTAAGTGGACATCTGACAACTGGGAGGCTTTCAAAAGTGAGATCACAAGAGTTCAGGTCCAACTTCGTGTGAAGGGCAAGGCTGGCAGAAGTGGAGAACACTGGATGATTAGAGATCTTGAGGGTCTAATTAAAAAAAGAGGCATGTCATGTATAGGCAGCTGGGATCAAGAGTATAAGGGCAATAGGAGTTTACTCAAGAGGGAAATCAGGTGTGCAAAAAGGGGACATGAATAAGTTTTGACAGATAGGCTAAAGGAGAATTCAAAGAGGTGTTACAAATATATTAAGGACAAAAGAATACAAGAATAAGCAGAAAAAGTGGCCCCTTAAGCTCAAGGAGCTCTTCTATGGAACTCAGGGAGATAATAGCGATGTCTTGAACAGAGTCCACATTACAGAAGAGGAAGTGTTGGATGTCTCAAAAGATATAAAGGTAGATAACCCCCCGGGACCCTAACAAGTATATCTCAGGACATAGTGGCAAGCTAGCAAAGAAATTGCAGAGCCCCAAGTCAAGATATTTGTGTCATCAACAGCAACAGTGAGGTGCCAGAAGACTGGAGGGTGGCTAATCATGTGCCATTATTTCAGAAAGGCTGCAGGGAAAAGCCAGGGAACTGGTGAGTCTGATGTCGATACTGGGTAAGTTGTGAGAGGGGATTCTGAGAGACAGGACCTGCATACATTTGGAAGGCAAAGACTACTTCAGGATAGTCAGCATGGGTTTGTGAGTGGGAAACTGTGTCTCAAAAATTTGATTGAGTTTTTTTGAAGAGGTGACCACGAAGATGGATGAAGACAGAGCAATAGATTTTGTCTATATGGACTTTAGGAAGGCCTTCAACAAGGTTCTGCATGGTAGACTGGTTAGTAAGGTTAGATCATATGGGTTCCAGAGACAACTAATCATTTGGATAAAAAATTGGCTTGATGTAAGAGACAGAGGGTGGCGGTACAGAGTGTTACTCAGACTGGAGGCCTGTGAACAGCAGCATGCCACAAGGATCAGTGTTAGCTTCATTGTTGTTCATCATTTATATAAATGATTTTGATGAGAATACAGGAGGCAGGGTTAGTAAGTTTGCGGATGGCATGAAAATTGATGGTATAGTGGCCTGTGAAGAACATTATTTAAGAGTACATAAGATCTTGATTAACTGGGCCAGTGGACTGAGGAATCATAGATTAAGTTGAATTTAGATGAATGTGCGGTATTGCAATTTGATGAGGTAAAGCAGGGCAAGACATTTGCAGTTAATGGTAGGACTGTGGGAAGGGTTGTCCAACAGAGAGACTTGTCGAAAGCCTTACTGAAGTTCATATGTATCACATCTACTGCTCTGCCCTTATCAATCCTCTTTGTGACTTCTTCAAAAAACTCAATCAAGTTTGTGAGACATGATTTCCCATGCACAAAGCCATGTTGACTATACCTAATCAATCTATGCCTTTCCAAATACATGTACATCCTGTCCAGACTATTAGGGAGTCTATAATACAATCCCAATAAGATGATCATCCCTTTCTTATTTCTCAGTTCAACCCAAATAACTTCCCTTGATGCATTTCTGGGAATATCCTCCCTAACTACAGCTGGAATGCTAACCCTTGTCAAAAACGCCACTCCCCTTCTTCTCTTGGCTCCCTTTCTGCCTTTCCTGTAGCATTTGTATCCTGGAGCATTAAGCTGCCAGTCCCGTCCATCCCTGAGCCATGTTTCTGTGATTGCTATGACATCCCAGTCGCATGTTCCTAACCATGCCCTGAGATCATCTGCCTTCCCTGTTAGGCCTCTTGCATTGAAATAAATGCAGTTAAATTTATTAGTCCTACCTTGTTCTCTACTTTGTCCCTGCCTGTCTTGACTGTTTGACTCACCTTTGTTCTCAACTGTACCAGTCTCAGATTAAAATCGTTCCTCACTATCTCCCTTGGTTCCACCACCTCACCCCACCCCACCTCCACCTTACTCGTTTAAATCCTCCCGAGCAGATCTAGCGCATGTCCCTGCCAGTATATTAGTGCCCTTCCAATTTAGGTGCAATCCATCCTTCTTGTACAGGTTACTTCTACCCCAAAACAGCTTCAAATGATCCAAAAATGTGAATCCTTTCCCTGACGCCAGCTCCTCAGCCATGCATTCATCTACTCTGTCTTCCTATTCCTGCCCTCACTAGCTCATAGCACCAGGAGTAATCCAGGTATTAGTCATACGTGAGGAATAAGAAAATGATCAGGGCGAAGGTAGGGCCGATCAGGGATAATGGAGGGAACTTGTGCGTAAAATCTGAGCAGATAGGGGAAGCTCTAAATGAGTTTTTTGCTTCAGTTTTCATCAAGGAAATGGAACTTGTTGTAAATGAAAACTTAGAGGAGCTGGGATACAGTCTTGACCAGATCAAGATTGATGAAGTTGATGTGCTAGAAATTTTGGAACACATTAAGATTGATATGTCCCCAGGGCCCTAGGCTGTTCCGGGAAGTGAGAAAAGACGTTGCTAAGCTGCTGGCGAGGATATTTGCCTCCTCACTCTCCACAAGAGTTGTACTGGAGGATTGGAAGGAGATGAATGTTGTTCCTCTTTTCAAGAAGGGTAATAGGGAAATCCCTGGCAATTACAGACCAGCCAGTCTTACATCTGTGGTCAGCAAAGTTTTGGAAAGAATTCTGAGGGATAGGATTTATGACTATTTGGCAAAGCATAGTATGATTAAAGGTAGTCAGCATGGCTTTGTGAGGGGCAGGTCATGCCTCACAAATCTTATTGAGTTATTTGAGGAGGTGTCAAGACAGGTCGACGACGGTCGAACAGTGGATGTGGTGTATATGGATTTCAGCAAGGCATTTGATAGGGTTCCCCATGGTAGGCTCATTCATAAAGTCAGGAAGTATGGGATACAGTGAGATTTGTCTATCTAGATTCAGAATTGGCTGGCTGACAGAAGGCAGAGAGTGGTTGTAAATGGAAAGTATGCTGCCTGGAAGACAGTGTCGAGTGTGGTCCCGCAGGGCCTCTGGTTCTTGGGCCTCTGCTCTTTGTAGTTTTTATAAATGACATGAATGAGGAAGTTGAGGGGTGGGTTAGTAAATTTGCAGATGACGCAAAGGTTGGAGTTGTCATCAATAGTATAGAGGGCTACTGCAGGCTGCAGTGTGACAGAGCTGAGCTGAGAAAAGGCAGATGGAGTTCAACCTGGATAAATGCGAAGTGATGCATTTTGGAACGTCAAAATCAAATGCTGAATATAGGATTAAAGACAGGATTCTTGGCAGTGTAGAGGAACAGAGGGATCTGGGTGTGCTAGTACATAGATCCCTCAAAGTTGCCACCCAAGTGGATAGGTTTGTTAAGAAAGCATATGGTGTTTTGACTTTCATTAACAAGGGGATCGAGTTTAAGAGCTGCGAGGTTTTGCTGCAGCTCTACAAGTCCCTGGTGAGACCAAACTTGGAATATTGTATCCAGTTCTGATCGCCCTCCTATACAAAAGATACAGAGGCTTTGGAGAGGGTGCGGAGAAGGTTTCCCAGGATGCTGCCTGGACTGGAAGGCTTGCCTTATGAAGAAAGATTGAATAAGCTCAGACTTTTCTCCCTGGAGAGAAGGAGGAAGAGAGGAGACCTGATCGAGGTGTACAAAATAATGAGAGGAATAGATAGAGTCAATAGCCAGAGACTTTTCCCCAGGGCAGGATTGACTGGTATGAGGAGTCATAGTTTGAAGATATTAGGAGGAAGGTATAAAGGAGACGTTAGAGGTAGGTTCTTTATGCAGAGAGTTGTGAATGCATGGAATGCGTTGCCAGCTGTGGTGGTGAAAGCAGAGTCTTTGCGGACATTTAACAAACGGCTGGACATGCACATGGATAGCAGTGAGCTGAGGGGTGTGTAGGTTAAGTTACTATATTTTACATTAGGATTAAACCTTGGCACAACATCGTTGGCCAAAGGGCCTGTTCTGTGCTATACATTTCTATGTTCTATGTTCTACTACTCTCGAGGACCTCCTTTTTAAATTCCTGCCTAAGTCTCTGAAAGCTCCCTTCAGAATCTCATCCTTTTCCCTTCCTATGTCATTGGTTCCAATGTGTACAATGACCTCCTGCTGGCCCCTCTTCCCCTTGAGAACATTCTGCACCCTCTCTGAGACATCCTTGATCCTGGCACCAGGGAAGCAACACACTATTCTGATTTTTCACTGCTGGCCACAGAAACGTGTATCTGTGCCTCAGACCAGGGAGTCCCCTAACCCAATTGATCTCTTGGAACCTGACATACCCCTCATTGTATTGGAGCCAGTCTCGATACTGAAAACTTGGCTGTTCGTGCTATATTCCCCTGAGAATCCATCACCACCTACATTTTCCAAAACAACATATTTGTTTGAAATGGGGATAGCCACAGAAGACTCCTGCACTACCTGCCTACCTCTCTTACATTTCCTGGAGTTAACCCATCTATGTGACTGTATCTGAGACTTTCCCCCCTCCCTATAACTGCCATCCATCACAACCCCTTACTTTTGTAAATTCCTCATTGCTTCTAACTGCCTCTCCAACTGATCCATTCGATCTGATACGATTCACAACTAACGGCATTTATTGCAGATATAATTCTCACTAATCCATAAACTCTCCCTAAACTCCCAAATCTGACAAGAAGAGCATATCACTCTACTAAAGGCCATTTTTGCTTCTTTCAATCGACAAACCCAGAAAATAGCACTGTCTTATTCCTCTACAAAACACTGCTCCAGGTTAAATTAATACTTATGGCTTATATTTTAAGTTTAATCAAGAGACATAGCTCAATAACACACATAATCAAGAAAGAACCCACTCTGCAGACTTATTTTAAGGTCACACTTAAAATCCACTTATCTACTTCTGTGCTGTGACCATTCCCAGACAGGTTCCTCCAAGATTAGTTGTGAAGTTCACTATTTTTTAAAATTTTCCCAAATGCATTCCAATGTCCAGCGACACATGAATTCAACAGCAAAGGTAGTAACTGCTAACTCTGTCAGTTAGCAATGTGGGTTTCTTTCTCTCTCTCTCTCTCTCTCTCTCTCTCTCCTGCACTGACCTCACCATGTGCTTCCTTTGTCTGTTCTTCTCCCTTCTCAAAGTGCTGTTGATTTGACTATTTTTTTGATCAGGTCCTGGGGACTTATCCACCTTCATGCATTTCAAGACACCCAGCACTTCCTCCTCTCTAAGATGGACATTTTTCAAGGTGGCACCATCTAGTTTCCCACATTCTATATCTTCCATGTCCTTCTTCACAGTAAACACTGATGCAAAATACTCGTTTAGTATCTCCCCCATCTCCTGCGACTCCACACAAAGGCTGCCTTGCTGATCTTTGAGGGGCCCTATTTACTCCTTAGTTACCCTTTTGTCCTTAATGTATTTGTAAAAACCCTTTAGATTTTCCTTAACTCTGTTTGCCAAAACTATCTGATGTCCCCTTTTTGCCCTCCTGATTTATCTCTTAAGTATACTCCTACTGCCTTTATACTCTTCTAAGGGTTCACTCGATTTCCCCTGTCTATACCTGACACATACTTCCTTCTTTTTCTTAACCAAGCCCTCAATTTCTCCAGTCATCTCATATTTTCTACACCTACCAGCCTTTCCTTTCCTACCAGCAATATACTTTCTCTCGACTCTCATTATCTCATTTCTATAGGCTTCCCATTTTCCAGCCATCCCTTTTCCTGCAAACATGAGCACCCAATCAGTTGTAGGTTTACAATAGTTAGATTCATCAAGAGACTGTTTTTAAATATTTGATAATTACAGGATAAATCATAAGCCTAATTAATACACACATTAATTAGTTGTTTTTAAATATTATGTTTAATTTACTGTCCAATGGTCGGCATTGGGTTTGTCGAAGACATTCTCAAATTACCATACGACCTCTAGCAAGATATCAGGAAAATTCTAAAAATACCATATAAAATTCATTTCAAGGGAAGAAATCCTGGTAGCAGATGTTCTACACGGTTTTTTTTCTGAATGACCATGTGGCACTGCCAGATTGAGGTGCCTTGAATATATTCACTGGAAAGTTTGCCGACACATGTTGTTTGACAGTTTTCTGTGATACTTGCTGGCACGTCAATTATGTTGCAATCATGAACCTAAACTTCTGGTCTTAATGAGTTCTGCTAAATTGATAGTTGAAAAGACACTGCTTTAATGTGGGATGCTGAGAAAATAAGAAATTCAGTGGTTACACGAAAAGTAATGCAAGGAATGGAAAATTGGACAGAAAGTTAAAATGTTGGAATTACTCAGGTCAGGCAGAGTCTGAGGAGATGCACAGAGTTGTCGTTTCAGGTCAATGAACTGTCATCAGACCATTGGCAAAACTGACAGAGAACATGAAAAGCAGATTTGTTTTTTATATTCACAGTCTTTCTGGGGAAATTTCAAATCAATACCTTGAGAATGAATTAAAACGAGAAGCCATTGTGTTCCATGAGAATTGAGGGTTTACTGCATCATAATGTTTGATCAAAATCCCAACCATTCTTGAGATGTCAATTTTAGTTTACCCATGTTTAAATCCTGCATGAGAGCAATTGACTGAATTTTGACCTGTGTGTGTTACATTGTCAGTTACTTTATACCACAAATTCCCATTGTGTTGGGAAACAGAGTACCAATCTGCACATTAAGCACAAGTCTGCCTGTTAATGCTTGGAAAACTTCCCCAGTTCAGACACCTGGGCAGATGTTATTATTCTTTCATTCTCCATAGGCATCACACCTCCTATAAATATTTGCATCTCAAAGTAATGTCAACGGCTGGCTCTATCAAGAGAGAGCTGGCCTCTAAGGACTTTGGTTTGGATGTGCCGGTGTTGGACTGGGGTGTACAAAATCACGCAACACCAGGTTGTAGTCCAACAGGTTTATTTGGAAGCACTAGCTTTGGAGCACTGCTCCTTCATCAGTTGGTTGTCTCTAAGGGCTCGGTTGATCACTCCCATAGGGACCCTCTCAGTGATGCCAAGGGAAGGTAAAACTGAAGTTATGTGAACTTAAGAATTATCATGGGACTGTTGAAAATGCAAATTGAATGCCTGGACAGATCATGGTATACTCGTCAATATATACCAGAAAGAGTTTCCAGAACAAGAGGGGCATGTGTATTGCAGAACATTTGACTGCATAGAAAACTGCTGCTGCTGGAGAATGAAGGGGGGGTGCCGATTGAAGATGACTGTCCTGTGTTTTCATAAAAGGAGGAGCTCGAAGACCAAAAAGAGGAGTGTCTATATGGTGACAGCACTTCTTGCTGCTTACATAGCTGCCAAGTCTACCCTAGGTGGAATGATTCCGGCCTATTTCAGCTAACATTAAGCAGTTCAGACATTGACACATTAGCTTTGGGCCCCCTATGGTATTCCCAGCACAGAGTGAATCCACAATCAATAATCCATTTGTCTAACAGATACCCAATGATCATCTTTTACTCTTGTCATGCCATCTTTCACAGGGAGATAATAATCTGAGATTTATGGTGTGGCCTTTACATGCCGAACTTCCACTTATCCACTTTCAGCCTCAGTTCTGGATTCTTGCAGAGTTATTTACAAAGTCAAACTGAAATGGACAGTGTTTGGTTGTCATCCCACCTTCCGATACTAGTTGGATTACATGCCTGGTTAGAAATGTTGATGAAATCCACTCTGCTGGTTTCCCACATGGAGAGTTGGTCTGAATATTAAAATTCAGCCAAGTGTCTGTGGATGATTGCAGTAAAACAAACAAATGTTTCACACTTGCTTGATGTAAATATATAGCAGATTAAATTCAACTGAATGTTGCCTTTTTCAAGCATTTTTTAAAAATTACATTTAACCAGTCATCTTTAGGATATGTGCATAATGGAAAGTTATCCAGTGTGGCCTGTTGTACCTATAAGTTCATGTTATTTTTCTAAATAATAACAAAGGTGAAATCCATTTTTAACTCTGATTAATGGCATTATTCTGACACTGAAACGTATT